>NC_140612.1:25515288-26115288 GCF_057381915.1 Diplotaxodon limnothrissa
TTAACAAAGATTTGACTAATTTACTCTGCTTGTAAAAGAGGTGTAAGCATGAGCTAGAGGCAGGTGACGTGTGACACGAGCCATTTGGGAATTTGGAAGAATAATGGGCTTAATTCAACAGATGTGCAACAATTAGATGAGATGTTGCTGATCTTTAAATAAAAACATAAGCAAATGATGTACAGTACCGCTCCAACAAGACTAAGCTTTTCTAACAAGCTCCCATCAGTCTGACAACCATTATTTGACTATCACTGCGGTCAAGTAAACAACATAACTTCCCCACTACCCTCAACTGTACACACTTGCTTATATTACTTTAAATGCATGCATTATACAAATCTTTACTTTTGTTTCCTTTAACATGCGCTGTGTTACATTTCCGTATCAAATACCCTGTATTGCAACCACAGCGATACCATCTCTCAGTTTTATAGTCATTTTTAGACACATACTCATAAGGTCAAATTCTCATTACAAATGCCTTTAATACCTGAGACGCATCACTACCACATTTTGCTTGCAATACATCTCACTTCTGCTTTATTAAATCATTCAGATGCAGCTTTCTGGATACTTACTTCACTGCTATTTCCCTCATCACCTTTTACATGTTTATGAGCTCTCATAAAAACTTTGTTACAGGCCCAGTTATGCTCCAACAGGGTAAGAAATCACATTTTGCATGTGTCTACCCCCCTTATCTGATAAAGACCCCCCCCCCCCCATGTCTAAGTGAAGCAGCTGAATAAACCGTGACAGTTCAATAACCAACACTAAGAGCAACAGGACTGTGACAGGATTCTGTCAGCTGGGAATAATTGTCTGGAGAGGAAAAGCTAAAATAAAGAAATAAGAGTTCAACAAAAAAAAAAAAAAAAGCAGAAGTTTAGTTTTTCAATATGAAAATTAAGCACCACAGTAGCAATGAGTGTGCTGCCCAATCCCAGACTTCACACTCGCAGACTTTATAGTTCTGTTCTGCTAAGACCACAGGGGCTTACGGCTGTCCCGCTGTCAAATCGTCAATCGCGCAAGGGCTCCTTCACAGACATTCTGAGCCCTTTCTGCCCACTCTCCGTAAGTCTGCATTTCTCCAGACTTTGCCCGAGGGAATTACCTTACATCGTGACGTTAAACACTCTTGCACTCAATCACTTGCAGGTGACGTCAGTTTAGTCTGTCAGGGTTTAGCGCTCAGGCCTGAGAGTCTCTCATTTTGAACCAAAGAGTAATCAGACTTAACAGTGAGCGGCGAGCCAGGTGTATCAGAGGAATTTCAATGAACTGCGAGTTGATCCCCAGAGCGACGGCAGTGGGACACTCATCGGGTTTCTGCGGGTTTGCTTTGGCAGGTTACACCACACTCTCTCCAGACTCGACTCTTCTCACCAGCAGAGAAGAGAAGCAGACACTTATAAAAAAGGGATTTCCCCCCCCCTTCTGCAGCTGCTGAACATGAAAATTACATCTGGCGGAATGAGTAAACCTGTGTGGTCAATGACCACTTCGGTCGAACCAGACCTGCCATCTCATTGCAGAGGTCCGTGTGAATGGAGAAAAAATAGAACAGTGATTCTTCCAGGCCGAAGCATAGATCCAAACTTTGGAGATATTGTTGACTCTCCACTGAGAAGAACGCACGGTGTGAGATTAATATGACAAGACAGGCTGCCTGAATAGAACCAGTGTTCAATAAGTGAGCAGATATTATCTGAGGCTAAACAATAAACAGACTGTCTCATTTCACTGGCAGGTACGGTCTTATCTGACTTCTACAGACACATATCAAAACACGAGACAACAAAGATACAGCAGAGAAGATGAAAGTGAGTTACTCAGCTTGTGCATCGGTGGGCTTCCTCTGCATGCTATACTCTCAGGCAGAGGACAAACAAAAGGATGTTTTTTGCAAAGATTGGCATTTAACCAACTTCAGATATAAGCACACAACAAAGATGCTACCTCCTCTTCTTCTCTTGTCTGCATGCTGTGTTTTGATGCTCTGTGGTAGGTGGTGCAGATGGGTTAAAAGGGTGTCTAAATTCCAAACTACACACTAAAAACTGACTTGTTTTTCAAGACTGGATTCCAGAAAGCTTTGGCTTCATATTTATTTATTTTTTGCATTAAGTTGATAACATCTCTCTTATCCTCTCTTAGCTGCTCTCATCTATTCTCTCTGTGGGCCTCTTGTGGATTTGTGTAGTCTGCCTTCTTTCCAGGCATCGGTGCTTTTGTAGTCCAGCTCATACCAGCGGTCTCTCTTCTTCAATATTTTTATTTTATTTAGCCAATAGCATTGCTGTGTAAATCCAAAAAAAGTTAATTTCCTGCTGTTATTTATTTTAAATTTACTACAGATGCAGCAGCAGATCTCAGAGAATGACTCGGCCTCTGTGTGGAAAGGTTTTAGGAATATTACAAACTACAAGCCTAAAACCCCCCACTCCACTGATGACTTGCTCTTAGCCAACACCCTTAACGACTTCTACTGCCGTTTTGACGAGCCATCAGGCAGCCTTCACACCTCCAACGACCCCAACAATAGAGGCACTTTGGACACTCATTCCCCCACCTCTCCCCCCTCCATAGAGCCATCACCACCTTCAAACTGTCCACCTGCAACACCCGCCCCCTCACCCCACACAAAAGAGGATTTCACACCACCTCCTCCGACCACAACTCTTCATATTCATGAAGCAGATGTGAGGAAGCAGTTTAGGAGTCTGAATGCTCAGAAAGCTCCCGGCCCAGACGGTGTGTCTCCTGCCACCCTCAGACACTGTGCAAACGAGCTGGCCCCAGTGTTTTCTGGCATCTTCAACTCCTCACTGCAGGCATGTCATGTGCCTGCCTGCTTCAAGTCCTCTACCATAATCCCTGTCCCCAAGAAACCTAGGATCACTGGACTAAATGACTACAGACCCGTGGCTCTGACATCTGTGGTCATGAAGTCATTTGAGCGCCTAGTTCTCTCCCATCTCAAGACCCTCACGGCCCCCCTCCTGGACCCCCTGCAGTTTGCATATAGAGCCAACAGGTCTGTAGACGACGCCATCAACATGGCCCTACACTTCATCCTGCAGCATCTGGACTCCCCAGGAACCTACGCCAGGATCCTGTTTGTGGACTTCAGCTCTGCCTTCAACACCATCCTTCCAGACCATCTCCGAGGCAAGCTTTCCCAGATGAATGTGCCTGATCCCATCTGCCGGTGGATCACTGACTTCCTGACGGACAGGAAGCAGCACGTGAGGCTGGGAAAGAATGTCTCGGACTCCCGGACCATCAGCACCGGCTCCCCTCAGGGCTGTGTTCTTTCTCCTCTGCTCTTCTCCCTGTACACCAACTGCTGCACCTCCACCCACCAGTCTGTCAAGCTAATCAAGTTCGCAGATGACACCACCGTCATTGGGCTCATCTCGGACGGGGACGAGTCTGCCTACAGGAGGGAGGTTGAACGTCTGGTGTCCTGGTGCAGCCACAACAACCTGGTGCTGAATGCCCAGAAGACAGTGGAGATTATTGTGGACTTCAGGAAGCACACAGCCCCACTCCCCCCCATCATCCTGACTGACACCCCCATCACCTCTGTGGACTCATTCCGCTTCCTGGGTACCACCATCACCCAGGACCTGAAGTGGGAGCCCACCATCACCTCCGTCATCAAGAAAGCCCAGCAGAGGATGTACTTCCTGAGGCAGCTGAAGAAATTCAACCTGCCAACACGGACGATGATGCAATTCTACACCGCAATCATCGAGTCCATCCTCACCTCCTCCATCACCGTGTGGTACGCTGGAGCCACTATCAGGGACAAACAGAGACTGCAGCGTGTTGTGCGCTCTGCTGAGAAGGTGATTGGCTGCAGACTCCCATCTCTGCAGGACCTGTACACCTCCAGGACACTGCGGCGTGCAGCCCGGATCTCAGCTGACCCTTCTCACCCTGGACACAGTCTGTTTGACCTGCTCCCCTCAGGCAGGAGGCTCCGGTCCATTCGCACCAGAACCTCTCGCCACAAGAACAGTTTCTTCCCCTCTGCTGTTGGACACATGAACAATAACCACATGACTGTCCCCGCCACTAACACATGACCCTACGCTGTGTCACTGCATCATCTCATGTTTGGCACTGATCACCACCTGCACTCATGTATATATCTTTCTACGTAGCACTCATAATTCTTATTCTCATGTATATATCTCATGTATATCGCATGCACATATCTTTCTTTCTACATAGCACTTTAATTCTTATTGTCTGCACTGAAGCACCGCAGCAATTTCCTAATGTTGTAAACCTCAACATCTGGCAATAAACCCATTCTGATTCTGATTAAAAGAAAAACTTCATATGATTCATCACTATTTTCAGGGCAGATGTCAGCCTCCTGAGTGTTTCCTACTTTTAAAACAAAGGAGCGCACCACATTAAAGAAATTTCCAAGATTTCAATTTTGTTTGCACCGACACATCAGTTCTGTATTAAATTTAACACTAAAATAATGAAAAAAGTGATACATAAAAATATAAAAAGATCTCATCTTTTTATCTGGGCAAAAAAAGAATAAAGAAAAACTTTTTTTTTTTTTTTAAGTAAATGTAAGTAGGGCAAAAAAAAAAACCAAGAAAAAAAAAAAAAGATGGATGCAGACTCAAAGCCATATTTCACATGCATCTTCATAATGGCCACCAGGGGGAGTCTCTGTTGATCACAGACTGAAATCTGATTGCACAAACATCTGCAAGTAAAAGACCCTAAAGATTTTATTTACATCAGGAAGTGTTTTCCTGATGAGGTAATGATCTCGTTCATCGTTCATTTCCAAAACAAGGCTCAGTGTATGCATTCATCTTTTATGTACAGTCTATATTGAAGGTTCTGCAAACACAGTCACTAAAGGATTTTCAGTTTAATAATCAAAATGATGCAGGATAAATGCAGGATAGCCTGTTGTTTCAAGGCACGGCTTTTTGAATATAACTATAATTTTATTTTATTCTCCAAAAAAATAAACATTTAGTTACTTTAGTGGGCTTGCTTCTTCAAATTTACGTTTGTGGACCCAAACGGTGCCTAAATTTTGGTCTCCGGTCTGAAAATAGGGCACTGCAAAAGCTTTATACCCAAAATAAACACATGGCACAGAATTACTGGAAGCTCTTCCACAGAGAGTTGGGGGGGGGGGGGGGGGGTTGATAAAGGCAGGAAAAGAAGAAGAATTATGCAGCAGACTGATTATTAGGTTACGTAGCTCACTGGAGGTTACAATTGCTTGCCTCTTACAGTTGTACACCAGCAGCCCTTTTCTTAGCGATTACATCCTTTCCACCACTAATGGGGTCGAGACGGGACCCTTATCTTTTTGGGGGCACGGCTCAGTTTTCTTCCAAGCAGGCCAACTTCACAGATGCCCTCCCTTCTCTAACCCTCAAGTGCCAAAACACACAGAGTAAACTATATACTGCCATCTGCTCTCCTCAACTCTCCGGAGCAATCAACGCTGCAATTTCCACCATAAAACAGTGGTTAAATGGATTTCCCTGTGGACAATCTGGAATTTGGACCGGCAAACTGAAACAAGCATTATAACTGACTACACCCACCTCTACTCTTGGTGCTAAAACAAGCAGCAAATTAATCTATAAACAGGGGGAAAAGTTGATTCAGCCGCACAAATTACAATGGTTTCAAAATAATTACTTACTAATGAGTACTTCCAACTAAACGGGTTACAAACAAAGTGCTCTGACGGGTGCTTACATGTAGCAAAGCATGTAATGAAAGCAAACAATCAGCACTTTCCCAGAATCATGCTGACGTCATCAAGTGCATATAGGCACTCATAAATAGGAAACTGGCCTTGACATTTATGAGCTTTTAGCAGCTAATACTCAGTCAATGCACGATTCTTACACGGTTTCACTCTCACAGATCTCCAACAGATCTGAGAGAGACTTTCAAGATAAATAAATACCTTAAACTCTGCTGCATTGTTCTCTGACCAGGTTTTTTGTGTTTCTGTGGCGCGTGTGCACATTCAGGAAATAAAAACATGTGGCACTGCAATAGCTAGGGCAAGTTTTGGTTAGGGCAGTGTATCCTGCTTTCATGTGTTTAATGCGGTTGTGTTTTGGATTACATAATGACATGCTGTGTTTAGCCACATGTATTTATAGAGGCTGTAAAAAAATAAATTAATTTGCCCTTGTAACAGGAGGCGATCGCGAGCTCCTCAGCAAAGCAGAAAGACAAACAATCGTACTGGCCTTCCTCGTCTCTGGGAGTGGAGCCTCCCCCCTATTCACAGTCTTTTCTTGTGTCTCTTCTGCCACTTCAACTCTTAAATACCAAAAGAAATTTTGGGCACTGTGTGAAAAAGAAGTCTGGTTTTGGTCATGAACTTGTGCTGCATTTATCTTCATTGCTCTTGCATATTTTGTGTTTTAAGGCTTATCTGAAAGCACTTTGTTTTGGAAAAGTTCCACATGAATAAATCTTTGTCATCAATGTGATACTGTGAGGAGAAAAAGTTGATTAACATGCTTTTCCAGGAACTACATTCCAGTTAATCAGATTGGCTCCATTCAAAAATTTCATACTCATGAATCTGTGCAGGCTGCATTAGCACCACTTGACCAGTACCACAATTATTCTGGTCCATGCTGAGATCACAATACTTACAAAAGTTGCAGATTTTATGATCCGACTTCTACCTGTGCTCGATGGCGACTGAAAAGCCCTGTTCTGCTCACGTTATTTAGTTAAAGCTGCCATTCGATTACTCAACAGCATGATCCACCTGTCGATTCATCCACCAACATGCATACTGTGGTAAAAAGAAACCGGTTTCCTTTATCGTGAATCGGGTGGTCCAAAAGAGTGAGAATATTTCGACACACCTAGCAGATTTGTGAGCGAGGACCATCACTCTCACCCTTTTTACTCAAAGTTAAAAGAAGTGAAACTTGTTTGTGCCTCTGTACATGACACTGGTTGGTCATCAACCACTGCAAATGTTCGGAGGGAGATCTCTCTGAATTTGACACCATCATTATAGTCTTCCTGCATGTTGTGCTCCAGCAGCACAAACCAATTAACTCGCATTAACCCAAAATTAAGAGAAGTGCTTTGATTTGAAGCCTGAAACCAAGGTGCTGGTTAAAACCCTGTGATACGTAATTTGAAAGTGATAGCAAGCCGCAGCCAGTTTAAATGTTCTCTGAACTCTAAAACGACAAATAATTAAATTCATCTCTGGATAATCAGGAGTTATATGAGCCCGCCATTCAATTTAACTTGAGTGAATGGAGGCCTTTGTTTCAGACGCAGTTGTGGAGGTGGTGGTACAGACGTAATGGCAGTAGCACCATCATTAGGAGCATCGGCATACCGTAGGGAGGCATGTTTAGCTGCCCGTCTACCTGCCGAGAGGATGTGTTGCCAGATGGGGACAGTGACCAAATTATGTGGTACAACCGGTCTGTGGATGACTACTGCTCGTTTTGTTGTTGGTCAGCGAAAAAGAGAAAAGTTAAATTGAAACAGTGTCCTTTTTTTTAGAAAATCAAACCTTTTGGTGCATTCGTTTTGCAGTTTCACTTCAGAAATGTATTTCTAAGAGCAGCAGAATTTTTAATCCCCTCAATCTGGGTCCAGGCCGGAGTGAATTCTCAGTTACCCGACACTGTTCCAGCGGTAATCTAATACGTCTTGATAACAATCTGTTCAAAGGAGAAGAGTGAACTGGACCCGGTGCAGCATGTGACAGACGGAGCTTTGATCATCGTACGAGCAGCTCAGAGGCCGTCAGTTTGCTTTGACATTTAAAACAATCCCACAGCTTTTATGTTTTGACTGTTGGCACCGCCAACCTTGACATCTCCTTATCCATTTAACACACTGAGTGGTTTCAGAGGCAAGGGTTACTTTAGATACAAGCCATGACAGGAGGAGGAGTTTATCAGGCTGTTTTTACACACTCACTGCAGCTCTGAACTTTCTTAGATATTCCCGATATCTGGGAACAAAAATGCTCCAGTGCTGTGGGATATTAATGGTCTCTAACCTGCCAGCTCCCTGATGTAAAGCATGTGTGATTTCAGATTGTACCAATGTGTGAAAAGTACCTGTAATAGTCGGACAATCTGCTCTCTCTATAGGCGGCTTGCTTCCCCTTGCGCTACATGTGAGAAAAGCACAGCTTTTTTAAAATATTATCCTGAAATTGTCACAAGTTTTTGTGCAAAAACAGCACTGATTTTTAATGACAGCATCCACCCATCCTTATCCAATTCAGCCCCTTCAATGATTGGAGGGGTACAAGCATAACAGGTCACTAGTCTATTGCAGGGTTCACACAGGAAGACACAACCATGAAGTTCCTAGACATAACCATGGAGATGCAAGGACAACACGGATCTGACCCAAGGACTGAAAACCCAAGACGACTGTGTCACATACAAAATAAGCATTGATCCATTCGCTTCGGCTTATCCTTTTCAGGGTTGCGTGGGGGGCTATCCCAGTAGTCTTAGGGCGAGAGCCAGGGTACACCCTGGACCGGTCACCAGTCCAGGGTACACCCACAGATTTAAGAGGTTAACAGTTACCAACTCAAATATGGATTAGGGTTAATATTAAAGCATCGTGGAACTGAAATGGTGCAAAACATTTCAAGATCCTAATACAACAGCAGTAGGATTATATTTGTACTTCCTCACTTTTTCCCCCCTTTTGTAGAACTTTTTGCACAATAACAAAATTAGAAACAAGCAGCCGGATCAGCCATAATCAGGTGCTGATGAGTGAGAAAACCACTTGCCGTCTCTAAATGGGAAACAATGTCCAATTATATTCATGTGTTATCACACAATGTGGTGTCAACAATAATTTAAAGGCATGAAAAAAAAAAAAAAAAAACTTGAATGTGAAATTTCGTTTTCCGCTCCGTGTTAGTCAGTATATCATCTGCAACTTCATTTTCAGCAGTCAGTCAAACTTTGAGTGACAGCGGGTTTCCAAATCTTAGCGAAGGCAGCACTTCGGATAGCAGATGGAGGACAAATTGCGCCTTTAATGTTTAATCATATTAAACTTTTCATGTGCTGCAAACTCGCAGGAAAATCAGAAGGGAAGGCAAATGCATATGCAATAATAATATTTCAACTGATAAGAATGAAGTAAAATCCATCAGCGGATGAGTCACTTTGTCAAGAAAAAATAAATATGCAAAACAAACCAAATATAATTAACTTAATACAAAAAAAGTAATAATTCGATTTGATGACAATGCCTTAAGCAAGAAATTCTGAAATTTCAGGTGCTTCAAACGCTCTGCCAATCGTTCATTCCCAAAATAGAAAATAATCGGAAAAATTCACTGAAGGCAAATAAAGGTAAGCTTAATGAAAAATGCACTGGTGCTGGAGGCCAAACGTCAAAGCGTGCGGAGCCTGACATTTATTTTTGTACAAATGTGATTGGTTACAACATTACATCACAAGACCAGAGCAGTGGTATAGTTTTACAACAGCGAAGTGGAAACAATAAGTTTTATGCTTCAGCTCAGAATAAATCTTGCTATGCAAAGCATGCAGACAGTTTTTGGCTGCGCTTAGTTGGACTTTGTCTCGTAAATAGTTTTTTTTAAAAAATGTAAACACCAAGGACTTACGAAACACACAGCTTCTGTGTACGTACTGCAAAAGGAAAGCCATACATCAAACCCGAGCCAAAATATTATGAAGAGTCTTGAAATCTGAAGACGTCTGTGACGTGTGAAGGCTGAGAAAACACATTGAACACAGCTTATTGTTCTGTGTGGTACGATTCAACCCAGATTACCAATTGTGTCACCACATTCCCGTCATAGCAGGAATAAGAGAGAAGATTTAGGGGGGCTGAGCTTGTTCTGGAAGAACGAGACAAACACTTTCCACTATTTGAGATCTTTATGTCACAGCGTGCCGTTCAGAGAAAGACAAATAGCTGAAGCCTTTGTAGTTTTTGTTTCAGTTTCAAAGTGCAGACAAAAAGGCAGAGCAGGGCAGGGCAAGAGCATGATTACCACATTCCTCACTACTCCACCCCACCCGGTGCAATGCGATGGCACAGGCGCAGCACGCTGACGAGTTCTGGGCGACAGTAAAATTTCTCTTCTCCGTTCCCTGCTAGCTGTCTCTACAAGGCTGATTCAATGCGTCACTGCATCCCCATATTTACATACAAATAAGAGAGAGGATGTTGATAGTTATCGCTGCCCTCCTCTCCGTGTGCCTGCGTGTTTGTGGTTACTTGCCAGTTTTCTTTCCCCTTCTTTTCCTTAAAAACCTGCAGGGATGTCAGATTAGAAAAGCCACTCAATTCGCCGAGGGCTATTAGAGCTGTGGAACCTCCCTTAACCTGGATAAGGCAACACAAAGGGGGATATGAATAACAAACGTGACTGAAGACTGCAGATATCAGCTAGCAACAGTGCCTTAGAGAATACACAGGCGTGTATTGACAGAAGGGGGATAACAGTCTTTTAAATAACGGTTTGTGCATTCCACGCTGGCTTGTCAACTTCCTCTGCTGAGAAGCATTAATTAGGGCTCTATACTACACTGGCCCTCAGGCAACGAGACCTGATCTTGTGTCCTGTTCTTCCTCCACGGTAGCAGGTAGATTTACTACATTCTCACCCTGCTTCTTTTTCAGCTCAAGCCTTTGCCCGTGGAGAGGATCACCCAAGAAATTTGCAATAAAGTCTGCGGGGCTTTCAGCAGCAGCCTGGAGGTCTGAGTTGAGAAAGAGAGGGAGCGAGAGCCTGGTGTGAACTCACTCCCCTGAGCCGAGCCCTGTTTGTTATTCATGAGAATGCTGGCTCTGCTCGTGAGGCTCTGGGAAAATTATACTGTGTGCTCGGACAAATGAACTGGTCCTCTCCGGCGCATGACAGAAACGGGCGATGTCCGTCGGCAGTTCTTCCACGACCCTGCGCCCTGATGAGGCTTATCTTGTTCAGCAGAGTAAAGAGAAAAGAGGGCTGGATTTGGTGCGTGCACGAGGAGGAAGAGGACGAGAAGGGCGAAGGACAGCGAGCGGGTGAATTAGTTCAGTATTTTCAATAATAGATATCCTTGGAATAAACCCAACTGCTCATCGGTTTGGGGAGGGGGGAGCGGGGTAAGTGCATTCAGGCATGCCCTGAAGCCAAACCGAAGCTCAGAGAGGCTAAATGTAACTACACAAACAGATTTAAAATAATTACTTGTTTATCTGCATTTAATGTCAGCATGATTACATATTTTAACCCTGTCGCACAAAACATTCATCCAAGTTTTTAAAAGGCGAATCCAGTACTTTATACAGCTTAGGTATTCAGTTTCAGCGCCTGCCACATAAAAACACAAGCACAGACAACTGATTGAAACCTCTTAATTTTTCAAGGCTAGAGCTCCTTATCTGCTCTTTGAAGTGTCACTTGAGGAGAGAAGGGCAGTTCTAATGCTTAAAGAGAATGAGAGTGGCAGGGCTTTGCATGCAAATGAAGAAAGCGGCTAGAAAACACAGCCAGATTAATGGAAAGCACGTCGGTCCAGACAGCCCACGGCGAGTCCCGAACTAACTCTCGAGACTTGCCCATTAATGTCTGTGAGTCCTGCTGGAAGTTATAAATCAAACATAAAATTGGACAGCCAGAGCCTTGAAAATTAGCCTTTTCCACACATCCAAAATAGTCTTTCTGATCAAACACTGCCGGAGGTGTCACGATGGCTTCTGTGCAAGGTTGCATAACAGCACAAGCGATGTAATATTATGTAAGGGATCTCCAGAGGGACATCAATCACCATTATAAATCACTTTCCTCTGAAGGCGCTCAAGACTCACCAGGATTTTCATGGTAGGCGTTCAGAGACGGATACACAAGAAAGACACATGCAGCTGCATGACCACAGTTTAACCTCCTCCTTTCTGCACGCATGCACGCACATGGCAGACCCCTACTTAAACAGAGCGCCTCAAAGTGGACGGTTAACATCTCAACAGTGGAAGGAGAGCGAATGACCGATAAAGCTGGCTGGCAAAACGAGAGGCAAGTTTGTTACTTGTTGTGTAATTTGGATCTCAAGTCTCAGAAACAGCGGCAGTTCCAGTTACCCCCCTCCCCCCCTTTTCCCAGTGAGTAAAAAAAGGAAAGAAAGAAAAATTAAAAAATTAAAAATTTAAATTAAAAAATAGTTTGGAACACACAAGCGTAAGCCTGACAGCCGGTATGTGAACGGCTGAAATGGTGAATTTCTCGAGGCTACGTCGCCACAATCATCACACTAATGTTCTTGGATTTGCCACAGGTCCCGGTGGAGCTCAACTTCCAAGCACTGACATCAGAAGCCATATTTTCTCGCGTCAAAACTTCCTGTTTAAAAGAACATTTCCTTCCTATTCAAAAGTAGTTTTAAGAAAGATTTTACTTTGTAGGAAAAATATAAATAAAAAAAAATAGAAAATTGTAGCCGATAACTGTGCACGCTAATCATCCTTTCTTTTACAGAGTCATACATTTTCAACACAGACAGACAGCATATACAGGGTTTTTCCCTTTGGATCACAAACAGCAGCAAAGTCATGATAATTAAGTGCATTTCTAGGCCGGGGGCATATTGTTGAGTGCACCTTGCTTGCTTGCCGGGTAACATAATCCTCAGATATACAGTATTGGAAACCGTTAAGGCATGTTTTGCATTCCAGCAGAAGCGAGGCAGGACCATTGTGTACAGGGGCCATTGTGTTTGTCTGCTGGCAGACACCACACCAGACCGTGAGTCATGCTAAGCAAAGTCTGAACTCCCCACCAGCAGCTAAAAGCGCAGGCTGGGAAAGGTTATGGCTCGTTCACCACACAGACTTTAAATCAGCTCAAAATTCAAGCTTGGTTCACCTTTACACCTGACTACCAAGACAGAAGAAGTACATGAGCCTGGAAATTAAAAACTGGCTGTTAGGACAATAGACTGCAGTTTGTTGAAAAGTGGTCCACGATGAGATCATGCCACTGTGAAGAGGGAAAACAAAACAAAAAAACCTCTAAGACTAAAAAAGAAAAAAAGAAGAAAAAGAAATTCAATTTCACATGTCAAGCTAGCTACATCAGCTACATGAGATGGGTTCCCACTTCAAGCCCGCAGACATGATTGAATTTTAAGGTTAGGTGTTTTTTACATTAATATCACCTCCTGTTCTTTTGGAGCAGGGATGGGGAACAATTCTTCTCAGATTCTCAGAAACCTCACTTTAACTCTTTACCCCTTAAAGGCCCACTAGTGGTAACCCATGAAGCTCTTTTCTAAAAAGAGGGGCTTGTGTCATTTTTCGGACTTGCTCCCAGAACAAAATTACTGGGTTTGCACGAGAGGTTAGTGAGTGTGGTCTCTACTTATGCATCTACCCTTGGCAAAACAGCTAAATTTATTGAAATATAGTGAGGTGACAAAATTCATCATGATCGGTGGAGGGGAGGTCATCAAATGTAATCTTTATTGGGGGAACGTTAAAAGGGAGGACCAACACTGAGCTCACTCAATATAATTCAGTGCTGAACTAGAGAATTTGAACTCACTATATTACTGTAAATGTATGTTTCTTAGCTAGTGTTAAGCATACCTAACCTAAGACTTAAAAACAAAAAACAGGAAACACGTGTAGCAAGTTAAACAGGCTGAAGACTTGCGTCACTATGGGAATCACATGTGTCTGTGTCTTTTAATGCAAGAAATATAGATCTATTAAGTTTTGACGTCTTCACTTCTGCATTGTTAGAGGCACTTATGTTACATTTACAGCCTTTTGGATATATAACTATGCTCAACTTTGTAGCTAACAAAGCACCACCAAAAACACCTACACCTACCCAGTATTTTCTTTCCATTTTTTTGTTTGGTAAAAGCTGCTTTAATTCTGTTACTTTGAACCACAAAGGTCACTAAAATACTCCAGGATACCTTACAGCTCCAATCTGCATTCGCCTAAAAATGTGACGTTCCTGCCTACAGCTCAATTTTGTGATAAGGCAGGTGCACTTGGATGCAAACATCATGCCTATTGTGAGAATCATGAAGCTCCTACACAAAACGCTGAGTTTACATTCAGGAATTTCTCAAATAATTTCCAAGAGAACATGCCAGGCTCTCTCTCCCTCTCTCTCTGGATAATATTGAGGCAACTGTTTGCACTTGATTGGGTGACCTTTGAGGCTGACACGAGGAAGATAAATCCAGCCCTGTGGACAGAGAGCGCTGGTAACACAGACCCATTCATCGTGTCCCGGACAGCTCCACATTTAGCTACTGGACCAGCGGTAAAAAACGGGGAGGGAGAGCGAAAAAATAAAGATGAGGAGAAAGAGAGGGCACATGGGCCACACACACAGTTATACCTCATGTTTACTTATGAGCTTGAAGCCTGAAATCGTTAGACGCAAACAAATGGCGGTGCATCCATGCAGGCTCGAGGACTGATTTGCTAATGAGCTGTTTGAGGAGATAGCAGAGGACAGTGGGGTTTTTATTAGAACTGGAGAAGAAGCGAGAGCAAACAGAAATAGGAAAATAAACCTAAAGGGTACAGAGACCAAATACCAGAAGAAAAATGAAATGCAGAAAAGAAAAGGACCAGACAGAAAGCAAAACAAGGAGCTGCTGGTGGAAAAGCGGGATTGGCTGTAAAAAGCAAAAGCATACAATCATGGCTTGTGATGAAAATCCAATCTGTCACACTGATGAGAAGTTTCATTGGCTATGAATCTTTTAGGACTCCATCAGCGCCACAGGCAAAGGTTAATACCTAGAGAAGGAGAGAAGCCTCGAAGACACCTCGATGCTAAAATCTGCCACTCTGACAGGCTTCAACTAAAAGAACGACTGAAACGCGTCTGCAGCCGTCCATTCAACTTTCACTCAGAGGTGTTACGACCAGACGCCAACAAGTAGAAACCACCAAATAAAGCTACACTTTTTAAATCAATAAAGATAAATAAAGATATAGCTTTTAAAGAACAAACATAGCGGTCTCAATTATTCCACTGCTGGAATCGGCTTGGCTCATAGTTTACATCACCGAGCCTGGTGATGCAAAATTAAAGGGGTGAGCGCACAGACCCCTGAGGAAAATAACATGGAAGAAATTACATGGTCTGTCTGCACTTTACTGAGTGTTTCATAACAAGTGGTTGTCTTCTAGTGCATTGCAAATCATGTTTGCCAGCCGTCCTCAGTTACTGGGAATAGAGTGAAAAGCCCCGATTTGTTGATACTTTTTTGAAAGTATCACCTTAAAAAGGTTTTAAATTTTGTTTTCATATTTTTAAAATATTCACTTTATGCTTTAAAGCATCGTGACAACTCATCAGCCTGATTAGACGAGAAAAGAGAAAGATGATTGGTCCCGGTCTGTGAAGATCGGAGATCAGAGAACAAATCACGGCGTCTACATCCCACTCTGTGCCGTGACCTTCCTGTCCGATAATGACAGGCATCTTAAATGAATTTACCCGACATGCTTTATGTGTGAATTCAGAGAGTACGTTTGTATAACACAGACACAATTTAACAGTGGCAAACAGATGTTTCAGCTGCAATATGAAGCCTGTTTGTCATAGAAAGCGGGGAAACAGACAAACAGAAAAAATATTTATGATCAGTCTGACTTGAAAACAGGTTACAAAATCAACATCAAGGAGAATCTTGCCCAATAAGCACAGATGACGTAGTTATCGAGGCAGGGTTAAAAGCACCTCGGACAAAACAGCTTGAGCAACGTCAAAGAAAAACACAGCAAGGGTCGATATGAATCCGACATAGCTCTAATGATTCATGCTGACATTATGTTTAAAAGAGAGCAGAAAGACCAAGAAGTGACGCAAATCTTTTTCCTCCTTTTTAAACAGTTGTTGAGCGCGTCTGACAACGTGTTGGTTCTACTAAAAAAAATAAAAAATTAAAAAAAAGAGCGAGTCTCATCCCAAGTCCAAAGTTCAAAACACAAGGAGAATGGATATGACAAAAATCTGTTTTTCCCACCAAATATTGCCAACGCCACAGAATCGGACCTCTGCACTCTACCAAGAAACCAAAGGTGACGAGGTCAGCACAGCCGTCTCACAGCAAGGAGATCCTGGGTTCAAATCATGCTGCATGGAGTCTCTATAGGTAATCCAGCTTCTTCCCACAGTCCAAAGACATGTATGTTAGGTTAACTGGCAGCTCTAAATTAGCTTTAGCATCAGTTTGACTGTTAGCCTGTCCATGGTGTAACTGTGAGTCTCTCTGCTGTGTGCTGCTGATAGTCCTCTGAGTTATTCTGCATGTCTCAGAGTGGACACTTGGGTTCTACATCTTGCTACATTACCGAAAGTACAGCACAAGTTTCCACCAAGCGTTTATCCACCTAAAACCAAAGACAGCTGAAAAAAGTCACACCGAAACAGCTGCTGAATCATTACTCATCTAGAAACAGTAGCAAGATGCTTCAACCTCTTCTGGTGATGGTGGGTGAGGCAGGCTGGGTCAGAACATTGGCAACAAAAGATGACACGTCGGCAGTAGGAAAATGTCATTAAGCCAATTATGGCTAAGTCATCTCATAAAACACATGAATCCTCTGCTTGTTGGTCAAACGACTTCACAATCAATTAAAGAGTGCTGTATGTAAACTGAAAAGGATCGAGAGGATTTCTCTCTTCTGTTAGGCAAAGACCGACCTCTGATCAGTCTTTCTTTTTGGTTAGTGGACCTGCATTCATGTCGGCCAGTCCAGATGCATTTGTCAAAGTATTGCTAAGAAGTCATGATGCTTTATTCCAGAAACTGTAGTTGAAAATGCAAATGTTTGTTTGCATGTCACTCCACTGTATGGAAGTTGATCAATATATAATTGGAATAGTCATAACCCCTTCTTTACTTTTACTACCTTTAAAACTAATGTATTTATTGCTCTAACAAAATATGCATTTTATAAATTGTGTGGCAGAGCGTTTCCTCCATCTGGAAACTCTCCAGTCTTCCTGATTATGCTTCTCATTTTATGATAATTTTGTTAACTGGATAAATGCCTATACTGCAGCTTAGGCTGTTAAATATGAGGCATTCTACTGTGTAAAAACAAATGCACAATAGTCCCCTTCAGTTCATAAAAGTTTATTAGTTTTTTACGATGGTAGCAGAACACTTTGGTGGCCGAGCTGTGCTCAAGTTCACTGTGGTGAAAATCTTGAAAATATTTGCTCATTACTCACTAAAGCAATGCATCCAGCTATTAACTGGCTGGTCTTACAAACTGCACCGCATACTTTAACTCTGAGGGCTCAAAATGAAGAAAAAGAATGCACACTCCACGTCTGCACTACACAACAGACCCTCAAATGTATATTTTCCAAGTCAACAAGAGGAGAGCCTTTTGTAAGTAGCATTGTGTCCCAAAGTGGCACACTGCCTTGGTAAACACAACTGTACACACACGTTCAAGAGGATGTTGACACACAAAGACACTCGAGCTTCAAGGCAGATGCATGAGAGCAGGTAAGGCCTTCTTTCAACTGAAGCCAGTTTCTGGCTTCTCTCTTGTGGAGGAAAGCTTAAAGATCAAGGCTTCATGCGTTTGGCAGTTTAGAGCCACATATTTGTTCAATTTCAAGGGTTCAACTGCGTGCATTCCTTGCCCCTTTCACTGAGCCATGTTTTCAATACTGTGTCCTTTTGAAGTGTGACTTTCTGTGGCCCGTGTGCATCTTTTCAAACAGCCATGCGTCGGGAGAATATCCTTCGCAGCTATCTGACTTTCAGTAGAAAGTTGAAAATTAATTCAATCCGTTGGTATTTCTACTGCAGCCAAAATTACCACATAAATCCTCACACAACTTGTTCTAATAAATATTATTTGTTTTCATTCAAGGGCAACCCATGTGCCAAGAGCACCACTGAAGTTTCATATTAAAATATGCATTTTTGCAGTTCTGTTTATGAAAATTAAGTTTGTCCTCTTTGCGGTGAGAAAAGACGAGAAAACCTGCCAAACAAAGCACTGGTAAGACTTGAAAACATCATCCTGTTCAGCAGCATTTCCCCGTCTAACTCCTCAACTTTCCCTCTTAAGCTCTGCAAACCGTAATCATGTTTGTCCATCATTTGTCGAGTGGAGGTTCGGCCACACGTGTTAAACCAGCTCCTCTGATAGCAGCGATGTTCACAGAGCAGTTTGAGTGAGTCCCGTGGTGACATAACCCAGAGGCAGTGCGTGAAACCTGTTAGACTGCAGACAAAAATCTGCCTGTTAGTGTGCATTCACTCATGCAAATATAACTGAGGCTTATTGTCCCCAATGCAATAAAACCACAGCGTGAGCAGAGCTATGGCTGTCTCTGGTCGAATCATGAATGAGGCTGGGCTCATTTCAGCCAAAGTGTACTTTGATATTTTAAATTTTAAATACTTTTGAGACTTAAGTGATGAGATGATAACAAAACCTGCTGAAAGGATACATTACTAGTTGAGTCTTTGGCATCTGAAAACTAACAGAGGTGCAACTTTACACTTGCAGTTAAATCTTTAACTTTGAGATCCACTGCTTCCTTACTTCCACATTCACAGCAAAGCTGCTAACAATCCTGGAAGTGCTTTTAACATCCAAGAACTGTTCTGTTCTGGGAAGTTTTGAAAACATGAACTTGATTGGACTTTTCTCAAACTATAAAAAACCGGAAAGTTTGTTGAAGATTGAGCTGAACTTTTAGAAACTATGTGCAGTATTTCCTCTCTGCTTTTATGTCGGAGTCTGTGCTGTTTGGGCATTTTCTGTAAATACCTAGCTACACTAATAAGTAGGGGTGCACAGATACTCGTATCGATATTGAACCGTTCGATACAGTGCTTTCGGTTCGGTACGCATATGTATCGAACAATACAAAATTTTTAATTTATTTTATCAACTTTCCTTCGGACGATGCTGTCTGTGTTGAGCGCTCAGTGGATCTGCGCTCGACAGTGCAGCCTAGGCGGAGTAGTCGAACGCAGATTCACTGAGCGCAGGGCAAGCTAGCCAGACAGAAGTTAAGCTCTCCTTGCAACATGGCAAATTGAACCTCCCCCACCCTCATTCAGATGTGGCGTTTGGAATTATTTTGGTTTTCATGTGACGTATGACCCTGAAGGTAAGCGCGTCATGGACTAAAGTAAAACTGTATGTTGGATGTGCCACGCAATGCTCAATTACATGGGTGGGAGCTAGTGTGTTAGCCGTCCAGCCCCACGCACGGGGCGATCGGCGGTAGCTCGTTAACGGAGATTTGCCGTGTTGTGGCGTTAACGTCATTTCAACGAGATTTACGCTGACAGCACTAGTGGGAACACAACAAATATGACTGCACATTTACACCGACATCATCCTAGTGCAAAGACAAGTGGAAGCAGACAAAAACAACAAGCAGGCATGCTACAAACTTTACCCGAGTCATTTAGACAGCCGTTAGCACATGATTCTCCTTATGGGGACCTGATATGTTTAATATGCTGCTGAGAATATAGCCCAGAAGAAGCGGATAGTATAGCTTTTATTTTGGAAAGAGCCATTTCTCTGTAATAAACTCTCTTTTCCAAAGATGCTGTACTGTGACTGAGCCTTTTCTGAATTCTCTAACGTACATAAGAAACAGCACAAATAATTATGCAATCAGTATTATAGCACATGCCTGTTTACATTTTTCCATTGCTACTTCAGTTGGAGCTTGCATCAGTTTGTATGGCGTGATTAAACATCATGCTAGCTACTTTAACCTAATATCAAAAAGACCAAACAACGCTGCACAACTGAACTGAGGAAATGTAAAATCTGTCCATTTAAAAAGAGACACTGCATCTCTCCTAACTTTAAGGCAACATTAAACCGTGCAATACTCTTCACCCATGACTGTATTTCCTCCTGCGCGTCCAATCTCATTGTTAAGTTTGCAGATGACACTACAGTGCTCGGACTTATATCCAACAATGATGAGACAAACTATAGGACAGAGGTGCAACAACTAGAGTCATGGTGCCACGACAATAACTTGGTCTTAAACACCAAAAAGACCAAGGAGATCATTGTAGATTTCCGGAAGAGGGGTCATAACAACCATCTGCCTCTCTTCATTGGCAGTGAGGCGGTGGAGAGGGTGAGCAGTTTTAAATTCTTGGGGGTAACTGTGACCGAGGACCTGTCCTGGGGCAACCATATCACCTCAGTTGTACGGAAGGCCCAACAGCGCCTCTACTACCTGAGGAGACTGCGGAGCGCACACATTCCCAGATCTCTGATGTTGAACTTCTACAACTGTGCCATCAGCAGCGTTCTGACGTATGGATTTCTAGTGTGGTTCCCCAGCTGCACCAAGGCCGATCAGCAAGCACTCCAGCGGGTGGTGAAAGAAGCTGGCAGAATTATTGGAACAAGTCTGCCAGAGATCAGTAATATCTTCCCCACTCGCTGTCTGAGGAGGGTGCACAGTATCCTGCGGGACCAACATCACCCTGCGCGCCACCTTTTCCATCTGCTGCCCTCAGGGAGAAGGTACAGGTCTATACAGGCCAGAACATCCAGACTGGCCAACAGCCTGTATCCACAGGCTGTGAGGCTCCTGAACTCTCTGCCCCCCTCTCACGGACAATAACCATATCCAACTTCTTAATAGCAATGAACTGGTCTGCATTGGTGCATCATATCTTTATTCTCTTCCCCCTCCTGCCCCCCCCCCCCTCTTTCTTAAATAGATAACTATCATATCTGATATCATATCTCACAGTACAATAATATTGAATGGGTTGCATTGTTGTATTTTGTCATGTTTCTCAGGTCTTTGTCTGAATTTCTACGAACATTATTGCTAAGGATTGTCTTATTGCATTGGAGTCACACTGGGTTAAATATGTACACTTGGGTTTTAAGGGGTATTTATTATTTTCTTCTTTTTTTTGGGTTGTATGGAAGCCCCAAACGCAATTTCATTGTTCTTGACAATGACAATAAATAAATAAATACCAAATACCATACAGGAAAAAGGTAGTCTGAAATATCTTGTCAATGTAGAGCACAGACCAAAGGATTCAGAAGCTACAAAATGTGACCCAGACTCTAAAATAGAAGAGAGTGGGAAAGGGAGGCTGGGGTCTCCAAGTAATTCTACTTTAATGAATACAAACAGACGAGCTCCCAAATGCCTACACAGAGCGGCCTGATTAGGGCTGACTCACAAATTCTCCACAGTCGTCAGCAAACACACAGGAATGTCCGACAAGTAGGTTACACACTGCAGACGCACCAAGTCACAACATTCGCCTCCTCGTTTGGTCCCCAATTTTGTTTCTTAACACCCCCTGCTAGGTTAGCGCTGTATGTGTGTCCGCATGTGGTCAAACCAGCGAGATCCCCTGCAGCAAAGTACAGAGTGATCCCCAACAACTACACAACGGAGGGAGGCTTGTTTCTAAGAAGCGGAAGCATGAAACCGATTATCGTTTATCTGTGCGTGCCTCCACGCACACAAAAACAAAGTGCACTTTTATAAACTGCATGCCAGTTACTGTAACACACACCAGATCTTGTTTGTTTTCTCAGCTTAAATGCTGGTAATGAAGACAAAAATAAAGGAAATGAATTATGACATAGGCTCTGCAATACGCTGATATAAATGTCAAACAAAAAGGTGCAAAATTACTGAGTAAAGAGAGAGACGTGAACTTTAAAGCCAAAACAATGTCCCGAACCGAAGGTCAGATGAGGACGAGGCTATTCACTCTGACATCGTTTTGTGCCTGCAGAGAAAACAGTCAGGATGGATTCTGTTAAACACTTGCATGGCTTATGGATGGTGGGTACTCAGTTAAACGGCCTTTACCACATTTGACCAGTACAAACGCCACACCATTGATCATTTTCTGCTCTATTCAGCAGCTTGTTTTGAAATTCCAGGCTGACACGAATACAACAATACGTCAATTGATCGCAAACTTCTCCATCCTGGATATGCGCACACTCAAGAGTTAAAGATTAGCCAGAAAGATAGCAGAAGACTCTCAAGCAGAATCAACACGTTTCACTGTGTGTAAAAACAAATCTGCATCAATGGACATCAGTGCTCAGGCTGATTGTATCACCTACATCTGATCACATTTGTGAGAAAGTTCAGTGAGGTCTCGACTTATAGCAGAGCCGGCCTCCAGGCAAACATGCAGGGTGGCTTTCACCTCACAAGATTTAGACTGATTCTGCATGACCGTGCATTCCTGTGCACGCTGCGCAGGGGGTATGTCGTTCTTCAGTAATAATCTACAAAGTCCCTGAACCCACATAACTAAAGAGCAGTGACCTAGATAAAAGATAGTTTGAACTTTGTGTGCAGATTGCAGCAAAACTCCAAAAGTAAATGTCAAACTGAAAAGGCAAGTGATCTTTTAATGTCTGAAATGAACAGACTACTAACGGGATGGTCCAATTTTTAGTGACATCTTGCAGTTTTAAGTCAGTCACAATTCTTGTGTTTTGTCCCTCTCAAGCAGAGTGAAACTGTCATGTATGGTCATTTATGTAATTATATATGGCAGAATTTGCAGTCGTACAGTGCTTGATAATCCAATATGGCTCTCCTACCAGTAATGATAGATGGATGGTTTCATATAAGGTTGTAATTTTACTTGCTTTGTGACCTTTTTTCCCCTCAATTTGTTTGTTTTTGTTTTATTTGTTCTCACAACAAGTAATTCCGCCAAGAGAGTTTGAAGTTTTATCCCATTTTTGAAACCAAGCCCAAAGTCTCATAACAAATGTCCACAATGTACTCTCTGGTAAGAGTTTACATTCAGTTAACGGCTGAGCTGAACGTACCAAAATAACAGAGTTTACTTTTTGTTAATGATCTAATCAAGATAAAGCAATCAGACCTGTGGTAAACAACAGTGTTACACCCTCCAAACCAGGGGCGCCAAACTCATTTTACATCGTTGGCCACATACAGCCCACTTTGATCCCAAGTGGGCTGGACCAGTGAAAATATCTCATGGAATCAATCTGAGATATTTTAATATATGTATATTAAAAGAAGTGCAATTTAAAACATCTCAGTTTTTCCACATGATAAAGAAATGCTGCTTTGGCCCTAAATTTTAAGACATATGTAAATTTACAGAATACTTCTGTTAGCTCATTGAGCTCACCGTTCTGAAATTAAAAATCTATAGTTTTTTTACTAATTGCAAAGACATTTTTAGCTCTGTTTTTTGTGAACCTGCTGTTAAAAATCAAACATTTCTATAGCAGACAGTGGGAAAACAGGAACCTTGTTATTTAATGGTTTATCCATTTTAAAAGTGTTTATCTTTATCAGTAGAAAAGGCTATAAAACTTAAGAAAACGCAGTTTAAAGTGTAAAATGAATGTCCTCTTTCACGTTTTTCAAATCCAGGTTGAGCCAGTGGGCCAGAATGGCCCTCAATTCTGGCCCCCGGGCCTTATGTTTGACACCGCCGCTCTAAGCAAACTAAGGCGGGGGGGGGGGACAAAAACAAAAAATCTATTTGGAAGATTTGTTGATGGCCAGTTGTACGAGAAAGCACATGTGGTTTCTTTACACCCATCTCCTAAATGTAAGCAGATATGAATCAGTAGCAAAGTGTTACTGCCGTCTGTTTGAAAGTACACAAATTTATACACTCATTCTACTTTCAGGACTTTAAACATTCTGTTTAAAATCCTTTTGGTTTCTTTTAATGATTTATCAATGATTTTAACTGTACAAACAGTCATAAATTCTCTGACCAAAGACCAAGTTATAAATGTACACACACACACACACACAGTAACATTTCCATCTCACAGCCTGTTTAACACTGATCTGATGCCTTCTGACAGCATAATGGCTGCTCACCTGGTCAGAGGTCACTTTAATGGGAGCAAGCATTTATGTAACAGTCTTACAAACTGAGCTAACCCATGTGTCACAGCCCATTACAAGGGTGCTGTGTGCTTTATGTGGTGTTGATAGGTGCCTGGTGGGTTGGTAAAGACTTCATCGTGGAAGCAGATCAGCTCCTTCCTTCCTTTGCTGAGGCCACAGACAAGGGCTTTTGTAAACAATTCAAAATGCTCTCCTTGGAAACTGGTGCTTCTCGCTTGGAGGAACTTCACTTTTACGAACACGTGCTTTAATTAAACAGGTTAGCATTCCTGCTGTTCAACCAACAAATGAAAAGGAGGAAACAAAACACCCGGCCCAAATAGCCCAATGCTTACCTAAGCCTATGATAAAATCCCTGTGGTATTTACTGTGATGATGTGACCTTGTTTGGAGAAGGTTTTAAACACCAAGTGAAGCACACTCCACCCCATGCAAATTTACATTCTTGCATGCTTTTGTCCAGCTGTGAACTGAGAGCCTTTAATAAGCAAACTACTGCAGACTTTAATTTCTACTGTCAGTTTATTGCAGCTTTAAACTTTAGCCAACTTTTTTGTGCCTTGCATTTACTGAACTGCACATTTTAGGTCACTTCAACTATAACAAGCTTGAAGAGCCAAAAGTCAAAGATTCTTTTAAATTTAAAGTTTAAATTCTGTTTGTGGCAGTTTGCATTCATTTCCACAAAACAACCAAAACTTTATTCAAAGAGAAATATCAGCAACTTTCCCAACTGTGACTCCATTTGTTATGCAGATGAAAGTTAACTCAACGGTCTTGGACTGCAGCCGGCAATGACCAGATAACTTGCATAGCAATTATAAACCTATTTTCTTAACCGTTTTTTAAAAACAGAACATGGACAAGAACATAGACCTGGAGTTTGCCCAACTCACTGGAGAGGCAGCTAAATAATACTTAAGACTGGCACATTAGTAAACTGCCCACCTTGTAAGGAAGGAAACATAAGGACCAAAGCTAGCCAAGTCACTTTAACTTTCAAAATAAGAGCAAGGAAATTGTCCGGCAGTGAAGCGTGCAGTGAAAAGTTTTATATGCATTGATTCTACAGAGGAAAGAAACTTTATAGATATTTTGTCACAATTCTCATCTTGATCCGTTAACTGATTTTTATGAAATTTTAAATCTGTTAAATGTCATTTTCTAGCATAAAAATTATGGCTTGATCACCATGGTGATGGTGATGATGGCGATGTTGTGCTGAGCAAAAACTGCCTATTTTCCTTGTAATGTTTTATAAGGTCACATGCTCTATTTTCAGTTTTTCCTCAAATATGTTAAAAGAAAAAAAAAAATCTGCTGATCTTCATCCATTCTGTGAAACCAATTTTAAACATTTTCTCTGCATCTGGATTTGGGTTGGAAGGAACCAAACGTCTGCCCTCAGCATGGCCCTTCTCCAAACTTTCACCCTTCAATGAACTTCACCAAAGAACAAAATGGAGCAGAAACTAATTTGGGAACAAACAAGGCAGGGGTGTTTGAATTTAAGGTATTTGCTGATTAATGTCAGTGCAGACTGTATCTGTGAGAGCAGATGAAAGAACCAATGCCAAAACTCAACTGTGCACGAGCCCAATTTGAGTTGCACCACACTGCACTTCATATACAGTTATATACACTTTATCCTGAAACAGTTTTATTGTGTATCCTGACACGCACATGGATTTTTGGTGAAATTTCCATGTGGAAGGAATTCAGATGAAGTGTTTGAATAGACTACAGCTCGCTCTCCGTGAACTCTGTGCAGCTCTGGATGCCTGTGACTGATGTGCTGATTAGCTCAGTTTGAGGTGTGTCCTTTTGTCTGCACCATTTTTAGTTCTCAGTAATGTGTCATGTGATGCAAACACAAAATATCTCTGTGTTTTTCCACATATTCACAACAGGTCTGTTGCTAAACCTGCATTTGCTGCAGGTGCCATTTCACAAGTTGCTCCTGACTGGTAGTGCAGGAAACCTAAGTACACCCTTACTGCTGCCATAGAAATCAAGATATTAAGTAGCAACCAGGTGCTACTAGTCAACTGTCCTGAATTAACCGATCACCTGGAAGCGTGAGCACCTCTATAAAAGCAAAAATTTTGGCAGTTTGTAGAGCTGGAACATTCAGGTGTGAATGAACATGATGTCACAACTTTCCCAGGAGTGGGCGTCCCCACAAATTCACACCTAGGTCACACCCAGACTGTGCAATACCTGGAGAAAATAATAATAATAATAATAATCATCATCATCGCAGACTCTACGCGCCTCAGCATGTAAAACATTAATCTTCGTGACAGCCAAGAAAAAGACGGAACAAGTATGGCTTGTTTGGAAGAGTTGCTTTCTTTAGAAATCTTTAGTTTAGCATTTATTAGCTTCAGTGAAGGAAGAGTTAAGAAATCTCAATCTTAATAAGCAGATGCTTCCCTTATCATTTCATCATTGTTGCACAGGTGAATTTGGCCAAACTGACTAGGATTAAATCGAAAGACTAGTTGCAAGTGCATAATATCATTGTAATTGGTTCTTTTGAGCCATTTTCAGTTGAAAACACATTTTTCCTACAACCTAGTTTAGTTTAATTTTAATTAGTCATGTCTGGTTCATGTGTTAACAGGTTAACATGAGTTTGTACGAAGCCTAAAGTGTATTAACAACTCTGTGGTGTCACAAATAACTAAGTTAAACAGGGAGCCCTCTTGTCTCCTGTATCATCCCATCGCCAGAGTGTTAACTGCGTGAGCACTCGGTCCAGCATTGCACCTTAAACCTGTTGACCTCCTTTTCAATGACGCTGCAGACAAATAGCTGCGAGGGGCCGGATAGCTCCACGCTCCCCAGCAGTGTTTGTGGAGCAGACTCAGTCATGTACATGAAACACAAAGTTCACTGGCTGGAGCGGCAGACCACAACCTCATAACTCTCAGAGGTCATGCATTTTTTTAAAAAAAGCAACGGCACAATGAGCGACATGACTCATCACCACAAGACTGCAGGCAGCGTGACCTGATGGGAAACGTGCTTACATCACAACCCAAAACATTTTAAGATGAGAGAACTCACTGAATCTAAACTCTTGTTTTCGCATTCCTCAGACACATACAATGTGCTGTGCAGGTCAAAGGTCAGCATCGGCAACAATGCCCTCGGACCCGCAGGAGTGAGCAGGGTGAGAGAAAGGAGACACCGTCCCGGCTCGCTGGACGAGGTACTGACTGATGCAATGCAGAGCTGGGAGCTTTTATCGGGCCATTATGGCCTCAACAGGCAGAAGATTGGGTTCCCAGGATGCTATGAAATCCCGCTCAGCAGCTATTATGCTGCACAGAACGAGCGGGGAGATAATCCCAGGCATCTCTATTCACACCTGTCCACTAATATTCACATCACAAAGGCAGCTTGTGTGAGCAAGTCTTCATTTGCATAGTTTGGTGTGTCCCCCCCCCCCCCCCCCCCCCCAATCCAACAGGAGGAGAAAAGAGAAAACTTTTCACAAAAGGAGTCCATCTGCCGGGCAACCGGTTTCTGGATTTTTGTGTTTCCATCTGTGTGCAAAGCTCACAGGATCTCAAACCATGAGATAAAGCTTCCATAATTAAAGCTGGATTATAAAACTTACAGTTGGGTAAACATTACTTTTAAATGGTGACACAATGCCAAAAAACTTAGAATATTAAGAAGAATATTAAACTAAAACAACAAAAGCACTACTTTTTTTTTTCAATACAGATAAAAAAGTAGGAGCTAGCGTCACTAATTCATCAATAAACAGAACAATACAACATCAAAAAACTTTAATTTTATATTTTTTGTAGAATCTGAGTGTTATATTTGAGTTAATGAGGTATACAGTAATTGAAAATCTTTACTTTTTCCTGAAGGGGTTACTGCACCAGAGGCAGTGCAGGAAATGACTTCAAACTGCAACTTTAGGAAGTCTGAAAATACTCAAGACAAATTTAAGATGCTGGAGGTTGATTATAGGAGTACACCCTTTAATGGTGAACTCAAACCAGGCAAGTGTGCTCAAACCAAAGTCCAGTTCAGTAATGAGCGTTTATGCTTCATCGTGCTCGGTTCAGCCCACTAAAACAGATGAGATTGGGAATGGTTCACTGAACTCAGGCGCGGTAATCATCTGGTTTGATTGCACTTCCTTAAGACGAGCTGCTCCGTGCAGTATGACTGAAATGTGATAAATACATGAAGGCAGATGAGAGCACTGTACCCAGAAATAAACAAAAAAGCCTCAAAGTACAAAGAATCATGGCGTCCTCTGATCTGTGCACGAGCGCTTTTCTTTAACTGCAACAAATGCATTTACATAACTGACATAGCTGCCAAACAGATACGATCGTCTAAGCTGGTAACCGTCTGACCCTGCTGACCTTCTGAATAACTGGCACGGGTTTGCGAAAGCATCAGACACGTGTCAAAATGTCCCCGGGGATGCTCCTTCGAAATCACCGGCATAACTATAACGCGAAACACGTGCATTAATCTCATGTTACGCAGGTTTCTGATTGCCCGACTTGAGGAAAAGTTTGGCTTCCCATTCAGGAAATCTGTCACATTATATTTACCAGCAGAGGTACTTCAGCAGCTGAAGACAAAAGTCAAAGATTGATCTTTGGCTGCCTGCAGTCACCTGGGCTTTAGGTCTCCATTTGATCACCGCTAACGGAAGATAAGCGGACCAGTTTAATCACTGTTATCCAACTCCAGGTGACGACGCTTGACAAAGTATGATGATCACAACCTACCAATCAGAGTTGTGGAGTCAGATGAATACAAATGCTTTCAGCAATGAACCTTTTTTTAAACCTGCATAGTATTTGTCATTTTATTTAACAAATGTAGTGATCTGCCTTCAGCTGTTCATAATTAACTTTTAAATAACAATTAAAAAAAAACATTAACAGGAATTAGGTTATGTAAATAGTTTACAAGCACACTGGGCACAGTGTTGGACTGCAAGAACATCAGCATCACCATAGCACCCAAGTCTAGTGCACAGAAAACCTGCAGTTTCTTTCATTGGACACTTAAAGCTGAATTCAAAACCAGCAGGTACGTCCATCTTTTATACTCATACTCACTATACTTTTCGGGATAAGGACCTGCCTCAGGAAGTTCTACAAACTTTCTCAGACCAC
The DNA here is from genome assembly GCF_057381915.1 of Diplotaxodon limnothrissa. NCBI lineage: Eukaryota > Metazoa > Chordata > Actinopteri > Cichliformes > Cichlidae > Diplotaxodon > Diplotaxodon limnothrissa. Next base: position 25,544,419 of record NC_140612.1, read on the forward strand.
AGCACTTCCACTTCTTTCTCCCTCTTCCCCACTCACACAAATCAGCTCACCACCTCATCAGATCACCTCCTACCTCCCCCAATAATAGACGGTTCGCCCACTTTACTACATAATGAGCTGCCTATGGGCTCGATCTAGCATATCTGGCGCAGCCCAGAGTGCTGAAGCCCAGCATTACAGCCTGGCTTGTGACCAGTTTTCAAACAGCTTTGCTCGGCACTGCTGAGCACCTAATAACAGGATGTGAGGCTCCAACTGACAGGCTGGTCAAACTCCAAGTTGTGCTGCCCCAGGGGCATATTGTTCTGGGTGGCTATCAAATAGGAGAATGAAAGGTGGTCAGAATACCATCCCCTTACCAAAAAAGAAACCAACAAAAAACAAAAGGGTGGGCATCTATTCCGAGAATTTCTGTGTAATTTGAGTGTTTTTTCAGTGTTGGCCAAGCTTCATATCAGAGTTCCTGCATGTGTCTGAACCACAGGAATCGGCCAGGAGTGCGAGATGATTTAAATCCAATAACAATGAATGTGCAGCACACATACTGTACACCTCCACCCTCTCCCACCATCTGAGAACTGCTTTCATTTCTCTCCAGCAGAGGCTCGATTAAACCAGACACATGTATGGGAGGAATTTGGAGTGTAGGAAGGCAAGTGGTGTTCAAGTGCAACACACAGAAGCCACTATTTCCTTACAAAAAATAAAAATGCACAAGCATTAAGCATCCACCTATTTCCACATACAAGAGGCTAACTTTCACTAATACTTTTTTGGGAATACTTTTATTCCCAATAGAGAAAAAACATGACCAATCCCAAAATGGGCCTCCAAATTATACCCATTCTGATGCTAAGGTGAATCGCTGCCCTCTTTTTCCCCCGACTCACCTCATTGGATGGTATGTTCACGACACCTGTGGATCTCCTCTTTTCCCTTAACTTCCTCTTCTCGATCTGTCCTTTCCCCTTCCTGGCGCTGGGCCCGGTGCTCTTCTTCTCCTTGCCCTTGCTGCTGGGTGACGGGCTTTCCTTGTCACTGTCGTTGCAAGCCATGGGAGTAGAGTCCTGAGTCTTCTCCGGCTGAGGCAGGGCCTTCTTCAGGTTGCTTCCCGGCGTGGCTGAGGGTGTCACGGGGTGGTGCATTTCCTCCTCGGGCCTCTTTAGAGAAGTGCCAGAGGAGGACCGAGCAACCGCGTAGGAGGAGGGGTGGCAGTTCCCAGCGGAGGAGCTTCGGTCCGGGTTGCCGTTGTTGGTGAACTCGGTGGCCGAAGGAAGAGGAGGAGGAGATGGAGGAGGAACGGCGTTACGGCTGCTGTTTGTATTACTGGCACCCAAGGGAGTACCAGTGGCTGCGGCAATGTCCCCCAGCATTTTGGCTCTCATTTTCTCCCGTTTTGCCTTCCACTCCTCCAAAAAGTCCGTCGCGGCGCTTGACTTGAATCCGCCTGTGGCCATGATCCCTTTTTTCTGATAAGTTCAAAGTCGAAGGGAGGGGAAAAAAAGTAACTTAAAAGTTGAAGTTGATATGAATTTTCAGCTCTCGGTCGCTGTCCTAGTTGCACCACATTCCTCAAGTGATTAACTCGGGAGCTGCTGAAAGGTAGAATGAAAATAAAAAGTCAGGACAAGTAAACTTAGCTGTTCATTATGGAGGTGTTTTCACCTCCACCTCGCGATACTCAGCGTGCAGGACGGGTTTTGTTTAAAAAGAAAGTTTACAAAGTCCGTTTATCTCTAAGGTAACTTTCCGCCCGAAAGAAGAAAGTCAGAGTGTGGAGAAGTTGACGAGAGAACAACAAAGGTATAAATTCAGGTAGAAACCCACCTGAGTGGAGCTGTCTCGGTCGCTGAACTGCTCTTCACGGTCCAACCAGGTGTGCCCGAACTGCTGTAGTCTGCGGAGCTGGGACCCGCGGCGCTCGCTCTGCCCCTCTGAAAACACCGGCTTGAATCCCGAAAGTGGGCGAACACTTCCGACTAAAGCCGAAGCAGAGGAGGGGCGCTGTGTAATAACTCTTTACTGTTCCCACAGGTGCTTTCGGGTTTAAGGTCATTTGTTAAAGCTTTTACAATACTTATCGGCGATATTTCCATAAAGATAAAGGTTAATATAGTTAATTATTTTTATCATAACATTTCTGTATTTTCATGCTTCCTTATATGTAAGTTGTGTAAAGTGTACAAAGTTTCAAGCAGCTCAGATTCTTTTATTCTGCTTGTATATATTTATATCTTTTTTCAGTTTTAATTATCATATTATTATTATTAATATTATTATTTTTTTTTTTTACAATTGTTTCTGTTGTTTTTAAATCATTAGCTGGTTTATTTATCTAATTTATCTAATTTTGTATGTGGATACATATATATTTTCTGTTTGCCATTTGTTGTCATTGCACAGGGGAACATATTTCTTCACTGTGAATATGACAATAATTTTCTATAATTTTGAAAAGTATTTATCTATCTATTTTACAAAAAACTAGCCAAGACCAGTAAAATGACTGCAAAGCCCTCCTTACCTTTCTTTAATAAGTGTAAAGAAAGGAAAGGATCGGTTCCATTGTCGAATAGAAATTTGATAAACATTTTCATTTGTATAAGATCTGCATTTATGCTCTTTAGATTAGCTTTGGGGCCTTTTTATTACCTTGCCGTAAGAAGAAAAAGTGTAAAGAAGAAGCATTTTCCCCTTTGATGAGCCACCCAGTTACAAAAGCATGATTAACTGCTTCGCAAGAATAAGGGCAAGGTCTGCTGTCATAACATGTGCATGCATATTTAACAGTGCAAAAGCAACAACTCTTCACATGTACAGTTTCTTTTGTAATAAACATTCGTATTTTACTTCTTTATGATCTGAACACTGTCTCTAGGTCTAGAATTCTGTTCACCCCTGTGTAGTTATGCTGGCTTTGCATCACCACTCAGCAATCAAAATTCATTTTTTACAATTTCATTGCTGTTTTCATACTTTTTTTAGCCATCAGTTGGTCAAATTGGACCCTCTGGTGGGTCCAGACCTGTCCTTGAAAATCCATCCACTCCTTGCTTTAAGAGCTTTCTGTAATTCACTGAAAACTTTGTATTTTGCTTTGAGAGTTGAGTGGAAGTTTGAGACTTTGAAAATGTGATTGTTAAAGTCCCTGTACACCTCTGCAGCTCTGACTTGTGTCAACAGCAACAGTGTCGCTGATTTCACGTCTTCAGTGGCCCTTTGATATTTGCACAGTCACAGTGCAACACTTCGGCACAAGGGCATTTCTCAACAACTTCTCTCACGCAGGTCCCACAGAGTCCCTTAGGCACCCGATAACTCACCCAACCAGCTCTGATCAGATGAAAAACCTGCTTTCAGGGAAACTTGATCCCTGGGTAGGGTGAGGGCAACTTTCGATGACTGAGCAGTTCATTTCATCTTATTTTTGTTATGACTTGACAGTTTACAAAAAATGTGCGCTACTCAAAGTTGAAACTTCGTCGACAGCGGGAAACTCCACTTTAAAAATCGACATGCAATTATATCTGTACTCAGTTGTTGCTCTGAAATATCCGAGTCCTCAAAGTACTGAATCATGCGTTCAACAGACAGAACACATGTTTGATAACAATAATAAACCTCCATTACATTAAAAAAGAGCAAAAAATTTCAATCTGAGATCTCAGAAAGAGCCTTTAAACAGGGATATCATCTCCTTTCTGTTTAGATTTGGTGAAAAGATGTTCTGTTTCATTTGACAGTGCCTTAAGGGGATTTGTCTTGGGAGAACAAGGCATAACGAAATGTTAGTGTGAACACTTTCAGTGTGTTTCTTAGACAGGAACAGTCCTTCTAGAAGGAATTCTTTCACCTCAGCATAGCGAAAAGCCTTCAGGCACTTACACGGCCACTTTGTTAGGTACAAACTGTTCAACTGCTTGCTAACAGAAATATCTACTCAGCCAATCACATAACTGCAGCTCTATGCATTTAGACCTGTACACATGGTCACGATGACATGCTGAAATTCAAACCGAGCATCAGAGTGGGGAAGAAAGATGATTTCGCTGACTTTGAATGCAGCACGTTGTTGTTGGTCTGAGTATTTCAGAAGCAGCTGTTTTCATAGGATTTTCCCATCAACAATCTCTGAGGAATGCTTCCTCAGTTTTGTTGAATCGATTCCATAACGAATTAAGGCAAAAAAAGAAAAGAAAAAAGGTAACGGCAACACGCACCTAATAAAGTGGCCGGTGAGTGTATTTAGGGAGTTGTTTTGATGCAGTGTCCAAATTAACTACACTTTTTATGATCATAAAAACTGCGTTGATGATTTCTGGGCCCAAATAAGTCTCAGGATTGTTTGCAATTTCTTAAACATCACAAACTAACTCAAGAAATTCAATTTCAGCTTAGTTTACAAAAAAAGAGAGCAAGATTTCAGTTACACACTGCATATGTGGCTTCAGCAGATTTTCATCTAAATACTAAAGTGAGTATGTCTCAGAGTCTCAAATTTTCTTCTGAACTTACATTCCAAGTGAGAGCAGCATCTTGTTTTCCCTTTTCTCCCGAGAACTGGGCTTGTGAGGTGACAGGTTTGTGATTATACACCCCTTAGAGGCAGGGTAAAATCAATAAGACAATATTCATCTTGTAGTTGCTCGACCAATAAAAAAATCCACAGTCACAGCATAAAAAAGTCCTGCGGATGATATTACTGACAGCTCGCTGGTTTTCCATTCCCTCTGATAATTTCCTGATACGTGGACAATATTTCTAAGATAGCAAAATGCAGATGTTTGTAACCTGAGAGAAAAGGTAAGCCACAAGCAATCTTCATTTGTGTTTGTCACTTTTTGTAAATGATGCGGATATTTTTATGCGATTACAGCCGTTTCAAACAAAAAACAAGATGAGTCCCAAAGAGTAAAGATTGGTTTCAGGTGAGTAAGCTGAACTGGGTCTGTATTGTAGAGTGGCTGTGGCTGTGGAGCAGGTTGCTTCCTAATCAGAAGGTCAGTGGTTTGATCCCCAGCTCCTCTGGTCTGCATGTTGTCCCAAATGCATTAGTGCGTGTATGAATGTTGTAGTAGAAAAACAAACAAAACAACACAAATGGGTGAATAAGGCTTGCAGTAAGAAAGTGCTATGAGAGATCAAATAGAGTAGAAAGGCACTATATAAGCACCAGTCCATTATTCATTGGAAATAACATAATTACAGTTACTTAAATTGCCGCAATGAGCTGTGACACATCAGTCTGTGTTGCTATGATGACTTTATCTCTGTGTTTACGTGAAAAAGCAATTAAAATCCATCCATTCGCTTCCGCTTATCCTTTTCAGGGTCGTGGGGGGGCTAGAGCCTATCCCAGCTGTCTTAGGGTGAGAGGTGGGGTACTCCCTGGACAGGTTGCCAGTCTGTCGCAGGGCTAACACATAGACAAAGACAACCATTCACACTCACATTCACTCCCCCATTCACACCTATGGACAATCTAGTGTTTCCAATTAACCTATCCCCACAAACTGCAAGTCTTTGGACGGTGGGAGGAAGCCGGAGTAACCGGGGAGAACCCACGCAAACAAGGGGAGAACATGCAAACTCCACACAGAAAGACCCCGGCCTGATGTTGGAATTGAACTCAGGACCTTCTTGCTGTGAGGTAACATATTCACATATTGTTGGTGTTCACTGTCTTGCCCGATGACACTTTAGGACACATACTGAAGGAGCTGGGAATCAAAGCCACCGATCTTCCCATTAGTGGATGACCTACGCTGTCTCCTGAGCCACGGCTGCCTGACTTCACAGAAACAGGCCTTGGGACTTCTTTATGAAACATCCTGAGGTCTGATCATTGCTTTCAAGAAAGATGCTTCACAAATCCAGTTTACTTCTACTATTAGTGCACAAAGAAAATGCCAGAGAAGCTCTCTTCGAGGACAAGAAGCACAGTGACAGTTTTATGAGGGAGTCAGCAAATGACAAAACTGTTTTCAAGCTCAAGCACAAACTCAAAACAAGGAGTTAATATGATGGGAAGCCGCACAACAGCTACCAGCTCATTAAAATACAGCAGGTTTTGCAGCTTTCAGTCGAGTCTATGTATAACTTTGTTTCTAAAAACAAGTCCCAAAGACATTATCATTTCAAACCTGTTCTGGAGTTCTCCTGCATAATGAGCCGAAGTTAGAGGAAGTATAATTAATACAACATCATGCGAGTCCTTGCAGCAAACTGTTGACTGTTGCAAAGCTCCGTTTTCATTACCCTGCATTGCATTCCAGTGATATTCCAGCCACGTTCATGCCATTACCCAACTGTACAAGCACAGGTTTCTCTGCGTGCAGTGATTTAAAGCTGCTATAGGTGCTTACTGTCAGGAACCTAATTTCATGCTATGTTAATAGCCCCATAACTCACCTGTGCTGAAGGATATGAGCCTATTGGTGTTTGATTTGTGTGCGGCCAGCTTGCTCACAAGGGTGCACTGACTTTAAGGGAAGTTTACCATGGATACTCAAATGTACATATCTGAAATAGATTGGCTTACATGTTATTAGTTTGGTGTTTTTCTGCCATAAAGAGCAAAAAATGTGACCTATCCACGTGTCTCAGGAGTGAGTGGGAGGCCAGGCATTCAGCCATTATCTCTGCATGTGCTAACCCTGGTACAGATAATGAGAAAACCTGGGTGGAGCATGGGAGTGAGGTGCCTCTCCTAAAAATAAACCTTGATCTATGGACTCGGGTCACTCTGCTGCATATTTAGCATATTTCTGTCTGCTTTTGAGGAGGGGGAGAAAAAAAAGAATGAGGAACGGGGGTGCTTAAAGGCTGCTGCTAAGTGTTTCCTTTCATGCCAACACAAACGCTGCTGTGCAACTTAAATGCCCAATAGCATTCCAGTAATGCATTACTGAAATAGCCAAGCTCAGGCTCTGTATATAATGAACACTAAATTTGTATTCAAAGTACCCAAGAAGACTCTAAGAGCTTTAATAAGTGGCCCTATCATGCATTTTGTAACCCATAACACATTTATGGTAAAGAGGAATAAAATGCAGCGCTCGCTAGGCTGTAAAATGAGCAGTGCACGTAAAAATATATTATACATAACAGTGTGTAATAGCCACTCTTGCATTCACACATTTTCATTTATTTGACAGTAATGCTGCAGTCAGGAGCTATTAGGTGGGTAATTCTGTAGCGAGCAGACTCAAGCCGAGCTCGCTCCCCCATGAAATTGTTTGTCCAATCTAAGGAAGTATTCAAGAAGTGTTTCTCCCAAGCCTACCAGATGTTTGCACACAGATGTCGAGTGGGCCAGGAGTCCACAGAACAGGGGATTTTCACAAGAGAAAGCCTTGGAAATATTTTTTTGATTTTTAAATGAGAATCTGGTGATTGTGATGTGTTGTTGTTTCATAGAAGAAAAGAGTCACAAATCAGGTGTTCCTGTGATGAATCCACTTCCTTATTTGGCACACCTGTTCATCAGATCATGACATGGTATAAAGACGCAGTCAAAAAGATCTGGTGAAGTTCAAACTGAGCATCAGAATGGGGACGAAAGGTAATTTTAGGGGCTTTGAATGCAGGTTGATGGTACCAGCCAGGCTGGAGTATTTCAGAAACTGCTGATCTACTGGGATTTTCCCCACACAGCCAACTCTAAGTTTTACAGAGAATGGTCTGACAGAAAAATCAACTGAGCAGCTCTGGGTAAAAATACTTTGTTGATGTCAAGGGTTAGAGGAGAATGGCAAGATTGCTACAAGATTATAGGAAGGCAGCAATAACTCAAATAACTGCTTGTTACAACCTGAAGAGGACAACACATTGAAGCAGACAGCAGCTAAAGACCACACCAGGTGTGGTCACCTGTCAGCTAAGAACAGGATTACGAGGCTACAAATTACACGGGCTCACCTAAATTGGACAATAGAAGATTGAAAAAACGCTGTCTGGTCTCGCGAGTCTCGATTTCTACTATGTCATTTGGATCGAAGGGTCAGAATTTGGAATAAATAACATGAAAGCATGCCCGGTATTAGCGGTTTGGGCTGGCGGTGTTGTTGTAATGGCGTGAGGGATTTTCTTGACACACTTTTGGGCCCCTCAGTACCAACTGAAACACTACAGCCTACATGACCATGTCCATTCCTTTATGCCCACAGTGTACTCATCTTCTCATGGCTGCTCCCAACAAACTAACAGAAGAATTAAAGCATGTATGAAGGCAAAAAAGTGTAGCATTAATACATAAATTAATACTGTTTGTGTGTTTAAGTTGAGTATTGCCATATTTGAATAGTAGGCTAGCGCTCTGGAGTTGTAAGTTCATGCTAGCACTGGCGAGCACACTTGATTAGCGAGGCTCATCTGTGACTCGTTATTAATAGAGATGCTAACAGGGCTAACATTGAGTATCTTTTAGGACAAACAATTGTTAAATCAGACTAAAGAGCACCCACCAATCACTCAGCACAGAATGTATGTTTTTAAAAATAGGGGGGAAATTAGCTAGAGAAGCCAGACTGTAAACACACTCAACTCTGTCAAGTTGGGTATTTTAATATGGGCATCAGCTCATTCTGTAGCTTCAAGAGTTCAAGAAGAGCTTGTTTCATGATCAGTCACTTGCTGTCATATAGCTTGAAATATGCTGTATTGGTGTCTATTTGCACAAAGCTCTTTGGCTGCCCAGGGAAAGGGATGTTTGAGGTCAACCTATGCAGAAGCAACAGCGTCATTTTATGTAGACATAAAGGGTGCGCCAATCTTATCATGATCAAACATTAGGAAGTGTTATTCAGAAACTGACACTGCTTTCTCTAGAAATGTATTTAAAAAGACAATTGATGGAATTCTTATCAAACTGGATATATCTCATTTTTGTTTGCTGAAAGGTTTTTCAAGATAAATTATTTTAAAATGTTAACGCTGTTCTCAAAGGTCAGCGCTGCATTACCTCACAATGATGATAATAGAGGCTTGGCTAATCTAAGAGTCTGAAGCTTGATTATTGCAATGTCTCAAAAGCTAAACCAAACTTCAATATCACATAAATGAATACAGGAGGGCATATATTAATAAAACTACTGAATCACTGAATATAAAATACAGGCTATGTGAGCCTGGTAAATGAGGCCAAGAATGTGAGGACGTATAGATTCAAGTTTCTTGGTGGAGAGCTTTTTGTAAAACCCGGAAAGAATACTTCTTTTTTCTTTTTCCCCAAAGTTGATCCTGGATTTATGCTGCTGAGCTTCCTGTTACAGTCCTGTTGTAGTTTAATCCTCCATCATGTCCAGGACTGTGAGTCAGCAGAGCTCAGCACTGAGCTACAACAGCAGGAAGGAAGTTAACCGGACGGAAAGCAGATGGTAGTAGGTGACACACTTCCTATAAGATACCGAAGAAATGCAGCAGTGATCCATTTGCTGATCCATTCATTTTGGCCCTCTAATGAAACGGTTTGAATGCAAGGCACAAATTATAGCAAGTAGGAAGTTTAAAACAAGAAACAGCAGGTTATTCAAGACCAAATGATAAGTCCCTCTTTTAAGAGTATTAATTTTTTCCACCCATTGTATTTGTGATATCATTCTTTTGGTCACTACCCAGAGCTCGTGGCCACAGGTGAGGGTAGGAATGTAGATCAACCGGTAAATCGACCGCTTTGTTTTCACTCTCTCTTCACCACAACAGACCAGATAGAGGTGCATCTGACAAATCTACAGCAACTCCAGAATTTCTGGGGAATGTCTCCAGCGCCTTGTTAAATCTATAACTCAAAAAATTAAGGAGGTAATAGAGATAAATGGTGGTTCAACCCAGTAATAGTAAGATATTCTAATAAACCTGCAGCTTCTGGAATGGCCACTCGATGATGCTAATCATCGCCATGAAAATAACAGATTTACAGCCTGGTACGGAAAAAATATTTGGAGTATATTTTACAATAACTGTATAGGTTGATGATATATAACAAATAAGCTTGTTATTAGGTAATGCTAACAGCTTGCTAACCAAATAAGCTGATTATTAGCTAATGCTACCAGCTTGCTAACCAAGCTTGCTAGCTTTAGCTAATAATTTAGCAATCCACTCTCTAGTTTAATATTTTTCCTTAACATTTCCACTGACTAAACTAGACAATTGTTTAGTCTGTGTGAAAATGAACCCATGCTGATATCCTCAAACTGTAACAAAAGTGTAATGAAGCTAGAATCAGTCTCAGCTTCATCTGTGACTTACCAAAGCCAATTTTTTCTTGATTAATCTAGTCAAAACTACACTCATCTATAGGTTCTTCAGTGTTCCCTTGACAGAGCAGGATGTTTAGTTTCCTGTAAATCCAGCCGACATCTTTTTCTCCTCTTTTCGAGATTCACCCATCGCAATCCAACCCGCCTTGAATCCAATTTTTCTTAACTGATCGTGTTCATCTTTGTTTGTGTGGCAGACTTGAGCTGTCACGTCACCCGTGCACCTCGATTAGTCATCGTTTGTCATCTAGCAAAACCCTGCTGTTTGTCCACAGAGTGAGCCGAGGGTTTTGCTCATCTCTCAGAACCTAAGATTATGCTTGGGAGTTTAAAATTAAAACTGGGAGGAGGTTTGTTTGAGGCACTGTAACGATGGAGTTGGGAAAATACAGGGAGATTAGACCATCATAGTAACAAAAATGAGTGAGAGCATCTCACTTAACCATCGTTGTGGATGGTTCCTAACCTTGAAAAGCAGAGCAAGTCACGTCATGGTGGAGATGACATGACGTGACCATTTAGGTCTGCTGAGATTTCTTGCGCTTTATGGAGTTTTAACATTAGTCACCAACACAAACACAATTGAGAAGTCCAGTTCAGTTCAGTGACTTGAAAAAGCATCTTTTTCAGAAACATACATTTTTGACTTTAAGTCTTAATAAAATATAAAACAGTTGAGTTACATAGGCATTTACTCCTACATGGTTATCATAAAGAGGAAAATTAAAAACAACATAACAACATAATTTGTAGCAGTTACAGCTTGTAGTTACCGCAGCAATTTCCTAATGTTGTAAACCCGCTCAACATTTGGCAATAAAACCCTTTCTGATTCTGAAAATCTCACCACTAGATGTCAGTAGCTGAAAACGGAATTCTGTTTTCTTATAATTCTAGATACAGTAGCCACTGTATGACAAACAACGGTACCTGGCGTTCATATGTAATAAGTCACTCCGCTCTCTGATACGGGTTGATGAGTCAGTGTTTGTTTCTGTCCAATAGAAAACAAGTGGTTGAGAATATCCTGAACTAGCTAGCAGCTAAATATTAGCTGCTGCTAGCCTAAGCTCTTTAAACTTTTTTTAAAGAGAATAAAACGATAGTATGATGAATTTTAAAAAGTACTTTTATACACGTTTTCATAGCTCAGAACCCTGACTTCAGTTCAGACTTGAGGTGAATAGGAAGACGATGACGTTTTATCCAGATGTTTGTTGTTTCTTTCTGTCTTTCTTCTGTCACATTTTTGCTTACTTGGTAGAGGGGACCTTTTTTAGATGATAGATCAGCGGTCCCCAAACTTTTTTGCGTCACGGACCGGTTTATGCCCGAAAATATTTTCACGGACCGGCCTTTAAGGTGTCACGGATAAATACAACAAAATAAAACTAGTACCGGTACCGAAAAAAAGAAGATTTATTCATAACTCACGTGAAAAGACCCAGGAAAACAGAGTTAACGATAAAAACGATAACAAAATAACGCTGAAAACCGATAAGAACCCTGAAAACCATACATTTCACACCTGAGCCTCAACTCTCGCGGCCCGGTACCAAACGACTCACGGACTGGTACCGGTCCGAGGCCCGGGGATTGGGGACCGCTGTGATAGATGATAGCAGAATTCATCAAGCTGTTGAAAGATGTAAGTAGACACTAATCGGTGGGTTTTTCTATTAAATAACCTTAAAATCTTACTGACTCAACCTTGAGTCAATTAGTGATGGGTCGGTCGCGAACGAAATGGCTCTTAGAGCCAGCTCCTTATCGCGAGCAGTGTTTTTTTTTCCTTTTCTTTCTCTCAACCTCTCTCTCGCACTTTTTTCCCGCTTCACTCCGCATGCGAGCCTTGTGCTTTACGCTGGGAAGAGGGGGGAGGGGCGGTAGTTACACTCAGTAGCACAGGAACAGAGCAGGAGGGAGAGAGAGAGAGAGAAAGAGCCAGGGACAACAACGTCACATTAGAAAGGTATAGTAATCATCCACAACTATTTTCAGTTGCAGATGATAAAGGATTCAGAAAGTTTATTCATACAGGCCCATATGACAGAGAATATCTCAACTCTGCATATTTTTATATATTTTATTTTATTGTTTACTCTATTTAATTTGAAAAATATGTGTATACACACACACACACACACACACACACACACACACAGAAAAATATTTAGTATACACATCCAGAAATGCATATACTATTGTATATTGTACATATATTAGTTTCAGATGTAGCCATTCTTGTATTCTGCTTGTTTACGTTATTGTATTTTGCACAACTCTGTTGCTTGTGAAGCTCGCACACAAGAATTTCACTCATATGTACTGTACCAATGTACCTGCACATGTGATGTGACAATAAAAGTGATTTGATATGCATGTTCTTTTTGTTTTCATATTATAATTTATATTTAATTGTGTTGTGGTTTGTAGTGTTGTGTGTTGTTTCACTTTAAATTTGTAAAAGGAAAAAGCTGAAAATTTAAATAGTTAAAAGTTGAAATGTGAATAGTTAATTTTTGTATTATATGATTTATTTATTACATTTTATGTGGAGTAAATAAAAGTATATTTACGGTGGCCCCTACAGACAAAGCACATACAAACTTCAAATCACGTACAAACTCTGAAGCACGTACAAACTCCAAAACACGTAAAAACTCAAAACACGTACAAAAGACAACAGAAGTGCTCCAGGATGCTAGGCGCAGTGTTGAGCTTTTGTTACCTAGTGGCTACACAAGCCAGCAAGTACCAACGACTGGATTTGGTATGTGGTAATAACAGGTAAATGAACTTTTTTTAAAAAAATTATTTGACTACATTTTAATGCTTGTGTATAAATACACAAACAATACACATATGCTTTCATGCTTTCAATTGTGTAATTTAGGTGATCTAGGTAGCTCTGTTTTGGAAGTTCAGTTCATGCTAGAAATGTGTTTTGGAGTTTGTACGTGTCTTGTCTCTAGGGGCCACCGCATATATTTATGTATAAACATTTATAAATAAAACCACTTTTTTTACATTAGTAATTCCTTTTGTGCATAATTTTATATTATTGTTAATAATAAATTAATTAAAGCAACAAAACAACCTGAAGAGTCGGTTCAGAGCTGAAAGAGCGCTTTTTAGTGAGCCGAACCGAAAGAGCCGGTTCTCTAAAAAGAGCCGGAAATCCCATCACTAGAGTCAATGACTTTTGGGGGAGCGCACCCCAAGTGGCCAGTGGGGGAACTGCAAGTTGTGGTACTCCAGCCTGGAAGATTGCCACTTTGCATGGTCCCATTATTGACCCTGATGATTGGCCCAAAACATCTCAGTAATTATTGGACAGATTATCATTTAATTTTCTACATTTAGTCACCAGATGATGAACTCTAATTAGGCTAAAAATCTGAAGTACATTGGTTAAAGTATTTTTGAATTCAATTAAACCATCTTACAAATTACCCAGTTTTAGTGATGATAATCATGGTTCCTAAAGCATCCCACCAACACACACGAAGTCTAAAATTTCCTATAACTCCAGGTTAAACTCTTGCCTGTATACACTGAGTCCTGGTGTTTTCTTCCAGTTTGAAACAAACATCAAAGACAGGGAGCATTAATTCAAACCATTTTTTCCCTATAACTACATGGAGTCACACTCAAGGCCAGGAATCTTCTTTTCCAATCATCTGTCAAAATCCTCATGAAGACATTTTGCTCGAGACGCTCGAGGAAGCATGTCCATATCACAGTCAAGATGCAGACCACACTTCTTAACCACATGCTGAGGCAATGGAAAATAGAACAGCAAGACACTTTTGCATGACTTTAGGCAATTACAACATATACCACAGCTTAATCGCAAAGCTTTATCTAAGGATTGGAAATCATCACAGACGCAGACAGCTACTGACGAAACAGGGAAAAGGCTTGCTGCAAAGGTGTTTCCTCACATGGTCTTTACAAAAAATGTCAGTGGTATGTAGTGGAAGGTCAGTTACTTAATGTGCATGCGTGTTTTCTGATTCTTCACTTTATTCAGAACCCAGTATCATCCTCTGGGTTTCCATTAAAAGCAGCGAAGCAGTGTAGGCTGAGGAGTGTGAATACTACTGCAGGGATTTTAAGCTCAGGAAGGAAACTGAGCACAACACGAGCTACATGTCACGAGTGTGTGAGCTGTGTACGTTTACATCTTTGAAGCAAAATATAAAGAAAGACTGATCAGAACTGGAACTGAGTGGCTCAGACTGCCTTGGAATAATTAAATGGTACATAGTTCACATGATAGTCTGCAAACTTGAGCACCATCTACTGGTAGTAACAGAACCTCAAGAGGTTCAATCTAGCCTGGAAAGGCAGGAGGAATAAGGGGTATATAAAAAAATAAGCTATTAAATAATGTATGCATACTAAATGGCAGGATTTAAAGACTGCAATGATTTTGCCTCAGATTAAAGAATGAATGCATGAATCAAATTCAATGTTTTTTTTTTTTGTTTTGTTTTGTTTTTTTACTTTAAATAAACCATGAGTTTTGTAGATAAAGATGTGTCCTGCCACACAAACATCAGCAAATAACATGGACAATTTCTGTCTTGGGCAAATTTTGTTTACATTAGTAAAATTAGTATTTTTTCTTTTGTGCTAAAACTGGCCTGCAAAAGGGTTCGATCTGGTTTACTGCATGGTGCTGCGAAGTATAGAAACTGCAAAAAGGGGTATAATTTTTGGAACATGCTATAATGGAAACCTATCAAGACTAAATGCTGGCTAAGGAAGTATTTGTACAGACTCCTGGTCCAGAAAGGCCTGCAGTACTCAGGCAGTGCATGAACAGCTACTGTCCTGGAGATCGGAGCAGTTCATCTTGGTACCCCTGTCCAGTCAGATTTCCACCAGGAACAATCGGATCAAGCATGCCAATAGCCTGGCCTCAGCAGACTTCTGACGACAATGTTTTGTATGCACTTTTGCATATCTGTATTCTGAGACCACTGGCTTAAGAATGCAGTAAATTGAACCAAATATGAGGCGTACATTTCAATTCGGCACACAGTTTACCAGTCCCACCGTTGGCTAAAAACCAGGCAATTGAAACCATAAAGTACTCATTTTGTTAAGAGTGACAAAAACAGACAATTACAAATGAGCAAATTTATAAGCTACAACCTCTGTAGCTTATGAACAGAAACACTGTAAATAAAAGGGTGTCCCATCTGCTGAAACACCTTTAAAATGAAGAAAAGAGAGAGAGAGAGGAAAAAAAAAAAAAAACACCACGGGAAAATAAAGAGACGTGGGAACTTTACAATGTACAAGTTTATTTTTAATGAACTCTTCAGTGGTTGGTAGTCACAGCACAACTTGCATGTATTAAGCCACACACCTATTTTACAAGATGATGGGAGAAAAAAAAAAGAAAAAATCAAAAAACAAAAAACCCCAAAACAAAAGAAAAAAAAAAAGTTGATGGTCAGTCCATCTGCAGTGACTTTGTCTTAAATTCTTTGACTAAAATATCCTTAAAAGGCCACTGAAATGCATAAAATGTTCTCAGATGAATGGAATATTTGATGGTGGCAATTTTGCTTCAACCTGACATCAAGACTCCTCACATGGCATTGACAGTGCATGTAGACATTGTAGAAAGGACTGGGTTAGCAATACCTAAGATACTTTTTTTTCCTTTTTTAAGTGACAACACCTTGGCTATAATACTAGAGCTTAAAAAAAAAAAAATGGAAACAAAATTAACAGCACTCTTCCAAGAAACTGAATACAAAGAAAGTGAAATGTAGTGAAGCGATTATTTCTCTTTTTTTTTTCTTTTTTTTCAACTTTTACAATTGTGCGAACACTTATTTTAAAACCGGAAAACAAAAGCACTGAACACTGCCAGCCGTCCCGTGAACAAGAGAGGCTCTACTGTATTGTATCCAATGTCTTTAGTCTATAAAGGAAAAAAAATAATTATAATAATAATAATAATAATTAAAACACACCTGTTTGTCCTCTGGAATTTTTAATAGTAACAGACGGGAACCATAAATGCATGCCATGTGCTGGTCTCAAACAAATACATACAGGTATATACAGCATCACTCAGTACCTGCTAAAACAAAGTGAGAAATACAGAGTATAAACTGACTACACTACAAACCTAAAAAAAAAAAAAAAAAAAAAGGAGGGGAGGGGGAGAAGGTGAGCGATGGGAGTGGTGGAAGAGTGAAAAATCCTACTTGTGATGGACTCGTCATCATTAAAGCATTTAAAAAAAGAAAATGAAAAAAAATGCATATTGCACATACAGTGAAAGCTTAAATTCCACCAGGTCCGCCTCATGTCGCTAAAGCGAGAATCCAAAATTTCCCTCTTGGAGGAAGACACGCAGAGGTACAAAAAAAGAAAAGAAAAAAAAATTTTTTGGAGGGGGTGGGAGAACTGTGTGTGCATTAGTGATCTGTGGGTGGAAAGGGGAGAAGGGGGGTGGTAAATAAAGAAAAAAAAATGATGGGGCCACAAGGAGCTGATATTAGGCAGAAGTGGCACTTTGAGGGTTTCAAGGGGAAGTGGAGGGACTGCACAGCACACAACACGTACACGGGAAGAAATGTTACATCAAATAAGAGATTGTGGCACAAATAAAATCAGGTGGTGGATAATATCTGTTCTTCAGAGATAGCCCGGAGTGGGCGGAGGAGCGAGACAGAAGAGACCGATGCAAGTGTGTTTCTTTTTCTCTTTATGTACAACTAAGGCTTACTGGTTAAATAGTTTTCAGGCTTCCCCGCCCACAATGCTTTTACATGCTGATCTCACACACGCGCGCACACACACACACCTTCCTTTTGCTCTGTAAACTCAGTGGTTCTATCAGGACAGCAGCCACACAATCTAGTGGGTTCAATTCGAGGAGGTGCATGGGGAGGGGAGGGATGGATGAACATGATGGGTGGATGCTGCAGTGGTGAAGGAGCAAAAGGGCGATTAAGAGTCAGGAGAAAAACAATGGGAGAGGGGAAAAAAACCCAAAAAAAAAAAAAAAAAAAAGGGAGTCTTGCCTCCGATGTCTGTTGCAATTAATATCTAAATGTGCAATTCCATTAGTCACTGCCATGGGGGACTAGGGGGGTGCAGAAGATGGGGCGGGTGGGGTCTGTTCTACTTGGAAAGCTTGCTAATGACTCGAATGAGCGCTCCGTTCTCGTCCTTTAGTCTCTGGTTGTCTGCTTTCAAGTCTGGGAGCATCTGAAAGGTGATAAAGGGAAACAGGAGCGAGAGAGTGAGAGAGAGAGCGAGAGAGAGAGAGAGAGAGAGAAGGCTTAGACAAGTCTCG
The DNA here is from genome assembly GCF_057381915.1 of Diplotaxodon limnothrissa. Taxonomy (NCBI): domain Eukaryota; kingdom Metazoa; phylum Chordata; class Actinopteri; order Cichliformes; family Cichlidae; genus Diplotaxodon; species Diplotaxodon limnothrissa. The sequence goes on from NC_140612.1 coordinate 25,562,014, forward strand.
CCACGTAAACAGGTTAAAAACCAGCCACGGCGCTTTTTTTTTTTTTTTTTTTTTAAACAAACTGTTAACTGCAGACTGTGTAAAGCAATCTCAGGAGTCACACACAGCATCTAACTTTTGGCTGTCCGACTTTGATTAAAGAGGTAAAAACAAAACCCAACATCTTTGTTCCAAGTCAAAAGTAAAAGCGGGCACACAACAGGCCAAAGATTCTGGGAAAGCCATGCAGAATCTAAGTGGCTGCTGCAGGCAGCCTCAAAAATACACACAGCAGAGGGGAAAAAAGTCACATCTGATCAAGTGCAAATCTGTTAAAATGTTTAACGTTAATGTTCCTGACTTAAGGCCATTATACACATGCTCATCGTCTGCAGAAAATTATTCCCTAGCTCAGAATCATGCAGACTTGTTGCCAAATGCAGTGATCTGATTGGTCAGATCTGTTTAAAAATTGCAGTCTGTGTGAACGGCTGCATTAAGAACACGCGAGTCGAAAAACACTCTTTAAACGCACAGATTCCAGCTGATCTCGCCTTCAAAGCTGTCTACTTGTGCACCTCTGCCTCATCTCCAGCACGGCAGCCAGTTTAAGACCGCTTCATGAAGATCCTGTTCTGACAACGTACGCCTCAGATTTTATTGAGATTTTTACCCCAAAGTTGTGCAGAAAACACTGATTTCTGTCTCAAACTTTCACAGAGAGGATCATCACTGGCAGTTAAAGCTGCTGGGGCTTCTTGCATCGACTGAAGATGCTACTTCTTTGTGACACTGTCTAACTTTTAATATGGGTTCTAACTGTAGCATAGAGCTGGGCGATAGAACGATAACGATATGTATCGCGATATAACTTTTACTGATAGAGAAATTAAGCTATCGCGATAGACTTCGCCGCTCTTGTCCTCAAAAAAAAAAAAAAAAAAAAAAAAAAAAGGTCATCCAATCCAAATTAAGTAGCGCAGAGCCGAACCAATCACAGCCGCAGCGTCACGTCGCGTGACTTGTTACGTACAGCACAAGTGCCAAGCCACACGTGTGTTTGTTTGGGAAGCAGCCAGCGGGTAATGGAGCCAGCGCGTAATGGAGGAAATGAGTGTGCCGACTAGAAAAATCAACCGAGCGTGACCGAAGAGAAAACAGATGATGGTTCCAATGCCGGAGAGATTGTCGAACGGAAGAGCCATAGAAGTTCCGTAGTGTGAAGGTATTTCGGCTATTTCAAGTCTGACAAAAAACAGAGTAGCGTGCACTGTAAATTGTGCCGAAAGCAAGTCTGGAAATACAATAAACTGGAGCATGCGTCACACTGTGCGCCACGTTATTGTTTCGGTGAAATGAATTTCTACAATACTGTTACTGTTAATTCTACTCTCTGCAGTGTTTAAATGCTTACATATACACACAGTTACTGTCCCTCCACACATACGACTCGGTTCTGCTTCTGTGCCCCAGCTTTGTTTACTTTTTCCCACCGAGGCTTCTAGACTTCTGATTGGCCAACATTTCTGCACGGTTAGGAATCTAGCGCCACCTGCTGCTTTGGCATGTTCATAGCAGCGTTTTCCTTCATTTCTGCCTTTATGTGTGGACGGGATTATTTTTAAAACGAAAACGGAAAATTTCCGTTTTCAAAAATACCCGTGTACGTGTGGACGTAGCCTCAGTCTCTGACTGGAAGCGCTAATTCGTCATTCGGCTTTTGTCAGACTAAAGTAACTGTTAAAACTGTTTGAAAAGCTCAGCTATACAACAAGGAGAGATTGAGAATTTCCTTTTAGTTCTCAGTTTATTTGATATTGACAAAAGTTAGTCAGTTTTGTCTGTTCTTCTGTAAAACAAACTAAGATTTATTTTTAGAATTAATATTTTGTTTCTAAGTGGAATTGACAATTTAGTCTGTTTTGTTTGTTCTATTTTGAAACTTAAACGCTTTAGCGGCTGCCTTGTGTAGTTTGCAATATTTGCCTTTATCTATCTGAAAAAGTCTCATGTTCCTTAAGTACATCTACCCTGTTGAACTTATTATGGGAAATAAATATTTAAATAAAAACAAGCTGCTGATTATTTCACATTTTACTTGTGAGCAACGGCACATTTAAATCTTACAAATATAGTTATTTGGCTTATATCGTGATAGATATCGTTATCGCCTGAAATGAAAAAACATATCGTGATATGAAAAAATCTCATATCGCCCAGCTCTACTGTAGCATGCTGGCAAACAGCCTGAACTGTGGAACGTGTCATCGCGTGCTAATCTTCCAACACCGCTCACTCAGCTTGGTGGCCTGGCTCTTTTTTTTTTAACTCTTCTTCAAAATGCAATGCAACTTCCACATTGCCACGAACACACACACGCAAGTGGTCAGAATGAGATTTTTAGAGAGCGATCTAAAAAGCAGCTGCTCCACAAGCGGTGCAGGGCTGCACAACGAGATGACCCTGAAGAGGAGGATGTGCCAAATTTAAATCAGGTAAAGTTTTAAATTTGCAACAGGCAGAGATGCAAAACTTTGTGATCACAGAGCTGAATGAGCTGTAGTAAGTAAGCCAGACTTTCTCTTGCCCCATAATTTATAAAATCCTGGAACTGGCTGTCAGATGTAAAGTTTAAATATCTCCCATAAAAGCACAATAAAGACTTGAAAAGTTCCTATTTGGACAGCAGCATGCTTTCAATATGATTAGCTTATTAAATAAATGACTTAAAAATATTCGTACAAGGGCGTAAGACATGTTCTACAGTGTTTAGAGGAGACTGCCCCAGAGACCTGCTTGATTTCATATAAGGACTGACTGCTTGTTTAACTCATGACACTGAACACACTATATTGTGTACAAGTCCAAGGTAAAACCATACGTGTATGCATTAATCTTAAATATTTGTTGATGTCATTTGGTAAACTCAACAGAAAAGGAGGGGAGGATAAGGTGGGTTTGGTCTCTGAAGGTTTGGGTCCAAAGAGTTGATGCCATAGGAAGCCACTTCATGCAAAGAAGACAAAACAAGCCAAACAGAACTACTGAGCTCCCCCTGAAGTAATTACCACAAGTAGAAATTTCAAAGAGGACACTTTCCTTCACAGTACAGTCAGACCTGTCAACCCGCAAACACTTACCTGAGCTTTGCTTTATTCCGTTATCATTCAGATGTTATTTGAAATATTTAGGATAATGTTTTAATGCGTTTTAGAGGTGTGGAAACCACCTGACAGGCGTGTACTGCAAAAGGATAGTGTCCTGCTGTGAAAACCAAAGAAAGACACCCTCCCCACTCTGAAAACAAAAAGCTCTGGGGAGGCAGAGGGGGGCAGAAAGGGTTGTTTTTCAAAACCAGTGATTGCTGAACGGCTGGACACCTGCCTGTCTATGGGTGCGGGGCAGAGCACGAATGGAGCATGAGAAGAATGGGGTTGCAAGGGGGGAGGGGACAAGGAGGAGAAGAAGAAGCAGAAGAGGAAAAAGAGAGAAGAAGAAGCAGGAGATGGTGGTGGACAGACGGACGTGGCTTAGAGGTCGACGGTGGGCAGCTGGCTGCAGGCCGACTGCGAGAGCTTTGCCACCACACGGGCCAGGGCCCGGTTCTCAGCCTGCAGCCGCTCCTTAACCTGGCGTAGGGCCTGAACCTGCTTTACCTGGGGGAGGTTCTGCAGGAGGGAAAAAAGAAAAGAAAAAACCAAACACAACACAGAAAGAACAAAGAAAGAGGAGGAGGGACGGGGCGAGAGTGGCAGGAGAGGAAACATGTTTGAGGAGACAGAAATCAAGAGAGAAAGGATTAATGAAAGACAGGACAATATAAATTAATAGAGAAGAGGGGCCGAGAGAAGGACAAAGGGGGAAAACAGAAAAGGAAGACTGTTAGAAAATGGGGACAGATTTTGGAAATTGAAGGAATGATTAAGAGGTTCAGCTTGATGCTTGTCGACAGAATGGAAAAGTGACACTGATAAGATCGGCCAGCTGGCTAAGCCCTAAAAATAAACACTTTGTTATCACAGTGATGGAGAACACATGCTTGCTACGGTTTAATAGATTTCCTCTTTTCTTAGCTAAAAAACATTTTCCCAAAAAGAAATACTTAATTAATCATCCTTAAATGTTAACAGTGGACAAATATTACAGCAGCTGACCTCAGATGTGCCCTGAAGAGCAGAAGGTGAGATTAGCAGGTGTACAAATGGAGACAGAGGTGGTTAACTGTGCCGGTCCAAATATAAAAACCTAAACACAACTGTGCCTAAGATTAATATATATTTTTAATTATTCATTTAATATGCCAAGAGTGAAGTGTTTTAGTATGAGCGAGACTAAGAAGCTACACAAAGAGGGATGCACTGCGACTAATGTTTAAAGTAACAGCTAACAGTCTAGTTTGACTTTGATATTTTCCCTGTTTTATTTCCAGGGATACAAAAAAAAAATCTTATGCAAAAATAAAAAATAAGTATCCTATTTCAAAGTCTGTCATCATTTATCATCCCTATATATGATAAAGCTGGTGACTCCAAGTTACTTTTTTTTTTTTTTTTTTAAATTACCTGCCATATATTCAAGAAAGAATTGTCAATTTCGATTCATGACTTCTATTAGCTTACAGTGGTTCTCAAAGGCTTCACCAAAGAGTCCTCTGACACATTTGGTAATGTTTAGCTACTTGTCAAGTGATGCTAAGTCTAAACTAGTTAAAAGAGTAAGATTACCTCCCCTGTGTGAGGGGTACCTGGACCCAAATACTCTGAGCGGCAAGTGTAGCAGTGTTACTGTCTGTCAAAATTATCTGATTAGGTATATAATATGCCATTTACAATTTTTTAATTCAGTATGTGTGTGCTGGGTACCTTAAGTTCCTCCTCCATCTCAGAAATCTTCCTTTCTAGAGCTCTTCTTTCCTGTTGGGTGGAGGAAAGCAGATTAAATCTGAACCACGACACAAAATAAACACTCCAGTGCAGGCATGGAAGGAGAGGTGTAGGAGATGGTCGGGATGTAGTGGTGACAGGGCACGCTTGAACACAAGCTTATCTAGTGAGGCATCTGCAAGCGGCAGCCAGTTCAAACTTATACATTCAATTAATTTAAAGCCGTCTAAAGACTGGAATGAGTCGAGAAACAGGGATGAAGATGTTTAGAGGTTGTGTTTGATGGTTATAGCTAATGAAATGATTCATGGGCAAGGATGTCAAATGTCTTTAAACCCAAAAGACAATCCTATAATGTAAAAGGCGACAAGGAAAGAATGACTTGTATGATGACAAAATGTTGCTTAGATTAAAGCATGGGCTTAAAAATAATGGATGATGTGGCTACAGGAGCTGCAGCTGAAGATGCCAAAGCCATTACAGAAAGGGTGAAAACACACATGCACACGTTTTTATATAACAGCAATTTAACAGCCTGCAATTATTCAACTTTCTACAGAAACTGAGGTAATTTCACACACTTTCACACACTGGAAAAACAAAAATAAGCAGTCTTGAGAAGTGGTGACCACACGCTGCCTCTGAGGTTCAATAAACAGGTGAATAAAGAAGGTTGCAGTGTTCTGGGTGGCGTGGAAGGAGGGCGGGCTTCCCTTTGACCCTCAGCTACGTGAGAGACGACAGCCAGCAGCAAAGAGGAGACTAACACAAAAACTCAGGGTAAGATCATACCACCACCCAGATGATATTGGGGCCTGCTTGTTACCTTCAGACATAAACCCATTGGGGCAGTGTTACTGGGATGTTTAACCAAAGTAACTGAAATAAACTATATTTAGTCTGAGACACACAAGTTATACATGTTTTTAGTAAATGTGTTAATTTAAAATAAAATAAAAAAAGGGACATTTGCAACAGAAGTGGGTTATTACACTAGCTCATTACCCTTTTCTCCATCTCAAGCTGTGATCGGTCAGCGTAGCGTTCCTGCCTCTGCAATGGGAAACAAAACTGTGTCAGAAACCTTTACAATCCCATCAGGATGTTTAGCCAGTGCTTCTCTATACCTGTGTGGCCTTCTCTAGTTGTAACTTCAAGTCTGCCAGCTCCAGGTCTGTGTCACGTAACTGAGCCTTCAACTTCTCGTTGTCAGCTAATGTTTGCTCGTAGAGCTGAAGAGAGGACCAATCAGATCCAACAGTCAGAAAGTGCAGCAGTCAAACTATTTATAATCAAAGATTTGTTGAGACTGGCCTACCCACTGAGAAATGGGGCACATACATAAGCTTTGGTTTGCATTTTTAGCTTGTTTTTCTGTTTAGTTTTAAGCTTTTAAAAAAAGTTTTTGTTTACAAAACCAAACCTCAGAGACGCGCAGACATCCCAGACTCAAATATGCACAAAGACCCTGCTAAAGCTCACTGTGTTAAAAATATTCCTTTGTGTTTCCAAAGCAAAAACCTGTGTTACATTTATTTTTATCCTTGTTTAGTCAGTTAACTAAAATGCATTTTTACATAATTCATTTTACTTTTAATTAGAATAAATTTGGGCTTGAGGCAAGGTTTTATTACTCTACCATCTGCCGGTTTAGGCAATTACAAATTTTTGACACTGTTGACCACCACATCCTCCTTGAAAGGCTTAAACACTGGGTTGGTGTATCTGGAACTGCCTTAGAGTGATTCTCCTCATATCTACATCACCGATATTTTTCTGTGGTGGTCTCCGATTTTAGGTCATCCTCAACCTCCCTCACTTGTGGTGTCCCTCAGGGTTCGGTTTTGGGGCCTTTATTGTTCTTAATACATCTTCTTCCCAGCATATAATGGGCTCTTTTGAGGACATTCCTTATCACCGTTATGCTGATGATATTCCGTTGTACATCTCTTTTAAACCCCAGGATTTATCTAAGCTTTAGCTTCTGAATGACTGCTTAGATTCCATCAAATGTTGGAACATTGGTAAAACTGAAGTCCGCATATGCACTCCGGACATATTTTTATCCCAGATAGTGAAAGCCTTGGTCCTCTCTCAGTGTATCTTAAATCCTCTATCGGGAATTTAGGTATCACTTTTGACTCAAGTCTTACATTGGATGGGCATGTGAAATCTCTGGTTCTGTCTTGTTTTTATAATTTAAGAAATGTGGCTAAGTTAAGCCCCATTTTATCTCGCTGTGAACTGGAGATTGCTATACATGCATTTATTTCCTCATGTTTGGACTATTGTAACTCGTTGTTTATGTGTCTAAGCAAAGGTTCTCTGGATCGTCTGCAGGTTGTGCAAAATGCTGCAGCTAGGCTGTTGACAAAATGCGCCAAGTATTCAGTACACTGGCTTCCTGTTGAATTTAGAGTACATTTTAAGATCCTGGTCTTGACATCCAAAGCCTTGCATAGACCGGCACCATCCTACATCTCTGATCTACTACAGCCCTATGCCCCTAGCAGGTCCCTGAGGTTATCTGATCAGGGCTTACTTGCTATAAAACAGACTGAGAACTAAGGGTGAAAGAGCTTTTGCCACTGTGGCCCCGAGACTCTGGAACGCTCTCCCTCATAAATTAAGAACCCTGGACTCTGTAGTTGTTTTTAAAAAAACAACTCAAAACTCACCTTTTTAAAACTGTTTTTGGTTAATTTTTTGCCTGTTTTATATTGTCCGTTTTACTTTTTTTAGTATTTGTCATCTCATGTGCAGCACTTTGTGATTCTGTCTAGAAAGGTGCTATAGATATTTTTTATTATTTATTTAACAGTACTGTGCTAAAGTCTTAAGATTATTATTATTACTATTAGGCCTCACTCCTTGGAAGCAAAATGTAAAGAAATGAAGGATGTCTCAAGACTTTTGTACAATACTTTGTTTACGAGTTTGAGTTCTTTTGAAAATAAATACCTTCTTGTAGTCAGTGGCGTCATCTTTATCCAGTCGGCTAGAATACGGCCTTCGACTTTCACCGTAGCTACGGGTAAAAAGAGTGTCATTACGCTCCAAGGATGAAGTGCTCTCATTCCTGCAACAGTAATGACAGGCATTTGTTTAAAACAAACACACAAACACAAAAAAGGAACATAACATGTTGGAGGGGAAAACCTACCTGAACAATCGGTCACTCTGTAAGAAAGAAAAACAAAACAAAAAGTTAGAAAGCAGTTTATTCTGCCATTTGATGTTTTCAGTCGCTACACTTGGAAAAAATGCTAAAATACTAGAAGATTCAACTCTGATAGAGGGTTTCAAAAGAAAAGAAGAAAAAGAAAAACGAAAACACTAAACAGTAGGATGGAACCAGTTATTTAGACTACAGCACCCGACTTTCACTCCCAGCTGCTCTGCATGCACATACAGACACAGTAACAACTAACAGCTGACAGGCCAGCTACAGCCTTGAGGTGCCTGCACTGTGCCTCTAGGTCTGCTGTGCTTGTGTAGTGCCACAGCCATGAGAATGGAGCCAGACATCAGATGGGAAGGTCAGGTTGAGGGGTTGGTCTTCCAGCTATTTTAAAAATTGCAGTCTCCTTCTGGAGGCAGAGAGAGTGTGGTGACACAACAATGCTACACTCTGGGTTTTCCTGAGAGTGCTTCTGGTGGTGGTGTGAGATAAAAGCTGTAGAGCTAGCTCAACATTATTCAAGGAGCAACTGGAGAAAGACTTTGCAGCTAGCTCAGCTAGCTCTGGCCTTTCTGTTGAGAAGGCATCCTGCTATTTTGGGGAAAAGCTTGGTCACAAGTCTGTCACAGTTTCCTTCAGCTGCTTTCAATTTTCCAAGGACACTTCATGCATTGGTTTGTTTAATTGAAGAGGTACTTAACTTTGAAGACAGACTCTGGAATCAAATTGGCTGTTTTTTGTTTTTAAAATGATGTCTTTAGCGTCTTATCTACTGATTAGGAATCAACCAAGCATTTTGTTTCAGTACCAACATTTATCAGGATGACCTTAGATGAGCTTAAACTTAAAAAATATTTGCAAACTCAGCTCAAAAATACATTTTTATGCCTGTAATCAAGAGAGACGAGCTGGAATGAAAGAGTTTTTCCTGTACATTTCTGGATAAGGGCTCCTTTCCGATTTGGTCCACCCTGTTTACTGTCCTACAGGAAGTGATGGTAAATAGCTGTTGTCTCTCTCTCTCATCCCCAGGATCTCTGTACTCAAAGGAAAACTGTGTGTTCTCCATTATGCTTCAAAAGACACTCCCATCCAAACAGGAAGTGCACCCAGCCAACAATATTTTCACAAAGCTGCCCTCTCTGTGGCTTCTAAAGACAGTATGAATGCACTGGATTCCACTGCTTTTTTATGTTTATGTCACCAGAAGCCTTTAGGAAAATTCTTACATGTTATTTCTTGTTCGTTTTAAGCTGAAATTCTGACTTCATTTGTGGAGGGGGGGGGGGGGGGGGGGGGGGGGCTCAAATTTAAACTTGGGAAACCTCAGCATGTCATTTAAGTGTGTGTTCTGCCTATAAAAGACCTGCATTTCCTTCCTTTTGTGCTTCTACATGTTTTAAAAGCCCACTGATCTGTTGCCGAGTGAGCCTTTGGTTTGCAAGGTCACCCTCATACACCAGACAATCACCGGAAGGTGGAAAGGGGGAGGACAATAAGAAATTCAAAGGCAGGAGTCCAAAAAAAGAAAAAGAAAAGATAAGCGGTAGGAGAGGAAATCATAGCTGTACAGCACAGAGTAATGAATATCAAAGACTAGTCCACTTCCTTGGCCTTAACTACATGAGATGAGGCGAGGAAGGACCAGAATAGTAAATAAATGCAAAAGATGAAATAGACGTCACGGGATACAAGGAGAAGAGGGATGGAGGCTGGAGGGCTTCTCCTTTAGTCAGTTTAATCTACTTTCTCTCCTATGACCCGAGTTACCTGTGGCTCTCCCTTGGCGTTGCCCTCCTCCGAGTCCGACTGTTGATCGGGGTCATTTTCATCACCCTGGAATTTAAAAAGATATGAAGGTTAGGTGCTGCTTTGGGCCATCCAAATGATCAAAGAAACGTGCACTTCACAAAGAGTGCGATGACCACTTCAAAAACTGAGCTCTAAAGAGAAAGCTTTGCACAGTGTGCAAATCTCTTACATCCTGACTCCAGAAGGACACCCCAGTGGAACGTCTCTTTTCGCGGGGCCGCCTGCGATCCCGTATGGAGCGGGGCTGAGACTTGTCCTCTCCCTCCTTTTCCTCCTCCTTCTTGTCTGCTTCTGCTTTCATTGAGAAGAAAGTCAACAATTATCGGACAGATGATGATTGTGTCACATAAAGAAACCTAGAGAATTACATCCATGGAGGATTTCATCTCTTCTCTTGCAAACATATTTAAAAAAATAAATAAATAAATAACCGGATGCATGTTTTTGAACTGTGTGCATCTGTGTGTGAAAACATGCCCTAGCCTGCATACAAAACAAGGACTTTAATGCTGTGAGGTGAAACTGTTACCCTGCCACCCTGCAAGTTTGCAGTCTTCTCTTATTTTGAAAGCTCAGTCCTTAATCAGCTAGCTCTGGCCTTTCTGTTGAGAAGGCATCCTGCTATTTTGGGGAAAAGCTTGGTCACAAGTCTGTCACAGTTTCCTTCAGCTGCTTTCAATTTTCCAAGGACACTTCATGCATTGGTTTGTTTAATTGAAGAGGTACTTAATTTAAAAGACAACCCAAACCCCTCCTGTGTCAATGGCCTAAATCAACATTTGGCATATGGCCCATGTGAAAACAGTGGAGAGTTACAGCGGCAGGCACGTACGGGCTGTGCCTATATGGCTTTATGTGAGAGCACACCTCACCAAAGATGGCACAGTTTTAAACAGGAGGGATTAGCAATCCCCTTGAGGCAACATTAATAAACATCCATTTGCCCAGTTTACTACAGAGCAATTCAAATCTGACAGAGTGCAATGACTGTTTAAGATCTGAAGACATGTGTAGTGCTGCCACACACATACAGCCATGCTTTTATGTGCATTCAGTTTAAATTTGAAGACTTTTCCTCATCAAACACAACCACAACTTAAAAAACTTCTCAATACCTGTATCGGGTATGAAAAACACTCACCCTTTTCTGTATCTCTGGAGGAACGGCTATAGGAGGAGGTTATCCCCGTCAGACTGTTAGGCCTGTTGAGGGAGCTAGAACTGGAGGAAGTGGTGCTAGAGTAGGAAGGGGTGGAGGCAGTGCTGACTGAGGAAATGGTGGAGGTGGAAGAAGATGAAGGCCTTGACCGCTGGGAGAGAGGAGGGTAAGATGAAGAGGTCAGGCTAGCTATAATATTTAAATTATTATTATAAAATATTGTGTCGTTTCAGTAATACATTATAACAATATAAACATTTAAAATATGTACCTCATCGTAGGTGCGGTACTTGTATCGGTAATCATCGTCCTTCGTCTCAGTCTCCTTCTTCTCCTCTTGCTTTTCCTTGTCCTGCTTCTCTTTCTCCTCCTTCTCCTCCTCCCGAGTCTTTGTGGTACGACTCCTGCCGATTGTTTTCTCAGCCTCTTGTAAATCAGTCAGAGTCACACCCTGAAAGAAGGAAAGTCTTTTTTAAATTTCTTTCTTGGATGATTTTTAAAAATTAAGTCTTATATTTGCAGATTCTATACATGCTGCAAAATTGGTAATTAATTAGTTCAAAAAAACAAAAAACTGGTCGACTGATCCAAGCAAAGTTTTCTTTTTAAAACAGGGACAAAGCTCACATTCTGTAAAATGAGCTCTTGGTACAAGAGCTGCCCTGTGTACACAAACAAAAAATAAAAGTCTGGGCTGTCTCAACAAGAATAACAAGTCTTATTTGAACAGTCTGTGGCCATAGAAATACAATACAAACCAGGAACATGCAGAGGTCATCATTTGTTAACAGTTTGTTTTGATGTGGGAATCCACCTTTATTTGGCTTATTAGCCGTTTGAGCAGTAGTGACTATTCTGATCATGTTAAAGCAGGTTTCCTACAACTGAAGACTCAGACCAACATTTAAGAACAAAAACTGATGGGGATTAAAAAAAAAAAAAAAAAAAAGGTCAGATTAGAGACATAAGTTATGTTTTTGTGGTTTGGTTGAGGCTCTAGTTGTAGGTTAAATTAAACATGTTCCTATGAATACCAAATTCCCATTTTATTTACCCTTCCTACAGATAACATTATAAAAAGAATGGTTTAAAGGCAGCATGTTATACTCATTTACTGGGTCTTAGTGCAGTTATATCACTGCATTTTTGCTCCCTTCCCCCTGCTGGTAAACCAACTTTCTTCTGGTTGGCTAGCCCTTGTAAGCACAAGGCTAGAACAGCAGGTGGGTTGAGTTCACAAACAGAGCTTTTTGAGATGGCCATATTAGGATATCTGCTCTTACTGACATCATACAGAGCCAAGGAGCAGTAAAAACACAGTTGAGCCTGACATTTTGGCTCACAGGGTTAAGGGTCATTAAAAGGAACATACACCTTTGCAAACATAAGAGATGAGGACTCAGCATATTTAAGGTGATGTGGTTTAACTAACCTGGGTGGACCTCCTTGACTGTCGAGCCTGTCTGGAGCGAGCTTTCCTCTGAGACTCCGACTCCTCATCTCGCTTTGGAGTCAAGTATGACCTGAAAGAGACACAAGCAAAATACACAAACACAGACACACAGAGGTTAAATATTTAGAGGAAGTAAAAAAAAAAAGAAAAAGAAAAAAAGAAGAAAAAAAGAAGAAAAAAAACCCCCACCTGAATGGGGAAGTTGTGAATCTACTTAAATATGCTTCGTACTTGCCCTCATGATATTGAGCTTTACCATTCATTAAAGAAACAGGGGTTACTAAATAGGCTCTCTAATCAGCAGAAATTGCATCCAAATTAGGGCTGAACGATATATCGCATTTGCGATAATATCGCGACATGATCAAGTGCAATTTTCTAACCGCAAAGGCTGCGATTATACTCTGGACATGTCCAAATTCATGGGCTGCATCCTCCTGAGGCCGCATTTGTAGACCGATTACGTCACAGCGACGCGCCGAAGGCTGTCCAAATTACTACCATATCCCAGAATTCATAGCGCGGCCCAGCCAAACTCCAGTTTCCAACAATGGCGGCCGCTACTAAGTTTTAAAATTACTCATACTAATCTTTCTGGGTCACAAAATAAACTTTTAACATATTTTCAGGCGAGAAAGTAGTTGTGTAAACATCAAATATCTGCTCGGTTTATCAAGATATCCCATATTTGCAAAAGTGCTTCGACGTTTTCAGAGGCGTCTGCTACCCACCAGCTCGACAGCTAGCCGGGAGCTCGAGGATTACTGATGCGGCCGAGAACGGCACAACTCCCGGCACATCATTTTCAGATCACCGCGGAGTTTCGCTGCTCGGGTTAAACGTAATATATAAGTCACTTAGACAACCTAAAAATGTTATTGTTGGGCTTTTTTCAGTGTTTTGTTTGTTCGTGAGTAAATCGGTTTGGCTGAGATTAAAGTTATTAGATTAGATAAAATAAAACTTTATTAATCCCCCGGGTGGGTTCCTCCTTGGTTTTCACACAGCTGACTAAACGTCAAACAGAAAACTTATTAAACAGAAGTATGAGACAGTCGAGAATTTACGCCAGTGTCTGGTTATATTTTAGATAGCAAGAAGCAGACGGCCGAGTTTAATAAACTCCACCGAGACAGCGGTGACGCTAATCAGAACTAGCCTTCTGATTCAGAAGGCTAGACCGTCCAATTTCACGCCTTTAAATTTTAAAGGCGTTTGTGTGTGTGTTTATACAATTGCTATTATGTTTGCACTTTATGTGTAATGTTACTGACTGCAGAGATCAGTAAGATGTGTGTATTTTTTATTTATTAGTTTTATTTATTTAATATTATTTTTTAATTGAATGACTGTCTAGTAGTTCACAGATGTCGAAAAACTGAGTGTGGTAAAGCCACTGATTTTGTTTATGTATATTTCTGCAATCTGCACATTGTACTGACTTTCATTTTAATGTTTACACCAGGGTTCCTTGTCAGCACTTTATGCTCAGATGTTTGTAAGCTAAAAATAAACTATTGTGTATGTTCAAATATACTGTTGTGATTGAAGAAGTTAAATAAAAATGTCAGTCATCAATTCATGCATCACCTCATGTCATCATAACAGAGGTCTGTCTTCCAGGAAAGAACAGTTTAAAATTAATGTAATATAGTATTGGCCATACTATATGATGTATTGCTTGTCTTTGTTTAATAATACAGAAGACAAAGACCTTAAAAAATAATCGCATATCGCATCGCAATCGCAATATTGGGGCAAAAAAAAAATCACAATTAGATTATTTTCCATAATCGTTCAGCCCTAATCCAAATGTACAGATTTGCTGATAAAGTATTAACACACCTGCTCACACAAATACATGGGGCATTTACAGGTGTAAACAAGACTTTAGCAGTGTTTTATTTCCACCTTAAAACAAGCTTGCAATGGAAATGCGGTTAAACTACATGTAAAGAGCCAGGCGTTGCTTTCATCTGACGTGTTTTCAGCTCTTATTTAGACTACACTGGACTAAATCATCATGCATGTGACACAGGTCAACCTGTTAATGTGATCCTGCTAACCTTCAAAGACGCAGTCACATCACAAAATCTAAATATAAAGATGGAGGTAAGACTGTCACTGTGCGCTGGGAAGTCCTAGAGTGAAGTGTTAAAGACAATTTAATACTTTGTATCAACTTAAAGTAGCAGGTTCTCTTTTTACTATGGGCTTGTTCAGTGTCAAGACTGGAACCCATTAATCCTCCTTACACATCCGTTTACCTCCACAATATTGCTGTGCTTGTGTTTTTACCTAATGGTACATTTCTTTTCTCTGGTAGTTTATTAAAAATGTTAATATTAACTGAGGAAGCAGTCAGCTGCAGTGTAGCTTGGCTGGAGTAAAGGACATCCATGCTTCACTTTCACAGGGGAAATTAAAAACAGCTATTGTAAAAATCACTGCTGTCTGCTAGATATATATTTGTAATATAGCAACAAAGAACAGATATGAGAAAGAGAGGGGAAAAAAAATCTTGGTCATTTTCCCTCTAAGCCAGGATTTTTAAAATAATGTCCTCCTCGTGTGTTATATTTGTAAAATGAGATAAACCTTTAGGTTTAAACGTTCCGGTACGCGAGCTTCATGCCCAAAAGGCAACACAATTTGGGAAATAAAACAGTAATCGCTCGTCTCAGGCTGAAACACGCTTCTATTGGCCACACAAAAGTATGAACTCATTCAGCCCAGAATGGGGTCTTGGCCTTGAGGAAAATGTGCTTCTTCTGCCCACGTTCCTTATAAGGAGAAGTCGCTGGAGCAGTTCAGGCTCTGAAGCAGCCCGGCCCCACTCCCACCGTGACAGGTGGCTTATTTCAGCGTTGCTACAGGAGGACATGCACTGGACCCCCACTCAAACATACACATGCAAGCACAAGCTCTCTGCTTTCTCACTCCCTCCCCAGAATGTCTGCACAGAGTCTAAGAGTGAACACAAACCTACAGAAATGGAAATGATGGTAGCTTTTCTTCATGAAATAAGTCTATGGAAATGCTGAAAGTCTCCTTACATTTAAACAGCACCATAAATTTGGTGGACAGATGTGATTGCGATAAAAAAAATTCACAAAGTTTAAAGAGCTAATAAAAACTAATGAAATTGATGTTTGAGTAGGTGTTTGGTTTACCTGCGTCTTTCGGTGCCAGTGCCAGTGGTAGTGGTGGTAGACGTGGTGGTCGTAGTAGAGCCAGTGTTTATAGTGGGGACGACAGCAGCCGACTCCTTCTCCTTCTCCCTCTCTGCACTCTCCTCTGACCAGTACCTGTTTATACACACATTTTAAACAGATTCCCTTTCAGCTGCTGTAATACAAATGCAACAATCCTAAGC
Organism: Diplotaxodon limnothrissa; assembly: GCF_057381915.1. Taxonomy (NCBI): domain Eukaryota; kingdom Metazoa; phylum Chordata; class Actinopteri; order Cichliformes; family Cichlidae; genus Diplotaxodon; species Diplotaxodon limnothrissa. Next base: position 25,577,857 of record NC_140612.1, read on the forward strand.
CTGTATATACAATTCAGGGCCAATTACTATACATTTTCTTGCCTGCCAGATGATCGTGTCAGACCGTTTGTTATAAAACCACTTCGAGAGTTAGCTCACCATCTTTTTTTTAAGCACTACTCTCTGGCTTTTGGTATCCACCACTTATGCTGCTGAATTTTAACAAAATAAACAAAACCTAGTAACATGATAAAGTGTTTAAATTTCCACTACAGTAATAATACAGAAAATAAAGAGAATAAAGGCAAACTGTTCAAACTTTGAGGAACTTCTGGAAATTGGTAAATTTATCATCATGGACATGGCTATCAACTAAATTAGAAGACAAACTATTATACAAATATAATACATGAATATGTGGTGAAACTGACCAGTATTACCGCTGCCTTCTAGCTTGTTTAAAGAAAGAGTGCATGACCTCAAATGATAACTGTATAGATTCATAGATTCATTCATTCATTCATTCATTCATTCAGCTGCAGCTGAATTTCTCAACCTGAAAAGAAATAAATTGTACCTGCTGGTGAGACTGGTGGAGCCAGTGCGAGTGGAGGAGGAGCCCAGGCTTGAGTACAGGCCACGATGGCCCGTGGGCGAGGTAACAGATGAGGAGGTGGAGGTGGTCGTGGCGGAGGAAGTGGTCGAGGAGCCCGAGTCCTCGTGTCGTCTGCCGAATGAGCCGCTGTGGAATAAAGAATCATCGGCAAGATGGAATGAGATGCAAGTAGAGCTGTTTGATTGTGGCCAATCGTGGTTTCCACTTTTACTTTAATAATTAGGATGGAAGACATGAGTTTATCAATTTTGGTTTTTTTCCTTTTTCATTGCACTGTATAACAACTAGTGTCCAACTAGTTTACTACACTGCATTGATGGTGAAGGCACATTAGGTGGGAGCAGTGATTGTTGTTAAGAAGGGACAGATGATGATGTCTCACCATGGCATTTTTAGTTGCAGTGATGGCGCTACATCCAAACAAATTTTTGTTTTATATGACTTCTATGTTTCTATTTAATTAAATAAATAAAATCCCCTCTTACACGAATGTTTTTAAACAGTTCCTGGGACATTCACACTTCATATGAATGTCTGGAGAAACTTCAGTGACCATTTACATACACGCGGGATGCCACTGATCCCAACAACAAACAGTTACTCACTTGAAGATGCTAATACGTTCTTCTCCTTGTACTGGAGTAATGCACAACTATAGGGTGGTAAATGTAGTCGATTACCATTAATCATGTTTTAAACCACAATTCTAACTGTACTGAAAGTTGTAACCAGCAGATAAATAAAAAGCCTTCCAACATTTAATATAACAGGGAACCCAAAACACAAGGTGGTCACTCCAGCCGAGCAGAGATGCAGAAAGTGAGAGAGGACAGGTGGTGCCTCGGTGAGGCTGGTGTACCTGCGGTAAATGCTGTAAGACGGGTAGTGGGAGGTGGGTGGCTGCCAAGGTTTAGTATTACAGGTGTTAGGGTCCAAGTTGGAGGTTGACGAAGACTTGGCTGGCACGTCCCGCGTGCTGCCGCTCCGCCCTAGCGCTAGCGTATGGGAAGTGCTAGCGTGTTGGCAGGCAAGTGGGCGAGAGAGGCATGTTAGCGGTGAAGGCGCACACATACAGACATATATACGCAGAGAACAAAGAAACATACATATTTAAGACTCTAAAGCTTTGACACACTGTTTGTGCATTCATCTCATTTGGGAGAAGGATGATACTTTGCTGTATTTAAAGAGTTAAAGAAGGATGAGATACATCTAAAATCATCCAATTGTTGGGAGATCTTCACCATTTCCCCCCTTTTCAGAATTAGATTTGAGGATGTCTTGGTTGGAAACATCGAAACTCAGAAACGCAAGAAACAACAAGTTCCAAAGCAGCTTTTACAACTTGAAACTTGAGTTCATTAGTGGCTCACAGCCAGCATTTCTCCCATACGATATAAATGCAGCACAAGTCCATGTCCAAGTTCTGTGCCACAAACAACCCTGAGAATTTCTTATTTAATTGATTTATTAGATTGTTTGAGGCTTGTAAAATATCTCAGTGGCACAGCAACCTGACAGGACAAGTAGAGTCATGCAAAAGACTCTTTGGCGGTGACAGAGAGGCGCTGGGCTCATTTGCATGGCTTTCAGAGCAGCTGCTGCAAATGCAAGCATGTACATACACATCTCTGATGACATCACTAAAAGCAAATTTCCCTTCAGGTGACTGATAAATTCACTATTGATGATCTACACAGTTAATTTGGTTTCAAAGCTATGAAAGGCACCCGTATGATGGACACGACGAGATTGGGGTGGAAAGTTGTGGCAGAGGTTTGTACTACAGCCGAGGCTAACCTGCGCTGGTAGCTGGGGGTTCGGATGGTGGAGGCACTTCCTTCACTGTTCTTCAGGTCGTCATCCCAGCGTCGCCGGGTGTAGGAGCCGCTACGTATCAGAGCAGTGGAGTCCCTGGGAAACCACAAGCTAGAATCGTACCCCACGTTTCCACAGTAACATGTATACTAAAGGAATAGGTCTCCCATTTTTAAAAATCATCCTTAATGTGTTTCTTGATTACTAAATCTATCACTGTACATTTAAAAAAAAAAAAAAAAAAAAAAAAAAAAAAAGCAGCTGCTTAAGGCCACACCATGCACAGCATTGGGGCACCCAGCAGTTAGCAACAGGAGCCACACAATCCAATGCATGTTTGCACAGGGCCACGCGTCTCCAGGGATTCACCTGTTTTCCTTCTCGTCAATGTCCGAAGTACTGGCCAGTCTCCTGGGAATGGTTGGAGCCACATAGGCAAGCCGGGTTCCTTTATCCTTTTCCTGCAGGCAGCACAACAAGCAGGACATAGCTGTAAAGGAGCTGTGTAGTATTGCTACAAGAAAGCTCTGTTACCACAATAAAAAACACAAAACCTTTTAATTAAGAATCATCTACGCAACCCCGCCTACTAAAAAAACCAAACCAAAACTGCTTCAATCCCTTCTGACCTTCTCCTTGTCTTTGTTGTCCAGAGATGTGGAAAGGCGAGGGCTCGAGGCCGAACGCATAACCCCAGTGGTATCCTTCTCCCTCTGTGCCTCCTTGGTGGCAGTGATCTCGGCCAGCGCTCCATAGCTGCCCGTCTTCCTCAAACCCAAACGCCAGGACGCTGGAGACTCATCCTTCCTCTCCTCCTCCACTTTAGTCGAGACCTTTCCAGCAGGCTGAGTGACCTGAGTGAGGAAAGGACAGCAGTCTAATTAAGACCTCGTTGACCATTTAGAAGGACAAAGATGTTTAGAGGTTTTTAGTTATCGTGGTAAGTAACGCAAAAGTCAAACAGGTTAAAAACAAGTCGGATTAATCCATAAGGGCTGCAAATTTTAGATTTTTTTTATTTCAGGTGGAAACTTTATTATTTTTAAAAACATGTCAGATGTGACACATGACCAGAATGCCTCTTCCTGACTTCAATACTCTGTAAAATACACTCCTGGTTATATGCCATTTTCAAAATATGATGACTTCAATAACTCTTACAGCCTGTGGAGGTTTTGTCTGAAAACAAAGTTTACAAGCAGCAGAAGTTACACAGACGTGAAATGAAAGCATGATCAAGACAGTGCATTTGGTGATTACAAGTGGAAACACCATGCTAGGGGGATAGGTGAAAAGCAGCTATTGGCAGCAATCAATCGCGATTTTGGTTTTTCCACTGCGCGTGGTTTGTCATGCCATGAACGTCCACGGTTAGGTAACTGTTTTCCCCCCATTGCACCACAGAGGAGGGGACAGGTACCAAAACTATTCCTGTTTGTTATTGCTGCACATTTTATCAGCCTGTGTATGAGGGGCAGAGGCTCATACGCTGCAGCACTGTCACCTGTGTAGCTTACTGCACGGACGAGCCCTACTCGATCTTCAGCTGATAATATAACGATGTTTGGAAACTAAACCACAGCTGTTATTTCACCACATTATGTCGGCAACTTTGTTAATTTTGGAAAATTTTAAACAACTTCTTAACAAGAAATCACAATAACTGCCTCTTTGTACTTATTGTGATACTAATTATGTAATCAAAATATGAGGATGAATCCTTAGTGCAGGTAAATTGCTAATTTGCTAGTTAACCTCTGTTTGTTCTGTGGTTTAAATGCATTTCCTACATTTTATTTCTTCACAATAAAAGCATCCTGTTCAATCACCAGTGGAAATTTTTTAATGTGAAGCATGAAATGTTCAGTTTATGCCGTTAAACTAGTGGAAAAACCCTATATCGCCTGGATCAGGTCAGAATGGTTAGGGGTGTTTAGTGCTTTATCAGTGCACAGGTGCATGTAGGATTACAGAACAACTCTGGTGCACACCAAGGCCTCACCATAAGTTTTTTGGGCACTAGAGAAATGCCAGTTTTGCGCAAACCTTGACGCCACAATGCAGGACAGCCTGGCTCCGCCACAGGCATGAGGGGAGTAATACATTCAAACTAAAGCCAACCAAGACAAGAGCCCAGGGTGAGAATGATGCAGAGAGAGAATGACAGAGGGAGGGAGGGCATGGAGGAACAGAGAGGTTGAGACAGAATAAGAGAAGCAGCAGCAAAAGAAACACACTTTATGAGCAAAGACAGGCATTTTAAAGCCTAGTCACACCACACAATGCTCACTGACATTAATGTTCTCAAAATAAGTGACAGATGCAAACACTGGAATTTGGACTTTGCTAACTTATTAGACAGAGGACATTGTGGTTTGAGTGAGAATCAGGCTTCAAATAAGGACAGGAACAAGAAGTTTATCTCAAGAGAAGAAGCAGAAAAAAGAAACCAAAAAGGCTCTAGATGGGTGTCTGGTGGTGAGACAACCTCCCTTTTTTTCAGGTTCATTCAAGGGCTAAAGTCAGGTTTGGAGGTGGCATCACATATCACAGACTTGGGTGCCTCAAATTTAAATTTTAAGAACGTCCCCTACATGTGCAACATGTTTGTTTCACACTTCGATCTTGCTTCCTTATCGTTTGCTTGCTTGTGTTTTTACAACTTTTGCTTTTCTGTTCTAATTTTTTTAACCTAGAACAAAGAACATGAAGCACTAATGACAAAAAAACAAAAAAACAAACAAACAAAGTTTATGATTACATTACATATTTTTGTAAACACCAAATATTATATTTCACAATATTTTAAATGCGTTCAATTAAATCAAAGAGGAAAACCTGCCCTTGGGGAAACTCAGAGGGTTCACTTTAGAAAAAATGCTTGGCATTATTCTGCCAGCAGAGGGCAGCAGTTTCAAAAGTGGAACATGACTGTAATTCAAGGCCTAGTTTTACTTTTACCACCCAAATGCATTTGTCTGTACACTTTGCTCCAACCTTTAGAACAACCTACAACTATACTGCAGAATTTTCCAACCGTCCCTATCCTGTTGCCATGTTTGTTAAAAGCTACTTACATTTATGTTCTCATTCAAGCCAGACAGAGTTATTAATTTATATTACTCATTAATTTAAACTATAGAACTGTATATGCAAACACCTGACTGCAAAATCAGGTTTTTGTTGCAAAGGGAGAATAAGTAATCCCCATCCCCTTTCTCCAGACAGGGCAGGACGGCAAAGAGTTCCCCGGTCGTACCTTTTTAACTGGTGAAGTGGGGGTCGTCACCTGGTTAGTTGGGCTAGTTGGAGAAGACACCGTGACGCTGGTTGGTGTTGTGCTGTTGCTCACTGCTGCTGAGGGCTTGCTCTTTTCTGCTGAGGTTCCCAAAAAAAAAAAAAAAAAAAAAAAAAAAAAAAGCAGACGAGAATAGTCACAATATGGTTTCTTGACATATTCTTGACATGCAGAATAAGTATAAAAGGCCCAGAAATTACAGAATAAAATTGGTACTTCATAATTAAAGTTTTGGCTCAAGACTTGAGCCAAAACACCACAAGTCTAACATAAAAATCATACAGTACCTGCTTCAGTCTCTGATTCTGAATCTTCTTCCTCCTCTTCTTCACTAGAGCAGCTTGATTCATCCTTCTTACCCTCCTCTTCTTCGTCCACTTTCTCTGGCTCTAAGGTCTCGATGCGAGGAGCGCTCTTCTCGGGCTCCAGAAGCAGCGTTTCTTTGCTAAAAAACACAAATGTAACACTGTTAGTATAGTACTGCAGCATCAGTAGAGAGTAGGGCTCACAGATAAGCAACGTGAACTAGATTTTTAGAGTTTTGAGTTTGGTAAACTGAAGACATTTTCCTTCACCCCTTGGCTTTAGACAGTTTGACTTTCTGGCCAATTGCAGGAAGAATAAGACGCTACTCTCATACATGAAAGCAAGAAAGAAAGAAAAAAAAAAACTTTAGAGAGAACACTTGACAAAGTGAGATTGTTCTCCTAAAGATATCGTCGTACCTTAGCTTTTTTGATTCAGTTAACCATTTCCATTCATTACTTCTCATTAGAAAGTTACCTCTTGATTGGCTTCAGTGATTGATTGTTGTCCCCAGTGGTGGTTGTTTCAATCAGAGGAGATTTCTTAACATCTTTCTTCTCACTTCTCAGCTGGAATTAAGATGATAACAAGACACTCATGAGTCCAGCACAGGAAATGAAATTATACTATAAAAATTAAGACATGTTTTCCCATCATGAGACGGTTTCTTGGAATCTTTCAAGAATTTTGTTCAGATGCCAAAGTGACTCACCAGATTTTGTTTCTTCTGTAGTTCTTCTAAGTATCCCAGAACATCTTCATCTGCTACATCAAAAGCAGTCTGACCCTGAAGGGAAACACGTAAGAGTTAAAGACTGCACTTAACCTAATGACTGCTTCTAGTTCTAGTTCCTCACCATTTTATTTATGATGTCCATGTCACATAGATTCTCAACCAGTATCCTACAGGCCTCCTCTTTGCCCCAGTGTGCTGCTGCATGTAGAGGAGTCCAGCCATCATAGTCCTTAATATTTACATCATACCCTGCTTGGATTAAAAGCCTACAAGGAAGACACAGGGAGGGTGAATGTGTGGAGTGAATGACTGATTTCATTCTGTAAACTGATTTTTCAAAGTGTTGCTAGGCTTCGAGCTCTGTTGTGCGTCAGTATTGTAACCCCAGGTCACTTTTATGAGATACAGATTCCCCGAAAAAAACAGAGACGTAATCTGAAAATCTTAGTCATCCCTTAGCAAAGCTCGGTGAGGCTAGCAAATATTTCAGCCAATAAATCTGCCACGACGGGGGAAACATTTGGATCTCTGTCCCGTGTACGGTAGTTGTGCTAAACATCAGAGATCTTAGAGCTATCTATGGCAGCAGAGTGTGCTGGCTGGCTTCCCAGACCAGATGGACAGGCCGTTGCGGTTTCTATCCTTGAGCAGTGCAACTGTATTAACAACCCACAGTGACAATGTCAGAACGAGGCAAGATGACAAGATGCAGAGACCGAGATATGTCTTGTATTACCGATGAGGCTAGGCATCACCACCGTCTTTACTATAAATAGTGTTCAAATAAAGTAACATACAGGAGACACTTTATGTACCAAAGTGTGCTCCAACTGTTTTACCGTCTCTGAGGGCTACTGCTTACTTTAAAACCTCGACGTATCCCTTCGCGGCGGCTACATGGAGCGCCGTTCCTCCAGATTTCGTATGCCGCACGTCTTGGATCTGGCCGCTGTTGAGCCACTGCCGGGCATCCCTCAGCATGATGCGCTCCTCCTCTTTCCGGGCTGCCTCGATATCAACCCCTGGAGAAATGGAGAAGCATGATAGTGTACAGACAGACACCCAGGGATTACCTGCTACTTAGGAACAAGCTGCCCGCTGCAGCAATGAACCTAGAGAGAGAACAAGACCCAATTAGATCAAGATATTTATGACTTCTACTTGTTTACATCCAGAGTAAGGTATGCAAATGTTTGGAACAGGTTGCATTAGTGACCTATTCATATTCTGTTGGAGGGGACGGGACCATTAGTAATAGCAGCTGTCTCTCTCGCAAGCTGCGCAGAATGCAAATGTTGAATATTTGTTCAATTCCGCGCCCCTTAATAGGGATAATGTAGCCAGTGTAATTCACAATAGCAAATACTGTGCGTCAAAGGGACCACAGCTGTGTAGCAAAGGTGCAGCTTTCACATTTCTCAGATTAGCCTACTCTAACTGATGAACATAAGCAACAAATATCAGCTGAAAAAGTTAAGGTATGAAGTCCGCCCGGTTGCTTTTATATTGAAAACATTTTAGAACAATATAGAAACAAATGTACCTATGCAGACACTTAAATCTCTTGTATTGGTTTGTCCTTTTGAGGACCTAATGTAATATCTGAATGGCTTGGCCTGAATGAATTTTTCACCAAGTTTGCCAGCACTGCTCTAGATTACAGCCAAGACAAAACAAAATATTTCAGCTCTGATGAATGAGATGAATTTTTAGGTATTTTCAAACTGCACTTTTATCAAGCCAGGCACTGTTGCATTTCATTGTTAGAAACTTTCTATGGAGGGAACTAGACACAACATGGTTCTGCCATGCTCTGGTGTCAGCCATTTCATCTGCTCTAGGGAACAGCTTTGTGCCAATAATCTGTCAATGTAACAATACAACGGCAGCTGCGAACACTCCAGCCGGTAAGTGGCTCAATATGTTGAAGCTATATGCTGCATGCAGAGCAGCCTGTATTGACACGCCTGTACTGTCTTGATGACACCTGGTTGGAGTGCAAGACTGTCTGAAATGCTCTGCTGCACGATCTGAGAGAGATAAGTACAATGAACTGTATAAACAATGATCCAAAAAAGGGTCTGGGGCAGAAGCCAAAACTTCAGCTGGTCTTCTAGGATTTTGTTCTGCACTCAGGGAAACATCACCACTCATTTCCTGACAGCGTAGAATGATTTAAGACCTCAAGCTTTTTAAAGCAATGAAAGGACATCTGTGTCTGCAAATCTGCCATGAGGAAAGGGCAGTCAGAGGAAAAGTCTACGTTTACCCAGAGGTTTAGCTTCAGCTAGCTGGAGAGGAGCATGAGAAGGACATTTGTTTCCTAAACAAAGTTCGCCAGACACAGACACAGTGAATTGGTTTCCACTCTTTCAGGTTTCTGATAATGGGTCAATGAGTATTAAATATCATAGAAAAAAAAAAAAGAAAGAAAGAAGGAAAAGAAATTAACCCACACTCAACACAAGCTGAAACAAGAGCGGTCCAAGACTGCGTGTTTCCAAGCCTAAGGCTGAATATTTACTTCACACAATACTGGACATGTGAATCTCCGAGATATTTAAAGCTCATTGTTAGTGGTTTAATGTCGTTTCCCTGAGTACAACTGCTCGTTTCACGCTAATAAAAATGAAACTTAAACAGGAACATTGAGAACAATAAAAACTATTTTTAGTATAAATTTCATATTTTCCATAATTACAACATATGGGGTCTTTGGATTATAATATTTGTTGCAAACACACACTTTGGAAAGGCAACTGACTCATTTATGTCGACATCAGAGGCTCAGACTACATATATGCACAAACATCTCCTCGTGCCAAATGTGTTGACAAATTTTACCATACTGACAAAGACTTAATGTAAATCACATTCTGCAGAAGTTCTAACAACCCTCCCACATCTGGATTATTAAGAGCAACATTTTTTTGCATTTTAATTTCCTAAGATTTTGTAAAGGTATGAGACAAAATGCCCAATAAATCTTGCACCTGGGAAAGAATTATTCCAAAAATCCAAGTGGTTAATAACACATTGAGCAAGTTGCTCACCCTGCATCGCTTTGAAAACGATGGCTGGTCGCTGGTGGACATTTAAGGCCCCGGTTGTCTAGGTTACACTCTAATGTGTTTTCTAATCTGTGATGTGTCAATCACCAGTATCGTGCACTCTCATTGATAGTCCCTTCAATCTCTCACCGCAAAGTTTATCACGGGATCTGCTCACTCTACATTGTCAGTGCTTTTCTTTCTGGCCTAACTTCATGTCAGTAACTTTCTATGATCTTTGGCCACAAAGTCATTGTGGATTGCTTACCTTGTAGACGCAGCTAAAATGTGCATGCAAATCTGTCCGTATCTTTTTCAGTAATCTTAAATGTACCACAGAAAACCACCATGGCACAGATAATTATGTTGCACATTGAGAGGATTAGTAAGCTAAATTCTAAGAAAGTGAAACTAAACAGGAAGAAAGTGGATTTCAAAGTTTTATGTCAAAGAGAGCAGCTTTGGGACAAAGACTGGGCCTGTTGACTCACTGTCGTTGTGTCCTTCTCTGACCTGACAGTTCTAATAAAATGCTGTCACGGTTTTTACTCTTTAAATAAATATCAGCCCTTTAACATTGATTGTCAAAAGAAAAACGCACTACAACAGTGCATAACTTTCCAGGCAATTTTATGAGTGCGTTTAATATCTACCTGGAAGTGTCCTGAACCAAGAAGGTAACATTAATCAGACTTTGCTTTTTCCAGTGTTTGGAACAAATCTAAACCTCAGTAGGTTGGTTTGGTCAATGAAGAGGTGAACCAACTGAGGCTTGGGAACTGATGGTGGTCCTATGGCCTACCAGGGAAGTTCAATCAAGTTGATTAAGTATGACTTATTTATGGAAAACAAAGAAAACAGGAGTTATTAATTAGTGATTGAAAAAAAAAATTATTCCTTCTGAAAAGAAAAAAAAGGTCCAAAAACCACTGTGTTAATCTTGGGAATTGGGACAGGTCAGGCGAAGCAACCACCCATAATCTCCAGGGAAGGAGCCGGCACTGTGTCTATAAAAAGCAGGGAGTAAAATGGCCAAGTAGGACTACAGAACAAGAGGCGAGTGGAAGAGTTGGCAGCAGTTCAACTTTGAGTTTTTACAAGGGAACAGCACATCTTCTACCTGAGCAAAAAGAAGATAAAGAGAAAGTCCACTACACCAAAAAAGGCATCGTGTCCCACTTTGCCCCGTTACCACTTGACCAAGAGTTTGTGTGGTGAACCCAAAAAGAAAAACTTTACAGAAGCCCACACCGAAGCAACCAAAAACCCAACAAGTAAACAAGTAAAGACAAGTCAAAAGAAATCAGGCTACATTTTCATCTGAAGAAAAGCTGCTGCCAGCTAAATCCACATTCCTCCCTTCTTATGCTAACAGGACCTTCAATCAATTGTGAGGCTGTCCACTTTCAGTCCATTACAAGGACAGGCAGCAGCTTGCTTGCTGTGGCTGATGGAGAACACAAGGAAGATGGCAGCGCACGTAAATCATTGGCCCAATCAGGGTCAAGGAGAGCATGGAAGGGTTGTCCCTGTAAAGGCGAAACTACGGTCAATCGCTAACAAGTTTAACCTCATGACTGGCATCTCTTTGCGAGGAGAAAAATCACATTACAAACATACAGAAGCGTTACACAACAGCTGGTTGCATAATGCTGCCCGCCCTACCTCTAGCATAAAGGGCTGAGCTGTGGATTGTCTGCAGCTGCCTTCAGCTTTGCAAATTCACTTTGCAGCTGAGTTTTAATCTTGCAAGCACTTTATGCAAGACAGTGTTTATAATTAAATTCATAATATCCACATACTGAAAATGTATTCAGTAATCTGGTTTAAAAAAAAAAAAAAAGGAAGAAAAAAGACTGAAATGTGCAATGATTGTGGGGGAAGCAGTGTGAGGATGAACCAGGCAATGCATCCATCATCCATCGGGCAAATCAAAACTGACAGCAGCCACTGGCCAAGACACCTGAGGACTGTGTGGGCGCAAACTCCCCTGACATTACATAATATGGCGCAAACAGTGCTCTAGGTTCAATTATCACTGGATGCAACAAGCTCTCAAATATTTGAATCATGAATTAAAGAGAACAGAGATTGACAGCTCAGAAAGCCTTTTATCAACAGACTGTTATAGGGGCAACTTAACACCTGAAATTTGTGCAATTCTATGCACTTGCAGAATCTGACTACCTGTGTAAGGTTTCAACTTTGAACCTCAGTGCAAACTATTAACTAAAGTGGTCCAAGACTACATACGTCCTCCAAGACTAAAAATTTACTCCACAGCATGCATGAGTTCAGTCCCTGGATCAAGAAGGGTGTATATAGGCAGATTTATTTTAGACATTTTCTTGAGAATACGCCCACCAGTATTATTAACATGTATGCTAAACCTTCCTTTAATAACTTTAAAGGTTAGTCCTTTCTAAGTTGGATCAAGCACCACCTTTAGTAAAATATAAAAATACATAATATTCATGAACCTTAACCACAATGTGTACCAGAACAGCAAGCTAGCCAGGCTTTATTAGTGAAGCCGAGGAGCACCCCCCTCTGGCTTCAGGCCAGTTAGCACGTCTGTGCATGGCCCCTCACCACAGGGAAGGGCCTTTCATCAAGAGCGCCCCGACCAAAAATAGTAACACCTGACGTTTTGCTTTTGAATCATCACGAGTGCTCATAACACAAGTGGATCACAATTCTATATTATGTAAGTTTTTCAGTCAAACAGGCAAGTGGAAAACAGCGGGCGACTGACACCCAGTGAGAATTCAGATCCTATTTGAAAACATACTCATACATGCATGAATACAAATGGGGCCCCTGGCTGCTATGTTACCTTCAGCATGTCACATGATTAAGTTGGAACAAACAACAGTGCTCAAATATGAGGCACTTACAGTGTGCAGACACTAAACTACAGCAACCAAAAGCTCAACACCCATCTGTCTCCATTTCTTTCTTTCTTTCACATTTGGGTCCTGCGCTGCACCATCAATCACTACAATCACGGAAACACTACAAACTGTTGGCTGATTTATTTGTCATGGCTGGAGACTGGAGGTGCAGGTATTCTGGTGGAGTTTTTACCTGGAGACAAAACTCATCTGTGTAAAGTCTGCCACAAATTTTGATGGACATTATTATTAACAAACCATATGTTGACTTTGCTTAAAAACAGTGGTGAAAGGAGGTGCAAAGCCTTGTCCTCTAACCCAAAAGATTGACTACAGAGTTGTTCAGGCCTTATCAAGTGGCCTGCTAAGGGCTAAATTAATCTCTATAGCTCTGTGCCAGATAATTAATATTTGCCAAGAGACACTAAAAGCAGATTATCCAGTTTTGGTTGTTTGCTTTTGTTTTATTTACGTGGGGTGTGGGATAGTAAGATTAGAGCTACTGTAGACCGAAAACAAAAGGACTTATTGTAAACCTATATAAAAGGGTTCACTTCTGCATAAATAATATTACTACAAACTAGGAGAGCAAAGTTCAACATTACTGTAATACTGTACCTTGCCGGTTGATCTCATTCTGCAGGAGCTCCTCCATTGCCTCCTCTTCGGCAATGTCCAGAGGCGTCTCGCCCTCACTGTTTACAACTCCTACACTGGCACCCTGGCTGATGAGATACCTACAAAACAAAACATCACAAAAACAAACAAAAAAACACCACAAAAAGAGTTAAACTAGTGGCAACAGAATATTTTTCAGAGCAATCTTTAAACTGCAAGTATCAGCTGTATTAAAGGTTGCGGTCAACTTTAGCTCTCAAGGGTTTGAAAATAGGCTAAAGGCAAAAGTGCCCTCCTTGAACAAATGAGTAAACTGTTCAAAATGAGACGTGCAATGTTTTTCTTGGTTCTGTGCCAACATTAGCCAATAGCTACACCACAACCTGTGTCTCCAGTTTAGACAGTCATGACCTTCACATCATGGTGTGTTTAAACTGTATTGGGTCCTCTTCCGGCTATGTAAACACTGAACATACCACACCTAAGAAGCTAAGAAAGTAGTGATGGCGAGGAGTGGCAAAACCCCAGTCCATGTGTAGTAACAATTAAATCTGCAAAATAACTGGTCAATGATGACGAAGCATTTCCATTCTGAGAAGGCAGTTCTTCACCAGGAGCAACGGATCTGCTGGAAGACACCTCGACAAGATTCCCAGTTGGAGATGCACTGAAGCATCCCCACAGTATAATACTGCCACCATCATTTTTCACTGATGGGACTGTGTTCTTTGGGCCGTACGCCTCCCTCTTCTTTCTCCCAACATAAGCAGCATCTCTGAGCTCTAGTATCATCTCAAAGGACACGCTTCAAGCAGATGTTTCTCCAGGAAGATCAAGGTTTGGGCCATGAAACCTTCTATAAAGAACACAATTTAACACTGCATTCATGTCTACTTTGTTACATTTTAAATACTACTCTCAATAGTCACTCAAAATATGTTAACCAGCCTACATCTTGAGTTCAGCTGCCTCAAATTAAAACTGCGGCACAATTCAAGGCCTTCTCATTAGACTTTAAACACGCACAATCCAATTCCCACCCCTCTGAAATAGCAACTACTGACTTACTACACAGTTACATTTCAAGGTTTTTATCTCTTTTTGATTGCACTTTCTATTCTGCCTATTTTAGCTTGGCTTTACTAGTTTTCCTGGCTTTGCGGTCTGGAGCTTTTGAACCAAGCCTACAATTAGAAGGCTGTGATCACTTCTAGGGACAGATCCAGCCCTGCTTTGCAGTTCCCGCTGTTGTCAATGAAGATCCTGGGATTAAAATGGGTCTACTGAGAGCTCACCGCCCACATCAGGTTGTCGAGTTTCTCTCCGTGACATGATGTCTCCATTAGTCACCAGTATGAGGATCGGCACTTGACCTTTTGCTTCAAAATGCGACAACAGAAAGCTTCTTGTTTTCTGTGCTGATGTCAAGTTCAGGCCAGCTGAATGCAGATTTTGCTGCTCTGAGAAGACCATTTGGGCAGTTCAGTTAAATGGCTAATGTAAGATGTTTTTCCTCTGATGGCTGTTTGTAAACTTTGGGAAAACACCAGCAGTGAGGAATACATTCTTAGCCAGGTTCCTGTAATGCAACACAAATAAAGCAGGTCATAGCACTCTCTCAATAAGCTGAACAATGAGCACGACTGAGCTCCATCAGCCCCCTTTAGCTAGTTTAAATATCCTATGATAACATCTCTGCCCTATGAGCAGTCTTCTCAGTTGAGAAAAAAAAAAAAAAAACACTATGAGCAAGAAAATGCTTGAGTGAAACTTCAGAGCTTGATTCCAGATACAGCAGGTGACCCTGATCTCTCCATATTTGATTACATCACAGATGTACACTCATAACAATGTGCAAGTTATCAGATGGGCTGCCGCTGCTGTCCAAATGTGATGAGAATTGTTGTACAGGCTATGATTGGTTCTTGGCATTTTGATTCTGGCACACCTTATGAAATGGCATCATGGGTCAACAACCCCCCAAGGAGATTTTAACCAGAGCCAAAAATAATAATAATAATAAAAAAAATATAAATAAATGACAATCATTGTAATAAAGATGATTTTATTTTTGGTTCACTTTAGAGGTTTCAGTCAAACAACTGACATGCAATGTGCTTATGGGTGTATTCAACCCCTGAGTGAGGAAAACCCCTGAATCTGTACAGCAAATGATACCCTTTGTCTGCAGGTGCAGCTCAGATAAAGAAAACTCTCCATCAGCTTAAAGGACTGCCAAATATTAGTCAACACAGTGTCAGATATAACAACAGAAAGGCACACATGCAATGTTAAGTGAACCCATTTTGAGTTTCCTTAACGTCTGTCACATATACACTCTGGGACAATATTTGATGCTCATATTAAACCTTGTCACAGTTTCCAGTAACGAGATGAGGATGTGCACAAGTATATCATGCAAACTAAAAGCTCTGGTTTCAGACTGCTCTAAACACTGTCAGGGAATTTTTTTGCTCTTGGTGTTAACGTAATCAGATATCACTTAGATTATCTCATGCTGTATCCAGCTGTACAGAGACGATGCATGATAAGAAAACTGCTAGGCCAGCCCTAAAGTCACTTTGTGCCTCACAGTCCAGAAATGTTAACGAAAACTTTGCACAAAAGGTTCAGGGAGGAGTTTAGCAGTTACAAAATATCTGCAGCACAAAACAAAACAGGAAGTGAGGATGAGTCGGCAGAAATCAAACCTGATGAAATAGATACTAGCGCCAAAAGGGCCTCTTGATACTCACTCTGCTATGTCTAGGTATCCACAGGAAGCTGCAGCGTGGAGTGGAATCCAGCCCTCGTTATCAGGCTGGTTGATGCAGGCTCCATGCTCCACCAGGAAAGTCACCATGTCGACATTGTCATCTATGCATGCCTGAGACAGGGGAGAAAACGAGTAAGGCCACAACTTCTTGACTGTGTTGAACTAAGTGCACTTGGGTACATGCACACATGCTTGAGTGCTTATGTCAGTGGGGTGGCCTGTGCTCTAGTTGCATCTCTCATGGAAAGGGCATTACACCCCCGATTGGTTGCCATGTGCATTGCTGGGAGATTTTGGCAGCTGAAGCATTCTCAAAACATTCGCACATAGCAGGGGTGCTAGAAATACCACATAGCATAGTACTGCTGACAGAGGCACTGGGGTGCTGTGCATACATTTGCTGCTACTTTATCCTGAGAGTTATATAGTGTAGAAACGCAAAACCTGAAAAAAAAGGTTAGCTGTGCTATACATCTTCAAGTACAGAGCTGTCAAAAAATAAATAAATAAAAAAAATTGGATTTTGAATGCATAAACTATTTAATTATCATTATTTGCAGTAATAATACAGAGACACCAGCTGTGCTTTGTTGCTCTAAACCTCAACTTGACAAACTGCAGTGCCCACATATTCCCACCTCCTCCCACTTACAGTGCTATCACCACCTTCATGTCAGTCTTGTTTTTATGACAAATAAACAGGGCCTTGAGAAAAAAAATAAAAAGGCATTCATTTAATTTTTTGAAAGCCCTGTTTTTGCAGCGTCTAAAGTTAGAAAGTTTAGTATTGTGACAAATCAGTAAGTCTCAGTAATTGAAACCACAAAAACTACACATGCACAAACACAAAGTACATTCTCTTCATACTCAAATTTTATTTGTCACACACACACACACACACACACACTATGACATGGGGGTGAAATGCTTGTAGCTGTACAATGCCCGACCATTAAATGACAGAAGAAAAGTTTTACAATATTTACAATTTACTACAAAAATGTACAAATTAACTTAGGAATTTACAGTAAAGAATGTGCAAATAGCAGAAGAGATTCTAAAGATAAGGATTATAAATTATAGGAATTATAGGATTATAGGAAATGTGTGGTGGTGCGTGTGGTGACGTGTGTGAGAGTCCAGTCCTACACCTGGTTCAGGGCCCGAATAGCCTGGGGGAAGAAGCTCCTCCTCATTCTCTCTGTTTTGGCCTTAAGGGAGCGGAAGCGCTTCCCAAACCTCAACAGTGAGAAGAGTCCATTGTTGGGATGGGAGAGGTCCATCATAATCTTCCTAGCTTTGGACTTGCACCGCTTGGTGTAGATGGACAGCAGGTCAGGGAGCTCTGATTGAATGATGCGTTCTGCCGAGCGCACCACCCTTTGCAGATCTCGTCTGTCCTGCTTGGTGCTGTTCCCAAACCAGGTGCAGATGTTTGACGTCAGGACGCTCTCGATGGTGCAGGAGTAGAAGTTCTTGAGCACCTTCAGTGGCAGATGGAAGTCTCTAAGTCTTCTGAGGAAGAAGAGACGCTGACGGGCTTTCTTAACCAGGGTGTTGATGTGACAGGACCATGACAGGTCCTGAGTGATGTGGACACCCAGGTATCGGAAACTGTCCACTCTCTCCACTGGCGTGCCACTGATGATGAGGGGTTTGTAATACTAAGAAGATGAAGAATTCTTCAAATCAACATCTGTGTGGAAAGAAAATTTAATGCCTCTAATTGCCAGCACTCAATCCAATCATTAGGGTTTTGCCATTCTTTAGTGCTGGTGACAGACAGGATGCCTGTTTCTTGTTTACAGACAGGAGGGAGGATGTCCTTAACAGGTATGCAAGTTGGGGTGAGGGGAAATTGGAGAACCCAACAAGTAAAACCAGAAGGATTTCACATTAAAAGAACTCTGTTCCGCTCAGAGGCCGAGCTTAGAACAGACTTTCTAGGCTGGGTGAAGATACCAGAGGGAGACTGTGCACAAACCCATCCTAAATATAGTTTGACTCTGAACATCAAAAGACCACAAACACTCCAAATGAAGCATATTACTGTGCAGCACACAAGGAGACCACCCACTAAAATAGGAGGACAAAGAACATATTACAGAGTGTCCCTAAACAAGATCAGGAGCACAAAGACTGCTTTAGAATTTATATGAGCGGCTTTGCAGTTAGTGTTCATCATATACCAGTATGATGCTTCTACAGCAGTGATAATATTGAACCTCTCTCTGGAAGGCCCCACCAAACTAAACTACCCAAATGACACAATTAAAATGAAAGTAACACAGAGGAGATTAATTTAAGATCCTCTGACTCATGAAGTGGGAGGTGTAGTGACTTTGCTTAGATTATGAAGGCAAACTTGCACCATGATAGGAACAAATTTGCATTTTCTATTTGTTAGTCAAGTACTCATTTTATGTAGAAAAGGAAATTTACATTTCTGAAAGCCGAATTTCCTTTTCATTAGAAGGGAAACTACTGTTTAAGGCCTGCCAATTTTATTCTGCATCCATGATAGCTTTCACGAGTTTTCTTGTGAATTTCAGAACTCGCATTTGTTCACTGCCCTTCCAGGGGTGCATGCTAGAAGCATGAGTGTTTAAATCCACAACCACATGTAATTTTCATTATGCTAATGCATCTTCCTTGCTTCCTTCATTTTGCATCTCTTCCTTACATCTGAGATGCTTAAGAGCTGGAACTGAAAATTTCAAACTATTGCCTCCTTATTGCCCATTTACAGTAACATCAGTTACACACACATAATAACTGAATTATTACTGTCGCTGTGTATATTCATTCAAGTTTCCCCCTTTTCAAACTCATTTAAGTATGGTCCAAGCTCTACAAGGAGTTGTTTTGCTTTTTTTGCTTTCTCGGCATGTTTAAGTACCAAAATAATAGATTTTTTAGGCCATAACCTAAATATTATAAATTGTGTACAATTCATTTATCAAAAGGCTGAGAGAGGAAAAAGAAGCTGTCGAAATCCAAATCAGGAAGTTAATAAAAGCAGAAGAAAAGAGTATAAAGTGCACTTTTCATTCAGTGCACACAAAGGGCCTGAGGTTAAATAATGTCTCACATCAAACATGAGGTGACATGTAAAGCAGGGGTCATAAATAAAGTCATGAAGTTGGAGTGCAAAAAAGTAAAAATAAAAAATGTAGCTGTAGATTTCCTAACAAAATGCTCAACTGTTAAATGATTGTAGTAAATACTTGAGATAAACACTTGAAATCCACAATTACCACTTGCGCAATATATTAAAGAAATTTATATATTAAAAAAAAACAAAAAAAAAAAAACCTCAAACTCATATTTGAACACAGCCAGGCCATCTCCTGTAGTTGCTATGGCAACAAATGTGTGGACAGGGGAAACAGACACATGAACACACGGCGTCCTCACGTTCAGGGCAAACTGCTATCTGGCTGGAATCCTTGTCCAAATTTGGGCCGTTTACAGCACCAGAGCTACAGAGTGCCTGCAGAGGCCTCCCTGAGCTTACTGACCGTGTGAATGAGCGTTTGTGTATGATGATGTCGTAGGGTTTAATGCCCCACCGAGTCCCTGAAGCTGCAAATGGACTTTGATTTAAAGAGATCAACAACAACCAAGGCTGTAACTCCCATCATTAGTACAACAGGTTTATTAGTTTGATGCCATCATCATGGGAGAATTATGTGCCCCTCTGTGTCAACACAAAGCACTGTGTGGTCCCTACGCAGGAGCTGCACTGGCAAAACTGATCAAAAAACAAACATAAAAAAATAATTAAAAAAAAAATCAAAACCACATATACCATATCCTGTTCATTTCAACGACATACTGCTTGTATAGGTAAATACATCTCAACATAAATATCCTTCATTTAGTTTAGGTTATACAGAATGGGTAATACCACAAATTGTTTTGTTATTCCAGGAAACAATTTACTCCCTAATAGAGATGGCACGATACCACTTTATGTCCGATACCGATACCGATATCATAAATTTGGATATCTGCCGATACCGATATGAATCCGATATAGTGTTTTTTAATCAACAAAACTGTTTTTTAAAATATCTTGCTGCATTTTGCAAGTCTGCAAGTTCATACTCAAGTTTAAAACAACAACTACACTAAAGCTATTCTGTTATACCTGTATACAAAAAAAATATTTCATAGTTCAGCAATACTGATCAATCTAATAAACTTAGACCTACACCATCCTCCCTATTCTGGTATTTTAAAGAGTACTTAGCGTAAATATTAAGCAACCTAACTAATAGGGTTCCAACTCCCAGCAACAACAAAATTAAATAAATAAAAAATAGGGAACCACCCCTCACGCGCCACCTCATGATGCTTAATCGACATAATCAACCTTAATTTGATGCAGTGTGAAAAAAAATGCACAGAAATCAATTATTTTTCAAGAAATATTAAATAGATTCAACATCTTTCTTCAACAAAATTGCAGACTGCACAGATGGTACCTTCCCAAAGTAAAAAGTACTATAGCTTACTAGGGTATATATATTAGACTTAATAGTCACTATGTACAGTAATTGACTTCTATTCATTTTACATCAAATTAAAACTTTGGGTGTCAGATAATTATTTATTAAAAGCTAGACATTTTAAATGAGAATAAGAAAGAAAAGTATGTCTTTGTGCCCCCTTTCATGTTAATGCCCTATCGGCCCCCCTGGCTAAACTTTGCTAGATCCGCCCCTGCACAGTTACCAGCCGTCAGCTACGTAGAAAAAGATCCTGGTGTAGAAATTAATATTAAATAAATTCTAACAACAGCTTATCAAGCTTAAACGTGCTGCTGTTGTTCAGCCGCTGGTTTGCTCTTTCTGGCGCAAAGTGGACCAAAAACAAACGAGAGACAGACTCGCGACAGAAAAGCCGATCAGCTGATTTAAGCAGTTTCATGATTGAAGTAGCAGCCGGAGAGCGAGAGGCAGTCGCTTGTTAAGCTTAACGTGGGAATGCTTTACAAACATTCAGAGATGGACTTACACACTTGCTTTACTTCTCTCGGGGATAACTTTGTCGGAGATGAAATGCCAGGTTGCTAGCGAAGCTCCAAATGCTATCCAGACCACCGACAGGTCCTGCATGCCACAGCTGCTCTATCACGTGATGCATACTGCTCCACGTGTTAACGTTCTGAGGTGAGTTACGGCGTGTTGCAAGTTTTGTGAGGTGCTTTCGTGATATTTAATGGATCGGATTACATTTTTTATTTTTCTCCGATATCCGATCCAGTAATTTAGGTCAGTATCGGACCGATACCGATACGTAATATCGGATCGGTCCATCTCTACTCCCTAATAGACCAAAGCATGTGCAGTTTTTCTTTATTTTTAACGAACTAAGCTATAATCAATAAGGTAGCTAATGCATGCATTAAGGCTGATATGAAACAAGGTGTCCACTACACATACTGAGGCAAATGGTAAATGGATAGGTACACTTGATCCACTGATTGAACCACTGACTTCCTTTGCCATAGCCACCACTAAAAAAGGACTCAAAGAATTCACATCAGTAGTGCAACATCTATAATAAAAATTGTACAAATAATGCTACCAGTCAAAATTAACTTAACCGTAACAATTCCTTATTAAGGTAAACATTAAATAGACCATTTTCCTTAACTAGTCTGAATGATGTCTGATATAAAGCATTGATGACACATGCTTTTACACAGCTACAGAGCCTCAAACTGGAGAAACACTGTCGAGTCATGACCCAAGGCACAAAAGCACACACAGGAGCTAGTGTTGACATTTAGAAAACAGACCAGTGGGGGAGGAGAGAAGACAATTAGGAATTAATTCCTCAACAAGCTTTACTCGAAGTAACAACATCTTAGCTGCACCTCTGTAAGTGACTCAGTCTTAACTTTTGTTTGGGTTTGTTCTCTCCCGAGAGAAGTAGCTGCAGCACCCAAAAAGTGAATACCTTTAACAGCAGTCAGCCCTTCTTTACTCATCCATAAAACGTGAGCTAAGCTAACCTCTGGCTGCGCAAACTACTTCACTATCAAAAAATGTTTTTAAAAAAACAAAAAAACAAAAACAAAAAAAAAAACACAAAACACAAAACAAAAAAACAACTGCTCGCAACTACTGATTGGTCTGTATTACCTAAAGTTATTGAAATTTACGCATTTTACTGTTTTATTGACCCGATTAAAAGATATTAAGCAAAAGTAAATTAAACCCTGCTTTAAAAAAATGAAAAGATAAGATTAGAAAAAGAAAAAGGATAAGCATTTCTATCAAAATCTTGTGATCTTACTTTTGGGGAAGGCAGAAAACCTCAGTGTCACAGTTTTGTATATGCACGCAATAATACTAATCAGCACAGACAGAAAGCAAATAGACACTGCTCCCATATTTTTCCCCTATAAGGAGGACCAGCTGTAATTTGTCACTTCCAATCACCGTCCTTGCTGTGGCCATTTTGCTCTGCGTATCCTCCAGAGATTCATAAAGGAGTCTATTGCTTTGCAGGATTGGAAATAAAGATAAGTGGTCCTTACAGACAGCTGACTGAGTGTTCCTGCATTCCTCAACTAGAGGAAGCCAGGAAGTAAAGTCAGCTGTCCAATAGACTGTACTTCAAATTGAAGTAGCCAATCAAGTTTTCCTTCCACATGCAAAACACCACGAGTGATAACAGACATGTAAAGCACAGACAACTGCTAGTCTCCTTTTATTAATCTGACATTTTAATCTGTATTGCAAAAATAAACCACCCAATATAGATTAGTGCTTTTCATTTCCTCGCTCACAGCTGCAAAATGTGCATGTACTTGGCGGCCATCTTTACAGCTTTCTGCTGCTCATCTGAAAACTGTCCCCCATACTTTCATCTAAATCCTCTCCCCTCAGTCATCCCCCACACTTATTATCTCTTCAAAGTCTTTGTCCAAGAATGGAAACAAGCCCCTTAAGGTGAATGCACTGGTGGCTGCGACCTCCCTCTTCAGTGCGTCACCAGCCTTCCTTCACAGGCTCCCACCAGGAGCCCAACAAAGGTAATCCCTTAATAGCTGTAATTTTCTGTGGTTGACAGGTGCCATACTAACAGCCTGAATCAAAAGTATGCTAGAATAGGAGCCCCAAGAATGGGCTTAAATTAGTGGATATAAGAGTTTAATAAACTCGTAAGTCATTTTTTAAATTTTCTATTTGTAAGAAAATAGGATGTTGCACCAGTGCTAGGCTCATCTTTGACCCAGGCCTATTAAATTATACTAGATAATGCTGCTATGCATGTACTACCAAAGTGCAGCCACTTTGCATTTTAGTTGTCTGCATTGTCTGGCATCAAAACTGAAAATGAACTCATGCTGGACTTAAGAGCTGATAAAGCTCAACTAACAGTTACCGTCATTGAATCACAGGAAATAGGGTAGAGATATCAGCCATGTGCCAATCAACAGACCATTTACACTGTATAGTAGTACCGCAGAGACCATCACAATTGAACTGTAGTTACATTCGCGGTCCATGGCAAGGTATAGTGAGGGGTATAGCACTATTCTAGAGTTGGTTTATAGTGCATTAAATCTACAACAAAGTGCAAAGTACAAGTTGCACTGTTCTATATACAGTATATAGTACATGAACCTTAAGTTAGTCTTCAAATGGATTTAGAGTAATTATAGCCAAGTATAATGAATAATTGCTGGTTATTTCTTAACAGGCTTACAGTTAAGTTCAGGTATGTTCTGTTATTTTTTTTAAAATTATTAGTTGGAAGTACACATTCCCAAAGTTGGTAATCTAAAACTGGACATTTTCATATGAAAGGCCTCAGATTTATTACAGCATATTCAAATAAGAAGATACCCATGTGCTCTCTCATTTTAATCTACGTCACCATTCAGGAACTATGCAAAGAGGAAAGCAATGGTACCATTTCCCCTTTGATCCGACAGCTCTGTTCTGCTTTACGACAGTCATTCAGATATACAAAGTGGAACAGGTTAAATTCATTGGTTTCTGTTTTGCATCATGCAGAAATGCAGGGCTACAGAGTGCAATTTCAAACAAACTTAATTACTGAAATCATTTTATCATCTCCAATCTTAATGACGCTAAAAGAACCCACACCCAAGGGAAAGAAAAGGAGGAATGAGACAAGTACCATGACATCCTTGTCTAGCACATCATAGAATCTAAAGGCCTATTCATGCACCTTTGGTTATAATGCTGATGTAAGGGAGATGGCATACTCCGGCTGAGCTTAATCCTGTTTATACAATTCAATCAGCCCCCGAGCAACATATAGGTGCTGTAGTGTGCTTTCAGACATGGAGTGACTCACTCTGAAGCAGACACGTAGCCAATTAAACCTGTTTGACCAGTGTGAGGAGAGGAGAAAAGAAGGCCTTGTGAAGTCTGAAGTTATTGGATAGGCAGGTAAAATAAAGGTGTGCTGAAGCATAAAAATAAAGGTGGTAAAAAACCAAAAACATTTTAGCTAAAACAATGTGAATTATGTTCTCCAATTAATCCTTGAAGTAAATGAAATCCTAGATTGACCTTTGAGACAAAGTCATAACTCACTGAAGGCTGAGCTGCCATACGTCATTAAACATATGATTCATCCCGTCAGGGCTGAGTTCTTTCTTCTCTTTAAGACTAAAAAGGTTCTCCGTAAGAGAACATGACACTTCTGGGAAGGAAAAACAAATATATGTACACACATACACATACATCAAGAACTAATCAATGGATGCAGGATGCTCCATTTGACTGGTCGTTAATGTACATTATGTGGCTAGCTTCTGAAAACAGCTCTGTTAATCCATTAGGTTTTGTGGGATGTGGCTCAGCAAGAACTCTCAGTGAAATGTCGAAGAGAGTGCAGTTCTCCAAGAAAACCCTGCTGCAATTTTAAAATAATCAGAAACAACGAACGAGTTTGACAATCATCTATGCTCCTTTCATATATCTGTGGTGGTGACCAGGGGTTTTTCCTGGCTGAGAATAGACCTGCCTTTGCAGTATGCATCTTTTCCACATACTGCAAAGGCAAAGAGTGTGCTATACAATTTTTTTTTTTAAAAACCCTATCAATTTTTCTGTGATTTCTCACCATTTGACAGAAACATTCCAATTATACTACAGTAAATAAAGCTATTCATAGTAATTTATACACCGGCACATGTACATATTGTTGAAATGCACAGTGCTATAATGGTTTTTAAGGCCAGTGCAAACCTATTTTAACCCATCAGTCATAACAGACGGCTTGACATCTAATTTGCTCTAAATCACAAGATGCCTGTGTTATATGCCTGCATTTGCCACTTCAAGTGGCAGTTTGTGCAACAGCAAAATTAAACCCATCTCCTTACTCAACCACAGTAAGATATTGATACAGCTCATGAACATGTCATCAGGTTTTATCATCTTAAACAGAGTCATCAAAAATGCTCAATACAAGCATTGCTTTCATTGTTGACTTGCTTTTTTTAAGACAAACTTTCAAAAAAAAGAGTAGCTGCCAATGTGCATGTCTCTCCTTTCCATATTTATAAATTACCACACCATGGAGGGCTTTTTAAAAGTACAGTTGTGAGATTAAATTACCAAACCATTCCGAGCCAGCAGAGATAAATATGGAGCAGATCAGGACAGAGACAACAATACTGCGTGTGTCAGCCTAATCCTGAGATAATATGGAGGAATCAAACCATACTCTGTACAAGTGCTGCATACAAGATGGGAAAAGCCAAAAATGCACCCATGACGTGTATTGAAGAAAGGAGGCCGGTGTGTTGCCATGACAAAAAAGCCAAAGAGAGAACGTGGGTTCAGGCCTTGCCGGGCTTTTGTAAGAAACATAAATAAATAGAGAAAAGACTTCATTTTAAAGCACGCGGGGGTTAGTTGGATAACCCTTCAAGGCAGCACTTGCAGCAAACCGCTGAGAGAGACCTCAAAAAACTAACGCTGAAAGGAGCATCTGTGGTGCCATCCTTCTTCTTTTTTAACCTCTTGCAGGCAGGACTTAACTGTTATTGAAGCAACTCTCAGGACCTTTTATGGTCAAGAAAAGCTTGTTGTGCAATTATGCCTTTGTTTTTACGACATTTAGTACTTCTTTTAACACGTTCAAATTTGTTGTATATTACAACAATTTATATTTTTACTTATAGTTATTTTAATTTATTTTTTTTTTTACCTCAACTATTTAAAGACATACTGTATTCAATTTTGAGATACATGTTCTTGCTTAAGCTATTCATTACGCATTTGTTGTGCTTAACTTGATTTTTAACTATGTAACAAAGGACTCCCAACACTCTGGGATGAACAACGCATATGTGCAGGTCCTACTGCCAATAATCGTGCTCGAAAGACTTGGTGTGGTGATATGAAGTCATTCACCCAGAACCCTATTGTGTTGTGCATGGATATTAAAGTTGGTCCTTGGTTTCTCTTTTTCAGGAGTTTCTGTGAAACTGACTAGTTTTCACTATAAGCGTTGTTAGACCTGGCTTGGCAGGAGTACTTCAGTACAATCTGATGTTCTGCTGTAACGCTAATTGCTAACAATACAGTGACTCAGACAGAAATGCAGGGCTATGCACATCTGCGCACAGGAAAAGCAAGAAAGCGGCAGGACTTAATTTCTTATTATCAGCATGAAGAGAAAGGCTACTAAGATTTATTTAAAAAAAGAAAAGAAAAACACACACCTTGGTTTTTGTTGTGTAAGTATCTAAATTACAATTCCTGGCCAACGTGGAGTCAGAGGTCCTCTGGCCTGCCTGCTTTGCAATACAGTGGAGGAACCTGTGCAGATTAAACCTTTTGTACTCTTATGGTTTATTTCAAAATGTGTCCACTGTCATTTTTTATTAATTGCAAACCTAAACTCATTTCCTTTCATAGATCACACATTTACATTTTTAATTAAACTCACCATCTGACAAGTGTCATAGTGACACTTTATAAGGAACAGTATACGGCCTGATACAGTGAAAGGGTACAGGGTATAGCCACTGCTCGTCTATTAAAAAGGGTAGGTCCATTATCCAGTGGGACATCTTACAGAGAGCTCCAAGCTCAATTTAGCAGCACTCCACATCAAGGGGACACTTCAAGACCCCTCCCCTTCTTGACTTCCTTTAGTAGCACCCTCAGATGAGCGACTCGAGCACCCTGCAGAAAGCTGCTGTTGTGCCTTCTGCACAATTTACTGCTTGGAGTGCCAGGGAAGTCACTGGCACAGACTACCAGGCTATTATGTTGGCAGTTATTCTATACTGAATGACAGTGTCAATGGTGCACACCCACGGTAGGACCTCTGACTGACAGTGATGTGTCTGTGTGTTAAGAAAAGCCATCAAGTGGTAAGACAGATGACGTCTACAACAGGAGAACTTGAAGAATTCAAATAACCATAATACCTATAGAGTATCATTTCAACTTGAGCAAACTGGCATATATACTTACAAACAAACAAACACCCCACTGTGCATTTTTAAATCATAAGTTATAAATGGTTAGGAAACATTTTTATCAATTTCTCCTTTAACTTTTGATAGTTTTTCACAGAAAGTGGTCTATTAGTGCGGCAAGTGCAATGAATAATGTGACATAAACACATATGCTTCAACATTACATGCTTTGATTTTATTGTAATTGTCCACTTCCACACTAACAGACCTCAAAGACTTAGAGATATCTGGAAATACACGGGTTTTCAAATGTGAACAACCACTTACCCAAATACTCTCTCCCAGGTACTGATTTGTGTGTTCAGTTGGTAGCTTTTAAAGGCAGGTTAAAAAAAAAAAAAAAAAAAAAAAACCCCACACACAACCCCACAGCCAAGTACAGCATAAATATCTGGTGGAACAGATACCAAAATTCCTTTTTGCAAACAAATGATTGAAAATCATAGTTAAACACTTTTTGAATATCTGTCATGCTTAAAATAACAACACAGTATGACAAATACAAAATTAACCCATTAAAAGAAAAGCATCCCTGTATAAAACACTAAAACTGCTCCACAGTTGATGCAACATTAGCCAGCATTTGAAATGTGTAGAAGTAATACAAAAATGTCATCAGCCATTTAACATATGTTGGTATCACCTAATCTCACAGTGCTTATGGACTGCTGCATGCAATGCACAGAATGCAAGTCCCAAATACTGCAAGTTTTCTTGCAGCACATCTGATTCACTTGTACTACTGACTATATAGTCCTGCCACATCTTTATAGATGAGTTACAGGGTGATAATTAAACACATTGGCAGTAGATGTTAATATGCAAACAATAACATTCACTTGACATGACTGTACATTACTGCTTAGCTGTTTGGTTGCTTGTTATAGGAGTATTATCATGTAATTAGCACTTAAGGACATAATGTAAGGCCTCTATTACCTGATATCCACACTCAG
This sequence comes from Diplotaxodon limnothrissa, assembly GCF_057381915.1. Taxonomy (NCBI): domain Eukaryota; kingdom Metazoa; phylum Chordata; class Actinopteri; order Cichliformes; family Cichlidae; genus Diplotaxodon; species Diplotaxodon limnothrissa. The sequence continues at coordinate 25,606,359 of NC_140612.1, forward strand.
TTAACATATGAAATAATGTTGCCATGAGCATAATTTGTAATTTAATATGAATACATATGACCCATGAAGGGATCATTTTACTATAATCAAACACTGATCTAGCCAATGCATATAAGGGAGAACTATTCCTTTATTTGCCGATGGCATTGTGTTTCACAACGCAACAGTGGCATATCTGTTTAGGAACAATGTCCAGATTGCTCAGGATAAGTCACACACCTTGCAGCCAGTTTTCATAGGGACTTTTCCCTATTTGCTTTTTCCCTGTTAATAAGAACTGCAACAGCAGTAAAACAGAAGATTATTACGCTGATGGTTGGGTAACTGTGTAAAAGGTTTAGTCCACAAAAGGCTTCAGTCACTCACTACACGCTTTAAAAAAAAAAACAAAAATACAAAATAAAATGAATCAGGTGAGAAAGAGCCCTGATAATTTCAAAAATTTGTGTTAGTCATGGAAAAAATAAAAGCTTAATAATATATAATTCCTTTCTTGATTAGGGAAAGATCAGCTTTCTCCTATATAAAGCAACACTATGTACAGTAGGGCTGCCACGATTTGTCGACTAGTCACGATTACGTCGACTATCAAAATCGTCGACGACTAATTTAATAGTCGACGTGTCGTTTGAAGCTTTGTAAGATCGCAAAAGACGCAGGAATAATAGCAGGATTTAAGAGTGTAATAACGGACTGAAACAGAAGATGGCAGCACAGCATGTACAAGGATGCCAGCTGCCGTTAAACCCCGAAGAAGAAGAAGCAGCTGTGTCCCAGAATTCATAGCGCGGCCCAGCTTAGTTTCCAACAATGGCGGTAGCTAGTTAGTTTTAATATTACTCTTATTATTCTTTCTGGGTCACAAAATAAACGTTTAACATATTTTCAGGCGAGAATGTAGCTGTGTAAACCTCAAATATCGGCTCAGTTTATCAGGACACCACATATTTTCAAAAGCGCTCCGACGTTTTCGGAGACGTCTGTTACCCACTAGCTCGATAGCTAGCCGGGAGCTAGGTCACTAGCGCCGTGAGAACACCGGACTCCCGGCAAATTGTTTTCAAACCCACCGCCGTCTTTCGCGACTCAGGTTAAATATATATGAGTCACTTAGATAAATTAAAAATGTTGTTGTTTGGCTTTTTTTTTTTTTTTTTTTTTGTATTTTATTTGTTCCTGAGTAAATCGGTTTGGCTGAGATTAAAGTTATAGTTTTTACACAGCTGAATAAACGTCAAGCAGACAGCTGATTATCAGAAGTGTGAGATGCTGGAGAATATACTCCGGTGTCCTGTTATATTTTAGAAAGCAAGGAGTTTATTAAACTTTACCGAAACAATCTGCAAATTTCATTAAAATTGAATAAACTATCATCTTGTCTTTATTTTTAGTTAGCACCTTAAAAGCTTAAAGCTGTAAGCTAATGATAGTTATATAAGAGCAGATGCTGCTGGTGCAATAAGCTGTAGTTTTACGTCCAGTGGATGATGATCTGATTAGTCGACTAATCGCATAAATAATCGGTGAATAGTCGACTATCAAAATAATCGTTTGTGGCAGCCCTAATGTACAGTAAAGTGGCTTCAGCTGGAGCTCAAAGCTGGCCTTCCTTCCTTTACTCGTCTCCCTCCCCCTTGAACAGCACAACTTCTCTCTGCTACCACCTAGCCAGTACGCAGCAAGGCCCTGGACTAACATACCAGTGGAGAAATTCCCAGATAAGTAATACTCCTAGCCTTGAGGGTTCAGGCATCAGCACTCTGGCCACTCCTCATGGGCTACGTCACCGGCTCAGAGGCACACATCCACTTCCACAAAAGGAATTCCTTCTTACCGCCTGCATGTAAGTATGAGAGCCCCATGTGTCTGCATTTGCATGTGTGAGAGAAAGAGAGAGTGAGAGAGTAACATGCATCAACCCAGACAAAGAGTTGGGATGAATATTAAAAATTAAATACACCGGAGAGCAAAGAAAGATTATATGCATTTTTAGGGAAAATTGGAGTAGGACATTTTATTTAATACAGCGGTATACATGTGAAAGTGTGTGTTTATGTCAGTGTGTATTTACGTCTGAGACAAAGAGCTTTCAGCTCCTGTGCTATTGGCAGGGTTCAGGAGGCCAGAGAGTTCAAAGGGGAGGGATGAAGCACCGCAGGGCGACCAGCTGGGTCCCTACACTACATGAGCTCTGTCGGGAGCTGTAACTACACACACACACACACACACACACACACACACACACACACACACACACACACACACCTACCTTCAGTGCTCTAACTGCTGCTGCTACTGAGGACAACCATATATGGCCCCAGGATTCCCATGGAAAGAGACCAGGATTGTGGAAGAGGGGGAAAAATGCCTGCAAGATTCTAACTGTATGCATCGCCTGGGCTTTTGCTCAGAAGCTTCAACAATAGCCTCACTTGAGAGCCAAGTTTGTTTCCATGTCAGGGGTCTAAAGGCGAGAGCGGGCAACGGGAGAGGAGAGGTAGAGGTCAGATAGCCATGGAGAGATGCGACCTCTGTTGATATTTCCATATAATAGAGCCTTTATGTAGATGCTTCTCTACAGACTGCTCAGTTGACTGAAGAGGCACTGAACCACATTACCATCCTTCCATGTAACAGTCCTTTGTCATCCTTCACACCACCAAGCTCCAAACCTAAGAGGTTAAATGGAAAGGGTACATCTGCCTGGTATGCATCTAATCTACTTGTATAAATATGGATCACCAGAGTAGCAATAAAAAGAAAATAGCTACTACACAATCCCACATAGCAAGGCTAAATTTATAGTGGAGTGGCTCAAAATGAGCTAAATATTATGTGGGTAGTTTCATTTTTGATTATTGAAGATACAAAAAAGGTGAACTGAGGTACACAAGAAAAATTTCATAAAGGGGCAAAGCCCTTCTAGAAGCAACTCTTGCACCCCAGTAACCACCTTGAAAAGAGATCCAGGCAGTTATTTTGAAGGCCATTTTAAAATGAATCAGTAATTCAATGATAACTCGCATAATAAGTACACGTATAGTCTCTCCAATGAAATCTGATTTAAAAACTGCTTGAAAGGTTTTGGCAAGCACCCTTACAAAAAAGGTCTTACAGGGATCACAAACAGCATTTCTGCTCGTCCCACAGGAGCACTGAGCAAAAGTCATGCTAGTCACATTATGGATACAAGCCAGGAAATAAAATTTAAAAAAAATCCAAATATCTTTTTATGACAATGAATAGAGAGAGAAACATCCACCACTGCAAAGCTGAAACTCCAGGAAACCTCTACTATGCACTAGAGCTGGGCGATAGAACGATAACGATATGTATCGCGATATAACTTTTACTCGATAGAGAAATTAAGCTATCGCGATAGACTTCGCCGCTCTTGTCCTCAAAAAAAAAAAAAAAAAAAAAAAAAAGGTCAGCCAATCCAAATTAAGTAGCGCAGAGCCGAACCAATCACAGCCGCAGCGTCACGTCGCGTGACTTGTTACGTACAGCACAAGTGCCAAGCCGTGTGTTTGTTTGGGAAGCAGCCAGCGGGTAATGGAGCCAGCGCGTAATGGAGGACATGAGTGTGCCGACTAGAAAAATCAACCGAGCGTGACCGAAGAGAAAACAGATGATGGTTCCAATGCCGGAGAGATTGTCGAACGGAAGAGCCATAGAAGTTCCGTAGTGTGAAGGTATTTCGGCTATTTCAAGTCTGACAAAAAACAGAGTAGCGTGCACTGTAAATTGTGCCGAAAGCAAGTCTGGAAATACAATAAACTGGTGCATGCGTCACACTGTGCGCCACGTTATTGTTTCGGTGAAATGAATTTCTACAATACTGTTAATTCTACTCTGCAGTGTTTAAATGCTTACATATACACACAGTTACTGTCCCTCCACACATACGACTCGGTTCTGCTTCTGTGCCCCAGCTTTGTTTACTTTTTCCCACCGAGGCTTCTAGACTTCTGATTGGCCAACATTTCTGCACGGTTAGGAATCTAGCGCCACCTGCTGCTTTGGCATGTTCATAGCAGCGTTTTCCTTCATTTCTGCCTTTATGTGTGGACGGGATTATTTTTTAAAACGAAAACGGAAAATCTCCGTTTTCAAAAATACCCGTGTACGTGTGGACGTAGCCTCAGTCTCTGACTGGAAGCGCTAATTCGTCATTCGGCTTTTGTCAGACTAAAGTAACTGTTAAAAGTGTTTGAAAAGCTAAGCTATACAACAAGGAGAGATTGAGAATTTCCTTTTAGTTCTCAGTTTATTTGATATTGACAAAAGTTAGTCAGTTTTGTCTGTTCTTCTGTAAAACAAACTAAGATTTATTTTTAGAATTAATATTTTGTTTCTAAGTGGAATTGACAATTTAGTCTGTTTTGTTTGTTCTATTTTGAAACTTAAATGCTTTAGCGGCTGCCTTGTGTAGTTTGCAATATTTGCCTTTATTTATCTGAAAAAGTCTCATGTTCCTTAAGTACATCTACCCTGTTGAACTTATTATGGGAAATAAATATTTAAATAAAAACAAGCTGCTGATTATTTCACATTTTACTTGTGAGCAACGGCACATTTAAATCTTACAAATATAGTTATTTGGCTTATATCGTGATAGATATCGTTATCGCCTGAAATGAAAAAACATATCGTGATATGAAAAAATCTCATATCGCCCAGCTCTACTATGCACATGCACAGTGCAACAGGGGCTAATGTGTTTCCCTGTTGGCTCTACTAAGACATTGATTTCTACTGAAGATTCTTTCAGTGCATTCTCCTTATATAATCTCTGCTCAAGTGAGTCCCAAATTACAAACTGATACACAGATCCAACAAAGCCCTCAGTCATCTAGGAAACCATTTGAGAACCTGTTGTAAGGGAAATTGTGAACCACGATGGTGCATGTAGCAGTGTACATGTTCGCACATATGTCTGTTATGGGCTGGTGTCAGTGATAAAAGCACAGGGAGTGGAAGGAGCAAGCTCACTAGCGGAGCCTCAAAGAGGAAATGAGAAAAATAAACAGCCACTTCCTGTTCCTCTCTGGCCTGAAATCTCCAACACCCAGATCCCTCTGACCATCACCACCTCTAAGAGAACGGATGCATCCATTTTTACTCTCTTTCAAACACAAAAAGATCAACAGGACAGGAATGCTAATTTTAATTTAAATGTCGCCATATTAATGATTAATAGTTAGTGAGAAGTTTTCTTAAAAACATGCATCCCATGCAGCTGATAAACGTGTGACAACACTACACACGTTCACTAAAAACAGAAAACATTCATCACGCAACATGTGAGCATTTAAAATAACTGCTTAGGTCTTTACCATCAAAATAAAAGGCAATACATTTTTTCAAATGAATATGATCTCTTAAAAAGACCCAGGATCTTTATACAGAGGATCATGAAATTATTGGCTCGTAGTGCCAAAATGTAATAAATTGTTGGTTCCCTATACAGCAGCTTGAGTGGTTTTGGGTCATTAATTATTAATTTTACAGTCTATTAACATCGCAGCTTGATTGGACTTAGTGACCTCACATTTATGCTCCATAAAACAAGGAAATAAAATTGAGTTCGAAGGCACTAATTAAGTTTTACCTAATCTTATTTTATAATCAGGCTTTTTGTTAAGCTAGCATGACTTTTGTGACTTCAACGTATCACCCTCACTTGCATCACCATCAACTGAAATTGATTTTAAACAAATACTTTAATAAAAGGAGTTTAAAACAAAAGGGAGAGATTACATTTCATCCTGCTACACGTTTACCAACATTTAGTATTTTGCATCAGTAAAAGTCAATTCATTTTTCTTTACCAGGCACACTATTAATTCTTGTTTTCAGGGGGACAAAACAAGAACACGAAAGAAATATGCCAAAACAAAGCATGAGCTCTGAGCATACACAGGGGCTATACTCGTATCTTGAATCACTTAAATTACTAGCCAAAGCACTTAGACTCTCAAGGTCCAGGCCCATTTACTGTCACTGACATTTAGCTGCAGGGAAAATATGGCCTGCATGGGCTGATTCACAAGAACACAGCAAACAGCAGGTTCAGTCAATCTCATGGCCACATGGATCAGCATTAACAAGAAAAATCAATGCCACCCAAGTATAAAGGAGTACAGTTACACTTAATCGATATATTCTCCAAGTTTAATTTCTGATAACCTATTTCTAAGGTCCAGTGAGTTCCAGAGTTTAAGATGAGTGAAAACGCAAAAGAGAAAAAAAAAAAAAGTTTTGTGATCAGTGTTATGATTAAAGGAGCTCTTGAGCCCGTCCGCAGATTCTTAAGTTTGAGAATAGCCGTCTTATTAAAAAGCATCCAAAATTTAGCCCAATGGAGTTGGAGTCTTAATGGAGTTACATTTAAGACTGTCAGTTCAACTTTGTGTGTGTTGTCAATTTTTGAATCCATTAAAACACATTCATCAATAATCATATTGTATATTTAATGCAGGTGAACTAACGCACATATAGCACTGAAGTTACATGATGAGCGTGGGTTAATGTCCACACACACCTGTGCAGGATGTAGTCATTTCTCCAATGGAGTGGTTATATGCCAGCTGACACAGCAGACACGCAACTCTTTACAACTAAGGCAAAAGCACGCCTATTAGTTCGACTATAACCTGTCTTACTTCCCAACATGTTTGTTTACACCTTCCAATCAGAAAACAGGGAGGTTGCTGCTTTCTCGATGCTAAACAGCTGCTGTCATACATCAATAAAATATGAATCAATTACAACTAGTAGCATTTCTGGTGCAGACAAGTGAAGGCAGCAACTTTGACTATTTAGTGGGCATGAAATAGGTTTTTATGTAATACCTGAAAACAACAATGAGTAATAATTGTGCCAAATAAAAGAACAAGGGTGACATGTCAAAGTCAGGTGATGTCTAATGGGCCAATGGCCGCTTTCCCTTTGTTAGCTGAAGATGCAGCCATTTTGAGACTAAATGGAAAGAATGTAACCTCACCCTTACAGACAACAAATGGACATGCAGCCTCTGCCTTAATTGTACTCGCTGTTCTGTAAGACAATGAGGAATTCATAGTGTCTGAGTCCAGGTGTTTTCACTTCAACAACAGCTCATAAAAAACACTCAGCATGAGACGTGTGCCTGCCGCCAAGCAAACAGCGGGATCACTCCAAGACCACCTGGCTTAAGTAGAAAACGAGCACTATATGCCACAGGGTGGGAACAAAAAAAAACAAACAAACAAAAAAAAAAAAAAAAAACACCACAAGCTGAAGTCATCTCAAAAACATTTCACAGCAGCTAAATACTATACACAGTTTGAAAAAGTGGGGGCAGACAGAAAAGCAAGTGGCGGTCATTAATCTGTTAAAGCACCTGACGAAATCCTTTACCAGTTCTGCAGTCGAGCTTGCATTTTATTTATCATCAACCTCTCAAATGTTTTCATGATACAGTGAAGGAGATGTGGTCTAATTTTAAGGGTGCTAAATAACCATCAAAGAAAGTGCAACACTGACCTCATCAAAACACTTAGAAAAAGCAAATGGGTAAAAATAGCAGCCTCTGGTTTGAGATCAGTGTCTCATTTTCCTACATTGTTATAAAGCAGTGCTGCCAGCTTTCAGCAATGCAATAATTACAACTGGCTAAAAACTTATGTGTGACATAAGACATTTTGTTTGACACGAAATGCACTTTTGGGCAAGGTCGAAGCAGCAATCCTCAAACATGGCAGCAGGTTTACTCTGCTGAGGAATTCGATCCAGCTGAGTTACGACCCCAGGTGAACCAGTTGCAACCTGCAGCGATGCTCAACGAAACTACTTCAGCAAAGTCTCTCTGTTTCAGGTCCTATGGCGGGGAGGTCTCTGGCATCTCATCCCAGCAGTGTCAGAGCCGCACACGCATACAAATAAATAAATAAATAAATCATCTGCCCTACAGTTCTTATAAAGGGCAAACAGTTTCATGCAAACTCAGTGAGGTAATGCCTTATTAGATTTTCATTTAGGTTACAATGTTGGTCTTTAACGATCATGAAAACAAGATAACCAGGATAAAACTTACTTTTTAGCCTTCATTTTTGCTACAAAGCTCTCATTTTGTCTTGTGTTTTAAAGAAAGCACACCTCTTCTCTTTACAACGAGATGCTTCGCCACTGTACTGAAAGTCCAAATGGAAAGATCGTCAAGAAGATCAATCCATCCGTGGTCAAGAAAATCCATGTGGAAATAAAAGTCATAAAAGCTTTCCATACATGAACCTGTGGAAGGATCATTAACAGTTGCTGGCAGCTGCTTTTCATCTCCTAGAGTCGCCGGTTGTCTTTGCAAGTGAGCTTTATGGTAAAAAGCACCAGCTAGTCTAGGCCCAACTCCCTACTTGACAACCCCCCTGCCTCCCTCCATTACCCCCTTATTTATCCCCTGCAAAAAGACAAGTCAAGTTTAACAAATGTATAAAGATTGACAAAAGTTTTTGCCATACTCGAGCAACCCTACATGACCAATTACAATTAAACATATACACTGACCTGATATATTTACTAACTACAAATGCTTTTCATGTCAATTCATGGCATTTAGTTTTAAGCCAGACATGTTATCTCAATACAGTGTACATGAAAGTATCATAGACATGTCACAATCAGCAGATGACCTGGCGTGTTGCAAAGTGTTGGCGCGCAAACACCACAGGGACTTCCTGCTGATGATTATGGGGTTGGTAAAAAAGCTGAATGAAACAGCAAGGAGGGCCAGCTTGACAAGGAGAGACCTGCCAATTATACGCAAGTAAAATATGTTGCGGGACTCCAATATACACTCAGTAATCAAGTAGGCTCTCGTTACAATGGCGCTGCAGTGATTCATTCCAGACTGGAATTCAGCTTTATACTTGCAGTTCTATGTCAAAGGTTAAATTTAGATTTATCTCACGCGCGAACATACAGTGTTATGAAGCGCTGGTTCCTGCTGTGTCAAGTTCAACACCTTTCATTGTAGTCAGGCACCACACTAATTCTTGTCAGCTCTTTGACTCAAAGGGTGGCTACAGTTTACTCTCACGGTCCCCGTTTTGCTTCACGTAGTTAATAACTTCATGAGGAAATTATATTTCGTCGGCTTTCTAAGACTGCAATGCTGTCAGAGAAGACAATCATTTATCAAATTTACGAAAAATGGCAATCAGAGGCTAAATAAGAATATACAGTCTTTCATGTGGTCTGTACAGTTTCCTTGTTTGATTTTAGACCATGTTCTGAAATATTAAACAGCGATGTATAATTAGAAATTATACACAAATATAACTCTTATAGTGAGCAGCAATTAGGAATGAAGATTAGGAACAACAAGACACAGTCAAACATTCAAAAACGACAGTCTGAAGACTGTTTGGGCTGAACAAAGAACAATAAAAAAAAAAAAAAAAAAAAAAAATACTAGACTGTCTACATTCATGTCCATGAATTATTAAATTAATGTATTCAGCATTATGTTAGAAATGCATGAGTGATTATGCAGCTCCTGTAAGTCTGCCCTGAAACCATAACAAAGAACGTCAAAGCCCTGTACAACCTTTTACAAGAAAAGTGACCTGAAAGCAGACTTGTAAAATGGGCTGCAACTGCTGGGTAGGAAGAACCTGTTTCAGCCTAAATACTGTGGCGTGCGCACACACACACACACACGTTTAAATTAAGCTAACATTCTAGAATGGGGTTTATTTATGATATTCTCATTCCCCCAGTAACTCTTTAGCTAGAACTAGTTTTGTGAATGAGTTTAAGCAAACAAGCATCCCCTATACACATCAAAGTCCCTTTGTGCCATGTATTGTTACGTGTTACACGCAAAGTTTGCACTCACAAGATCCTGCTTCCTGTATATCCCAAGGCCATCTGTCGTACACAACAAATTAATGAATTAAATATCAAACAGTTGGACTTTAAAGTAATTTTGATTGTTGTCTTTAATATTCAAATCACACTGAAGGCTAAGTTTTTAACCAGTCAAGAAATAATAATAATAATAATAATAATAATAATAATAATAATAATAATACACTAAAGCTACCTAACAGCAAACGATATCCCTAGCACTCAAAGGGACCCCAATTGTGTTGCTTTTGATGGTCAGGTATATGTCAATGCATTTAAAATCGCTTCACATACTGTACCAAATCTTAACACACTTCTACTTAAAATTACATGCAAAGGTTTTGCTTTGTCATCTGTGCTTATTTTTCTAACGCTTTTAGACAACATGCTATAAAGCCCCTCCAAAACCTCACAATATGTTGAAGTACTCACAGCACTGTGCATTCCAGCTTATCACCAAAATATGTAATCCTAGATAGTCTTTATCTAACAGCCATCAGATCTAGAGGTTATTATGCAGGCAGATCATCTAGCTGGGCGTATTTGAGAATTAGGAGCCTCTTAGTAAGTCACTAGCCTGGACCTTTATCGTGTGGACTACCAGAAAAGGGAAGATCTTTAATGCAGAAATCGACATTTAAGGTTTCTACAGGCCTGATACACAATCGGGAATTAAGTAGACTAATAATCAATATAGATTTCACTTTAAAAAGTGCATTATTTGGGCATTTTTGTGTAACAGGTAAACTATGCATGCTTGTCAGAAATGAAGCTACTGTCTTAGATATGGAAGTTCAACAAGAGATGATGTTTATTGCACCTTTATCAATAGCAGCATAGCTCCACTAGCTCACGATAGGTGCTTGAGACTGAATGTGTTGCTCTGTGCTTGATGCAGATAAGCTTTCAGTTGTGATGTGCAAAGTTATGCAGGTAGGACATGAGACCACAGAATGGGGACGGCATCAGAGCCAAATCAGCACATTTTAAAATAAATTTGAATCGAAAACAGTCTACAGAAAAACAAGTCAAATGTGGGACCAGATACAGTGGGGCAAAAAAGTATTTAGTCAGCCACCGATTGTGCAAGTTCCCCCACCTAAAATGATGACAGAGGTCAGTAATTTGCACCAGAGGTACACTTCAACTGTGAGAGACAGAATGTGAAAAAAAAAATCCATGAATTCACATGGTAGGATTTGTAAAGAATTTATTCGTAAATCAGGGTGGAAAATAAGTATTTGGTCACCTCAAACAAGGAAAATCTCTGGCTCTCACAGACCTGTAACGTCTTCTGTAAGAAGCTTTTCTGTCCCCCACTCGTTACCTGTATGAATGGCACCTGTTTGAACTCATCATCCGTATAAAAGACACCTGTCCACAGCCTCAAACAGTCAGACTCCAAACTCCGCCATGGCCAAGACCAAAGAGCTTTCGAAGGACACCAGGAAAAGTATTGTAGACCTGCACCAGACTGGGAAGAGTGAATCTACAATAGGCAAGCAGCTTGGTGTGAAAAAAATCAACTGTGGGAGCAATCATCAGAAAATGGAAGACATACAAGACCACTGATAATCTCCCTCGATCTGGGGCTCCACGCAAGATCTCATCCCGTGGGGTCAAAATGATCATGAGAACGGTGAGCAAAGATCCCAGAACCACACGGGGGGACCTGGTGAATGACCTGCAGAGAGCTGGGACCAAAGTAACAAAGGTCACCATCAGTAACACACTACAACGGCAGGGAATCAAATCCCGCAGTGCCAGACGTGTTCCGCTGCTGAAGCCAGTGCATGTCCAGGCCCGTCTGAAGTTTGCCAGAGAGCACATGGATGATACAGCAGAGGATTGGGAGAATGTCATGTGGTCAGATGAAACCAAAGTAGAACTTTTTGGTATAAACTCAACTCGTCGTGTTTCGAGGAAGAAGAATACTGAGTTGCATCCCAAGAACACCATACCTACTGTGAAGCATGGGGGTGGAAACATCATGCTATGGGGCTGTTTTTCTGCCAAGGGGACAGGACGACTGATCCGTGTTAAGGACAGAATGAATGGGGCCATGTATCGTGAGATTTTGAGCCAAAACCTCCTTCCATCAGTGAGAACTTTGAAGATGAAACGAGGCTGGGTCTTCCAACATGACAATGATCCAAAACACACCGCCCGGGCAACAAAGGATTGGCTCCGTAAGAAGCATTTGAAAGTCCTGGAGTGGCCTAGCCAGTCTCCAGACCTCAACCCCATAGAAAATCTGTGGCGGGAGTTGAAAGTCCGTGTTGCTCGGCGACAGCCCCAAAACATCACTGCTCTCAAGAAGATCTGCATGGAGGAATGGGCCGAAATACCAGCTACTGTGTGTGCAATCCTGGTAGAGACCTATAGTAAACGTTTGACCTCTGTTATTGTCAACAAAGGTTATGTTACAAAGTATTGAGTTGTATTTTTATTATTGACCAAATACTTATTTTCCACCCTGATTTACGAATAAATTCTTTACAAATCCTACCATGTGGATTCATGGATTTTTTTTTCACATTCTGTCTCTCACAGTTGAAGTGTACCTCTGGTGCAAATTACTGACCTCTGTCATCATTTTAGGTGGGGGAACTTGCACAATCGGTGGCTGACTAAATACTTTTTTGCCCCACTGTATTTAGATTGCAGCCATCCTAGACCTCTCCAAATGAGATGACGGGGTGTCCCTTCTTCTTCCAAAAAGACAGAAGGCCTAGGTTCTATAGCAGAATAACATGCTGTGCTTATCAGGAGGACAGCAATGTGTCAAAGGCATTTTTGCCCTCCTCTCAGTGGCCAACTGCAAGCATCAGGCACAGCTGAGAATCTCATGTTTGGGACTGCAGTGAGATCCACAGCAATTATGTAATGTGTTAAAATGACTGATGCTGCTCTGGATGAAAAGAAACGCAGCCACCTCACATTATCATCATCTTCCACTACATAGTCTGAAACTGTTCCATTACAGATCCATGAGCCTGAGTATTTCAAATTGCTAAGCACCGCCAGAGAGTCTCTCTCTGTTCAGTCTGTTATGCAACTCCCACTCTGTTCATGCAAATCCACCAACACAAGTGACTAGCAACCCTCGAGTCGTCATGGAGACGAGGCAAGATAATGTTCATAGACTTTAGGGCAATAATGAGGGTGTGTAATGTCAACAGAGCATGGGCATTGTAATGTCCAGCTCTGACATGTTAAGCTAAGCTGAATGCTGTCACCTTGGTCTTGGGGGGGGGGGGGGGGGGGGGGGGGTGTCAGAGATCCTGAGCGCTAAAGAAAAAGTTCAGGTGTAGGTCAGCGGGTAGATTTTGTTGTGTGAAGCAACAAGCCCCTCCACTCTAATTGCTTCAGTGGAGCTCAGTGAGCACCAGTCAGCTGGGCTTTGGCATTGTATAGGGAAAGTCAAGCCAGAGAGGGAATGACTGAAGGGGAGGGGTTTAGGTGACAGCTGAGGAATGTCTTCTCTGCTCCCTCTTTGCTATGGTTTCCAGCGGCCGTCATGTGAGGAATGCACGGGCTAGAACGACAGGACTTGGAATGCGACAGCTCTGGGACGAATTTAGCCAATGTGATCTGGAATCTCAGCTTGTCTAAGGGATTCCTAGTTCACTGGAACATCCCCTCTCTACCCTCAACCTGCATCCGTGCAGTCTGTGTTTTGGGTGAACCAATCTGTCTCAGTAAATCACGTTACAAATTCAAATCAGCTATCGAAACACTAATGTTTCTCTAATAGACTAGAGGAGTGCCAAATATCAGTACCCACCAAGGTCCTTGAGGTGAAACAGGACAAAAATATTGACAATGTGATAAATTGAAGAACCAGTCTTAAATCTCTGGAATGGCTCAAAGACTCAGAAGATTTACCCAAATAATATCAAACATGTCTGATATTTACATTTACAATTGTGTCTTCAGGAAGAGTGAATGAATGAATGAACCTCAAATGAAGTTAATGCCTGGCAACAGTGTGACTTTTCACCTTGATGCTCTTGCTTGTACACAGTCATAGTGACATCATTGATCATCATCATCACTGCTCAAGCATCACCTTAAGAAGTCTGCAAAAAGACATTGACGTGTTTACAGGTTCATCAGCAACAGGTCATTTTTAAAGAAACACAAGGTTCATGACTCACAGAGACAACCTCTTGCCTAAATGTGAGATTATACTAGAGCTGAACTACAAAGCAAAGCTACAGACTGAGTCATACCCAAACTTAGTATCATCTACTGAAACCCAGTTAGGAGAACTTGTGTTGGCTGTGGTGGTATTTATAAACCTGCACCGGTCACCAGTGATCAAGTCCTCATGCAGCAACATGGCACATTTCATAACAAAGAGAGAGGTCACTCATTCACGAGGATAGCTATTATCTGGAGGGATTTTTTTCTTTTGGTCCATCTAAAATGTAACAAGAAAAGCCACACAAAGACATTAAGACAAAAGAGGCGACTGACTGTTCAGCTCATCTTTAAGAAACTTAACAGCAGTTTAACCCTCCATCACCCCTCCTCAGCTCCTTGGTAAAACACCAAACCTAGAGATCACATGGCCTTTAACACACACACACACACACACACACACACACACACACACACACACCTCGTCTCCAGAGATGGTTATGTCCGGAGAGCCGCACTTCAAATTCTTTCCTCACTCAAGTTCATCTCTGGACATCAGCCCAAAAAAAGGCAACATTTCCACCCAATGAGTTTGTATTGAGGGGTTCATGCTAATTCCAGATTTCATTAAAGCAGACTACGATCTTGAAGAAAGGTCAATTTACCAGCAGGATTAATTAATGTAAAAAAAAAAAAAAAAAAAAAAAAAAACACACAACAAAAAAACAAAAAACCCAAAAACGTGCATGAATCACATACAGATAAAGCTGATGACCCATGCCTTAAAACCTGCTTTTAAAACTTTTAATCTGTGCAGTGGCCTAAGTCTTGGAGAACAAACACACCATGGGAGCAAGGTGGTGCATAAAGCAGTGCTCATAATTACTAAGACGAGACATGTGGACATGAGTAATGAAGTGACATCACAGGAGATCTATGCAAGTATAAAACATTTAATGTGAATATTTTTGTAAATCCTTACATCATGTAAACACTATCCATGCTAGTGCAAACAAGATAAACAAATGCTCGTTTCCACTAGCATTATCCTTTATTTCTTCAAATTAAAATACTCCAGGATGCAATACGTAGGGAGAGAAAAATAAAAAAATAATAAAAAATATAGAGGGGCAACCACAGTTTCCCTCTTCAGAGGATGTTAGCTTCAATGTTTAATATGAAATAACCCGAAATGTAAACAGCACAAAATGCTGTCAATTAAAAAAAATAAATTGGATAAATAAAAACTCCACTATGGTACATTACAAATCAAAGAGAAATGGTCTGCTTTGATGACAGTTTTTCTGCTTCCCTGTGGCTCATCATGTAAAACACATCACCCTCTTTTACCTGAATCTATAAAGTCTCTGTAAAGGGAAGAAGGAGACTTCATTTTCTGAGATCAGCAGCAGACTTTCCAGTTTGAGTGTTAATAAACATGTGGAAATTATCTGACTCTGTAATATGTTCGACAGCATGTTCTAACTTGTGAACGAAGGTCAGGTTAAGGTTGATCTTTTTAAACCAAATACTTCTGCCCCTCTCCATCAGCCTATCACAGCAGTTGCGCCATCACGCAAAAGGCGACAAACGACTGCAGGATGTTGCAGAGAACAGTCCTGGTGCAGAGCCGCAACTCAACAAGAAGAAAGAAGAAGCTGCACAAATCACCTTTGGAGAGAACTCTGATGTCAACACAGAGCCAACTGGTTGGCACACAATATTTCTGATGTTTTCTGCAACTCTCTGGATCCAGATATCCAGCGTTACAGTTTGGCTTAATGAAAAGCTGGAATGGAACAGATCCTGATCATCTCACCCCAGCAGCCTCACAAGCACTGAAAGTGAGATCAGTTTCTGATTGGACTGATGTTTGCACTGTTGACTGTTTCAAGACACTGCAAAAATCCTGGAAGGGGGGGATAAAAGTTTATTTTCCAGTGGGAATGAAAAATTATTTATCAGAGGCAGAAACATGCAGTCAGAAGGGGGAAATCCCCCAAACCGTTCACCCTGCTTATTTCCACCAAAAAGTAAAACACTTAACTACAATGTTCTTGGTACAAAATAAGCAAGATATCTTTATAAAAGTGTCACTGTAAAAGCTAACAGTATACCCGTAATCACTTGATCCAATAAGCACAAACTGAAAAACGATATTAAAATAAATGTACTTCTTTAATGGTAAAAGCTACCTCTGAAGCAACAGAAACAAATTCATAAATTACACGACCAGGTTCTTTGTTATTTACGTTTTAATTCTAGTCTAGCTTTTGCACACCTCACTGGACTTAACCTGGTCACAACTTTCAGTAAGCTTACTGCACCAACAAGCAACCTACTTCCATCACTGGATCCATGGTGGTTTATAAAGCTTTTAAATCAGGCTTTAAACCCCATTTGGACTAAAACTACCTCACACAGCCTAAAACCCATCAAGATGAGGTGCCATTTTCAGTTTATCGGCTGTGGAAGTACAGATGCTAGTGAAAGTAGCTACCCCAGTTAGCGGGCAAATGACTAGCTTGGCACGGTTAACATCCCGGTGTAGCAAAAGCGCTAACGACACAGGCGTTTCCGATTAACTATACACAAAACAGCATAAAATTATGAGGCCCATAATTTACCACTGACGCCGTTTCTCAGGTCAGTTAATGAATGAATTAACTTCAGCTAAAGCCCCACACAGCTAACGACATTTATCTTAGCATGCTAAAGTACGTTAGCAGACACTCCGCTGGGCTAATACTGCGCTGTTACCATTCATTCTTTCCTGGCAATTAAACTAATATGCCCACTATTAATGAGGGACTGCATTTTTTAAGTCAGAGTGACAAGCAAACATTGTTTCGCAATCGTAACATTAGCCTGTATCTGAATGACGTTGTATCTAAAGCTAGTTAGCAAGGTAGCTTCTGCTTCCTCTCCAGAGAGTAGCCACAGTCAAGGAGGAGGGTTTATCAACAAAACGACTTTTACTGCTAACCAGGTAGCAGCCATCTATTGCTGGGTTCATTCTGCACGAACACCATTTATATTAAGCTCCAAACACACTAAATAGGATCCGACAATAATAAATTGACCACACAGACACTTGTCTGGCTTGATTGTATTTACAACATAAAACCGAGCCAATGTTTCAAATCGAAAAATGCAGCAGTACTGCAATTAGACTGCACCTACAGACTCAGGCTAGTTTATGGAGGCATAAAGTAGAATTAGCCCTGTAAATTAGGTGTTTGACTCTGCTGCTTCTTGCCACTTATACTCAGACAAGTGTATGCATAGTTAGCGCGGTTTACCAGTTAAACAGCCTCAGGAGGAAGCCAACGGATTCATCCCTTCTCTGCGTCGAGAAGGACGAGTATGCTAGGTAGGTAAACAACGGGATGAGAATGGCTTCCATTTGACAGGTGTACCAGGGTAAGCTTTTGCTAGCAGCCAGTCGATATTTATGTCTAATGGTACCGGCTGCTGACATAAACCCACACGGCAAGCTAACACAAACCTGGTGGAGGGCGGTGAGACCGTCTACATTGGCGTAGTTGATGTCAGCGCCCCGGTCAAGCATTCGGAGCACCTCCTCGGTATCGCCGCTCGAACAGGCGGCCAGAAACACGGCGCCATCATCGAACTTCACCTTCGTCTTTTTCTTTTTCAAAACAGGAGGCTCCTGGTCCGTTTCCGAGCCAAGCCATCGCTTTAACTGTTCATTCCGCTTCTGCTTGGCGTCCGCCATCTTCATCCCCCTCCTGTCTCGGGCTTCTTATCTTTCGCCGAGAGAGGATATACTTTATAGTGCCACTATCCCACAGCGCAGTGGGGCGTGGGAAGGGAGGGCTGGGGAGGAGGGGGAACTGAGAGAGAGAGAGAGAGAGAGAGAGCGAGCGTCTGGATTCCCGTAACCTCGCGAGAACTGAAGCCCAGGAACTGCAGCATAACGTCATCATCAGCAGATTATAAAACAGAGTGAGTGAGCGAGCAAGCAGGGTAATCCTTATAGACTGTGCACACTAAATAAGACAAAATTACTTTAAAATATTGCATAACCTTTTGCGGGGTGTCAAGAAGTTTCAAAGAGAGGCTCTCTAAGGTGTAGTAGCTAATATTTTTTGACCACCTCTAGGCTATTGTTTGCTGTGATATAGCTGGGAACACAGAAGTAACTTAAAACCATATGTCAGTGAATGTACCTGCAGCAGAAAACAGTGTTATCTGTAAGAACTACCAAATCTTCCCACCTTCTTCGTGCCATTGGTGAAGGAAAGGAAAAGGAGGTCTGAAACAGGGACGTTTCCAGGATTCTTTCAGTGGGGTGGCACATGCACCCACAACATCTTGCTTTTGTCAATACATCATAGACATAAGACATAATCTCTCCAGTGTGTCCTGTCTTTTTTAATGTTGTATTATAACTAGCAATCATATCAATTAACTTGTGATTTACAGACGTCACCCTTTCTTTTCATTTGAGGAAGCAGGAAGGATTTTATTATGCTATCTAAACAAACATACTCTTTGCAGATGTTTTCCACTTCTTGTGGATGGTTCTTTTAAAGCATTTTGTACTAAAGGTACTTCAGAAGGTGAGCCAAAACTTTCAGGCACACCTGTCTTCTCATACTCAGGAAAGAGCACGTATCTCATCTGAAATACCATCAGTTCTCCTTTAAATACATAATATATATTTAAATATTTAATGTCAGATGAATTTAATTAGTTTTAGTTTTTGCCACACAAGAAAGCAAAAGTTCTTGGCCACCTACACATTACACTTTCAGGAACTGCCTATCCTTGGAAACCTATGAATACCATGAATTTCTTGGTGCACATTGTGCTAACATTAATGCCACAGGAGGTATGCAACTCTGCACTATGCGCCACTGCAGTTGTAACTTTTCACTGATATGACTTATACTTGATCACACAAAATTCAGTAAATCTTTGCAATGACCTGTTCTTGCACAAATGTCGTAAAAGCAGTCAGAATTGCTTTATACACCTGTGGCAATGGGACTGAGCGCATCTGAATTCAAAAGAGGTGTGGCCCAGTACATGTGTCCATATAGAGTAGTTGCACAACCAGATAAATGACCTCTTTTTAGCTCCAAAAAGACATACAAGGTACTTTCCAAACTGTAACCTCCACAGAGCCATGTGTTCCAACGTCAGTGCCCTTCTCCATTACTGCTGGTTACTGCTATTGCTGCAGAAGCGCTAAACTACAGCTAGCCAAATGATTAACTTCAGCTTGTGCTGCAATAACTTACATTGCGGCTTTATGGCATCATGGGTGTTTACTTTTTCGTTACCGAACTTTCTGACTTGATTTAAATAATGGTTGCAGAAGTGTATCAGCTCAGAGGGCTCAATTCACATTTTTAGGCAGGCCTGAACCCCCAAAATCTATCAATAATGGAGAGGGCAAATGGCATTTTAGTTGTCATTTTTTAACATTGCCAATCGGTGACAATGTAACGACATTGCCCTGTGGCTACAAAATACCCGGACCTAATGGAGACTGTTGCATGAAAATTAAAGAATATCATAAATACATTGTATTCTAGTAGCATCACTATGAAGTTATAGCAGAGTCTTGGGTCTGTTATTTATTTTTGTCCTGTATTTGTGCTGAATTAGTGTTGATTGAGTCTTTTTATGTTGTCTTACAATCAGCGGTAACTCAAACGAACCATCAATTGTACAAAGTCATGTGTTTTTTTATTTTATTTCAGGAAGTAAAATGATTTTATTGTTCTAATTAAACAGACTGTCTCGGTGGAGGTGTTTCCCCTTTCTTCTGGGTGGTTCTTTCAAAACATTTGGTGCCAAAGCCATCCCAGGGGCGTGGAAAGATTTAAGGCACACTTTTCTTATCTGCAGTTATCTGTACATCATGTAAAATATCATCACTTCTGTATGTATACTGATATAGTCAGTTCATTCATTTATTACCTCTTTGTGCAACTGTGGTAATAACATTTGGCTGACACAAAATCTCTTGATAGCTGGTAATTATATACTGCTGGGAAGCCTTATCTATAATATTACAGTATAATATTAATATATTAGCAGCTTACTACTACTAATAATAATAACATAAGGAAAAAAATGTAACATACTCCCAGCAATTACCCTGCTGGATAAGGAACTTGCCTTAGTATTATATAACTGGAACAGAGAGTAGTGTCCCAGTGGAAAGCATTTGTGCCCTTTAGCGTATAAGTGGTACAATAAAGGTACTTTATTCTCGTATTTTTGAAAGACATTTTGAAATTGGGAAAGTAAGGAAAAACACAGGAAAATCATGTTGTTGAATCAAGGCAGCCTACAAAGGCAAATGCATGCATTTAGATGCACTCACTCACTTATATGTCCCACTATATGCCACCCTGTAAATCTGCTACCTACACCGACTCAGAGTTTTTCCTGTGCTCCATCCAGCTCCCCATATGCTTCTGCACTTTATTTTTTAATGGATCGATTTACAACATTTTCCATCTTCATATGTATTTCCCTCTGCCAAAGACCTTTACCCTGTTTTAAAAACAGTTTTAATTACTTTTTTCTTTCTGTCACACTGTGACTCTCTTCAGTTTATGTATTTGTGTACAAAGATCTTTTTTTTTAATGCTTCATTATCAACGTTGTGGTTCAAATGAACTTTTACAGACGTGGCTATTTTCATTTCAGGAAGTGGAAGGAATTTTGTCATGCTAACTAAACAAACTCTCATTTGGCGGTATTTCCCCCTTTCTTCCACCCAGATTCGCGAAACGGCTTTTCCAACGATGTAACGCGTTTAGTTTCCATGTCATAAAAAAGACATCGCTCCCCAAAGGGAAATGGAAGCCGTCTTATTACAGAGTACCTGCAATGATTTGATGGGGAACACTTGAAGTGTTAGTAGACTTAAGCACCAGGGTGGTCCAGTTCAATCTGGAGTGAAAACAGGGTGGTACATAAAGTGCATGTGATTTTTATTTTGTTTTGTTTTTTTTGGCACCCTCATGTGTTATTATTGGCAGACATTCATGTGTACTCAGCAGGGGGTGCGGTGTTGCCATCAAGTTGTAGGTATGAAGCATGCAGTCGCTCTTGTTTTCTTTACAGCAAGGTGTCACTTAATGATGTTTTTTTTTTGTTTAAAGACATTAAAAATGAGAAAGATAATCTCTGTGCGTAATTAGGTGCCCCCCTCCAACTGAACTTGAAGTTGACATCCTGAATAACAATCTGTTCAAGCAAAATCATGAACCAAAACATTTATACAACTGCCACCGTGAGCCATTGTGTGGAGTGTGTACACGTAAACCCAATATTATTTCATTTCAGAAGCATTTACTGCCTAAAAGCACAGTAAACCGGACTTAGAAGACACTCAGCTCAGCTGTTACACAAATGTCATGGGAAATCTGCACGGTTCTAATGAGTCAGAGCGATATGGAACACCAACAGCGTCAGCGTCAGGAAGTTGCTGGCCACTGGCTTCAGTCTGCTGATACCAGGAGGGTTGCAGGGAAAGTGATGTGCAAGCTGCTGTTTGGCAGGGAAAGCCGACCTCACAGTGACTGACAGAACAAGGCGAGCGCTGTGGGTCACTTCCAGCTCTGAATGTAATAAGAGTCTTGTGTGTAGGTGTTTGTGTATCTGTGTGATACATCAGCGAGTTTATGAGCTCCAGACAGCACAAACAGCAAAAAAATGTGCTTACTTGGAGGTTTTGGTTCAGTTGCTTGAAAAGATTGTTTCGTAAGATTAATTTTTCCAGTCCCTGTCAACATATGAACACCAGGCTCTGAATATGTGACGGGGTGGAGTCCGCATGTTCTCCAGGTTCCCCCACAGTCAGAAACATACATGTTAGCTTAACTGGCATTTCTAAGTTGGTCATAGGTGTGGATGGCATCCTGTGTCTATGTTAGCCCTGTGATAGACTGGCAATCTATGACAGCTGGGCTAGGTTCCAGCTACTACTTACTACTACGTCCAAAATGGATGTAGGTTTGGTTGTGCTTGTCTTGCCAAACATGTTTAAATTTGTATTGAAACCAAAACAATGGAAAAGCATCAATTGATTTGAACTTCTTATAAGTGCCATGCATCTGCCTGCTACAGTCTACTTTTTTTTTTCTTTTTTCAATGTAGGGAAATGTATTTAATGAGTGTTGTGAACTGAAAATGTGTATGTAATGTGTGAAACTGATGAAATAATAATAGGATTCCTCTTTTGTGCTGCTTTGCTAGCTCTTCGTTGTAGCCAGTGTCGGTCGTTCAGGGATGTTCTTGCCATTAGTCTCTTTTTTTTTACAGTCTACTTAAAGTCTACAGCGTCAGCTACACTGTTAGGGGGCCCCATGTCGCGCTGAAGGCCTGGAAACTGTTCAATGTATATCCACATCCTTCACTTAACACCACTAAATATCTTGAATGCATCCTGAAAGCCCAACAAGAAGAGGGCTTTCAGAGGGGGCAACAAAGAGGAGGTGAGGAAGGTCCAGGTGTTACTAAAGGACAAGATCAGAGAGGCTAAGGACAATTACAGGAGGAAGCTGGAGTGGAAACTCCAGCAGAACAGCATGAGAGAGGTGTGGAGGGGCATGAAGACCATCACTGGATTCAGGCCAACCAACAGCAGGGGAGCTGAGGGAGGTGAGAATAGAGCCGACGAGTTGAATCTGTTTTTCAATAGATTCGACACCACAGTGTCTGCTCCCACCCCCACAACCTCACCTGCAGTCAGCCTGGAATCCAGAGCCACACCACTGTGCCAGCCTCTCTCTTCACATGTTGCCTCCTGTGAGATTCCTGACACCCCTCCCCCACCCATCACCTTCACTCAATACCAGGTTGAGATGCAAATGAGGAGACTTCACTCAGGCAAGTCTGCTGGACCAGACGGAGTGAGTCCCCTTGTCCTCAAGGCCTGTGCCCCCCAGCTGTGTGGAGTCTTTCATAAACTGTTTATGCTGAGTCTGAGTCTGCAGAGGGTCCCGGTGATGTGGAAGACATCATGCCTCGTCCCTGTACCAAAGACGCCCCGTCCCAGTGGCCCCCAGGATTACAGGCCCGTGGCACTGACCTCCCACATCATGAAGACCCTGGAAAGGCTCATCCTGGACCAGCTGCGACCCATAGTAAGACCACATCTGGATCCCCTTCAGTTCGCTTATCAGCCTCGTCTCGGAACAGAGGACGCCATCATCTACCTGCTCAATCGTGTCTACACCCATCTGGACCAGCCGGCGAGCACTGTGAGGGTCATGTTTTTTGACTTTTCCAGTGCTTTCAACACCATCAGGCCGACCCTCCTGGGTGATAAGTTAGCAGCGATGCAGGTGGATGCTTCTCTGGTGTCCTGGATTGTTGATTACCTGACAGGAAGACCACAATATGTACGTCTCCCACAGTGTGTGTCTGACAAGGTGATTAGCAACACAGGGGCACCACAGGGGACTGTCCTCTCCCCCTTCCTCTTCACCCTCTACACCACAGACTTCAGCCACTGCACAGAGACATGCCATCTTCAGAAGTTTTCTGATGACTCTGCAGTGGTTGGATGCATCAGCAGGGATGATGAGACAGAGTACCGGGCTGTGGTCGACTCCTTTGTCACGTGGTGTGAGCAGAATCATCTGCAGCTCAACGTGGCAAAGACCAAGGAACTGATCGTGGACTTCAGGAAGACCGGGAAACACTTGACCCCTGTTTCAATCCAGGGGGTCAGTGTTGACATTGTGGAGGACTATAAATACCTTGGAGTACACATTGACAATAAACTGGACTGGGCTAAAAACACCACAGCACTTTACAGGAAGGGCCAGAGTCGTCTCTATTTTTTGAGGCGACTGAGGTCCTTCAACATCTGCCAGAAAATGCTCAGGATTTTCTATGAGTCTGTGGTGGCCAGTGCGATCCTCTATGCTGTTGCATGCTGGGGGAGCAGGCTGAGGGTCGCAGATGCCAACAGACTTAATAAACTGATCCGTAAGGCCAGCAATGTTGTGGGGATGGAGCTGGACTCCCTCAAGGTGGTGTCGGAGAGGCGGATGCTGTCCAAGATAAAGACAATGTTGGATAACACCTCCCACCCACTCCATGACATGCTGGTCAGTCACAGGAGCTCGTTCAGTGAGAGACTGAGATTACCGAAAAGCACCACTGAACGACACAGGAAATCATTCCTGCCTGTGGCCATCTCCCTGTACAACGCATCCACTTAACACACTGTTTGCTGCTACAACTACACATGTTTCTTTTCCAAATATTTATTTATAAGTGACTTATGTATGTATGTATGTATATATATGTATATATTGTACTATTCTTAGTTAGCGTATTGTCTGTCTTGTCTTAATGTTGGTTTAAAATGGAGCACTGTAACAAAAAATAATTTCCCCCAGGGATCAATAAAGTATTCTGATTCTGATTCTGATTCTGTTTATGTATCCTACTATACCCCCTCCCTCCCAGCAGCTGTATTTATGTCAGTAATGCCAGTGACACAGAGCGCTTATTGACTAACAGTAAAATGACTTTTGCCACAGTGTCGGCTGATCATAATTAATGGGATGTGAGAGGAGTCGTAAATCCTTTATTGAGACAAAAATCATTTGTCAGCATTACCTTTCACATGCAGATGTGACTAAGAGGGCTGTCACATTGTATATTTGCCAGGCAAACTCTTGTCTTTCATTACTCTTCACTTTGATCTCCTATGACTGTTTGCTTCTGTTTCTGCTCCTTGAGGGGATAAAACTGTCTGGGAGTGATTCAAGTGTATTGATGCCACAAAATTACAATGGTGCACTCTCACTGTTTGTCTCTGGCCACTGAGACGTGCATGATTAAAACCCGGCGACGGACCTCAAAGTTGTGTCAGTGTAGGCGTGTTCCAAGCATCACGACACCAGCGTCAGGGCCCTCTGCATCTATGACTTATCCCTGAGAGGAAGCGCTTGTTTACCGCTTTAACTGAGTATTTCCGCTGTGAACCGTTTGTGGTTTGTGGAAACAGATGAGGTGTGCAAGTCAAGTGTCCTGGAAAGACAGCTGGAGAGGTTGACGAGGGTTGTTTACCTGAGCGTGTGCCTCTTTAAGTGTGTATGTATTTATATGTTACTGGACAGGCTGCGTTGGATGTTATCCAGCCTGATGTCAGCCATACGGTATTCTAAAGGTTCCTACAGTTCCTATAATAATTCCCGTGTACACTAGAGCAACATGCTCATATAAACACACAAACACAAAGATTTATGGAGAAGATTGATTTGAGTCTTTCTCTCAGGCTGCTAAATTTACATGTACAAATATACGCTCATGCTACATAATTGTTTGTCCTGTTTTTGCTGCTGGCTGTGAAATTAAAATGAAAATTTATGCACTGGGGTGCGTAAATGCTTGTTGACTTCTAGCCAATGTGATTGTGTCATAATATCTGATACAGCTAAGGTAGTTCAACTCCTGATGGTTTAGGAAGAATTCACAACCAAAGAAATAATTGTTGCAAGATTATGTACGGATGCCTGCCTGCCTGTCTGTTTTTTTTATAACTGTGCAAGAATTTACATTACAATGCACCAGCTATGCTTGTGCCCCAGGCAGCAGACTTCAAGTGGACTTTGGCTGCTCCCTTATTCACAAGGGGTTGCTAGGGCAAATAGGTCTGCATGTTTTGATTTGGCAGATTTTTATACCAGATACACTTCCTGACTGATTTGTGTCTCAGTCCAAGATCAAACATTATGAAGCCGCATAAGTGGATTTCAAATAAGTATAACAGGAATGACTGCTTGACCATCAGGTCTTTTGCTATCTGTGTGTGTCTGTAATGGAGTATATTCCAGGTTAGCCAGCACCTCGTTGGCTTAGCTTAACATAAAGACAGAAAGAAAACAAAGAAACAACCAGCAGTAGCTCTGCCTCTATCAGGCCTTAGAGGTGCTTGCAAGAAAATGTAATATGTGTTATTTGTTAGGTGTCCTAGTCCCTAGTTCCCACGATGTCTGATGAATTTTTTTTATGCTAAAGCTAATCTGCTGCTAGCTGTAGCAGAAAGCTATGATACAGTTAGTAAGAAAGCACAATGCTATCTATTCCTTAAACTAAACTTGTTCTTCTCTGGTGAACTTCTATTTGATATTTTGTGTTTACATTTCAGGCCAAATGTTTCTTTTCTTTTTTTTTCTTTTCTTTTTAAATATATGCTCACTTTAGTGCAAGCATCCATGATAGCATGTGAAGATACATTAGCATGCATAGTACATCTGTGAAGACCTCATTAATACTGAAAGATTTTTGATCAGTATTCAGACTTCTTTCTCAGAAAAGGCCACACCTAGCAAAACAATGCCTAACCACATCCTGCATGCCTTACAACAGTCAGGTGCCATAATCAGATTCTGGGTGCTAAAGTGACCCGCCCGGTGCTCTAACCTGTTACTAACTGAAAACATTTAGCACATTATGAAGTGAAAAATATGATGGAGACGGCCCACAACTCTTACTTCAAGGAAGAAAAGGAAAACATTTTACTTTTAACGCTACTTACATCATTTGGTTGCCTCGGTTTCCAACGGCTTGCAAAGTGTTGCTAACAAAAGAGATGATTCATCACAGTCCCAGATATTTTAAATGAGCTGGTGGCAGTAAATTGTTTTCTGGAAACTGAACTGTAATAAGAAACTTAAAATAAGACCACTTGTCACTGGTGTCAGTTCAGACTAGAAGTGACTGATAAATGAATAAGTTAATGAGATTAGACATGGAAAATCCTGTTTCTTTTTATTGCACATAGAGTAACTGTAACCAGTCATATCTACCAGCATGTCAGTGCAAGTGACCTAGACAAGCAGCACTCACTGAGTGGTGTCTGGTGAAGTGCGGACATCTCAGCCCCATCTGAGAAAAGCCAGACATAATGCTCCTATGCTCGTATGTCACCCAGAGCATGTTGTTGGCGCCTGCAATACTAACACACTCATCTCCTTTCCCAACTTGTGGGAAGACAGCAGCTTTACCGAGTAGATAGAAACAGTCATGCTTTGATGTTATCCTAAGACGCCTAAAATATGATGTTGAGGAAGACTGATAGTGCTTGCTCAGCTCTTCAGATGCAATTAGTCACCGGTGGATGAAAAAGCTTGTCCTAACCTGTGGAAT
The DNA here is from genome assembly GCF_057381915.1 of Diplotaxodon limnothrissa. Classification (NCBI taxonomy): domain Eukaryota; kingdom Metazoa; phylum Chordata; class Actinopteri; order Cichliformes; family Cichlidae; genus Diplotaxodon; species Diplotaxodon limnothrissa. Next base: position 25,633,557 of record NC_140612.1, read on the forward strand.
AAGGAGAGAGTGCCGAGCTCAGTGGACAATGAAAGGTCTGATTATATTGAAATCCAAAAATAGTTTTCTTTGAAAAGTTTTTAGGCAACGACTGGACCTGACCCAGCACCCCTGATGATCAGGTCTACACTTTACTGCAAGTCAGCTATGTGGAGAACTTCACCTTCCCATCCAATGTCACAGTGGGGGCTTCAACTGTCAGAGTATTTACAGGCAGAGCAAAATGAGATCACATGCTCAGTTCAAGGCCAGTCATGTCAGACAGTGAAGTGGATGAACAGAAAGCAACTGGCAGCAAAACGAAGTGAGAGAAAAGGCAGATGAGTGACAGGCAGGTGGGGTCACAGGGCGGGGGCGGGGGGGGAGTGCATATTATTTCAAACCATTCTCATAAAGACAGTAACTGTCTTGTTACAGCGACTGTAACTGGCCAGTGGTCAGATGGTGTGACCTTATACTCAGCTGTCAATGCTGCTTGTTTGTGTTATACCCTTAATTAAGAGGAGCAGCCTGGTGCTGCTAGCCAAATGCACTTGATCAACTGAACATCAGCAAGCGTGGCTAACTCAATAAAAGCAGAGGTTTTGACAGTTTGCGCCAAGTCTGGAGCATTAAGGTGTGTGTGTTATCAGAATAGCATAATATTCCCAGAAGTGGACATCCCTGCAAATCCCCCCCAAAGCCAGGCAATGCAAAAAGAAACTACAAAAAAATCCAAGAGCTACATATCACATTCTATAGACCTCAGTTAGCATTCAACAGGAAAAGTTCATGACATTACAATTAGAAAAAGACTGAACAAGTTTGGCTTGTTTGGATGCATTGCCAAGAGAAAGCCTCTTCTCTCTAAAATGAAAATAGCAACACGACTTACGTTTACAAAGTTGTATCTGAAAGAAACCACAAGACTTCTGGAATAATGTCTTTTGAACAGACGAGACCGGAGTGCAGTGACCTGCGTGCCAAAGACCGAACACAGCACATCAGCACAAACACCTCATAGAAACTAGGCACCTTGTAGTCGACCATGAACTCCTCTGTGTACCATTATACACCGAGGAGTTCTAGAGTCAAATGTGGGGCCATCTGTTAGCTTGGGCAACGTTGGGATTGCAAACAGAGCAGCAAACCTCCAACAAGATGGCTGAAAATTAAGAAAACAAAACCAAAAATGTGTTGTAAGCTCAGTCAAAGTCTAGAGTCTATGAAAATGTTCTTTTTCAGATGACTCTACATTGTTTCTTGGCCTATTACACATAATATAAAGTTTTCTAGTGCATTTTTTTTCACATTTAGTAAGACAGCGTGCCTTTGACACCTTATCAAAATGCATTTGTTTCAATCATTTTTATTAAATTATTGTTTAAAACATATATATATATATATATATATATATATATATATATATATATATATATATATATATATATATATATATATATATATATATATATATAATTTTTTTATTTTTATTTTTAAATTTATGATATAAAAAAAATCACTTCCATGCATAAACATATACAGCTGGGGTGATGGATGACCTCACTCAGTCACTTCAAGGTTAATGATTTCCAATTCTGGCTCAAGATGGAAATGTACATAGTAGTTTGTTGCAGCTTCTCTATGCCGTCTTAAGAGTTTTTGCCACACAGATCCAGTGCACTGTGAGAGCTATCACCTGTAGTTTCAATGGCCTCTAATAACATCCACATGCATCCTGGACCCCAAACTGCGGTACAGGGCATTGTAGTACAGGGCTGGGGAGAGTATATGAGGTGATCTACTCGCAGACGACAGCTGAGCACTAACCCTGGACAGAAATAGGGCAGTCGCTTTCACTTAGCAGGGGCTATACAGCAAGAACATCACTTGATTGCACTCTTTCAGTCCCACACCATTATACTGGCATGATAACAATGGGTGTTTGATTGTGATAACTAGCGTAGGGTGACTGCATTAGGTCAGACATGTGCAAATGAATAGTAGATTTAGTGTGTGAGGAATACACATGTAATTCTGAAATGCATGTCTCTTTAAGGCCAAATGAGTAGTGGCAGCCTAATAAGACAAGGCTATTTGAGTGACCTTGTTTCCTGGAGAAAAGAGGCTAATAATAGGCCAAAATCTGGAGCTGTGGTGAAGCCTGTAATGGGTTTGTACTAAAAGCTACTTTGAATCATTCCAGCCAAGCAAACCATGGAAAAAAGAGACCATCAATTTCTCTTGTCAGAAATAAATATCATATCATGGTTCGGCAAGATGAAGATGTTTTACATCTTTATTCAGATGAATCTGGAGGAGGATGTAAAGAAACAAACTGCAGGGTTTTAAAAAAGGCCAAACAACAGCTGTCTTTCATAACAACCCTCATATGCCCACACATATCTAGCCATGATGAGGTTCTTTCCTGAAGTAATTCCAAGGAAAGAGATCAGAGTCAGGCTCGACAGCGCACCAAGCTAAAGTGAGACATCAGCAGTTGAAATTAGTCACATGAAGCAGTTAAAACAGATTTCAGACTCTTTAGTGTCTGAAAAAGTCTTTAAAGTTAGGTTATATTTCTTGTGTAAGTTGCTTTAGTTGACAATGACACAGCTTTAGAAAGCTAACAGTCAGCAAACAGTTACCAAGCCCACTGACACTTCTTGTAAATATGAAACACTGGCATTCATTTACATCTGTGTTTGTATCCAACTGACTCTCATTTCAGCTACAGGTCTTTACAGGTCTTCAACTACCACCTTCAGAGACAAATATCTGGCTTAAGATGCTAGCATTCTTTTTTGAATGTTCAGTTATCACTGAACACCAGGGTGGCTGCAGCCTAGTTTGTAGTGCGTGGCACTTATCTGTCCAGACGGCTTCTGAGAGATAGGACATAGGAAGGCAAAGTTAAATCAAATAACCACATGTCACAACTAAGGTGAAGAGCATCTCTGAATTCACAGAACACTGAGCCTTGAAGTAATTGGACTTTGGCAGCAAAACTTGGTCCTGCTCCTGTAAGCTAAGAACAGAAAACTATGGTCATAGTTCGTATACACTTGCATAGGACAGTTGTGCATTGTTTTGCAATATTGTACATTCATTAAGATCCATATTTATATTTTAGTACTTAGTTTTTATATATTTTTAGTATTTATTCTAGATATTTATACTGTTTTACTGTTTAGTAGCCTGCTGCATCTTCCAAGACCTAAGAAGCTGTGTTTCGTCCATTTCGACATGATATGATCATGCAACAGTCTAAATCTGGGACTCTCCACCATTTGACCTTAGAACTGATGAAGCTTCTCGAATGAGAGGTGAAAGGTCTTCAAGCAACTTAAAGAAGTCCAGATGCTTTTCTTTTCAAGCTCCTCAGACTACGATGACCTGAATGACTGAGAACCTTCACAGACATTATACAACATAATTATAAGAATTACGTATGAACCAAGGCTACAAACTCCAAACAGGAAGGCTGATGAGCAGGTTTGAATCCAGGAAGAGAACTTTTTTTTTTTGCAAGTATCTTTAGACTAACGTTTCTATTTCTTTTACATATGACTTCAAGGACTTCAAGGGTTCCTATGTCCAATGGGAGTACTAAGTTATTTTAGGGCTTTAGTTATCCTGTTGTATAGTTCTTGATTTAGGCTGTGAAGCAACCCACCGCCCTCATTATTTCCATTCACCTCGATGAGAAGCAGGATGAGCGGAAAAAGAGAGCTGCGTTCAGTCTTTTAAAGCCTCTGCCCTATCAGGTTTAAATATCACTTACACGCTGAGAACTAAGCTCAACCCCTGTGGACAGTCAGGGTTTGCAAGGCCAGTGAGTGCATTCTCCGAGGTCAAAGGTCACAGATCGTCTCATTTGTCACAGACAAAAGGCTGTTTCAAGGGAATTAACTTTGGAAATGTCATCTAACTCGGCCAGTATAACATAAACATGGTATTCCTCTGCTCAGAATGTTTCAGCCAAAGAATAAAACTGCACTTGAGACACAATGTAAAGGCCTTTAAATCAAGACAATGGATCTAATAATTATGATTTAAAGCCCAGAAATATGTCCAGCCTGAAAATCTAGCTTTTAACTCACCCCTGTAATACAGAAATGATGTTCACTTATGCTCCATCCACACACTTCACAAAGGAAGCCCTCAAGCAGAAGCCCAAAATAGATAAGTATTACTTGTGCTACTCAGCTGCAGTGAAGCCACCCACATATGATTATTACCCTCTATGCAGCCATTTGACAGTATTATCAGCACCAAGTTCTGCAGCATCCTGCAGGCACTAGAATAAAGCTTGCAGGAGAGAAAAATATGATAAGCATTTGTCATTTTAGCTCAGCTGCTGGTGCAATCAGTTATTGCTCATAAGAGGCAAGTTTAAAAAATACCACATGTGATCAGCAACACAGCAAAAAAGATTTTTTCATGAATAAAGCAGCGAAAGAAGAAATCAGACATTTTTTTTGAGAACAGATTATCTAATTTTAAGTCCCCTGAGAGTTTTCCTCTACGTACCATGCAAATACAGGCAGGCTTTAGTTTTTGATGCAGCGGCAGGAGCCGGATGATTGAAATGCTCTCTGTGATGTAGTTTAAATTTAGAGTGAGCTATAAATTGGGTTAAGGCAGTTTTAGTGCTAATATTCACAGTCCCAGTCTCCCAAGTCCAGAGTGCAGCCAGAGGAATGTAAATTAAAGGCATTTTGAACGCTGTGTACAAGGTCCAGGATACACTGAGCACTGTGCTGATAGAAACTGTGTCATTTCAATCGTGGTGACCTTCTGTAGTGTTCGATTCTGCTGTGTTATCTGTTAGGCGTGGGCCTCGCACACAAGGTGTGCCTGTGCTGCAACTGACAAGGTGACGATTGATGCTTTTTACCACATGTGGTATTTTCGACTGCCTCAATCTAGTCGTAACTGCACGGAACGGATAGAGCAAATGGGGGATGGTGGTGGTGTTTTTAGAATCAACGTAACTTTCCCTAACTGGGATCCACCAAATGCAAAGGAGAAAGAGCAGGATAATTCAACTTCCTTATGCGATCAGCATACTTTAGTGCGGCCTGGTTTTATCAGTTCACTGTAGGTGATCTCCTTATCCTGACACCTGAATTAAGCCATACTTTGAAGTGAACATTAAAGGGATAGTTTCACTTTTTGGGATTAAAAAATGTCAGCTTTTGGTTTTATGGAAGATAAATGGCGTACAGGTTTTTATGGTAGGCAAGGACCAGTCAGTGGTCCCAACCTGTGGAAGTGGAGAGAAATGAGTTTTCTGTGACTGGTTGTGAGGAGTCTCTGGGGAACCAATCACACCTCCCCTGGTAACCACTTGTCGCTAGGAAAAAATAGGTGTTCCCTGACTGGTTGGTGAGTGGTTGTGGAAGGTTACTTACTGTCGTTAGCCGAATTGGTCACAAAAACCTCGCTAAGCCATAGTGAAACTATGAAGAGTGCAACACAAGCTGGAAACTAGGCGACCAAACAGATTTCAGTGTGGTTTCTGGCCTCTTTGCAACTGATTTCACTGAGTGATAGCGAGCAAGGGATTACCTAGCAACTCAAGACGGTCGTCAGCTGGTCTCCCTTCCCCTGTGTGACTGGGGTCTAGGCTAACTTCAGCTCATAGGCACGCAAAAGGTGAAAGTAGCCACCGTGATTCAACACATCGCGACCATATTTCGTCAAAAGATACAAGATGATTAGCTGTTGCTAATGCTACATAGCGACGTTATTCTTAGTTTTGATTTGGGAAAAACAGGGTTAAAAAGAAATGTACATACAAAGACAGAATTCGCTAGTGTCCATTAGTACAGCCTTCTCTGTAAACAATAAGTCTGGCTGAAATACACTGACCACTTAAGAACCACAGACAGTAGACAATAAAAGATGGAGATATGCTTTCCGATCTGAAAAGTGAAGCCAACATGAAAGTGCCTTAGACCACCAGGGCTGTTTAAAAGCTTGATTGTAGCAGCTTAGCACGTTTTTATGGTGCAGTGACCATTTCCTGTAAATTAATGTTCATTTATGTAAAATAACTGCCAAAAAAGTTCCCAAAGGCATTTCAAATAATTTTTTCTTAGAAAGTCTTTGTTTTCAGCTAGCACAAAATGTGTGCACAAATTTAAAAAAAAAAAAAAAAAAAAAGTAAGAGGAAGAGTCTTTCTTCCTTATTTCCTAACTGGAAACGTTGTCTTCTGCTGGTCTTTGGAAAGAATGGCTGTATCTGTCTTTTATATACAGTCTATGCTCCAGCTACGTATTTACACTTACTCCCTTCTGGCTGGAGCATAGGAGCTAAGTGAGTGCTGACAGTATTAGCAATATCTACTGCACAAATGTGAGGGCATCAGTGATCTCATCTTGTGTTTTAGCTCACATTGACCTCCCTACTGGAAAGCAAATAGGAGTATTTCCCTAAATGTTTAACTGCTCCGTTAAACGAAATTTCTTTGGAAGTCTAGATAGGATTTTACACAGAATTAACATTAACAAGGGAGATCTGATCTAAAAAAAAACAAAGAAAAAAGTAACTTTGCTTTGAGAACAATTAAACTCAAGACGCAAGACCGGCAAAACAAGTCCCTGCAAAACAAGACGAGCAGTTGGACAGATAAACAGACACAAACAAACAGGACATGAAAAGAAGACAGGAAGTGTAACCCAAGATAAACAATCAGATCTATTTTGAAAGCCTGCATGACATCATCATAACAACCTCCAGTGGCAGGCTGGTGCTAAAAATAGCAAAGACGTCAAAGCGCTGGTACATATATGTCCATGAAGTGTGTGGAGAACATTCCCCAGATAACAGCAGATGGCTTGTAGATTAAAGCCTTGTGAGGAGAGGGTGAAGAGCTCGCCCACACGTGCCTGATGCGTCTCAGTCGAGCTCACCTGGCAAAAGCCTCTGAGATGATGGTCTGTGAGGGGTTAGCGGGGGCACAGGGATCTGCTTTTTGCCTTCCACGCACTGTGTACACGAAGTGGTTCTTGAACCCTAGTGCACAGGATAGGATGGAAAAAAATACTGTGGCTTGCTGAAACACATAAGGACCGGCAGCTGCGTGACAAGACATCTGCTGCTTAATGTCTTTGGGGCATTCTGATTGGTGTGATGCAACAGTTCAAGTCGACGTATGCAAAAAGTGTCTAAATATAAGGTTTCATTCTTAACCAACAGCCAATTACAAAAACCTACTTCTGCATCTCTCGTTGTTCTCATGGTATATCATTTCCTCCCGATTTTTGCTTTTGCATGAAAATAAAGGGAACTTTGCAGCACTTCCACAATATTTAGTAACACAGAAAAAGAAAGAGCAAAAAAGTGTTCAAACAGAGTACAACAAGGTAGAATAACTCCCACTCCGGGAAATCCTATCTTTCATAACAAGCCTTTCCAGACTTGTGATGGATGGAAGCCTTATTTCAGCTCGGTGAAGTCATCAGTGTCGTGTGTTTCACTCATGTGCATGATGAGTTTGGCCAAAGCCTTCGCTCTGCTGCCGGGCTTCTCCGCTGCTGCAGGAGGGAGGAAAAAAAACACAAGGGGAGAAAAGGAAAGAGTCCACGACATCATCTCTCCAGGCCTTTTAAGGAGCTCTCCAGTGGAGGGCTGAGAGCGCTGGCCCACTTTCCCATCAAAGCTTCCCAGCTTCGTCTACTTTCCCTCCTGGGAGCCTGGAACACGGAGTGACTGAGCACAATACTGCAACAAACAGACTAAGATAGTGAAGGAAAAATACACAAAACACAAGACAGTGGCATGGCAATGAAAGCAACTGCTGTATGTGCTTTGGACAGAAAGAAAGCACGAGTTCTAACAAGCGCTTATCATGTTCTTTTGGAGGGAGCCGAGAAACAGAGGGATGAGGAGGTCCCAGCTGCTGACAGTGATCATATTCATTATTGTATTGCATGACGTTGTTTCAGCGTTTCAGAGCCCATCTGATAGAAACACTTCAGAGAGGAGAAGAAAAAGAAAAAGTAGAATAAGGAAGTCTTTGCTGTCTTGTGATGACCCTCTCTGGATGTATTACTGCCAGTGTCAGCCAGACCCCACATGGTCCCATTCTCACCCCACTGCCTCACACATGAACCTTGACCAAAGTCCACCCCCACACACGCAGACAGACACAAACACACACACAGAGAAAGAGCAGGAGATGAAGGAGGGTGATAGTGAAGACGGTGTGGACGAACTGAGCGTGTGCAAGTGAGAGAGATTGATTGAGGGGAAGTACCGGTGCTTTACGTGACAGCACAGACAAATGGAGAATGAAAAAGGTTGTTATGTTGGCCAGTTTTGTCCCCGTGCTGATGCCAGATCAGCAGCGTGAATTCAGCTTTTCAAGTGAGCTCCTCAGCTTTCTCTGGAAACAATAAGCCTGTCTGAAATACATGATCAGCCTTTTAGAGTCAGCTGAACGGGCACATTTTGCTTTCATCAGCCAAATCTGATTCCACGTTACAGTGCTGTTCATTTAAATGAAGTCAACAAATTTCTGAAATTTTAGCCTTTCCTGAAAGAAAAAAAGTCACAACTTTTAACTTGAACGCATTAGAATTAGAATTAAAGTTTAACACCGAACAAATAAACAAATGAGCACTACAAATCTATTTGATTTAAATGATTTATAGCACCAATTACTTTCCACCCTTTCAGAATAAGAGCACAAAATTCAGGCCTCGTCTGTAGTCACGTTTAATTGCTAAATTTCAAAGGTCTTGCGTAATACAGAGGAATTTCTGCATGTCAAAAAGAAGGTAGTATTTAGCTGATATTTCACAAACTGTGGTTAAATACACATCCCCAACATAACAGCTCACAGTTTGAACAAATGGATCTTTTCTTCCACAACATCTAAAAGGTGTTCTATTGGATTTCGATTCTGATGCTTGGTTTGAAATTTAGCAGGTCATCTTGGCCACGTTTATGTATATAAGTGAATGAGTTGCTGGGTTGGGTCTAGTCTTATTACTGCTGGGCGACAAATTGCATTCTGAGAGGAGAAATTACAGTGCTGGGCTGCATTCTGACTTATACTGCAGCTCCAACTCCAAAGCCAGATGGAAGTTGACAGAGCATGGGACAGCTGCGAGACCCACTGCTATGTGGTAAATGCATGCTGAAATAGCCAAATTAATAGAAGGGGCTCAAGTCCAAACCAGGGTTCAATATCAGGCTACATTTTAGTGCTGTGAGCTGTTATCCAGTCAGCCAGACATCAATATTTACTGCTGCCATGGCACGACGAGAGGCAGAAAGGAGGAGGAGGCAGCCATTTTGGTACAGGGGCGACTTTGTGCCACTGTCAGGAAATCCCCCCTTTGTGGTGCGTTGGTGCACCACCTTGGGATTGTTGTTTCTTAGTAGAGGTCTGAATGTGACAGAAATACTGCAAGTGCTGTTGCCCATTCGTTAGTTGTGTATTGGAAAGTCTGACGCGTGTGCAAGCCTACTGTAAAAATGCAAAAGGTTAAAAATAGCAGACCAAACTAAACGAGGGTCTTGTTTTCCAGCTCTTAGAATTCTTGCATACAGCATGTTGCTCTGAAATGCTAAATTTCATGTGAAACACAAGCTCAAAAAAGCTTGATTTGTCCAGTTTTATTTTTATATTTTTTGAATTTCAGAATCTCTTTGTTAGTCATTAGGGGTTAATTTAAAAGCAGATGAAAGTGCTGACACGAAATGAGGCAACAGGGCAACAAGATAACATTAAAACATCTGTGTAAACCTAGAAATGCGAGAAAGGAACAGAACATAAGCTGAAGATATGGGAGTAAGCGTAACACTGAGGGAAATTACAATTTATGGATATAAAAGGTTAGCTGTATTTCTTTTGACTAGCAGATTCATTGGCCTCACATCTGTTTCCCAGGGGGAGACACTTTTCTGCCTCGTAAGCACAAAAGAGTTTCCCGTCATCACCATGACAACCGTACTTCTGTATACCTTACAAAACCTTTGTGCGCCCCTCCAGTCCTCTCTCCGTCTACTTGGTTTTAGTCAATCTTGTCTTTCTGCTCAGGGAAACTTTGATTACCAGCACACACTTTTTCAACCACTACAAGGCCTATTATGGTCAAATGAAACACTATGGCCAGCCAGGAGCAGCATCTCCTCCCCTGTAAATCTGAGAACGTTGTCTCATGCTCAGAGTGCTGTGACAAGACAAGGTCAAGGGGTTGCTCCTCCAGGTGATGTGTTTCCATAAGTCCACGGAGAGGAAATGCACATATATGGTGTGGTCTTTATTTATTACTGGCTCTTTTAACTGGATGACTGCAGAATCTCCTCCTTCTGCAAGCTCTGCACCTCTTCTAAAGCAATCAACCCCTGAGTGCATGAGGGATTTAAGAGATTGGATCTCTTCAGATCTATGATGTGATTTTTTTTTTTATCTATTGTGTATTTACAGAATAACTTATGATGTGATTGTGTACGTTTTTCAGTTTTCTGGCCGAAGCTGAAAATATCTCTACCCGAAGCAGTAATCTCAGGATGTAAATGGTTGAGTGGTCTGGATACTGTAAAATGAATTTGACAGTAACACAGAAGGACTGTCTGCCTTCGTGAACTGCTGAACACAGCAGGAAATCAGGGACAATTCAAGAGTCTTAGCATGCATGCAGACAGTAATGGGGGGTTGCTGTTGAGACCAATAACACAAACACAGGGATATCGGAAAGCTTGTCATTCAGCTCCGGGTTCCCACTCAGTGTTTCCTCTGTTTGTCTCTTTTGTAGATATTGGCACTGCTAGTCGATAGCTACATCCCTTTGATTTATCTGTTGGCTAATAAAGTCTTCAGACTTGTCACGCATAAAATGAAAGGTAAATAGAAAGGTAGACTGGGTTCTGGACTAGGTCTGTCATATAACGACTCCTCAGAGAAGCAGGCTCAATTTGTCAACACAAGAGCATTAGGGGGAAAGTGTCAAACGCCTGCTGTGTGCCTTTATTCATTTCATATAACTTTGTTCTTAATATTCTGCTCTGAAATGACTTCTGGTGGATTTAAAGTTGCATTTTACAGTATTTTTATTTTTTTGATCATTTAACATCCCCTTCAAGCTGCAGCACAGAATGTACATATTTCCACATATTTATAAGGAATCAGCAGCATGGGATTCAACTCATCAGGTAAAAACAATGGCTGGCAGTCCATCTGGTTCTGTAGTGTAGTGGTTATCACATCTGCTTTACACGCAGAAGGTCCTGGGTTCAATCCCCAGCAGTACCATGACTGTCATCTTCCCCTTAGCTCTTTGCCACATACAGACATCTTCACCCATAGTGATGAGTTTTGACCCTTTGGTAGATATAGAAATAAAAATGTGGTTTGATGACCATTAAATTAAAATAGGTTTTTCCATCTTTAGCCCTCGTAGCTGTGAGAACAATCTCATTAATTTCTCATGCGTTTTGTTAGAGAAGCAGGACTGAAACATGGCAGAAACATCTTGGTTGAGAAAAAATGAAAGAAGGGTTACTGCGTTTAGTTGTCTAAGAGGGAGAGAAAAGTGCTGCGGCTGGTCCCACACTCCACAGACTTTTACATTAAAATGCACAGATTTACCGCAGGAAAAGAGCATGTTTACATTTGGCCACAAAAACTGAGAATATTCTTAAGTCTTTATCCATTATAATGAGATAGATAGTTTAAGCTGACAGACGGTACCCACTCTAACACTTACAACCACTAGCTGCCTGCAAGGCTTCGCCACACCTAATTTGTCACTGGACTGTAACTTTGTTTTCTGTGCCTTTTGGGTCATTTTTAAAGCTTGTTTTAAGCTGATGATTTAGCCACTGCCCCTCCACCCACTGGTTTGTGAATCACGTCATTTTTAAAGCTTGAGCAACAACAGCATAATGTCGTCGCAATTTTGATGGTGTCTGTTTTAGAAAAAGGAGAAAATATAAGTTTGTGGAAGTGTTTACTAAAACTATACAAAAGATTACAAAAATAGCAATTACACAATTATTTGCAATATTATCATATATAAGAATGAGTGGGTATTTATATCTCATTTAAAAAAAACTCACAAGCATAGTAAAAACCTGGCTATAGTGACAACCCTGCTGTCAAACAAAGCAGGTGAAATTAGGTAGAAATATGCATGAATAAAGAAGCTTCCTACGCAGCACAGTAGACTGAATTTGTGAATGCTGCCAGCAGCGCTGAAGTAGAGACTAAAAGTAGTCAAATTCATTATCCATCTAGAACTGACACATCAAAGTCATTTTACACCACGGGCTGCATACAGCCCACTTTGGTCTGAAGTGGACCGAACCAGTGAAACTTGATAAATGTGTAAAATTACAGAAAAAGTGCTTTTTTCGCACTTTTTTCTATTTGGTATAGATACTTTCTGTAGCAAATAGCAGAAAAACTGAAACTATTTTGTCCAGTGGGCTGGATTAGAGTCTTTCCCGAACCGATTCTGGCCCCTGCGCTTTATGTTTGACACCCCTGAACAGCTCATCAGCAAGCAGACCCAAAGGGAGTACGCATTTTGACAATAAAAGAAGCCAGGTGCCTGCTCGCCTGTGTCCGACACTATAAACACCACTCTCCCTGCGATAAATGTTAGGCATACGTAGGTACTACACACTGCACACATGACTCACATCACTGTATACAGATTCCCAAGATGCTATCTGTCTTCTCTCCTACTCTGGCCCAGGAATGGCCCGACTGCTTCCCTCCTTTAAGGGTAAGACTGTGCCGTGATGCTGACACTTTTCTTTCATCCCCAAAGGATGTGTGCGTGTGTGTACTTGAGAGTCTTGACAAGTTTCTCTCTTTGTCGTGGCTTCAAGAGAAGGCATCCGAGTGCAGTTATTTACCCTGATTGAAGACTTCATGTGCTTTTGCAACATCAGTGTTCAATCATGAGAAAGTGGAGAGGGGACGCAGTTTCCTGCCCCCAACTGCGGGGTCTAGTTTGGTTGTGTCAACACTGTCCAAGCCTGTGGTCAGATCAAAAGCCGTCTCTAGTGTAAGGACTACAGTTGGATATTTGGTGTCCAAAAAGATCCCCACTTCCTTTTTCCCATACCCTGACCCATCAGCTCCTCGACCCCGAGCAAAGCTGGATCACGTGATCTCAGTGGTTCGACTCATCAGAGGCTTAAAATGAGTTTTAGCGAAGCAGGAGCGGCACCAAGCTTCAGTTTTTGGATGTAACCTGTCATGCTTTAGTGCTCTGCACTGATTTCAGCTTGTGGTTAATGATGCAACCTTGCCCCCAGCTGAACCAGCAATGACGTTACACTTGAAACTCTGTCAATTTTCTTTAGGAACAGCAGAGGGTGCCGTTGTTTACTAGATAATCAGGAGACTTGCTTAGACTCAACATGAACAATCTGCATGCTTTATGAACTGGGTACAGCTTATCACTTATCGTCTGAAGAAACGAACAGTACTGTATTTTCTTTTCTGACACCGTGTCCTGATCCTTCCTTTTTAACTGGCAGCTAAATGGTGCTTCTTCTTCTTCTGCTTTTTGTTGTTTAGACAGACGCTGTCCTCCTCAGAACATTAAACTTCCTGGAAAGCACATAGACCAAAAACACTCACTGCTATATTTTACTGGGTCCCATTTGGTCCCACTTTTATTATTATACAAAATATAAATGGGAGATAACAGAACAAAGTACTCCTGAAATAACTATGATGTATGAAATAATGTCCAAAACACTCCTGGATGATTTCGTGGCGTCGTCTGGGAGGCCTGTCTCTTCAGTATGGTGATGTGGTAGGGGAGTAAAAGGTACCTGAGCGCCCACATCAACAACTGGCTGAACTGGAAAACCAGCACAGAGAGTGTATATAAAATGGGGAAGCGCAGAAAGCTGAGATCCTTCAATGTGTGCAGCAAAAACTTGGAGATTTTCAATCTGTCAGCATTGCTGTGGTCTGCTGGGGGGCCAGCATGAGACCTGGTGACATCAAGAAAGCGTCAAGAAACATATTAGGAAGGCTGGCTTTGGAATTAGTTAGAAACTGGATATCTGATTCACTCCACTGCCATAAACACACATGCAGGAAATCTTTCATATCGTATGCTTTCACTCTCTATAATAGAATACATCTGTCTGGCAGAGTCATCTGCCAAATATTCTTCTTCTTATGATTATTATATCATCAGTCTTTTCACAGGTGTAACAAAAATATTTCCCTAAATATAGAATACATAAAGTATTTCTAATCTCATCACCTAATCAAGACTTCATGTGTGGAAAAGTTACTTTAAATCTGTAGTAAAACTGTCAATTTTACCGCGACATCAATATATTTTAATTACATTTATTTGTTTGTAATGTAGTCACAGGATGGTTCTGTGGTTCCCAGGATAGCGCAGTATGTCTGGAGTGAATGTACAGCGATGCTGTATGTTTTACCGCAAATTATGTCTGAAGTTGTCATTTGAGTCTATTGAGGTTTTCACTAGAATATATTTTGACTTGTTACATCGGGAAAAATACTTAACCTTAATGTAAGTTATATGGTAATGTTTCATTAATTGTCAAAATGGTTATCCAGACAAAAATTCTCTAGTGTCGTAGCTATTATATACGAACATCTTGATTGCTAATAAATATAATCCTGGCAACGTTTCATACAGTTAAAAACATTGGCTAACGTCTTTTGTTCTACAAGCTGGAAATCGTCACTAACCGAAGGAAATTAGCCGCTAAAGTGAGGAGTTGACGATATAAAAAGAAGGTGCGGACCTTAGTTTTATCTAGATAACATTTAACCCGTTTAGCGTTAAATGCTTAGTATTTTATTATGATCAGTATTTGAGCTAAATCGGTGAGTTTTCCGAGTTGATCTAGACTGAATTGCTGTGAACGGACTTGATGGCTAACGCCAGTAACTGACTTGATAATTTCCATCTCCCAGCTAAACGTTACCGTTACTGTTAACTCTTGTTGTAACAGTTAATCTCCGTTGTTCAGGCTCGTTTGTGTTTTTTGTGCAGAATACCTCTGAACAACTTGGCACATTTCAATGATCTGACCATGAGACGGAGCCCGACGAGACCCCGGATTCTCAAAAGAAGAAAACTGCCTTTTCATCAAAATGCGACGGATTCACAGCCTGGAGAATCAGGCTCCAAAGATCCGTCAATACCAGCTGCTGTTCAGAGCTTTCCTGGTGGTATCCGCATCATGGACCATCCATCCAAGTCTGATACTCAGGTGGTTGTCAGTCCCGAAAAAGTAGAAGCTCAAAGCGTTATTGGGGACCTCACAGCTAAAGGCAATGAATGTGGTGCCCAGGGCCCAAACAAGTTCATTCTTCTGAGTGGGAGTGGCAACAAGTGGGACTATGGAGCTGATCCTCAGTCTGCTGCTGAAGCGGCTGCTACAAGGAGTACAGAAGGACATAAAGTCAAAGCTGAAACTACACGCAGTTTCCCAGGTGACAAACTTCTAACTGAAATTAAACCATGTACGGAAAAAAAGAAGTTTTTTTTTTAATGTTTAGGATAATACTTAAAGTATAAGTGTGGAATTTAGTGCTTGTTTTTCTCTCTGTCTGATTTGATAATCTGTATTTAACTCCTCCTCTGTTTAAGCAACAATGTTTTTTCCCCTTTTACTTTACTAGTGAATAAGGATGTAAACTGCGGTCCCTTTGACGACAGCCTTACCGACCTTAAGTGGTTGGGTAGGATGAGCACATGTGCCTTGGAGCCAAACTCTACAAAGCAGCTCAGCAGCAAGGAGAACCAGAACTCTCTACAGACTTTTCAGGTTCAGAGCTTTTTCTTGTTAACTGCTTTTTTTCCCTTGCCCTTTATGTGCCGACACAAACTTGTCTGAAGGCAACATTAACCCCAGACATGTTGCTACATGTTCCCTAAACACCCTTTCGTAACCAATTGGTCATGACTGTGATTTATAATGACAGCAATAGTAGTCTGATTACAGAAAATAGTTACACTGTCAGATTTATTGACTGTTGTTTGTTTGTTTTTTGTCATATAGGCACACAATACACATACCAGTGCAGAAGCTCCTCAGCAACCCATTTCAGAGAGGCCACCGTACTCCTACATGGTCATGATCCAGTTTGCTATCAATAGCAGAAAGAACAGGAGGATGACCCTCAAAGAGATTTGCATGTGGATTGAGGACAACTTCCCTTACTATAGAGATGTGGCCAAACCAGGCTGGAAGGTACTTCAGAGCTGCTGAAAGTGTGATATGTTCACAGCTCTGCAGAAAGCAGCAGTTTTCAAATACTTTTTCATTTATAATTGCAGAATTCCATCCGCCATAACCTCTCTGTGCATGACATGTTCATTCGTGAAACGTCTCCAGATGGTAAAAAGTCTTTCTGGACTATCCGACCTGAAGCCAATCGATGCCTCACACTTGATCATGTGTACAAGGTGAGTGCAGCTGACTCGTTGCTTTTACATCGGTGATATCTGGGAACATTTGTGGTACTTGGCCTGAATGTTTTGTTGCAAGAATGCTTGTTAAATGCTTATTGTTTTACCTTGTGTTTATATAATGATTTTGCTTGGATCCTTGTTTTTCAATTGTTTTTTTCATGGCTGACACCTTGAGAGTGTTTTGAGATTCCTCATATTGTTTTTCATCTTATTTTCCCCCTAATCTCACTTCACATCTCTCTCTGTAGCCGGGCTGTGATCCAGTGACTGCCACTGTTCCTGTGCCAATGCTTTTACTGGCTAATCAAGTAAGACTGATTTAGCCCCTTTCTTTTTCTTTTCTTTTAGTTCTTCAGGAGCCATCTTCAAGTCACAACCTCAGAAAAATCAGAACGTTCATGAATCTATTTGTCACCAGACTTTCAGACCCACAGAGTGTAGCTACACCTGTTTTTGTTGCAGGAGGAGACGAGAGCAGCAGGGAAGCAGAGAGGCTGAAGTCAGTCTGAAAGGCTAATGTGCTTTAAGAGCACTTGTTTCTCCTAATGTCTGGTATCCATACAATCATAAAACTTCCTTTTAGTCCTTTCCTGAGGGTAAAGATGTAGGGTCAGCTATCAAGGGACAAGTTTTGGACAGAACGCCAAGTTACAGTGTTGGTAGGTGGCAGCACAGTAAGGCTCCTAACTGATATAATTTCTGTCTCATCTTACTTTTCACAGCACCAAAAGAGGACACTTCCAGATGCAAGAAAAACACCAACTAGCTCTGGTGAGTTAAAAGAAATGTATGAGTTGTTTTATAAATTTGAGACTTGAGAAAGATCAGAGGTTGGCAAACTGCTGTTTAGTTTGGAAATGTGTAGTGCAATGTTGATGTGTTTTCTGTGTTCAGAGAGAAAGATGAAACCTCTTCTGCCTCGAACCGATTCATACTTGGTGCCCATACAGCTCCCCGTCACTCCTTCTGTCTACCTGCCATCCACTTCTACCCCTTTTCCTCCGCCCTGCTCCCAGCAGAAGGGGAACAATTCACGAGGAACAAAGAGAGTCCGCATAGCACCGAAGGTAATGAATTTCTCATATATTTCAGCTTTTTAAAATGTGTTGTTGTTGTTGTTTTACTTCATAAGCTATGCAAGTTGCAAACTGCTTTTCAAAACAAGTATTTCTTGGAACTCCCTAGAGTTTACATTGACAACATTATGTGCATAGAGATGAGTATGAACTTCACCCATACCACTAAGATTTTAATGGGAATGGTTGCATGTCTGACAGGTGACACAAAGTGATTCCCCAGCTGTGATGATATCTCCTCAGAAGAATACGGACTTTAAGGTAGAAGTGAAGGAGGAGCTGGTATGTGTTCCGATTAAATGCGAGACCCCCAAAGCTCCTCCAAAGAGACAAGCCAGCAGCTCACGGCGCAAACAGCGCTTGGTTCTCTCTGTGAATGAAGAGCCTGTTCTCCTCTGCCACGAAAGTAATTTCTTTGACTCTGGCGTAGCCTCCGATGCTTTGACATTCCAGGACAATCCACATATTGAGCTGGATGAAGACAAGCATGGGCAGGAAAGCCCAGATAGGGAGTTCTCATTCAAAACCCCGATAAAAAGTAGCAGCCATTTGACCTCATCCACCCCCAGCAAGCCACCTTCTTATGTTGCATCTTTTAAAGTGACCCCGGTGGGCAAAGGAAGTCAAAATATTCTGGACTTCAGCCCTAGTCATACACCAGGTGGTCCCACAGATACTCCACAACACGACTACACCACCTTCAGCTTCAGCAGCACTCCCTTTAAAGACTTGCCTCTGTTTAACTCCCCAAGAGAGCTGCTCACATCTGCTCCCTCCAGAGTGACCGGACCAGCAGAGTCGCCCACCGAATGCCTCAAAAGTAGCTGCTCCAGAGAGCTTCTGCAGGGAGGCAGTTCCACAGCAGCCAATCGCTCAATCACAGAGGGCCTCGTCTTGGATACCATGAACGACAGCCTGAGCAAGATATTGTTGGATGTTAGCTTCTCTGGTCTGGATGATGACGACCTTGGTATGGCGAACATCAGCTGGTCTGAGTTCATCCCTCAGTTGAAATAGCCAGAGGGCCGAAACACATTCTATGGCTAAGCAGTGTCACCTGTTTCTTTTTCCTTTTTTTTTCTTTGTGTAAACACTACATGATTAGGCCCACACCAAAGCAGCAAGACAGAAACAAATTTAGATCTGACACTATTTAAACCATCCGAACTGTCCATATTGAAGAGGATTTCTCTCAACAGAAGGCGAGGCTGTTGATGTAGGAAGAAATATCACGCTCCTAGTGCTCTAGAAATTTACTCTGGTTGTCTGTTTTACCCAACTATTCAGAAGCATATCTGTCATTATACCAAAACAAGTTCAAATAAGGCCCACTTGATACTATCATTTTAAATTTCTTATTGGAGACTTATTCAGACCTCCTTTTTGCAGTAGTTTAGGAGCTTTTAGCTTCAAATTTCTTTTACATTTGCTTTGCTGCTGGAGGGTTCTGGCTACCACATGAGGGGGAAATTTAACATAGTTAAATAGATTGCAGGGATGCTCCAGTTTCAATTACCGTTTGATGTTTTTTCCTGTTCATACACCAGGTGGTCCCACAGATACTCCACAACACGACAACACCACCTTCAGCTTCAGCAGCACTCCCTTTAAAGACTTGCCTCTGTTTAACTCCCCAACTGAGCTTCTCAAATCCGCTCCGTCCAGAGTGACCGGACCAGCAGAGTCACCCACCGGATGCTTCACAAGTAGTTACTCCAGAAAGCTTTTGTGGGGAGGAGGCGCACCAGCCAGTCCCTCAATCACAGAGGGCCTCGTCTCAGATACCTTGAACGACAACCTGAACAAGATATTGTTGGATATTAGCTTGTCTAGTCTTGATGATGATGAACTTGGTATGGCAAACATGAGCTGGTCTGAGTTGTTCCCTCAGCTGAAGTAGTCAGAGGGCCGACACAGACTCTATTGCTAACCAGTGTCACCTGTTTTTGAAGGGGAAAAGTGTAACATCGTTCTTTCTTTGAATTTCTTTACATATTT
The DNA here is from genome assembly GCF_057381915.1 of Diplotaxodon limnothrissa. Taxonomy (NCBI): domain Eukaryota; kingdom Metazoa; phylum Chordata; class Actinopteri; order Cichliformes; family Cichlidae; genus Diplotaxodon; species Diplotaxodon limnothrissa. The sequence continues at coordinate 25,653,059 of NC_140612.1, forward strand.
GGCCTCCTTTGTGTTTTACGGTTTTCCTTTTTTGCTGTATTTGTCTGTCTTCTTGAAGGACATGAATTCATTTCTTGAAGGAATTTATTATATGTGTCAATAATTAATTACATTTTAAATTAAATAAATAAATAAATAAATAAATAAATAAATGTGTCTTTAATTAATTAACTAACCCTCTGGGTTTCTTCAAAATCACTATCCTTTCAGCTTGTTCTTGGCCAAAAGTGTCCAGCAACAGATTAGGTGTGTAATTTTTATAATTTTTTTGTGGGGTTTTTGTGCTATTTTTCTGCATACATTTTTAAACTATAACATCAGTTCTTTTTATAAATATAAAAAACCCTTTATTTTTTACATTTTTAAACCTTGAAACACCAGTTTGTTTGTACAATGCACTTGTTGGAAGACAACCTCAAAACTCACTTTCATATATTTGCATTGCTACTGGATTTTCTTGTATTATTAATAGCAGAGTCTGGGACGTGTAATCAATTAACATCAACAGTGATTTTTTTTTTCTATTGTTATTTTTGTGCAGGGAAAGCGAAATAGAGCAAACTTTCTCTCAGCTTGTTCATTTGTAAGTATTCATAAACAGAGAAAATCATAAAATCCCATTTTCTTCCAAGTAATACATGCAACCTGATTTATTTGTAACCGTCACTGCAACTACAATTATATCAATAATTAACAGTATCAATGATTTTTATGCATTAATATATTTTTGCACAGTGACAGAAAAACTCCCACTCGACTTGTTCGTGGCCAAAAATGGCCAACCTGTTGTTTAAATTCACAAAATGCTATAAAATTCAAATATATTAAAACATATTTCTACTTTCATTGACTTGATTTTTTAAAATAAGAATCAGTTCTGGTCCTTAAAACCAAAATTTCATTCAAGTTCAGAATTTTAACCCTTTCAATACCAGTTAGATTACATAAATGTAATGATCTACAAAGAGATAAAAACCATAAAATCCCTATTTTCTTTTTGCAAATAGCTCACTCTTTCTTCACTCCCACATGGGGCGGCAGCTGAGGTGAGTTTCTGTTTGAGTCTCCTGAGTTCATGTAACGTTTTGAGTTCCAGAGTGACTTAAATCACACTTTGTTTCCTTTGTGAATCAGCAGTCCATGTGTGTCTTTCCCTACTGATTATTCAAATAAAAGGAGAAACCTGTGATTGATGACTGTTCATTCTCATTCTGATCGGATGAACCCATGATGGTAACAACCTCCAACCTCCTCTGAGCCTTCCTTCAAAACAATTATATATGCATCATTACATTTTTGTGCAGTGAAGATAACAAGAAAAACTCCCTCTCAGGTTGTTCATGGGCAAAATTGGCCACCTCCTGTTTATATTCCCAAAGGGCTATAAAATTGACAAACTTGATTTATTAAACTAGCACCAGTCATTGTCATGAAAACCAAAATATTTTTTAATTTAGAAATTATAGCCTTCAAACATATATTTTAATTTCCAGCCTTGAACTTTCAGTTGGAAATTCAATTCTACCCATCTGTCACACAAAACTTTCTCCACTTATGTTTCTACTGAGATTTCTAAAAACACAACAACAATGATAGGGTCTCGGATTCGTTTAAGGGAATCGTTTAACGTAGTATTGCATGGCAAGATCGTCTCCTTTCAAACAGAACAGAAGGAGTAAATACATGTTTGTGGAAGTGGTTAAATGGCCTGCATTTGTATAGCGCTTTACTCAGTCCCTAAGGACCCCAAAGCACTTTACACTACATTCAGTCATTCACAAACTGGCGCCACCGGGCCCTCTGACCGCCACCAGTAGGCGAACATGGGGTTAGTATCTTTCCTAAGGATACTTGGCATGCAGCTAGGAGGCAGCCTGGGATCGAACCACCGACCTTCTGATTAGTGGCTGATCTGCTCTGCCACCTGAGCTACAGCCACCACCAGGTTACTAAAACTATACAAAAGCTTACAAAAGCAATTACACAATTATTTGCAATATTATCATATATAAGAATGAGTGGGTATTTATATCTCATTTAAAAAAAACTCACAAGCATAGTAAAAACCTGGCTATAGTGACAACCCTGCTGTCAAACAAAGCAGGTGAAATTAGGTAGAAATATGCATGAATAAAGAAGCTTCCTACGCAGCACAGTAGACTGAATTTGTGAATGCTGCCAGCAGCGCTGAAGTAGAGACTAAAAGTAGTCAAATTCATTATCCATCTAGAACTGACACATCAAAGTCATTTTACACCACGGGCTGCATACAGCCCACTTTGGTCTGAAGTGGACCGAACCAGTGAAACTTGATAAATGTGTAAAATTACAGAAAAAGTGCTTTTTTCGCACTTTTTTCTATTTGGTATAGATACTTTCTGTAGTAAATAGCAGAAAAACTGAAACTATTTTGTCCAGTGGGCTGGATTAGAGTCTTTCCCGAACCGATTCTGGCCCCTGCGCTTTATGTTTGACACCCCTGAACAGCTCATCAGCAAGCAGACCCAAAGGGAGTACGCATTTTGACAATAAAAGAAGCCAGGTGCCTGCTCGCCTGTGTCCGACACTATAAACACCACTCTCCCTGCGATAAATGTTAGGCATACGTAGGTACTACACACTGCACACATGACTCACATCACTGTATACAGATTCCCAAGATGCTATCTGTCTTCTCTCCTACTCTGGCCCAGGAATGGCCCGACTGCTTCCCTCCTTTAAGGGTAAGACTGTGCCGTGATGCTGACACTTTTCTTTCATCCCCAAAGGATGTGTGCGTGTGTGTACTTGAGAGTCTTGACAAGTTTCTCTCTTTGTCGTGGCTTCAAGAGAAGGCATCCGAGTGCAGTTATTTACCCTGATTGAAGACTTCATGTGCTTTTGCAACATCAGTGTTCAATCATGAGAAAGTGGAGAGGGGACGCAGTTTCCTGCCCCCAACTGCGGGGTCTAGTTTGGTTGTGTCAACACTGTCCAAGCCTGTGGTCAGATCAAAAGCCGTCTCTAGTGTAAGGACTACAGTTGGATATTTGGTGTCCAAAAAGATCCCCACTTCCTTTTTCCCATACCCTGACCCATCAGCTCCTCGACCCCGAGCAAAGCTGGATCACGTGATCTCAGTGGTTCGACTCATCAGAGGCTTAAAATGAGTTTTAGCGAAGCAGGAGCGGCACCAAGCTTCAGTTTTTGGATGTAACCTGTCATGCTTTAGTGCTCTGCACTGATTTCAGCTTGTGGTTAATGATGCAACCTTGCCCCCAGCTGAACCAGCAATGACGTTACACTTGAAACTCTGTCAATTTTCCTTAGGAACAGCAGAGGGTGCTGTTGTTTACTAGATAATCAGGAGACTTGCTTAGACTCAACATGAACAATCTGCATGCTTTATGAACTGGGTACAGCTTATCACTTATCGTCTGAAGAAACAAACAGTACTGTATTTTCTTTTCTGACACCGTGTCCTGATCCTTCTTTTTTAACTGGCAGCTAAATGGTGCTTCTTCTTCTGCTTTTTGTTGTTTAGACAGACGCTGTACTCCTCAGAACATTAGTGATGGGTCAGTCGCGAACAAAATGGCTCTTAGAGCCGGTTCTTTGACGTGAACGACGCGAGCCGACTCCTTATCGCGAGCCGTGTTTTTTTTCCTTTTCTTTCTCTCAACCTCTCTCTCGCACTTTTTTCCCGCTTCACTCCGCATGCGAGCCTTGTGCTTTACGCTGGGAAGAGGGGGGAGGGGCAGTAGTTACACTCAGTAGCACAGGAACAGAGCAGGAGGGAGAGAGAGAGAAAGAGCCAGGGACAACAACGTCACATTAGAAAGGTATAGTAATCATCCACAACTATTTTCAGTTGCAGATGATAAAGGATTCAGAAAGTTTATTCATGCAGGCCCATATGACAGAGAATATGCATGTTCTTTTTGTTTTCACATTATAATTTATATTTAATTGTGTTGTGGTTTGTAGTGTTTTGTGTTGTTTCACTTTAAATTTGTAAAAGGAAAAAGCTGAAAATTTAAATAGTTAAAAGTTGAAATGTGAATAGTTAATTTTTGTATTATATGATTTATTTATTACATTTTATGTGGAGTAAATAAAAGTATATTTACGGTGGCCCCTACAGACAAAGCACATACAAACTCCAAATCACGTACAAACTCTGAAGCACGTACAAACTCCAAAACACGTAAAAACTCAGAAGCACGTAAAAACTCAAAACACGTACAAAAGACAACAGAAGTGCTCCAGGATGCTAGGCGCAGTGTTGAGCTTTTGTTACCTAGTGGCTACACAAGCCAGCAAGTACCAACGACTGGATTTGGTGTGTGGTAATAACAGGTAAATGAACTTTTTAAAAAAAAATTATTTGACTACATTTTGCAATGTAGTCAATGCTTGTGTATAAATACACAAACAATACACATATGCTTTCATGCTTTCAATTGTGTAATTTAGGTGATCTAGGTAGCTCTGTTTTGGAAGTTCAGTTCATGCTAGAAATGTGTTTTGGAGTTTGTACGTGTCTTGTCTCTAGGGGCCACCGCATATATTTATGTATAAACATATATAAATAAAACCACTTTTTTTTACATTAGTAATTCCTTTTGTGCATAATTTTATATTATTGTTAATAATAAATTAATTAAAGCAACAAAACAACCTGAAGAGCCGGTTCGGAGCTGAAAGAGCCGCATCTTTTTAGTGAGCCGAACCGAAAGAGCCGGTTCTCTAAAAAGAGCCGGAAATGGTAAATGGCCTGCATTTGTATAGCGCTTTTTCTAGTCCATAGGACCCCAAAGTGCTTTACACTACATTCAGTCATTCACCCATTCACACACTGGCGATAGCAAGCTACATTGTAGCCACAGCTGCCCTGGGGCGCACTGACAGAGGCGAGGCTGCCGGACACACTGGCGCCACCGGGCCCTCTGACCACCACCAGTAGGCAAACACGGGGTTAGTATCTTGCCCAAGGATATTTGGCATGCAGCCAGGAGGAAGCCTGGGATCGAACCGCCGACCTTCTGATTAGTGGCTGACCTGCTCTGCCACCTGAGCTACAGCCACCCCGTTGAAATCCCATCACTACAAAGCAGCAAGACAGAAACAAATCTAGATCTGACACTATTTAAACCATCCGAACTGTCCATATTGAAGAGGATTTCTCTCAATACAAGGTGAGGCTTTCGATGTAGGAAGAAATTTCTAGTGCTCTAGAGTGCTCTAATCTACTCTGGTTGTCAAATATTCAGAAGCATATCTATCATTATACCAAAACAAGTTCAAATAAGGCCCACTTGATGCTGTCATTTTAAATTTCTTATTGGAGACTTATTCGGACCTCCTTTTTGCAGTAGTTTAGGAGCATTTAACTTCAAGTTTCTTTTACATTTGCTTTGCTGCTGGAGGATTCTGGCTACCACATAAGGGGGAAATGTAACATAGTTAAATAGATTGCAGGGATGCTCCAGTTTGAATTGGTGTTTGATGTTTTTTTTCTTTGACTTTTTCATTCATTGGATCAATCAATAATTACCTCAGTGTCACTTCTTTGTATTTTATGGTTTTGCTATTTGATCTTATTTATCTGTTTTCTTGAAGGATATAAATTCATTCCTTTAAGGAATTAATTATATGTGTCAATAAGTAATTACATTTTGATATAAATAAATAAATGTGTCAAAAATTAATTAATTAACCATCTGAGTTTGTCAGTCATTACTTTTTACGTCTTTAACCCTTAAAACACCAGTTTGTTTGTACATTGCACTTGTTGGAAGACAAATGCTACTGGATTAATGGAAGAGTCTGGGACATGTAATTGATTAACGTCAACATTGATCATCTTCTATTGTTATTTTTGTGCAGGGAAAGCAAAATAGATCAAACTATCTTTCAGCTTGTTTGTTTGTTCACAAATTGAGAAAATCATAATATGTTTTCCGAAATAATACATGCAACCTGATTTATTTTTAACCATCATTGCAGCTACATGTATGGGAATAATGAACAGTATCAATGATTTTTATGCGATATTATATTTTTGTGCAGTGACAGCATGATAAACATGCTGAGAGAAAAACTCTCTCAGCATGTTCATGTTGTTTACATTCACAAAATGTTATAAAATTCAAATATGGCTAAAGAACCAAACAGGACAGGCAAAAACAAAACAAAAAATTTTCTACTTTGCCTGACTTTATTTTTTAAATTAGCACCAGTCCTTGTTGTGAAAACTAAAATATTTTTCAAATTCAGAAACTACAGCCTTCAAATACCAGTCAAATTACATATTACTACTAACTTTTTAGGAAAAATAGCAATAAAGTTCCAATTTTTTCACCATGTAATTGATAAAAATTCATATTTTTTTCACTCATCATTGCAGGTCAGCACCAGTAACAGTAACGATGCCTTTTTGGCATTATTTCTTCTTTTGATGAATAAAAAAAACAAAAACAAAAAAACAAACTCCCACACATAGCGTGTTAGTGGCCAGAAATGGCCATTTAATGACCAAACGACCACTACGATGAGCAAAATTTGTATTTCGGTGTGTGTGTGCATCCTCATTAGCAGCAGGATGTGCTAACCACAGTAGCGTGGTCTTTGTAGGCACACTTCCACAGCTGGAGAAAGTGGCTGCTGTTCTAATCCTAAAGGTGCACCTTTTGCACCTTTTTCTCATTTTGTTGGTGGGCTGTGGGTCACACTCTGATTCAGACTACTGTATCTTGGGATCAGTGGCAGAAGCGACTGATGAGCATCGGGGACAAAGCTATCTTGCAGCTGCTGAGGTTACCAGCATGCACCCCTCTTCTGGGATCACTCTTCATTTGTAGATTTTAAAGGACTCCCACTCTTGTGAAGTGGTTTCCATGGGACAAAGGCATTATATTCCAAGACATCCAGGAGATTGTAGAAAAAAAGCTAGCAGCCAGCAGCTAGTTTTCCTTCAACAACTCAAGGTGCCAACATCCTGCCTAGGTCATCCACACTGGACAAGCTGGGGAGGTAGCTTTGCGTTGCTTCCCCGATTGTGCCAACAAGAGCCAGTTTTCATCTGAGGAGTTTCTGTGCCAAGGTGAACCCCTTTCCCTTTTTTACTTTTAATCCCCACAATTTAATCCCCACATTTGTGAAAGAAAAGCAAAACACTTTTTTTTGAAAAGTCTGTAACAAAACCATCAAATCTGATCAAGGTTATTTAAATGCTGCAAAAGAAGAATGGATTGGAAAAAAAAAATACATATCCTAACCTTAATTACTGGGGGAGAATAATGAATGATGCTCATAGTGAGTAAAAAGTAAACTGAGTGCATTTTTTAGACAGAGATTCACTTTTAATGTGTATGTATAATATAATACAGATACATAAAAAACACTCCCAAAACAGAATAAATTATTACAAATAAATTATTACAAAATATTAAAAAAAGAATATAAAAATGGAGGCAACTTTGCCTGTGGTAGAATGTATACAATGTATGAAAAAATCTTTACTGCAGATACTAATTTTGTGTTGTAAGATTTATGACTTTCATGCTTTCATAGTGGTACTTAGGAGAGCTTGACATTTTCTCAGGTGGTATCACACTGTAAAAAGTTTGAGAAACACTGATAAGTGTATGTGTGCTTTTGGAAAACATTTAAAGCTGCAGTACAGAATCTTTGAAACAAGCTTAAAACACTTTTAGAATATAAACAGAGCACTCTGCTTCTCTTTACAGCTCCTCACTCCACCAGGGCTGTTTGGCACTTTCTGATAGTGTGCAATTGTGATGTACGTACTGCGGCAGTCATACAGACAACTGGACGGTCCAAAAGTTGGCCTACCTATTACTGGCTGAAGTTTTAGTAGAGTTGTGGCTGAACCACATAAAAATATATCATTAATTTTAATCTCCACAATCAATGATAATTCCATGTGTTCCATGTGACTGGTTCTCAGATAGTTTTTTTTCTGCGCTATACAAGTCTCAATCACCAACATATACAAGCACCAGTGTTTTATATAGTTCATATGGTTTTTGTTTTATATATGTATTTTTAAAAACTAATTATTTGACTTACATGCTGCCATGGCTCACGCTGCAATGCATTCTGGGTAGCTTGTTCAAATGGGTTGCACTCAGAACCCTGAATTGAAGAATTCAGAAGAAACTTCTACCATCAGTTTTGCTCAACTTCAAAGCCACAGCAATGATGAGAGATCCACAATGTGCTAATTCATGTCCAGTGCTCTTACATTCAGTCAATTGGCTGCAGCTGCCATCTACACCTTTAAATTACATTCTGGTTTCTACAAGTCCTGCTGAAAAACCAGTGTCCTTTTCTAGCTAAAGCAGGGGTATGAAACGTATGGCCCGCGGGCCGGATCAGGCCTGCAAATAGGTTTAATCTGGCCCCCGAGATGATTTTGTAAAGTATAAAATTGAGATGCAATTTTTCAATAAAAGAAACTGCTGGGTTCTGGCTACCTTTACCCTGGGAGCACAGGAGCAAGCTGGACCTCTGCTGCTCCCACCCGAGGAACTGAAATGGGTGCAGGAGTCAGCAAGGTCACAGTTGCCCTCACCTGGGGAACCAGAACAGGCACAGGCAATGACTGGGCATCCGCCATACCCACCCGAGGAGTTCTCATGTCTGTCAGATTTATTATATGGACGTGGTGACAGTGTAAAGACAGCCTGTACTTGTGATTTTCAGACAAATTTTGGGAGCCGTTTTAACATTGGACTTTGTGGAAGAGTTGGATGGAGGAAGCTGTGCGTTGGTGACATTTATAAAAGAACCATAACATCTACTACAATAATAACAACATTGGATGAAAGAGGGCAATGATGGCTACGTTTTGAGGGTAAAATGATGGCTATAGACCGAATGCTGTGGACACAGCAGCAGTTGAAAGAGAAGATTTTAAGATCAATTTTTCCCCTGCTTCCACTCTAGCAGTTGAACTGTCTCATTCTAACCTCCAACATTCCGTCCCACACACACCCATTATAGACTCTGAAACGGATGAAAAAAGCATGAAACTTAAACTGGAACTGAAGTAAAAGTAAAGAGGATAATAAAAGATAAATACAAGCTGAATAGTTCAATGTCTTGGCTTAATTTTAAAGTTTGAATGGAATCTGTCGGTCAAGGTATGTGGAAGTAGTTGGAGTTGAAAGAGGAGTAAGTCGAATGAGAATCTGAAGATTCTTCCATTGAAATACACTATAGATTTTTGCTGAATAAAGTTGAATAATTTAAAAAATATATAAAAGTTAAAAATGAGAAAAATACAAGCACACATGTCCAAAAGAAGATGAATCTAATGGTGGTTGAATGGGTTTTCTAAGTTGAAAAGTGTTGAAGGAGATACAAAAATGTAAGGAAGATGAAAAGTAAATATCACCCCGAATACCTGTTTCCCCCGGCATTATACAAGAGGTCCATGCGACAATATTTAAAACTGCCTTTGTTTTGTTTTTTTAGATTTACAAACACAGGAACACGTGAGATCAAACGCCAAACACATGTACATTCTGTTCCCTGCCATTGTGAAACAACAGCAGAAACTCTCCGATCTGCTCAATATTAGATGGTAGTAAAGCGAGATCAACTGTCGCAAGCCCTATCTCAAAACAGCTTGCATTGTCGTGCAGCAGCCCCTGAACCTCCGCATGTGAAACCCCATCGGCCTCTTCGTACGGCACCCTAGCTGAAGACGGTATGTTCTTCAGAGTGATCCGGCAAAATAATAGAAAAATATACATGTTTACCGGTTTCTAATGTAAGTGTTGTCTTTTGTGTGTTTCAGAAACATGCCAGCTAAAGGCCCTCTGCAGTCTGTCCAGGTGTTTGGACGTAAAGTGAGTAAAAATGTGCAATTTAATCCACGTGTGGGGTTGCGGCTAACTTGTCTTGCTAGTCGTAGCTGTAATGGCTGATATTAAAAGGTGGTGGGCCTCTGATTTTACACTGCAATTCCGCAGTAAATAAGCCAGTTTATATGGTATTTATAACATTAAGTAGTAATAATACTTTCATTGAAGCTTGTAATTACTGTTCGATGTGATGTAGGTGCTACACACCGGACGGTTTTGCTTTTCTTTAGCTTACCACGCTAGCCCTGGTGCTAGTGTTAAGTTTGGGTTCTGAATGACAGAGTTAGCTCAGGTTTATCCTCATACAGTCAAATAGAACGTATTTAACCAAACCATTAAATATCGCTAATCCGTCACATCACCTTGAAATGCGGAGTTGCTGTCACCTTGGATTTTAAATTGAATCTCGATGCGTACAAATGAGCGGAAATTAAGAGTTAAACATTACGTCAATTGTGTATCACCAGATTGAACACGTTTGTATGTGCCATAGATTTACTCATTTACTTCGCCATGTTCATTTTCCACAGTGGGTTTTCTCGTGTCATTTTATTTTTTATATTTTACTTTAATTGAGCGACAACAGTTTGTGAAGCCTGTCCCCACCCGATGAAGTCGTGCATCAACTCCTGATGTTTACAGATTTGACTAAAGCTGAAGAAACTTACTTTGTTTTAGTTTAGTTTTGTAAATTAACCCCCCCCCCCAAAAAAAGTACAATATATTAAATTCAGTGGTATTCATCTGAACTTTCTGTTGCAGAAAACTGCCACAGCAGTTGCCCACTGCAAGAGGGGGAATGGCCTGATCAAGGTGAACGGCAGACCCCTGGAGATGGTGGAGCCTGCTACGCTCCAGTACAAGGTGAGTCCTAACAAGAGAGGTGAACATGAGTGATGTAAGTGGTCGTTATTTAATTTTGTGCACATCAAATGATGTCACAGTAGAGCGTGAAAGCTCTTTCTTCAGGCAGTTGATGTTGGACATTGTACATATGGGATTGATTTTATTTTATTTTTAATTTAAGCATAAATCTAGCTGCATTGGAGTTGCTTTTGGTACTTACAGTTGCATGTGTATATTTTAGAATACTATATGTAGAATTCAACAATTTTAAAATTCAGTTTTAAAACGATAGAAAGGATTTCCTTTTGAGAAACATCAATGACATAAATTTGACATCAATATGTGATTCTTTTTGTAAGCTTTTGGAGCCAGTGCTCTTGCTTGGTAAGGAGCGTTTTGCTGGAGTGGACATCAGAGTCAGAGTGAAGGGTGGTGGACACGTCGCACAGATCTATGGTAAGCAAAGTATTTCCTCTCTATAATTTTGCTCATGATGTTTTATGATTAGTGTTGAAAAAAGGCTCTGAATATCGACATGTTCTTCTCTCTCAGCCATCCGCCAGGCCATCTCCAAGTCCCTGGTTGCATACTATCAGAAGTGTAAGTAATGAAGTTTTTTTTTTTTTTTTTTTTGTACAAACATCACTCTTTTGTAAATAGGCATGTTTAGAGTCACTCCAGAGTACTACACATAGGTGAGAAGTGGAAAGTATTTGATAATCCCATGGTGCATTTCTTCTTAATAAAATCGTAAACCGTAACACAGTACAGAAAATTTGGTTACAGTTAAATACATTAGAACTTTTCTGATTTGACAACTCCAGGCTTTTGAATGCTATGGTAGGTTAGCCTACTGCTGAGCTATTGGTGTTTGCTCTATGCTGCATAAAACTGGACTAAGACTGACTATTTAATTGTTTGCATTGGAATTGTTGCGTGATCATAAGCAGTGGGCTGAGCTGTGAGATAGAACTGCTGTGTTGTGCTCACTAGAGCAGGTCATTGTCAGCATGAACTATTTTTGAGATTCACAGGAAGGTATTTCAGAAGCAATCTAGAAGTGGCACACTACTTCACTAAAAATATGCATCTATTCTAAGTCACTTCACAGAGTACATGAGCAGGGCAGGAAATCAAAAATAAGATGACTTCTATCATCTGGTAAATTTTTAAAAATAAAATTCCCCCCGTGTGTGCAAATTTCTCTGCTTTAGATACTTGAGTACTCGTCCATTCTGCAGTAACTACTACTTTTTAAATATGGGTTTTGTTGGACATAACACACATTTATAAAGGAGCTGTGAGAGTAGAAATGAGTTTTTATTGATCTGATTTTTGTATGTATTGATGTACAATTGTCTCTTGATGACTAGGAAAGATCAGGGTTGCATTGTGGATATGAAACAGCTGGAAATTCTGTAGTTCTAACAAGTTCATAATAAATATTGAAACGTAGCACAAGGAAAAAGTTACTGCAGTTATGGAAATCTGCAAACAGTCGAACCAGTGAAGAACATTTGGCTAGACTGCATATTACTCTGAATCTTAATCTGGACTAATCTGTATTTGTTTTACTGCAGATGTGGATGAGGCCTCCAAGAAGGAGATCAAGGACATCCTGATCCAGTATGACAGGACCCTGCTGGTTGCCGATCCACGTCGCTGCGAGTCCAAGAAGTTCGGTGGACCTGGAGCTCGCGCTCGCTACCAGAAGTCCTACCGTTAATCCCCGTGTACATTTTCATAATAAATTGGAGGAACAAAGAAAACAAATTTGTGATTTTATTTATTGACTTGCTCTGTTCCACGGTTATCACCCCTGGTTATTGTCATCTTACAACTGCTCCACTGATTTGTTTTGGTTGCTAGGCACCTGCAGCCACTTTCTATTCACAATAGCTCAAGTACATTCAATCAGTGGGAAACAATATCACAGACGATTACCTATGTGCAGCTGCATTTGTTTTTGCTGACAGTCTCTAGTACTTGTGATGTTACTCAATCTGAACCATGGCTCTCATATTAGGTAACTCTCTGAAGCTACCAACAGTATTTACCGCTAATGTGGTCACAGAAATTACCTGCAACTATTGCATTTATCCCAGTCGTTTGCTATTTACCACTGGCCTTAACTATTTAGTAGTGCTAAGTTCACTACATAGGTCTTCAGAAAGGTTACAGACTGTTTAAACAGCAGAAATGTTTATGTTTTGATATAAGAAAAGGACACCAGATAATATTGAGAGTCACACTGATTAGCTGTGTGATAACGTGCACAGACTGTAAAAGATGCAACTTGTAGAAAGTGAGTGAAAATGTGCCTAAAACAGGCATGTATTGTAATATCCAGCAGGGGGCGACTTCATATCAGAATCAGAATCAGAATGGGTTTATTGCCAGATGTTGAGGTTTACAACATTAGGAAATTGCTGCGGTGCTTCAGTGCAGACAATAAGAATTAAAGTGCTATGTAGAAAGAAAGATATGTGCATGAGATATACATGAGATATATACATGAGAATAAGAATTATGAGTGCTACGTAGAAAGATATATACATAGGTTATATGGATGTTAATGGCAAAAACAGGGAAATGCTTCCCTTTTCTTTTGGGATGACTTGGTGGTCTTAAATCTGATTCAATATCACATCTCTATTTAAAATTCTATGGACATGGTTGAGCCTTTATATGGGTGTGCAGTATCAATGGCTGCAGGACTCTCCTAGAAAACCAGCCATAAGCAAAAAATATTAACAAAGAGCATAATGCTTCCAAATCTCTCATTGATTAACTTGGTGTGTAAAAATGTCTAACTGGACCTTTATGTAACGCCTTTTTGGGCCTTACTGATAATTTAAAGCAGTACAATACCAACACAAAGCATTATTAATTAGGCGAAACAACCAAATGTGTGATGCAAGATAATTTTTTGTGTGTAATCTTCAGCCGTCAAAACGTTAAGAAAACAGAAGACGCATGAAGACACCAGGAGACAATAAAATACAAAAAAAACCAAGGGCCAGTTTTTATTTCTGCATTCCAAGATGTTTGTGTTCTTTTTGTTTATAATTTTTATACTACAATTGTAACATTCCAATTGTAGTATTGGAATTGCAACATTCCACCAGTAGATGGTGCTATAGCACATTCTACTAAACCAATGGTAAAAGCATTGAAAAGTAACACATTTCTCCCCTCTACCACTAAAAGCCCCGAGAGAGTGTTCAGCTGGTCAGAAAGCATCATATAGCTCAGATAATATGCAATCAGTGAATGCATAGAGAAGATTATACATTACCAGTTTTTGCCAGCATGATGCCACATATGTTGTCTTGCTTGGAAAACTGATTGTCAGGCTCCGGTATTTCTTCTTAATCTAAATTTGCTTTCCCCCTCTCCTTTTGTCTCTACTGTGTAAGTAAATACTCATGCAAATGTTGATTATTGTTCCAGGCCCATGCTGGTTTGTTATTAGAAATGAGATATTGCGACCCCACAGTGTGTCCCAACACTGATTTGATGAATGCTGAACAATGAAGCCCGGCTCTGTGTGCCAAAATTTCAGATTGCATTATCCTGGGTGGTGGTTTTATTGTAATTTTGCAGTCTTATTTACTGTGATAAGAATACCCTGCGCAGTCAATTTACATGGTGCCTGCTTCTCTGTAGCCAGTTTTTGTCCGGGACGGTATTTTTACATAAAACTGCAGCATTGTTTCCTCAGGTTGTGTTGACTGCTTGTTACTGCTATCTGTGTTTATTCCTTCCCGCCAGCGCCGATGCACAGGCACACCCGAGTCTTGCACAGCAACGGGAGCATGATGAGCTGAGCTGAGGCCCAGATGTTGTTGGCCTCTCTGTAGGCAGTCAGCAACAGTCGTTCCCACTCGGAGAGCTCCCAGAGGGGATCAGGCCTGTTTATAGCCCTCCAATAATCAACACAGCAGGGAAGCCCACTCCCTACTGCTACTGTTGTTTACTACTGTTTATTTTCTGCCCCTGCCTGCAACCTCACCTCTGAAGGCCATAATGTTACATCAGGGACATACTGCACCTGTGGAAATGGCTGTTTTCTGAAATGCCTGAGAACACAGACTAACCTAATGCAGTTAATGCAGAAAGCTGTAGGGAACAGAGGTGGGAAGAGGAAAATGCTGGGCTGGGATCAATGTTTGCACCTGATTTCTCTCTCTCTAATGGCAAAATTGGTCTCCATCTCTGGTTTTTCCACAATAATGTGTATACCGTGCATAACTGTTTAAATAGACTGCAAAGGGAAGAGTAAACTGTCATAACATAAACTACTTTTCATACAGTAAGTTGTGAGAGTGGTTCCCGAGCTTATTTTATCTGCTGTTCTCACAGAGGCCTGTTGGATGTATAAAAAAATAATAATATTAATAACTCCTCAGTAACACTTGAAGCTGAATCTGGACTCCTTTCATCTTACTTCTCAAACTCAATTTTAATCCTTCACTTCCAGCACTGTCAAAATGTTTTTCTTTTTTGTCCTTTGTTGAACTTTGACATTTCACATCATCCAACTTTAATATAAGGCAAAGATAGCCTGAGTAAATAAAACAAAAAAGCAGATTTTAAATGATGATTTCATTTAATAAGTGAATGAAAGGCTATCAAAACTTTCAGGTATACTTGAGAGTATCCTAGCATGAACAGACTGTTTAAGGTCATCCCCAAAGCATGTAAATCAGATTTAAGTTCAGACCTTTAGTGATTCACTCCCAAACTACTTTCTTTTGTTTTTCTCCTTTTTTTTTTGGCCTTCACATACAAAGTCTTGGTGGTGATGATATTTCTATGTACTGGTTCTATATTGAGTGGTAATCACATCTGCTTTTCATGCAGAAGGTCCTGGGTTCACTCCCCAGTGGGACAATTGACAAGAAATATACGCTTTCTTTGCTGGCTATATATATATATATATATATATATATATATATATATATATATATATATATATTTGTTGTATTAATACGCTTCAATCTGTCAAAAATGGCTTTACTAAAGTGGAATAAATCATTTACTAATGCTTTATGTACTTGTGAAAAACAGAGTTGTATTATGAGCTTTATAGACTGTCAAACATGCCCAGCTTCATTACATATTTCACTTTAAATTGGACGAATGCTTACAAAATGAACACAACAACAAATCATAAATCAAGTGACGACTAGCTTTCTACATAGTGAGTTTATTGTATTGTGCTTTGGCTTTTTATATGGTCTACGCTTAGCCGTGCAGAATCCAAACCTTTCATAAAGGTTTAGGATTGCTAATGACTTTGTTGTGCACGGTTATCTATTTAAAAATGGTATATAATGGTTTTAGTAGAGGTGCGTGTAAAGGCAAGTAATCCATGCATGGTTCCAGAAAATTAAGAAAAGGAACTGAATTTTCCTACAGTGTGAACTTTATTGTAATTTTTAGCGCACAAAGTATCACATAAAGCAAATGTGCACTATGTTGGCAGCTGTATTGGTTTGTTTTCCCTCTTTTTAACAAGCTCTTGCTTTGATTCAGTTACACTGCTGTGAATCTGATTCTGCGGTTATTTACAAACTGAAGGACTGTGATGGTAAATTAAGTAAATTCGATCCAGAACACAACAGGTGTCTGAAATATTTTTGCACAACAGTTTTTTATGAATCTTTTAAATTGTGTAATTGAGCGTGTGGGGTTTCTTCCTTCATGGCCCAGCACTGACGCACACAGACACACACACACACACAGTGGAGCCTACCACCTGCTTTTCCTCTGTTAACACCTCTGCCTCGCTAGGTCTCCAAATCACACCAACACTGAGGTGTTAGGCCAGGATGCATTTTGTCATCACTTGCACTTTATGCCCTCCTCTCCTCGTGACGCCTTTTATGAACAGACACACACACAGTGCAATTAACACATGGAAGCATATGAATGCACCCAAATGTATGCTTAGAAAATCGGCTTCAAGCCTAGTTTTTGGCATTTTTTCTGGAAATGCAAAAAACAAAACAAAACAAAAACAAAACAGCAAGCCAAAAGATGGAAAACAAAAGTGAAGGATGTTCGTCCACTGCTCTCCTTTCTCTTCCTGTAGCAGTCACATCCTTGTCCAGTCTTCTTCCCTGAAATGAATAAACAATTGTTTGAGGGTTCCAGAGGCTGAAGATCAGGGACTGTGGCAGGCAGCAACAAATGTTGGCTTCATTTTAGATGAAATGCTGTCCAGCCAGGCAACACACTGCTGTTTGGGCTGAGAGTGTTAATGAGGGGCTAGGTGCTTATCTGCTGCATTGTCCTTGAGGGGAGCCGATCTCTGTTTGGGTGCATGTAAAGGCAAAGATTCAGTAACACCACAGCTTAAATTCTGCTATAAACTTCTCTGTTTTTTTGCTTTGAGTTTTATTTCTTTTATGCTGCGTAAAACTTTTAAAGAACTCCCATTTATTCCTTTGTGACTCAAAGAGTGCAAAAACAAAAAACAATTAGCAGTTTTTGGTTTACCAGTTTTGATGGTCGCTGAGTTAGTCACCCAGCTTCCCAGATAGATCCTGTAGATTTTATTATTTCATAGTTTGTGCTTCTGTAAAAAAAATGTCAATTTAAGTGATTTGCATTTTGTTGTTTTGACATCCATTTAAATAAATGACATTCAGAGGTCTTAATTTGTGATTTTTTTTAAAATTCCAGTAGATTCCTACGTCCTCTTGTTTACAGTCTTTATGATAAGCAAAGCTAACCAGCTGTTTGCTATAACTGCCCATCTCTGTGTCTGCACCCTTAGCCAGCACCATAAACTGTATAAAAAGATGGCCACCACCAATCGGTTCCTGTTTTTAGCATCTAAGCTTTTGCCATTTTAATAATAGTGAGAAAACCCCAACAATTTGTTGAACAATGAGCAAGCACTTGTTGACAGTGGGAAGATAAAACTCCCTATTAACAGGAAGAAACCTCCAGCAGAATCAGGGCATTTCCCCCCTTTAATTAAGAAGGAAATGAGCTAGACACACATTTTACAGTTTCACTACAGCAATTCATACTGTAGATAAAATAAATTCTATAAAACATTTAAAATAAGACTATCCTTAAACATCTACATTAATATTAAGCAATTGAACACTAAGTATGTTTACCTTTAACACTTTAAGTTAAATGTACTGGAGTACATCCTAAGGACATTTACATAGACATGTAATGCTACTTTCACTAAAGGAAAACACTTAAAAAAATCCACTGCCATTTGTCATTGACCAGTAATAGTAAATATTTATAGAACAACTATAGAAATAATAATATTTTACAATTCTTCAGGCAAAGCAGTCTAAGCAGAGTGTAGAAAGATGCAAGAAACTGTCAACATACATAAAATATTGAGAGAGAGCATATTGTCATATTGTGTTTTAATATTCTATTTAAACAGTGGCTAACCTGCATCTTTTCCCTTCTTTTAAAGGAAGTGGTGATGATTGCATCTGCTTCTTGCCTTTCTGCAAAATCAGAACACGCCAACAACACATACCAAGTTCACTTCTTGCAGCACTAAACAGATGTGCTGTGTGCATATACTTTATACATGCAGTTTCCCCTAAAGACGTTTAGCAACACTGTCTTGGATCAGTCAATAGAAACTCGTCCTGCAACCAAAAACATTCTTCAAAATTCATCATCTCTTATTTAAATCAGCCAACCTCCTTAATAGTGTTGTCTCTTATATATGTTATACATTTCTCCATAGAGGAAGACAGCTGTAGGATAGCATCTTGTAGTGGAGCACCACATACAAGTATAAGTTGGACTTTTCACACTTGGGATTCAGAAACTACAGCACCTTCGACAGGAAAGTAAGCAAATCCTTTTTGGTTATAGTTTAGTATGACTTATGAAAATTGTCATTGGCTCCACTGGGGATCGAACCCAGGACCTTCTGCGTGTAAAGCAGATGTGATTACCACTACACTATAGAACCAACTAAAAAGATGTATCCACCACCAATCCATGGCCATACTCCTAATACTTTACGATTTCATAAAATATGAAACGTGAGTTTGATAAAACATCATCTCTTGTTCTCTTTTTTTAAAGAGGGAAATATGTCATCCACACATTACTCAAGACGTCCACTGGAAGTGACACAACCACCGGTTGCTAGGGAAACTGTGCCTCAGCAATGCAACCAACATGTTTAAAGGGAAACTTTGACTTTGAAGAAAAAGCTTTTACGATTTCACTACATTCACTTGATCCTAGATTGTCACAGAGATCGTCTTATGTCGAAAATGAAGGACAAGTTAATGTCACATGGTTAGTGATCATGTGTCTGCAAACCCTCAGAAAGGACCGACTTGCTGAAAGCTGCAAATAGAATGGATGACTAGTTGTTACTGCTATATGTTTTTCAGCTTGTAGTCCACTGGAAGGGTGTTTGCATCGTAGTGTAGTGTTTCACAGTGAGGGCACACGAACATCTCTTTGGAACGCTGCACTAACCGTGAGCTGACAAGCTGATTGTGACACAAGCTGAGCCTTCATAAACTGTAGCAGCCACGTGACTGTTGACAGAAAGCTAACATATCCTTTAGGCTTATAGTTTAGCCTGCTTGACCAATAACAATTCAGGTTCTACTGGGTCCTTCTGTGTGTTAAAACTCCTCCACCTATAACAAAAGAGTGTTTTTATCTGTATGCATGAGGCGGCTTGTTACATTTGTCTCTGTTACTTTAGTGATTTTGTTGTAACTGACACACCAAACAAGGGTTTCATGCACATGAGATCGTGCCTGGGGTCATTTGCCTGCTAGTTCTATAAAAGATCTTTGCTGGAGTGGAAACACCGCTAAGTATTTGTCTGTTAATAGTGTTAGTTTTGCAAGCGCAAGTAAAAGCACTTGGTGTGTGCAAAGCGTTTCTGAGTATATCGGTTCACTTTGTGTAATGCATTTTTAAATGCCTGTGGAAAAGCACAATTATCCCAAATGAGCAGCCACCTAAATGTTCAAAATTACCATTTCAGAGGTCTGCCATAAATCTGGATGACATCTTTAAAATCTCTTGTTTATTCCACAATCCCACGCTCCACTCAGCTCCCCCACTCGCCTATCCCCTCAAAGTACACTTTGTTACCGTTAAGGACTGAGTGAGAATATGGAGCCGATGATGGATTCATCTCATCTGTTTCACTCTGGCCCTCCCCTCAGCCTCTTTTTGGTCAGAAAGGAGCCAGAAAAGGGCTCCCTGTTACTGACCCGCTCTGTTAGTCACACTTTCTGCAGCCAGCATTGACTCATTCCCAACGCATTTAACCTAGACTTGAACTAAAGCGGAATTAGTCCCAGTAGGCCCGCACGGCCGAACCTTTGTCTCCCATCAAAATCTGCCTCACCTCTTTACGCCTTCTGTCTCTTTTACTTCCTTCGTGTTTGTGCAGGCAGTGTGTCGGTGGCACTGCGGCACTGCACACAGGGTGAGCTGGGTCATGCAGGGGTTTCCCCCCCGAGAGCTTGACCGTTAGACCCGAGCCAAATCAGGGGGTCACAGGCTACCTCTCACACCATTCAACCTTTACCCTTCAGCCCTGACTGCGGCACTCTGATGCCCTGCGACAACCTGCAGAGGACTTGCAGTGATCCCCCCTCCTCAGGTGTCAGCCTGGATCTATTTTAGTGAAAACACACTGAAAACCATCACCTCTTGGGCAAAACTGGTGAGGAGATTATGAGGAGATGGGATTGCAGACAGCTTTGAAGTATTGAGGTTATCTTTTTATTCTCCCCGCATTTGTTGTTGTTTCTTTTAGAGTCATGATTAAAGGAAAATGAGAGAAACTTTCCTGAGTGGAGATGGAAATGTTTGCTTTATATTGTCACCCGTGTATTCTTTTTGAGATGAATGACTCATCGCGGTGCACAAGGAAAAGTGTTTGTTAAACAGCGTGTTTAGTAATCACACATAATTGCAGGAGCTGAGTTAGTTGATAAGCTTTCTTTGGGGTGTCTGGGCTGTTTTTACTGCAGTGTTCAAAACTATTATGTAATGACCTATGACCTGTATCATCAAGTATAGCCAATTCTGCACACACTTTGAACATACAGATGTTTGAGGAGTGTTTCACTTATAGCTGTCTTCTTATCAGAACAGTAACTTTATGGCTACCTACATTTGATGCATTTAGAGGCCATCTGCAAACTGTGTTGTACAAAACTTTGCTTACAGGCATTGCACTAGCAGCAAACAGCAATGCATCTCACTGTCATGCATAAAGGAAAAGATAGTAACAAATAACATCAAACACTAAACATTTTACTACCTCAATACATAAATATGGTCAAGAGGTACGATTCAGTAATTCCAGTCAGCAAAGCAACAGCTGCAACGTCTTATGTGATGGCATCACCCTGTCAATCAAGGCGACTGTGGAGCTATAAAGATCTTTTTTAGCTTCATTAAAATTCAAAAAGGTGAGCTATAAAAAATTCTCTTCTGAAAACCAAAGCTGAAAAAGGCTCTCTTATTCTAATTAGTAACTTGTGAGCATATATTTCTGCACATACTGTGTATGTTTTATTCAGTATATATAGTATTTATTTATAGTGTTCTGGTTGTCTTGCTTTGGCAGACAGTACTACAGTTTCATTGTACGACATCAGGGGTGCTCCACATCGACGTTGCAGGAACAAAATATACCGGTAAACAGTAAAGTCATACACCATTTAGTTTAAAAGACTGAAATGAACGAACTGAAAACATCAGTCTTTCAGTGTTCAAGAACAATCTCAAACTAGCATCGGTTCAACCTTTATTTTGAAGTTATTTTTTCATTTTTATCATTACTGCATGACAGCCAGATTCAATTCAAAACAATGATTGCACCAATGTTTCATTGTAAAGTTTTGCAGTTGACAAAAGTGTATGTCGTCACCTTAAATGAGACCAATAACTTATAGCAAAAGCTGTATTTTTGAGTCATGCTAGATTCTGTTATTAAGACGATGATAAGCCCTCGTCCTGCAGCATCCCCCCCCCGTGTATGATGGTGATGCTGAATAAAGTTTGTATGATTCCTTGAATCCAGACCTTCCCAAAGTGTGGGGCCTGTCCCCTGGGGGGGCGCAGAGCCATTGCAGGGGGGGCGCGGCATGAAAAGAGAAAAAAACAAAACAACGCTTGGACACTGCTAGCACGGGGCGCCCACACAAACGCAAAGCAGGAGATGAAGCATAGCTGAATATGTTTCCAAACCAACTTCATTCTAAGCCAAAGACCAGAAAATATGGTGAAGCATATCTTCCCTTTGGTTTCACCTGCACAAGTGCCAAGGTAGGTCTCCCCTGCAGAACTGGTCTTTCCTTCGTCGGGAGCACGGGCTGGGCTCTTCAAATCACAGACAAACAGTATCCCACATTCTTGATTTTTAGTTCACAAACACTTGTTGTAATGACTAACTACTCCTGACATTTTGGAGATGTTAGCTCTTTATACAGTAAAGTTGCAGTGGGATACAAATAACATCAGGCTGATCCTGCCACGATTTGTTCCCCCTGTCTAAATCACGGACAGACAGCTGTTTATGTTTTTAAACCCATTTTGCACAGAGAGGCATTTAAAAAAAAAAAATTATTGATAGCAATGTTGAATATTATTACACAGGAAAAAAACAACTACGTGTAAAAGAATTAAACCGTGAACCTCTGCCTTTCTAAATAGAGGGACAGTAACTGCGTGTTTATATGTAAGAGTGTAAAACCTGAAGATAGAGACAAAATACTGTTTATCTGCCATTCTGCAATTCTTCTCAGGTAAGCAATAACGTGGTGCACAGCTGACGTGAAAAAAGGCACATACCTTTAACATTGCATGAGGAACTCTGTATTCCTTGTCCACACCTAAACGCAAAAAATGAGTTTTAAAAATCTCTGTTTTTGGTGATTCGAAACGCTGTTTACGTGTGGACGACACAGCTGCGTTTTCAAAAATACCCGTGTAGGTGCGGACGTAGTGTAAAAGAGTAAGTAGTTTATTTTATTACTACCTGCAGATTACTTGTATTTGCTTAATTGTTTACTAAATGTTTATGGTGTGAAATAAACCGCAATTGAGCAAAACATGTTTGTTTTCTGTAAAACAAAGGGGGGCCCAGCGAAAAGAGTTTAATCTAAACAGTTCTTTCAGATTTGTTCACCAACTCGTTCACTTCCTGTCAGCACAAACAGTCTTAAGCAGCAAGCTAATTATTACCCGTAAGTCATGTGACCATGGATTCTGTCACCACTGAGTAGCAGCCAATTTGACTTGGAGATCTGACCTTCACCCGCTCACTCACCAGCTTCCAGTTACTCCTTTATCGCTCATGTCTCTCTTCCCAATCCCACCCGCAGCTCACCAGTCACACAGTCAGACGCACAGGAGACTAATAAATGACTCCGTGCATGGAGGGAAGTGAACACGAGGGGGGGGGGAAAGGATCTCTCAATGAACATCACTATCATATATCAGCTGATATAACCCATTAAACATTTCAGCGTTGAATCACCAGCTGTGCCAATGCGATCAAAGTCATTTATGACTTTTGAACTAGGTGTCTCAATGTCTTTTCTAGCACTGCAAAAATGTTCCTTTATTAGAAAGTCCAAGTTAAAAAAAATCTATTATAACATAAGCCAAAAAAAAAAAGAGGCAAAAAACTTAATGAATGACTAATCACCAAGAAATAAAAAATCTCTCCATTTATGATGCTGTCTTCTTGAGGAAGTTGATGTTTCAACCTTATTTTTAAACCACGTTCTCCCAAATGGTGCTCTGCTTAAACCATTAAACAGCCCTGTCCTGATGTGGTCTAAAAAGACCTATGGCTGACCAAAGTCTCCCTTCATGGGTGATCTTTACTGAAACCAGGGCCCAGAAGAGGTCTAGCTCCCTCTCAAACCGCTTGACTTATAAGATGCTCCAAAATGATGGATTATTTTCTCCTGCAGTGGTGCCTGTCCTGCTAAAACCAGCATTAGAGAGGCAGGTGAGTTTTATAGTCAATGCTCTCATCACTTAATGCTGGCACGGCTCCCCAAAACCTGTTGCTCTCCTGTGAGGGACTTGAGCTGCTAGTCAGGTTCTAAATGCTGTGGAGCACATGGGCTACTTGACTCAGACCTGTGAGGAAGGGTTGTGAAGATTGTTACTGAGACAGATGACTGTGAATTGATTGCCCTTTGACTGCTGCCAAAAGCGCTCAGTGTGCCATCCTGTGCTGAGTGTGTGTGTGTTTCAGCCTGCAATGGGTGCTCGGTGTAGAAATGAAGGGACATGGCTAATTAAATGGAGTAAAGGCTGTTGAAAGGGGCTCGACACTGCCAGCACGAGAGGACTTGACACCCATGTGTTCGTGTTTTGAGACAGAGAGAGAGAGAGGGGGCAAGCGTGACGGAAGCAGGAGGCCCACATTTGCAGCACCCCGCCCGGCTGGCAGGGCTCAGTCATGGGGCAAAGGCCCGTGTGGAGGAGGAAGAGGTTCTAACGGAGGAGTCTGGTGTTGATATTAACTGCATTTCCAGACCTTCCACTGCAGTCGTTCTCTTTTCTTTTCTACGTTTCTCCAACTCTAAACCCTAACACCCTATCCTACTGCTACACACACAAGTATACACGCACATTCCAAGTGAAAGGGATGGGAGCGTGACAATCGGGAAACAACGGCTGTTAGTTACAGAAAATGCATTACGGCGTGAGCCTCCTCCCGCGAAGAGGAGGAAGTGGTGGGATTACTGACGGGCTTGTACGAGGAGAGAGCGAGGCTATTTCCTCCCCCTCTCCGTAGTAAACTGTCCAGATTTACAAGGCCTCCAGGGATACAGAAATCCCATCCTCGTCCCATCAACCCTCGACAGCTCCTGATTTAAAAATAATCCTAAATCAGTGTGTGACAGTTGTCGGTGGAGTATAAGGGGGCCAGAAAAGAAAAGAAATAAAATTGCATAGGACAGCTGGGTCTGTTAGCTAGGAGATAAAGCTTATGTGTACTTTATATAAAAAAAAAAGAGTGTAATTACAGTGTAATTACAGTCCTATCATTCACTTAATGATATTAATAAAACTTCTACACTAACATTGATTTTCTGAGCTGTAAATGTGATAATAAAAACTGTTTTTTCATGTAACTTTTGGCCTCTTCTATGTAACGATGTCACTTCACTGTGAGAGGAATTCACCACAGTGGAGACACACCTGATGAAAATACTTTTGTTTGGAGTCATGTTTTATTCAAAGAATAAACCTACATTCACGGACCACTTTATTAGGTACACCTGCTCAGCTGCTCGTTAATCCAGACATCTAATCAGCCATTCACATGGCAGCAATTTAATACATTTAGGCATTTAGACATGGTCAAACTGAGAATCAGGATGGGAATAAAATGTGATGTACGTGACTTTGAATGTGGCATGGTTGTTGATTTGCTGATAGGAAGGCAACAGTACATCAAGTAGCCACTCATTACAAAGGTGTGTAGAAGGGCATCGAACTTGCCGAATCAGGCTTAGCAGCAGAGGACGACACCGGGGCTCCATCTGTTAGATCAGAACAGGAAACTGAGGAAAACAGCTCACACTGGCTCACCAAAACCTGACAGAACACTGAAAAAATGTAACCTGGTGTGGTGAGTGTCAGTTTTTGCAGCAACATTCGGATGTTAGGGTCAAAGTTTGACGTAAACAGCATGAACGCATAGAACCATCCTGTCCTGTATCAACAGTTCAAGCTGCTGGTGGTGTAATTGTGTAGGGGATAGTGATTGGTACACCTTACACCTCTAGGTACCGAACCGAGCATTGTTAAACACCACAGACTACCTGATTAATTTGTTGCTGAGCCTGTACCTCTCTTACTGAGCACAGTGTACCCATGTTCTGATGGCTGTTCCAGGAGTGTAGGGCACCATGTCACAGAGCTCTCATCATGCCAAACTGGTTTCCTTAACATTACAACGAGATCATTCTACTCAAATGGCACAGCAGTCCATATCATTTGTCAGATCTTGCTCACCTTTCTCTGACAATTGTTCTCCAGTGTTAATTGTAGGTGTTGTGAAGAGGAGCCAAAGTTTATAGGAGAATACAGATTCCCAACAGAACATATTTTAATGTGAATATGCATCAGGGCACCTCTTTGTTATGCATAGCTAGCTAACTAAAACTAAAGTAAAAGGAAAAACTAGACTCTTTTGATCACAACCTACCTGATGAAGTGCTGGTGGATTGAAATGACAATAAAAGCCACTTGACTTGAGTTGACCAGAATTAAAAAGACTACAACCAACACTGAAGCTGTTAAAGACTAAAAATAAAACTATACATTTTCATACAATAAAAACTAAACTCAAATGTGCAAATCTGCTCTGGAAAACAACCAAAACTATACAATGACTTAAAAACAAAAAGTCAAAATGAAATAAAACTAATTAAAAAATACAAAACTATAATAACTCTGGTGAGAGCACGCCATAATACTGCTCAACTTTGAGCCTCAAGTCAATTTAAATGGGTAAATTATATTAAAAATCCACCCTGATACAGTTACCACACTGGCAGGAATTAGCTATAAATCACCAAACTGTTTTCAGTAGGGCTGTAAATACAGTTATTTCTGCTGTAGAGCTGGAGATTTTAATGTGGGACTATATTTATATTTATTGATTTTGGAGCCTGCCTCAAGTGGCCACTTGAGGAACAGCAGTGTTTGCAACTTATTACAAAGGTAAAATTGATATTTATTGGTCAGCAGCAATGTGGAAAAACTTACCCAGAGCCCAGAAGTCTAACACTATCTCCCCTCTTCCACATTGTTCTTAGTATGAATGAGCATATGTATGACTCCCTGTAGCCTTCGCAGCAGTAAATAACATCATTTCACTCTCCCTTCTCCCCTGTTCCAGCTACTGCTCCATTGATGTATGTTTTTTACTGCGGCAGCATCACCTCAAACCGGATGCACTCCAACTACCCTTCAGCCTCTTCTGTGATCACTGCAGGTCTCGGAAGACCCCTTCAACAGAAACAGGAAGCAGTTCACGGCACAGGTCGTGACCCCTCTCATTCAGCCCCATGAGTCAAGCAGGGCCCACCCCGACGAAACCCAGGAAAGTTCCGGTCCCATCAACAAGGTGTGGAAGGATAATCGGGGGAGAGGAGGGGTGCAAAACTTTGCTCTTTTTCTCTCAGTGCACATCTGTATGCATGTGAGTCAGACTAAGAGAGGTACACATCTGTCAAGCGGCAGCTGTGTAACATTATTACACACAAGGCCAAGAGAGGCACACCTAAAGTCAGCTCCAGCTGCATCTCATACAAGGCTGCATTCACAGGAGGAAACTACTGTATGAGCTGCAATTGAGCAAATATTGAGGTCTTATTGGTCCCTTTAGACGTCTGATCTGAGTCCGAGGATCATAACACAGGCTGTTACTGGGCATGCATGCTGTAAAAAAGCCTTTCCCAAAAGGCAACTGACTCTATCTATATTTTAGGTGTTTTTTCCCCTCACTGTGTGTTTGGCTGATGTTTTAAAACATCTGGAGCTTAATGTATTTTAGCGTGAAAAAACTGACATTGCACAGGACGACTTGAAATGACGAAAATGTGGTGTGAAATTATGCTGAGTTCTTAAAAACTCCCACTCATTCATGTATATACACGCCATGTTTATGGATTTTACATCTGCATTTAATACTGTTTAAGCTGATACGTGTTAGTGTGTTAGAGTAAATGCTGCAGTGCCATTTACTATTATTACCAGCACCGGAGCTCCACAGGGGAGTCTTACCCCTCTGGTTTTATTTACTCATTACACTAATGAATGCTGATCTAACTCATGTGATGTTTTTAATATTAAATTTGCTGATGATCCAGAAATTATTGGTCTGATCATAGAAGCTGAAACAAATTGCTGCAAGTACCCAAATGACTTTGTTACTTAATGCTCATTTTCTTAAACCAAGAAAATGAAGGAAATAATTTTTGTCTACTCCTAGCGCCAAAGGTGTCTAAAATAAAGCACATAGTCGTACAGTCTGGTTTACAAAGATTTACGAAAGAGTGGGTCCTTCTATCCTTGAGATAGAACCACCATCAAATCTAAGTGCTATAATTGGAAAGTGGAAATGCTTAGGAAACACAGCAATTCAGCCACAAAGTGCCAAAAAAACTGTAGACTGGGAGCTTCATGGCAGCTCCCCTTAAACAGTCTGTAATGTGCACGTGGCCCATTACTTTAGTGGATAGATACACACTAGTTCTTTTCTATTGTGTATTTGCGCAGTGTATTCTAACTTTCTGCTTTACTGTCTGGTATTTTTACTGTCTGTAGTCCTGTAAGATTTCAATAACACAGTATGACAGATTTGTGAGTCCCAAGTGATGCAGCAAGAGATGAGCAATCCTCGGTGATGAATCACACCCACTTTGCCGCCCCGTACAACCCCACTAAACAAAGCTAGGTGATGTGAGGTCTGTGCCACTTGTATTTTGAGTTGCTGTGATTCTTGATTATGTTGCAGATTTTTTGGAGCACTTGTTAAATGTATGTAACATTTGCAGTTGTGTTATATATGTATGTAACATTTGCAGTTGTGTTATGTGTATATATATATATATATATATATATATATATATATATATATATATATGTGTGTATAAAAAAAACACCCAGCACGCCCCTGCGGGCGGTTTATCCTTCAAGCTCGGGTCCTCTACCAGAGGCCTGGGAGCTTGAGGGTCCTGCGCAGTATCTTAGCTGTTCCCAGGACTGCGCTCTTCTGGACAGAGATCTCCGATGTTGTTCCCGGGATCTGCTGGAGCCACTCGCCTAGCTTGGGAGTCACCGCACCTAGTGCTCCGATTACCACGGGGACCACCGTTACCTTCACCCTCCACATCCTCTCGAGCTCTTCTCTGAGCCCTTGGTATTTCTCCAGCTTCTCGTGTTCCTTCTTCCTGATATTGCTGTCATTCGGAACCGCTACATCGATCACTACGGCCGTCTTCTTCTGTTTGTCTACCACCACTATGTCCGGTTGGTTAGCCACCACCATTTTGTCCGTCTGTATCTGGAAGTCCCACAGGATCTTAGCTCGGTCATTCTCCACCACCCTTGGGGGCATCTCCCATTTTGACCTCGGGACTTCCAGGTTATACTCGGCACAGATGTTCCTGTACACTATGCCGGCCACTTGGTTATGGCGTTCCATGTATGCCTTGCCTGCTAGCATCTTGCACCCTGCTGTTATGTGCTGGATTGTCTCTGGGGCATCTTTACACAGCCTGCACCTGGGGTCTTGCCTGGTGTGATAGACCCCAGCCTCTATGGATCTTGTGCTCAGAGCTTGTTCTTGTGCTGCCATGATTAGTGCCTCTGTGCTGTCTTTCAGTCCAGCTTTGTCCAGCCACTGGTAGGATTTCTGGATATCAGCCACCTCCTCTATCTGCCGGTGGTACATACCGTGCAGGGGCCTGTCCTTCCATGATGGTTCCTCGTCTCCCTCCTCTTTCTTGGGTTTCTGCTGCCTGAGGTATTCACTGAGCACTCGGTCAGTTGGGGCCATCTTCCTAATGTATTCTTGGATGTTCGTTGTCTCATCCTGGACTGTGGTGCTGACACTCACCAGTCCCCGGCCCCCTTCCTTCCGCTTGGCGTACAGCCTCAGGGTGCTGGATTTGGGGTGAAACCCTCCATGCATGGTAAGGAGCTTTCTTGTCTTTATGTCAGTGGCTTCTATCTCCTCCTTTGGCCAGCCTATTACCCCAGCAGGGTACCTGATCACGGGCAGGGCGTACGTGTTGATGGCCCGGATCTTGTTCTTACCATTCAGCTGACTCCTCAGGACTTGCCTGACCCTCTGCAGGTACTTGGTGGTTGCAGCTTTTCTAGCGGCCTCTTCATGGTTCCCATTCGCCTGTGGGATCCCCAAGTACTTGTAACTGTCCTCTATGTCTGCAATGTTGCCTTCTGGTAGTTCAATCCCCTCAGTTCTGACTACCTTCCCTCTCTTTGTTACCATCCGACTACACTTCTCCAGTCCGAACGACATTCCAATGTCATTGCTGTATAGCCTGGTAGTGTGGATCAGTGAATCGATGTCTCGTTCACTCTTGGCATACAGCTTGATGTCATCCATGTACAGGAGGTGGCTGACAACTGCTCCGTTCCGTAGTCGGTATCCGTAGCCAGTCTTGTTAATGATCTCACTGAGGGGGTTCAGGCCTATGCAGAACAGCAGTGGGGACAGAGCATCTCCTTGGTAGATCCCGCACTTGATGGTGACTTGTGCTATGGGCTTGGAGTTGGCCTCTAGTGTTGTACGCCACATCCCCATTGAGTTCCTGATGAAGGCTCTTAGGGTCCCATTGATCTTGTACAATTCTAGGCATTCCAGTATCCAGCTGTGGGGCATTGAGTCATAGGCCTTCTTGTAATCAATCCAGGCAGTGCACAGGTTGGTCAGTCTGGTCTTGCAGTCTCGGCTGATTGTTCTGTCTACCAGTAGCTGGTGTTTTGCGCCTCTGGTATTCTTGCCAATTCCTTTCTGTGTCCCGCTCATGTATTGACCCATGTGCCTGTTCATCTTAGCCGATATGATGCCTGACAGGAGCTTCCATGTAGTACTGAGGCAGGTTATTGGTCGGTAGTTGGAGGGGACTGGTCCCTTCTTGGGGTCCTTGGGGATCAGGACCGTCCGGCCTTCAGTTAGCCATTCCGGGTGTCTCTCGTTAACTAGCAGCTGGTTCATTTGTGCTGCCAGACGCTCGTGGAGTGCAGTCAGCTTCTTCAGCCAGTAGGCGTGAACCATGTCGGGCCCTGGTGCTGTCCAACTCTTCATACTGGAGACCCTTTCTTGGATATCTGCCACTGTGATGGTTACTGGACCCTGTTCAGGGAGGTCGCTGTGGTCAGCCCTCAGATCCTCTAGCCACTGAGCATTGCCGTTATGGGTTGCATCCTTCTCCCATATGCTCTTCCAGTATTGCTCCGTCTCCAGCCTTGGTGGTGCTGTTCTCTTATTGTTCCCTTGCCACTGAGAGTACACCTTTGCTGGTTCTGTGGAGAACAGCTGGTTTATTCTCCTGCCTTCTATCTCTCTGGTGTACCTCCTCAAGCGGCTGGCCAAGGCTGTGAGTCTTTGCTTGGCAGTTTCCAAGGCCTCAGGTATGGACAGCTTGCTGTATTTCTTAGGCACCTTATTTGTCGCACCTTTCTGCAACTCCGTTAGTTGGCTAACCTCCCTCCGTGCTACTTTGATCTTGCCCTCTAGCCTCCTTCTCCATGGAGGGTACTGCCCCTTGTCGCTGTTCAACTTGTAGCCAAGCATCTCACTGATCACTGTTGCCGTATTGTAGATGAGCTTGTTAGTGTCGGTAATCGTGGTTGTAGGTATTGCCCGTAGTGCTGCATTAACATCATCTAGCAGACCTTCTGAGGGAACTTCACGTAATCTTGGTAACCGGCTACGCGGGATCCAGGTTTCAAGCTTGGCCATGATCCTATTTTTCAGGTCAGTTCCTCTCGCACTCAACGATCCTTCTCCTATCGCACTTGGGGCTATGTACCCAATCTCGGGTGGGGGTGATGATATCTCCCCCCTGACCTGGCGTCCTGACTCCTCCTTGCCGTAGCATTTGTGTTGTACCTCGTCAATCTCTAGCTGTGAGAGCAGTCCCTTCTTTCGAATGTTGGAACACTGAGCTACTAGTTGTTTCGCCGTCATTGTGGATGTTGGGTATCGAAGAATCCATAGGTCCCTCATCCTATTCATGTAGCCCCTTCCGCCGGGGTTACTTGCATAGTAGCATTCCAACAACGCCCTGTTTTCGTCTCTTGCCCACCGATGCCTTCTTGTTCCAGTAGCCCACTTTTCGTCAGGGTGCCCTGGTTCCTCAACACCTGACGCGGACCTTGTTGATCCGGGCGACGTCCGAGCCGGCATGCCTTCATATTTATCTGTCTCGCTCATGTCTGCGGTAGGCTTGCTTAGCATAGGGGGTCTAGCCTTAGGACCCTTACTGGATACAGACGCCCCAGGCAGGAATCGAACTTGCGATCCTCTGTTCCAAAGGTGTGTAGTCTAACCACTACGCTATCCAGCTACGCGCTATATATATATCTATATATATATATCTATATATATATATCTATATATATCTATATATATATATCTATATATATCTATATATATATATCTATATATATATATCTATATATATCTATATATATATATCTATATATATCTATATATATATATCTATATATATCTATATATATAAGAATTTCCAAAAAGAAGAATAAACAGCATAACACCCTGATAACATATTGACGTGCGTAGCAATGTCACAGAAATTTCACATCTAAACCTGAAGCGAAATGTGACTTAATGAGATGAGATGAATGAGATGAATTTTCTCTAATGTGCATGTGCAGGTGTTCAGACTAATTCATTCTAACACTGTGCACAATGTAACATTAATGCAACCTGACTTCATCATTCATGATGTTGCTTGTGTGCCGTGAGGTGACTCAGTGGACGTCCCCTGATGTGACATGACTGGACTTGCCCAAACATGTCTGAAGCTTTGCTTGGGGAAACAGAAGCACCATGCTGGACACTAGTGCTGAGCAATACTGCAAATTTTAGTATTGATATGATACTAAGTAACTAAAGGGCCAGTATTAAGCCTGTGCAGTTAACTTTTATGCTTTTTGTCTGAATAAGCCTGCAAAAATAAAGCATTTGCTGAGTGGACGTTTTGTGGCAAAGATTCAGGCTTTTTGGCCAAAACAGGAAGCTGATGTCATGGGAGCATCTGATATTTCACTTTAATGGAGGGGTGTTAATAGTGAGTGGTAGAAGAGAAGCAGTTATGGGAAAGAGAAAAGGGAGCTCATTTGGCTCGACAAAACAAAACTACATTCTTTCCAAGCGATTCCCTTAAAGTTTCTTTCTCAAGAGCTACCTTTTGACTCCTCTCTCCTGATTTCAACTTCTCAGATAATCTATACTTAATAGCTTCCTATCTGAGCCTGAATTATTCAGCCTTCTCAGAGACTTCTAACTGCTGGCAGGTTTATTAATGCCCCAGATAAATTTGTGAAATGAGTACTTGGCAGGAAGGCCGTTTCACACGTGATCAGAATAAAGTCTATTGGAACGTGTGGTCTCTATATAACAGCATAACCACTGGTACCAGTTAAAGCCACGCTGATCAATATTTGTCATATAAACAATATATCAGTTCACCACATCTAAACTCAAATGGATCATCTTTATTTAAACATTTATAAAGAAAAATGACAGCTTATGTACCGGCTGTATTTCTCCTTAATGTGGTAACAAGTCAGTGTGTGAGGATGAAAATGTCCCCGAGTCGTGCTTTCCTCATTTCCCTAAATCTCTGTGATGGAGGTGAAGTGTGTAAAATTACTATGACACATTAATGAGAAATGTGCCAAGTTCATACAACCTAGAAAGCTTCTATAACATCGATTCATTAAGCCTAGGTTGCCAGGTTTTGGGGTCAAAACCAAACCAAATGGCCAATGAAAACCAGCCAACTCTCCCCCTAAAGCTGTCAGATAATTAAATATTTCCATTCAACACAGGGATATTTTTTCATAGATATTGATATGATTTTTTGAAATTTTCATGAAACCCAAAGACAAATTCACCCAGTAGCAAAATTTTAAAAGTAGCCCAAAACTGCAGACCTGACAACCATTTATTAAGAGCAAATCACGTGTTTTAAGAAAAATATATGTTTTTCAGTATCAAAATACTACACACTTCTACAGATTCTTCATGTTTTATTCTAAGCTGTAAGAAAGCAATGTTTCATATTTGCTAAGACTCCCATGTCTGCATTTAATCCTTAGCAAATGCACCTGATGGATTGTGAGGGATGTACTAGCTATAAATAAATAGTTCCATTTAATATAGGGATATTTTTCATAGATATGGATATCATTTTCACAAAACCTAACCAACAGAGAAGAAATATTCACCCCCAGGCAACATTTGAAAAGTAACCAAAATTCTGGGAAAATTTGTTTTTAATGTGTTTGTCATCTGTAGCAGCTCTTGATAAATTTGGTAACAAGATTTAACATCTTGCTATTTTCTAAACTGTAAAAAAACTTTTGTATTTAATACGATTATAAGGAAAATTTACTTAGATTTAGAACATTTAGATAATTAAAACCTTTAATTAAATGAGTTTCTATTATTTTTCAGTTCACGAGACAACCCGAGTTACCATGTGATGAAAAAACTAGATGGTTGCTAAAATTTTTAAATAAGTAATTAAAGTGGCAATAAAACCAAACAGTTCTTTATTTTTATCGATTTGGTTTTGTGCCTAATAAACTTTGCAAAACCTGCAGATATTTTCAGTGAAAAATGCTCTTAGAAACCCACAATGCATCACTGACAAGCAATAGACAAACAAAGTTAGCAAAGTAACAAAGTGCTAACTATAGAGTCTGACATTTTTCCAAGGCGCAAAGAGATAAAAGCAGAATGCAGATCGAATTTAAATCCATCAAGTAGACAGAAACAAATGAGGGTAAATTTGGCTGCAGTTGTATAAATGCACAACTGTTTGCCTTTTTAATGTTGAGCAGAAAAATAGGTTCAGCCAGGAATAATTATAACACGATGCATGGAATAAAGTGTCATTAAATGCATGACTTTCTGTCCCATAGCCCTGCTGCTTTTAATACCACCTATTAAGTAATTCTATCCTACATCTGCTTTACAGCTACAAAGATCATGGATACAAGCAGCGACAAAAAGCATAATCGTTTTAAACAAATAAGCTGGCTTTTCTTATGTTGAATTTATGTCTTGCCAGTTCTGGTATTTGTCCTTTTGCCAGCTGTTTTCTTCCCTGAGGTAAATCTCTATAAATCAATGGGAGTTAATCTGCTGAGAAGATTGTATGTTCGCCCTGGCTATGGGGGCACTCTATCTCCATTGGTTACAGAGCATTTATCAAGTGCTCAATGAAGGCTCAGCAGAGCAGTGACACCCCAATCCCTTCTAACCCCATCACCCCAAAGCAAACCCCTAGACCCCCCTCCTCTCACATCTTCATATTCCTCTCAGGATAATGAGGTTTTGAAGATCGATTCAAGCCCAAGAGATAAGCGATCACTTAAAGAAATGTATTGTTGCCGATCGGTTGTTATCTTTTGAGTCGCACACTCTGTATCTGCGTCGTCTTTATCTGGATGCCCCTTTGGCATCGCTGTGAAACATTTCTTCCTCCGGTGCTGTCTCAAGGGCGGCTGTGTCTCGCTGCATTGGAAAGTTGATCTGATTGCCCCGTCATTCATCATGTAACTTTAACTCCGGGGGCACAGCGAAGTGAAGTGAAGACTTCTTTGCAGTGATATAAAGCTGGAGCTTCATGGGTGCAAATCATCTTCGTACTCGTCTCAGGAGGAGATGGGTTTTGAAATTCCACGGATTCTGTCCAGGAGCGTCTCACCTGGTGCACTGGTTTCAGTAACACACGCACGCACAAACATATCAAATGCAGATACACTCATCATTTACTGACTCTGCAGAGTACTGTATCACTGTAATGGAAAAGTTTTATTGCGTGTTTGTGTGTGTGTGAGGAAAAGTCGGAAGCCAGGAGGATAAAGATGATATTGGGACCCATGTTGGCCCCAAAGTAATTTCAGATGTGTCTGAAAAATAGAGGAGAAAGAATAACAGAGAAACCCTTGCCATCAGTTTCTTGGGTTTGAACCTCAGATGACCCTGTTGTGTTTACCCAGGTTGTCCTATAGCTCCTCCCAATATACCCACCATCAGCTACTTCCTTCTACTAAATCTAGTGGCAATTTGCCCAGTGAGGACCTCATGCTGACAAGAAGGATAAAAAAATAACCAGACAACACGTATTAAAAGTATACACCCAAGGCCTTAACAAGCAGAAGCTGTTACGTGATATGAATGCTAACGACATGTTCCCTGGTAGCTTGTTATCTGTGGTGTTCCATGATAAAACTGTGGCATGATGAGTGATAGCAACCCAAGTACGGGAGATTGCCAAATGTGGCTCACATCTGCACATTTGGCCTTGACTGAGGGTGTTGACTCCATGGATGGGACAAGTGTCATTGTGACATTTGGGCCACATCTGGCCTACACTTGCTGTATAACAAACTTCAAGCCTGTCTCGTGGATTTTGGACCATGTCTGGTCCACTTGCTCAATTGTCAGTTCAGTGGACATCGCTATCACACAGCTAATGTAAGCATTAGTTAACATGGAGCAGATGAGCATGGAAAATAACATACTGGTTTATATTACGTTAAATGTGTAACTGTACTATAAAAAATGGTATACTGAGTAAAGTTAATTATGTAGGTGGATGTAGATTTGGAAACTGAGTACTGGGACCTGGCATGACACAAGTTGGAAATCATTGAAACTATAAACTGATAGGACATGATCACTTTATGGAAACAATGGCACTAACCTTCAGGTCTAAAGAGTTAAGCTAATCCAGAATTGTCTAAAGACGGCATTCCTTCTTATATCCACCTGGGGGCACTTTATCCAGATTCATAAAGAGGTGTGGTAGTATAGATACCTACAGTGAATCTGATTTCGTGCACACATTTTTTTTTCTATAGAGAAGTATTTTCCATCCGGTTTGCAGGGTCAGCAGTCTAAGTAGAGACGCCAAGGACTCCCTCTTCCCAGCAACCTCCTCCAACTCTTACAAGGGAACACCAAGGCATTACCAAGCCAACTGACAGATATAATCTCTTCATTGTGTCCTGGGTCTTCTCTTAGTTGGACATGCCCAAAACACGTCACCCAAGAAGTGTCCAGGAGACATCGTAAATGTCCAAACCCCTCAAACCACATCAGCCCTCTCCTTTAGATGTGGAGTAGTAGTTGCTCCCTCCGGTCTGTGTCAACCCTGACTAAACGGAGAGATTTTTTTAAATGTATAAAGTGTGACTTTAAACGTATAACTACATATAACTTGCAAATCAATCAATTTAGTGTTGTCATAATCTTCTTACTACACAACATTGATATGTCTACATGTAGTGATAAGAAAGATTTTAGTATCCTCTTTGTGTTGTTGTGCTCCTTGGTAGAACAGTATTGTGACATGTGCAGCTGCCACGCCGGGCCTCTTCTTTCTAGTCATTACCTCTCCCCAGGCTCAAGAGTGTGTTTTTGAAAGCAGGCCAGTGGGGACCACACGGGGAGAGGGAATCAAGGAAAACATGTCCGACAAACACAACCAACAACCACTGATGACGCCTTTCATCTGGCTCAGTGCAATACAGAAAGAGTGGGCAGGACTTCAAGAACAGCTCTGGAAACAGCAAATAATCCCTTTTGGGACTAAAATATGACTATGGTGATGAATTCAGGGTGTTAATAACCTTTCCCTGATGGATTTGCATTCCTTTGTCAAGCACTGTTAAGAATGGCTTGAGCAGGTCAGACTGGTGCCAAAGAAAAGCTGAGGGGGAAAAAAGGGGAATCACTGGTCCAAGATGACTCCATTTCCTCCTATTGTTCATCGTCATGATCGTCTTCTTTCCATTTGAGAGCCGTGAAGAAATGACTCAAAACTCAAACACTGGCCCCAAAGGAACTCCTCACTCACAAAGAATGTCCAAATGAGCGCGAGGGTCTCAAACATCAGCACCGCTCTCTTAAAACAATCTCTAAAGGGGCAAACGAACAGACAGAGCTGGCTTCGTTTTCAGCCTGCAGCGGAACTGGGTTGGTGGGAAACTGAAATAATGCGCGATTGCAGTTTAAAGTTACAAGTTTGTGTTTTGATAATTTGACTGGGAGCCAGAGAGAGGTTTAGCTGTAATAGTCTGGAGCCATGCTCTGTGATCGGCTCGGGTATGGTGATTAGCCGGGGGGCTTACAGATCAACCCCGGGCGGCGCAAGGTTTCAGCTCCCTGCTGGCGTAAACTGTGGGTGGCAAGGAGATAAAACACAAGGCAGACTCAGCATTGTTTATGCTGCCTGTTTGTGGTCTGCATCCATGCAGGAGGCATGTGTGTGTGTTTGTGCATCCCTTATGACTCTGCTGTGTAGCATGGGGATGCTAAAACCTCCTACACAAAGACTGAGGTGTAATAACACAGCTTTTGTTTAGCCGCCACTTGCGGCTGACAAATCCAGCTTCCAAAAAACTAACATCCCCCAAAATATGTTTTAGACTCAGGAAATGCATTCCTCATCAATGGGAACAGACTAGCTTACAATATATGAAATGCTAAGGTTTAAAAATTTGTTTGCACCAACACAAAACACATTTTAATCATCTACCTCGACAAACAGGAGTAACTGCTCTCAACTGGAGGTCTGTGGCTGAGTATGGGAGGTCCTTCTCCACCTGTCCCCATGCCCTGATGGACCAGGGTCAGCCACCAGAGAGGTGAGCCACACCATGAGCCCACCCTATCAATGCTAAACAGTGTGAAACAACACATTAACTAGTGGCCTGTCCAAATGTCATCCAGGACAAGTGCTTGCTTTAAAAACGACCTGCACCAATCCAGTTATCTAACTGTGTGGTCTCCACATGAAGTTATGTTTTTAGATATTTGTTGGGTTGTTGTTATAACCTGCCTGAAATCCTCAGTTGGGCAACGGCCGAATCGCTGAGCAGTAACAACTTTAAGCTGAACTAATTTCAAATTGAAAAGAATTTTGTGGTCTTGGTGCATCCTGCATGCCTGCAATTTATGATGTTTCAGTATGTGTCAGCATCAACATCCGAGGTATATTCATTCAAATGCCTTTTGTAGCAATGCAAAGTGAACATTCCAGGGATTTACAGTGCCAGTTTTTTTTTAACCTCTGCAATTAGTAGAAGTTGACAGATTTGGTGCATTAATTGAGAATAAATACACTAGAGTTAGCTCTTTTAACCAAAAGATTATATTTAAAGTCAGTCCTTAAAACTGTAATTTCAGATACATGAAGTATTATTATAGTAAGCACTATACTGCTAAAAACTCACTCACCCATCCAAATAATTGAATTCATGTTTTCCAAACACTTTCATGGCCCCAGGTTTAAAATCAAGCACATGCAGACTTCTCCAAACATTTTTGAGATAATTGGTCGCTGTCAGGTGACCAGTTAATTCCAGCATGGCACATGATAGGATGCCACTTGTACAACATGTCCAGTTGTGAAAAAAGCTATCACCTTATATCACCAAGCACAATGCAAAGTGTGGGATAACGCCAGAGGTGGGACCAAGTCGTTGTTTTGCAAGTCTCAAGTAAGTCTCAAGTCTTTATCCTCAAGTCTCAAGTCAAGTCTCAAGTAATGTCAGGCAAGTCAGAGTCGAGTCTCAAGTCACTGGTGTAAAAGTCCGAGTCAAGTCACAAGTCTGAAACTTTGAATTTCAAGTCCTTTCGAGTCTTTAAAAAAAACAAACGAAAAAATAATGTTGCAGTTATGCTAAATGTAAATATTAGACCATGTAATTTTAAAATCTGTGTTTTTCTCAACACATACAAAATAGTGAACTTAGAAAATATACACAAATTGTGAAATTGCACCTCTTTAAAATGCAGCTCAATTAAACCTAGCTCCAAGAATAATTTTCACCGACAGTTCTGAGATACGCTGCATGTTATTCTTGGATGCGGTTGTAGGACCAGCTTTAAAATCGCATGACAAAAATATCATACACATTAAAAAAAACTGCATCACCAACGTAGCCTGGACAACATTTGCTAGTTAGATGAAGTCAGCTATCTCATCTTAGCATATTTATATGCATATTTATAATTATACGGTTCTTGGAGTGAGTGCATACACTCATGAAGTTTAGTAACTTCCGGTCACTGCAACAAGCCCAGGTACAGTTTACCGACGGATGGGTGCAGGACCTTGAAATGCACCGTGTAGAACGAAAGACCATCGTACGTATCATAAGTTTACCAGTCTCACAAATCGTCTTCATAAATACACATTCGTTAACCGTTTATTAATAGGACCTTTGAGCTCAACGGTAATTAATTAGTAGTGGAAATAATTTCTGGTAGCATCACAGAAATGTAGCAGTGACAATAATATTGTATGCTGTAATCGTACTGGGCAATTAGTGATACAAAAAACCTGTTTTATCCTGTGAATAAAAGTATATGTTTTTGTCAATGTACCATAATAACAGAAGCGAAACGCAATATTGTGTCAGGACAATTCACTATTTATGCACAATAAATAAAGGAGCATAGCGCGACAATTTCTGTTCAGCGCCAGACTTGCTTGTAACCTATATCACCAATTATGTTAAGAAAAATGACGTATTAACTACAACAGCAGACTGACCTTTGTGTAAATGCTTGGAGCAGACTAACCTGTGAGCTGGAGTGTTCTAGGACGTTATATTTGATCTTTGAATGGCTGCAATCCAGTCGCCTCTTTGTTACTTCGGAAACATGGCTCGAACAATTTCTCTTCAACGACGTAATCCGATAACAACCGATCTC
Source organism: Diplotaxodon limnothrissa (assembly GCF_057381915.1). Lineage (NCBI taxonomy): Eukaryota > Metazoa > Chordata > Actinopteri > Cichliformes > Cichlidae > Diplotaxodon > Diplotaxodon limnothrissa. Next base: position 25,693,325 of record NC_140612.1, read on the forward strand.
TTTACCCGTCGGCTTCCCGTGGCTGTCATGCGACCGGCTATTGCAGTTAATAATACAACAGCTTCTTGACATTTTTGTGTTTCTTTTTATCGCTGTGTGACTGATTTTAATTGAAAGCCTGCGTGCGCTAGTACCGCTTGCCACGAGTTCCCAGAATCCTTTGCGGTTCTACCCGTGAATGACGTCACATTTTCAATCTCCATATAATATGCATGTTAAATTTTATATTTGGGGTAAAATATCAAGTCTTTTCAAGTAAACCGGTTCAAGTCCAATTCAAGTCCCAAGTCATTGGTGTAAAAGTCCAAGTCAAGTCACAAGTCTTAGAACATTTTTTCAAGTCAAGTCTAAAGTCATAAAATTAATGACTCGAGTCTGACTCGAGTCCAAGTCATGTGACTCGAGTCCACACCTCTGGATAACGCTTCTCAGTCTGGCATTCCAATGGATGAATCTGGGTTTTGCAGTTCCCATGACTGCACTGTGCCAAGGGTAAAGTTTGGTGGAGGGGGGATTATGGAGAGGTATTGCTTAGGCAGTGCACACCGTGGACTTGCCATTAGTACCACACTTGCATTCAATAAACCTCCATTTAAATTCAAATAATACTCTATTGTATCTTACTGGGTTTAAATGTGATGTGATTATATTCCCCATTAATGTAAAAATGTGATGAAACAAACTGCATTTGCTAATATGCTCTTTATATAAATAGTAACTTTCAATTTCTATTTAATCGATTCAACAGATAACGTCACTAGCTACTTTACAGAGGAGGGATATGATGCATTGTTATGGGCTATATCAGCCAAGGGTGTGTAATACACTGTAGTTATTATTGTCTCCACCTTAAACTGGCAATAAACAACCCAGGTCTTGCCAACTTCTTATTGATCTAGAGGAAATAACGCTCAGTGGATGTTGCACCTGAACTTCTCAAGTCCCAGAGCTGTCTCGGTATAGAAAATGCCTGTCTGAGGTTTGCTCTTGTTTTAGTTTCAGCTTTAATCACTCTCTATGTTCACCTGTTTTGCCTCTTTTCCTTCCCCTGGGTAGAGTTTCCACACTTAGTCTGGTTGTTATAGCATCCACCATTACTGCTACCTGAGGAAAGCTGCTGATAGCTACTGGGTAAAAACAAAAATGTTATCCTCTTCCTGTTTTGGCTTCACAATTGAGCCTTCATTTTCCCAGGAGATTTCATACCCAGCGGCAGACAGACGCGCACGGTGAAAGTGAAGCTTTACAGGCAAATAATCTAAACACAGACGGTGCCATTGTTCCACTACATTGTGCAATCAACATTCATATCATAATTACAAGTTAAAGCAAAAATGTACCAGTTTTAATACAAGCATATGAGGCCACGGTTTTGTTTAATGAACATATTTGGTTTCGATTTCTTGAATTTGCTAATAATGCAGTTTAATGGGATTTTTTCTGATATTTGGTACATCTGCAGACCAATGAAGAATCATGTGTCTCTGTCTCTTCTCTGCCTTATTTTTGCTTTATCACCTAAATGCCATTTGAGCCAAAAGGCTAACACTGCTTTAATTAAAGTGCAGAGACCTAATTAAAAACATACTTTCCTTCCATAATTTAAACCATCTGGTGTCTCCAGGAAAAGTGATGCATTGTATTAGTCAAAAGTCACCCCAAATCTATGATACTCAGACGTTTTGGCATTACAAGTTCATTTCTGCAGGGGGGATTAATATCGCGACACTTTGGTGGTATCGTGCAACCCAAGCCCTCACTACTGTTCCACACATAAATCTCACAGAGCGTGACTAACCTGGTGGTAACAGGAGCTGGGGCTGGCAGTCCCCACGGACCTCGGCCTGCATGTCAGTATTTCAGACCACTCTGCTGTAAGGACCAGCCCCCAGAACCTCCCCGGGCCCCCGGAGACCCTGTGAAACCAAACAATGAGGTCAGCTCTGGGCTTCCATCTCACAGTGAGGATTACACAGACACACATACACATACAAAGAGCTGAAACCACTGAGACTGAACTTGGATTAAGTCATTAAGGGTAACCATTCCCTAAAACCTCAGCCAGGGAATTTCTCTGGAAAAAGATATTCTCTTCTCACAGCAATTGATGTTCTCTCTCTGTGTGAGCTGGCAGGCCTGTCCTGACCTTTATTTTGGATCCACAATTAATTTTTGCAGTGGATTATGACTCATTATATTCACCATTAACCTCTTTTTTTGTTTCTCTGCAAAACCACTGTCTCAGTAAATGCCATCCTGGTTATCCCCCCACCATGGGACAATGAAATGAAATAGCTCGAAAGTTCAGACTGATGCTTTCCTATCAATAATACTACACCCATCGGACCATTTCCCCGCATGCACCTGCACTACTATTACACTCACACAATGAAACTCAAAACCCAATAACTTCCACAACAGTAATACTAGATTTTTTATTGAATCAAACAGGTGGTGATGACCTTCAGGGCCAGTGAAAGGCACAGCACCAAGCATGCTGTAGGACTCGTGTGTTCATGTACATGTGTGGCAGTTTGCTTTAAGAAGACCTTTTGCCGTGGCGCGAGGCAGCTCCGCATACCAACAACACCGACGTGCCTGGAGCGTTCCACACAATGCATGTGCTTAACTTGGCATGCTGCAGAAGCAGAACTATCAGTGCTCAATTACCCTCACTTGTGTTTAGACAGTAATGCTAGTCTGAAGGGTTTTAGGTGTGGAGAGCAACCTGTTGAGAATAATTCATGCGAGTGTCAAAAGGGAGAATCTCGGGGTTCACTTACATTTCAGGGCCACACACATTTCTGGGCCCATTTGTCAACATTGTAGGGATCAATTGTAAATCTCAGTTAATTTATTGCTTTCAACCAAGTCAGAAAATCATAAATATTCAAGTCAAAAGGTGCTGGTGGTTATTTGGGTTATATCATATTATGCGGAAAATATTTGAGATCTTTGTCCTCTTTTTTCAAGATCTTTGAGGTAATTCCTAGAGAAGGCAAAGTAACAACCTCTGAAAGGTGAAAAATAAAGCCACAAACTTGAGTTCTTCAAGGGGTTTCACTTGGTTTAATTCGTGATAGTGTCAGTGAGCACAGAACCACGCTACAACTTTTATTATCCCCCAAAATTGTCCTCACTTCTACTTTAAGACCAGGTAAGAATTTGACTTGTAATTTTTTTGTGATTTCTAATCTCAAAAACATAATTACAACATTAGAATTAATCATCTTGATTTTTCTTTTTAAGCAAAACTCTTTGAAATGTTGAAAGAGCACACTAATCTAACATATGCCATGTATTTTTAATTTTTCACTCACCAGTCACTTCATTAAATTTCATTGTACTCAACTGTTCCTTAATGCAAATATGGTTTAGCATATTTGCATTAATTTGAGCCATCGGGAACCCTCAAGTTAGCTTTCATAAAGTGGAAAAAAGTTAGCATTCATCCTTCAGCTTCATTGTGCTAATGTGTTTATATTATGCTAACCATAGCTCTGTAGCTAGCCACCTAGCACATCATTATACACCAGCTAGCCCAGCTGCAGTAACCCCACAAAAGTCACTGCTGTTTATTTTTCTGACTTCATTTATGTCGGAAGTGATAGCAAAGCTGTATGTTTTATTTTTTTCAGAAATCCCTCAGTCAAAACAGTGTATATTATGTTTAGGTGGAAACTATCGAGCTAACTCCCTGCTAACTTCTAACTCGGTTAAATTTCATAAAACCTGTTTTCATGGATGCCTGGATGTCAAACTTAACTGTTACACCTGGTAGAGCAGGTACACTGATCATTTTATTAAAGATGAAAGAATTTACACAGTTTTTAAGTTTGGACCCCAAAACGGGGAAGGAGAAGCAGATGGGCTACAGCTGCAGGAGACCAGCTAAGAACAGGAAATTGAGGCTACAGTTTGTGCTAGCTCATCAAAATGAGTCAACAGAAGACTGAAAAAAGTTGCTAAGTTGTTGAGAAGTCTTAATTTTTTGTGGTAGGGTCAGAATTTTGCAAAAACTATAGGACCTGCTCAGCCTGTATTCTGGTACTGTTGTTTTTGTAGTGGCTTGGGGATATTTACATGGCACACTTTGAGCCCCTCAATACCAAGTAAGCACCCTTTAAAAATACCACAGCCAACTTGAGCATTGTTGCTGACCATGTCCATCCCTTTATGACTATGGCGTTATTTTTGTGCCACTATTCTGAGCGCAAGTTAAAAAAAAATTGAGCTGCCTGCAAAAAATTTATTTCAGTGTTTGCTGAAAAATACAATATCCCAGAATCCATTTCGTCCAAAATTCAAACGAGGCAGTGGCAGTGGAAACAGAGTGGCGGAGTTTGAAATATTACTCTTTCTGGGTCACAAAATAAACTTTTAAGATATTTTCATGCGAGAATGGTGCTGTGTAAACTTCAAATGTCTGCTCGATTTGTCAAGACATCACATATTTGCATAAGTGCTCTAATGTTTTCGGAGATGCTCGTTACCCACCAGCTGACCGGGTGGTCACTGGCGTTAAATATAATATATAAGGATGAACTGACAAAAAATCGGCTGACTACACCACCAGGTATTATAGGAAAAACCATAAAGCCTTTGAACTAAAACAAACGCTGTTGTGACAGTGATGTACACTGTCTTGTTGGTATATATGTATGATTTATATCACCTTCATGTTTCCCTCTCACCACATATCCAAACTGATATCATGAGCAGCAGCTTCTACAGCTGTGGCTCCAGCAAACATCAGCTGATACTAGAAAGTAATATTAAATACATTCTAACAACAGCTTATCAAGCTTGAACGTGCTGCTGTTGTTTAGCGCGACATCCGCTGGTTTCCTCTTTCTGGCGCAAAGTGGGAGATAAACAAACAAGAGAGACGATCGGCTGATCATTGATCAGTTTCATGATTGAAGTAGCAACAGGAGAGGGAGGGGAGAGAATGAGAGAAGAAGATGCAGCTGACAGCATAAAGACAGAATAACTCCAGCTTTGTGTCTTTTTTTTCATTCTAGCTGAAGTCCGGGATGAATCGCGTTCCTTTCCCCCTCAATACGGATGTATTGTAATTGGTCCAGCCCAGAGTTGATCATGACCAATTGGCTAATCCACCACCTTTCATTGTTTATACCATTACATCACCATCTAACATTATGTTGCCATCTAACAAAGATTTAGCTATTATTTAACTTAAAAAAAGAGTTAATCTGCCCTCCTATGTCCTTTTGAATTATGCCCAAAGATACAGACGCCACTGGCCTGGATACCTACTTGCTAAACCATGACCTTTAAAATATTAGTCATTGCCTCCAGAAAGGAAGTCAACAGATTAACTACTGATTTCCTCGTGAACCAGCTCAATGGTAAAATGTATTTACAGCTTTACAGCAGAAATAAAAAAGTTTATAGCCCGGCGCTGTCCCCATTTCCTCTTTCATTAAAACTGATAACCCTCCCAACATAAATAGTATTGATGCTCAATGATTTTGCATCACTGAGTGACAGGTTGCTTCTAGTTCATGTAGTTCAGCCTTCAGTTATAGTGAAAGATAGTTTTTCTAGGCAAAATTAGCATTCTGCAACAAGGATTCTAGTACCCATGGGTCCTTCCTTAGCACAGAGCCAGTCACTGCAACGGTTTATTTTACTTGCTCTTGCCCTCACACACACATACAAATAAAAGCTGTGTACTCTGCTAAACCCAGCATGGCAGAGTGCACTCTAAACAACACCTCAGATAACTCTCTTTCTTGGGCTTGGTGTGCAGCCTAGCATGGCTGCTCCATAGTGTGTGTATGTCTCCAGGTTCCATCATTCTGCTGCATAAAAAAGGAAAAGCTGATTAACAGATATGCAGCAGCTGTACAAATCAACACCACCTGGCGCTGACCCCATAACTACTTCACCGCAAATCTGATTTAATATCACAGTGAATTATAGATGCGCCATGATTAGCTAGTGGGATAACTATTGATCACTTCTCTTTGCCATGCCTTTATCTGAACTGATGGCCAGACTTGATGCCAAACTTGAAACTTTAAAACCACTAAAGGTGAGTTTTGCTGTGAAGACAATATCCAATTTAAAATATCGAATGAAAAAAAATCTTAATGTAAAGACTTTTTAAAATTGAGTTAACATAAACGTCATCAGTATCATGAAAAGTGTTGTCATCTGCATTTTAAAAGGAAGACATTCTAAATGTCCACTTCATGTTTTCTGTGGAATATTCAAAATGAAGAACGAATATAATAAACCACATTTGTTTGTTGACTTCACCAATCTATATTCGTTTTTGTCTGGACAATGTGCTCAACTCTCATACTGTTAATGAAATTAGGCCTGAAAGAATCCCTTTCTTCACTGACTCACATAATGATTATGTGACCATGATTATGTCACATTATTAGATAAACATGCTCAACTTCTTTCCAATATCTATTTAGCCAGTCACCTGGTAGTAACTTAAACATGTCTGCATTTCACTAGCTGGGCCCACATCCTGATTTTAGCTTTGGCAGAGTTTTCTAGTAGATAAAGACATATAGCTTAATGAAGAATTGAGCTGCAGTTTGGGGACGTCCTTGATGGGGACTGGCAGCGGCTCCCGGGTCTGGTAGATCCCCATGTGCTAATGAGAAGTGAAGAAGTGAAAGAATTGAAAAAAGGCAAGCGAGGGTGAGGCACAAAAACGAAAACTTTGAACATGGCATAATTGTGGCATACAGATGGGTCGGTCTCAGCATTTTATTAACTCCTGATTTACTAAGATTATTCCACACAACCATCTCTAGGGTATACAGAGAAAATATCCACTCACTGGCAATGCTCTGCCTCGTTAATATCAGAGGTCAGAGGAGAATATTAAGACTTGTTTTACTTGATAGGAAGGAAACAGTAACTCAAATATAGTAACTAATTATAAAAGAGCATCTCTGAACACGCCGAACTTTAAGCAGATGGGCTACAGCAGCAGAAGATCACACTACGTGCCGCTTGTGCCAGCTACAGTTTTCACTGGCTCATCAAATGTGGATAATAGGAGATCAGAAAAATGTTCTCTGGTCTGATACCAACTGAGCATTGTTTAAACATTACCAGCTCAGTAATTGCTGTTGACTATGTCCATCTTGTTATTATCACATTGTGTCCATCTTCTGATGGTTGCTTCCAGCACGATAACGCACCATGTCATATTGCTCAAACTGGTTTCTTACAATGAACAATGAGTTCACTGTACTCAAATGGCCTCCATAGTCACCAGATGTCAGTCCAATGGAGCACCTTTGGGATCTGTTGGAGCAGATGTGTAGCTGACAATCTGCAGCAACTATGTGAAGCTATCATGTCCAAAACCTCTAGCACCTTGTTGAGTCTATGCAACAAAGAGTTACAGCAGTTCTGAAGGCAAAAGAGGACCAAACCCTAGCAAGGTATACCCAATGAAGTGCCAAGTGTGTGTATTTCAAATGGTTATTGTCTAAAACATTGAAGATCTACTGACTATTACATACTCAAATTGTTTTTGTTTTAAGGCAGATGTGGTGTGTTATTAAAAAAACTTTTACAACCCTAGATGTAAAAAGATGCTGTATTTAAAATATTATGGCCTTGGTATGCAGTGCATATAGCCATGTATTTAATTAATGTTCACTATTATCCATATTATATCTGCAAAGCAGATATAGATTGTGATATTGTCAGGGTCCTGGGACTGGGCGACCCAGGATCCCTGAGCAGTCATGTATTATATTATTATTATTATTATTATTATTATTGTTGTGTATTTTGGTGTTGCTCCCCCTTCCCTGTGCTTGTGTATATGTGTGTGTGGGTGGCTGAGCACTTGTTTATAGGCGGCGTCAGGCCTGGAGGGTGTGGCCCTGCAAGGGGACTGGCCACACCCGAAGCCACACACCTGCTGCTGATCAGGCCTCGTCGGGGGAGCTACTTAAGAGAGTCTTGGAGCTCCCACCGACGCGGGATCATTTGCTTGGGACTCCACGTTAGTTACCCAGTTTAGGTTTTGGTCGTGTAGTGTATGCCTGCCATTGTTCAGTGTCCTGACTGCTGCCGCTATTGTTTCCCGCAGGAGGAGCGTGGAGGGCTTAAGGAGCAGCGAGCACCGGGAGTGCAGACACGGGAGCAGAGAGCACTTGGAGGACACGACACGGGAGTCTGGGGAGAAACACGGGGATTTATTGTTGTTTGATATCACCCTCTGTAAATAAACACTGTCTATACGTAGAGCACCGCGCCTGGGTCCTCCTTCCCCACTCCTTCCATGGTGTGCCATGCCGCACCGTGACAGATATGCTACAGTCCTAATATTATCTACACACACTTCTTTCATCATCCTTGGATATCTAACAATATTTAAGCTCTTAGTGTATCATTATGGAGATCAGAAATAAAAAAAGAAACACGTACAGCCCCACAAGAAATCTAAGATTACTAATTGGAAGTAAAGGATATTAAAATGTGTTTCTTTGTTGCTGGATTGACGATTAAAGCAGTCACACAGACAGTTTGGAGGAAAATGCCTCACAAAGCTCAAGTGAAATAATGTTGACTTTGGATGATACGCCATTGGAAGAACCATCACATCAACTACATTTTTCAATCAGCAGGATAAAGCATCGGTTTTAAATAACAAAGGCTCTTCGTAACAGCTGAGCCGGACATGGCTGTGCGCTTTACCCACTGTGACTTTATGGCTATCGTGTTATTACCTGCATCCAGCCGAAGCTCGTGTGCCCTTCCTATCTGTTGTTTTAATGATAGAACCCCATATAACCAATTATACAGCGCAGCAGTGCTCCTGTTCCCGCTCGTCAACACTGACATTCATCAATATCCTATTAGTTTCTCTTGGAGCCAGACACTTTATCCTGCCCTAGAAAACTCTGCTGTTGTTGTTATTCAAAAGTGTAATTTTCAATGTAACAAAACACGCTTTGTTCTTGGCTGAGATACTTCAGAAAAAAACTAATATTGGTGGATCATTGTCCCTGAGGTTGCCATGACTGCAGTCACACTTGCTGATGATTGGATTCATTTTGTGTTATCGCTGGCTACATCCCCGACTCCCAGAGGCAGTGTGATATTCATGATAGCGATGCTCCACCATATCGTTTACAGGCTCTAACATCAAAGCGACTCGGCAAAAAGGGAAAAAAGAAGGACAAAAAGACGAGAAAGAAATCCCTCAGACTGCTTTAAAAAAACACCCTCTATTTGGATTCTTTATGCAAGAAAATCCAGTTTTTAGAAATGCCTCTCATGGTGCCACTCTCTCATGCAAGGCAATAGTCATAAAGTACATGAATAAGAGCTGAAGGCGAGACAGGCTAAGGCCAGTGGGGTCAGCGCCTCACCTCACTGGCCAGACAAGGGGTTTCATATCATTTGCTGCTGGGTCAAGGCCAGTGCCCCCTCTAACTCTTCATCAGTGGCTCTATCTGGCAGACAGAAGGGGATACAGCCCCAAACACGCACCGGCCAAATGGCAAAAGGCTAATCCATCACTCCCCCGAATGAGGACAGAATCAATCAGGAGGGGCCTTCGGATCACTCCAAACTAAATTGCCATTGGATGTCAGGTGATAAGTCGCACAGGGTTTACTACAATGGAGACCTGTTGAAACAGTGATGGAACAACCAAGCAAACAGCTGGCAAAAGCCGCCCACCCTTTGCTAGTGTTTCTTCCTCGTTTCTCCATGCTAAACGCTCTGTATTATTCTTTGCATCCATTTGCAGGAACAACCCTTTAAGCCAGTCCATCAATACCAGTCCATTTGCAAGGGGCTATTGATATTGCCTGACCAGTGTGCAACACTCTCAGTGTGCCTCATAATGTAATGCTCTGAGGTCATAGAGAGTTGGCAAGTTAGCCAGCTTTTTCCCCTCGCTAATTGATGCACTTCAGCCGCTGAGCCTTTGAACTGAATCCCTGCACCGTCCACCAGAGAGAGGGCAGATGCCATCAGTGTCCCCTCCCCTTTTGCCTTTGAAACCCAAGACGCTACTCTAACCCACAGCTCAGGGCACGAGTGAGAGGACCCGTCTGTTAGCTTAGCTGACGAGACCGTTATTCTCTGCTTTGTTTGACCACCGTTGAATCTATAGGCTGCACACTGGAGAGAGCCAGGCCAAAAAGATTAGGGAGATGCTATCATGAGGGCAGCAGGGCCCGTGATACCGTCTGCTGCTGACTGTCTCAGAGTTCCTGTTGGCTCACGGAGAGGAGCCATTGTTTGTTCAAGACTTTAGCCTCGTATGGCACTCTTCCAGACTGTGCAGAAAAGCTCTTAGGAATTTCCAGCCTACGCACTGTGCATTAGAGCACAATGACCTCGAGCTTCCTTACCCCATATTATCAAAATAACAGTAACAGTTTAGCAGATCAATTACACCAACATTTGGTGTAAATATAATATATGTTGCAAATGTGTGAATATATGACGTCCTGTGTGACTGGCATGTAAAGAAAGTGTAAATGAACTTTTTAGCTGGAGTTGAAATGTTTAAGCAGCCTTAAAGTCTTGATTGTAAAGTCTTTCTCTTTAAGAACTCTCTTCAAAATATTAGTATTTGTGTGGAGTAGTTTGATATTTTAAATTATTTCTGTCAGGTAATGAAAATTTAATAAGTATATAAGCAGAAAGAATGAAGTGAGAGTGAGTTTGTACCCGGTCTTTTTTCAGTTAGGCCATTTAATGGTTGCCTCATATATATCTGTGTGTACGGTAGTTTTTTGGGACAGCTGTTTCCAACCATACTGTTCTCATTTGTCCTTTTATCAAAGTCACAGGCAAGGCTCATTTATCCCAAAAAAGGTGGGTTTTGGGACAAGTGTGGCGATCCATGAAGGGGTTATTTGAGCCCAGACCACAAGCTGGGCAAGTGTTTTTTATTGCTTAAAAAAGTCAGAAAAATGACAACAAAATATATAACAAAATGCAAAACATAATGACAACCATGGGTTCCTAGCTGGCAAACCTATCGTGGCAACTTTGCAACCTGGTGTGGACAATTTGTAGCTTTGTACTCTCACCAGGGGGGAATTTCAAAAATGTGGTCTGCAGGTTACTCTGGATTGTGTTTGTGTTGCTCCTGGTTTTTTCCATGGTGCTTTTTGATATTTGATGGGGGGTTTTTTTGTTCTTTTTTCCCATCATGACAAACACTTTTCAACCAACCTGCTTCTACCTCCACAGCCTGACCCTCATCCTGCTCGGGCTGCAAACAATGCCGTGGTTGCATAACTATAATCCTTCAATCCAAAGTGGTACCATTATCTCTTGGAGGCCAATCTCTTTCTGTGGTACATGGTGTACCGAAACACCAAAGCTATAATGCCATACTGGTGCATAATGGGGAGACACGAGTGGTACTGGTTAAGAAGGGATTATAATATCATGGCCCACGATGAAAAAGTATTATCCCAGCAAAAGAAATTCTGATTAATTCGAATCCATCCAGTTTTTTATTTTTTTATTTGCAGGTACGCTGGCCTAGTTTACTTATAGCATGCTTCGTTATGGCTGTATTTACTGCTAAATAAAACAGTTCATGCTTACCTGCTAGCTACTTCATTTACCTGCTAGCCAGCTCGGGTTAGCTATCAAAGCCTTTGCTATCCAAAGTCCACAAAGACACATCTCTTCAAAATAAGCAGTGGTGATCTCAAGTATTACAGGACCGGTGGACTCAAAAGCAGACCATTTTAAACCAAAACAAGTTTTAAGTGCTTTTATTTTAACAGGAGTTAAAGGCAGGGAGACAGGCTAGTTCAACCCAGCTAATAGGTTTTCTGCGCATGGATGCAAGAAGAGAGAACTGTGAAAGAAGAGAGGACTGGTGAGTAATTGTGTTTTCCTTGTCATTTCACACCTGCATTTAACTAGAAGCAGAAACAAGACAACAATGTAATAGACGCAAGCAAAAATCACTCACAATTTGAGAGCCTGATTACCACCACAAAGGTGACAAGCTGGTCCTTTAATCCGAGAAGGTGATGAGACAATATGTAAACAGATGTGCTGACCGAAACTGGGTCAGGGATGCCCCTATACACCTATGAGAAAGAAAACAAAATGACTGTCACAGACTGTGACAATAAATTCATTTTTAGTGTCGTCTTAAACCATAACTTTATTGAGACATGAGCTCTCTTTTCCACTCGTCTACTGGCCTCTTTTTGCAGGCTGACCCTGAAGGTCGAGAAGCTGTGATCCCAGGTGAAGCTTTGTCATCAGGCCCATGACCACAGTACTTAACCTCTGATTGGCTAATTCATATCCCAGGTGTGGAGCTGGGTTATATGCGCTGTGTCCGTCACGGTGCTCAGCGTTTCCTCTCAAGCACCCCAATGAGTTCTGTCTGAGTCAGGAGGTGCTGTTAAGCCGAGGGGGTGCGGGGAGGTGGCGTGCGAGGAAGGGTGGAAAGCTCGCAGAGAAGAGGTCCTAAAGTTCATGTTCATTATCAGTTGTGTTTGTGACCCTCATGTCAGCACTGGTCCTAACTGGATCCGACTTCTAACACCCGCTAGAAGGAGAAAAATCACGGACATGACCTGTGTGTTCAAGACCCTACGTGAACTGTAACAGAACACGATAGGCACGAACGTTAGAGTTTTAGACAGTGCGCGTAGAGAAGCCCTAAAGAAACACGGGGAGGGAAAAGTAAGATAAATACACTGTTACACAACTTTAGCATTCATTAACCTAATCAAGCAAAAACGAGTCACTGGATAATGTGATATGCAAAGAGGAATGCATGTGTTTTTAAGAGAGTTATATATGAGAGGGAGAAATATTTCTGTAACAAAATATTACTTTCAATCTGTTATTATTTTATTCCAAAGATAATCTGTTAATGTGCAGGTTCTGTCTTTACAAAAACAGACAAATGAGATCAGCAGCACCTTGGTGTATTTCATTTTCTCTCTTTCACCTCTCCTCCATTGCTTGATCAATTATTCACAAAGGAAAAAATGTCTCTGAAGTGCCACTGGAGGAGCTACTGTCTGTCCCCTTTGGGATTACATCTGACTTTAATATGCTTAATATCTGAGGTGCTGTCAAAGTGTGGAAGTTCCTTATTAAAAATTTCTTCTTCTTGAACTTCCTGTGATTTTAAGCAGTTTTTTGATGTTTGACTCTATCAGACTGATACAGTGTTAAACTTATTGTAAAAGAAAGTAGTAGAAAGCTTTCTGATAAATATATTTATAGAATAATTTCACATTTGGGGAAATATGTGGATTTTTTCCCATCTCAGCACAAGCAGCCCCACTTAGGATAAAGGAAACCTCTAACCTCATTCTGTCCAGACCTAAAAGATTTAAAAGAAGAAAAAAAAAGAAAGAGGAAAAACCTGCCAGCAGTTCTGAAATTTACTGACACATCTGATCTTGCCTGATAGAACCACATCTTTAGACCTATGATAAAAGCCATGAAATCTTTTGCTGTGCCTCAGGTAGTGCAGCAGGTTGTCTGCCAATCTCAAGGTCAGTTTTCTGATCCCCAGCAAGATACTAAACCCTGGATGTCCCTGATGCATCCACTGGAGTGTGTGTGTGTGTGTGTGTGTGTGTGTGTGTGTGTGTGTGTGTGTGTGTGTGTGTGTGTGTGTGTGTGCTACTGGGTTCAAATCCACCAACCTTTTGCCTCAGCAGGGATACGTTTTAGAACAATCACAACCCTAAATTTGATAAACAGAAGAAAATGGATACAAGTCAAAGAATGTAGCCATTGGGACTCGGTTAAGGCGACATGTTGAAGTTCAAACTGAGCATCAGAGTGAATATTGTTGCTGAGCATGTGCACGCATCTTCTGATGACTGCTTCCACATATCATCCCGTGAAACAAGTGATGCTGTCGTGTCAACAGTGTTTGTAGCATCTTGTTGAATCTGTATTACAAGGAATTAAAGTCTGGAGGCAAAATGAGCTCCAACCCAGTCCTAGCAACGTGTCACTGAAGCGTCCAGTGAGTGTATAACAAAGCTCTCAGGGAGCTTGTAGATAAGTGTATCCCACTCTAACAGTGATTAAAACAGCTGATGTCAAGAGATGTACCTGAACCTTACAAACACTACAAGTGATTAACATTTTTCTGTGCTGGCTCCCAGATTAACCCTGACAACATCTGCTCTACCTTTTGAACTCTTTAAACAAACAATATATATATATGAAGTGTTTATTGGTCATCTTTAAATGTGCTGATGATCAGACTGTGTTACCTATTGACAGAACTTAGTGAGCTAAGGTTTAGTGGTAGAAGTCTGCCTTCAGGGCATTCTGGAAGAAAGGTTTCTTTAAATCGTTTTCAGTTTTCAGACACGGTTTGGTTAGATTTAGGCAGCAGACCTGCTTGGTCGATTTGGTGGTTTGCATTATAAATATGCCTGTTGAACAATTAAACACATGAGATAACTCTGCCTTTAAGGCTTTCTGCCAGACACGCTCTCTAAGACTTTGTTAACCTGACTAAACTGCTACTGAAATCTGAAAATAACAAAAGGAACTTTCTGCCAGAAAGCCCTGCAGGCAAACTTCTCCCATGTGCCACTGATTCACTCTTTCTGCTGTGATGAGCTAACAGTCTTTGGCCTGTAGCTTTGTATTAAGTGGACAGACATGAGTGGTTTTAATTTTAATTGAGCTAAAGAAGAAAGTATATGGATTCCCCAAGAACATCAAAGTGTACCTTCAAACAGGAATGTCTCACTGCTGAACTGCTGTACAATGACCTTTTTATTTACCACTGAAAGACAATCTCAAGAAGCAATATGTCATACAGACATTTTAAACACACCCATTGTGTCTTTACACACAGATTTTGCCTGTTACGTGTTCAGACCGCAGAGCTGACGCCTCTGAGCCTCTTTGGATTCCAGGCAGATTTACGCTTCGTGCAACCCATCCTGACTGCATCGTCTTCCCTTAGAGGCCTGATCTTCTAGTGTAAGTTTCTGCCCCCCCCTCCCCTCCACCCCATCCCATGATTCTCCCTGACAGCTGAAGCGTCAACCCCTCAACACTGATGGGAATTTACGGTCAGGTTCAGGATGCGCAGTAGGCCAACCCCTGGGGGGAGAATACACGATCAGGGCACAGCAGGGACGCGACTCCTTTCACCTGGAGGATGAGTACTTTTCATTGCGGTGCAATAATCGAGGCAAATTAAAGTCTGAAATGAGTCTAATTTTAATTTATATTCTGTTCATGAGACAATTTATTTATAATCGTCATTCATTTATCACTATTCATCATTTTTCTTTTTCATCACGACTTTGTGTTTGCGTGAAAATGACAAAGCAGCAGTGACAGAGACACAAAAATTTACCGTGGCTGACAAAACATATCCAGACACCAAATACCTACCTCGCACACACACACACACACACACACACACACACACACACACACACACACACACACACACACACACACGCACACACACTTTCTATTCTATATCGTATGTGTCACCTCTGCTGTTTGAAAAACTAATAATGAAAGCTATATTGTTTCTGACAAGTGACTTCGCCTTTAAAGTAAAAGCACAAAAGAAATCTCATGCATTTGCAATATAGCATGTAGAGCAACACACACAGCTTCTATTTTAACACAGCTGCATAATTTAAGCATTTTACTGGATTATGTTTAGCTTTTCTAACGAGGCTTTATGGATACGAGCTGTTTTCTCCCTGTGACTACAAAAAAACATATTCTCAAAATTCCAGTGATTAACGTCAAAATTTTATTTATGCCATCAAATGTCATGCTCATACAAATATTTGGCATGCGGCTTTGTGAAAGCATGTTTGAATGTGTGTTGGTATGTTATAGATATTTCTTTAATGTATCCTGTCATCTAAAGTGTGAAACACTTAGATTGAATTCAAATTATCTGGCAGTAATTTAAAAAACAAATGTGTGAAGGTTAAACCTGAGTGACTCAAAGACAGAACACAAGAAGGTGCAACAACAGTTAACGTTCAGATTAGGGATGGGTATCGAAAACCGGTTCTTGTTGAGAACCGGTTCCCACTGTTTCAATTCCTTGGATTCCCTTATCGATTCCAGTCGCCCCGAATGACGTCACCACGTTGCGGAGCGTCATTTACCCAGCAGGAAACACGGCGCCAGCGGCTCAAATGCTCAAAAGTTTGGTCATACTTTACGAGAACGGATGACAACAGGGCAACTTGCAATACTTGCAAAGTAGATATTTCATTTAAGGGAGGAAACACTACGAATATGCAAAAGCATTTGTTCACAAAACACGCGATGACCTTAAATGAATGTCGTGTTTTTAATTTCGCTCCGGACTCATGAATCTCAACCCAGCAGCAGCGGTAACGTTTGCACGTCCTCTCCTGTTAATGCGGCAGGTAAATAATCAACTAACAGTGCATATGATGTTAGCTGCCTTATTACAAAACCTGCCATTACTGTGCATTTAGGTGACCGTGATGAGACAGACAGAGTCTGGCTCAGATGCTGGCAGTTCTTGCTGCAGTCTACCGGTAGCGTCTCCTTTCAGGCCAGGATAGACGAATGTCACCGAGCAGTGACTGAGTTTGTGGTAAAAGGCTTGCACCCATTTGCCACAGCAGATGCCCCCGATTTCACTTTGGTAAGTGAATGTGTTTAATTGTAGGCAGGGACATTTCTGGATATTCTTGTGTAATTGCTACAGAATAATTTATGTTATACTTTGTTATTGCTACAGAAGAATATTTATTTTATTATTTTACATTTACTTTTTTTTTCCTGGGGACCCTGTGGCACCCCATTGAAGAGCCGTAGGCTGTGGATCTCTTAAGATCTCACTGTTGGGTTTGTAAGGCCATGTTACTCCTAAATTTCTATCTTGTTCAAAGAGAAGATAAAAAACAAAGTTCTAAGCTAATCGACTTTAGTGTTCTCCTTTTTTAAAAATAAGAATCGATAAGAGAATCGATAAAGAATCGAAAATGGAATCGGAATCGTTAAAATCTTATCAATACCCATCCCTAGTTCAGATATTGGTCATGTAAGGTTTGGGTTACATTTAGGTCAGTATCTTTGGGCAACGCAAGACAGGGGAGTTCCCAAGTCTTCTTAAGGTGCTGAGCAAGTGGCTCAGTAAGAGTGGGTCAGGCAGATTCACAGGTCTGGAAAAGTCAGATAGTAAGTATGAGGAGCATGTGGAACAGAAAAGCAGGTAAGTAAGGGAAAGGTATTAGCAGCCGGTGAGTAGAAGAACAATCATATAAGTAGAATAAGTAGGAGGGCTGGGCTCATGTGGAGGCAAAAAGGTGTCCCTGCCTGACTCCTCCTTAAGCCACGCCCACTCTTAGAGGACACACAACCGCCTACAGCTCAGGCATAACAGTATGACCACCCGCCTAATATTGTGTTTGTCTGCCCTTAGCTGACAACAATGCCCTGAACCATTGAGCCATTAACTCTAGTAGACACCTAAAGGTGTGCTGTGGTATCTGGCACCAACATGTTAGCAACAGATCCTTTAAGTCCTGTTAGTTACACGGTGGGCTGCTGTGGATTGGGATTGTTTGCCCAGCACAGATGTTCAAGTGAACTGAGATCTGGAGAATTTGGAAGCCAGGTTAACAGCTCAGACTCATTGTTGTGCTCCTCAAACATGCCTGAGCCATTTCTGCTATGTGCAGGTGCATTATCCTGCTGGTAGAGGCCACACCGATCAGGGAATACGGTTTTCAGGGTGTACATGGTCTACAACAATGCTTGGGTAGGTGGAATGTGTCAAAGTAACATCCACATGGATGGCAGGACCCAAGGTTTCTAATCAGAACATTGCTCAAAGCATCACCCTTCCTCTGCTGGCTTGCCTTCCTACCATAGTGCATCCTAGTGCCAGGTGTTTCCCAGGTAAGTAACGGAGATGCACCCTGCCATCCATGTGAAGTTAAAGCAAACGTGCTCCATTGAGTCAGGCCACCTTTTTTCATTGCTCCATGGTCCATTTCTGATGCTCATGTGTCCGTTGTTTCAGCAGTGGACAGGGCTCAGCATGGGCACCCAGATAGATCTATGGGTTTGCAGCATTTTTTCATACATGTCTATGGAAAGAGACAACCAGAGGTATTGCCCCCTGCTGGCCATTAGAAGAAAATGCAGATTTAAAACATTTCCTCCAGATACAAAGGATTGCTATAGAACCTATGGTTACTCTGCTGTTTATCACAGAAATCATATCAGTTCAAAGCCAATATTATTGATTTTTTTCAGTTTGCATATATTTATTGGTTTGTAAACTATACAAATGAACACTGCAGTGCAGTATAGCTCTCAAATTGACTTTAATATTTAATATTGGGGTTTAATTATATGTGTTGTTGGGCCAATTATTTAAGGATTTAGAGATACTGTGGAGTTCTGAGAGCTACTCATATACTGAAGCGAGAACTTAGAAACTGACAATTACAATTTTTGGAATAACTGAGCCAATATGTTCAAGTATATGTGTAGAAGGTGACTTAGAGATGTTGTGTTGACTTGTGGCAGTATTTCAGACATCCTGTCAAATGATGAAAGGCACTGGTGACTCTTTAAAAACAACATGACAGAAGCTGGGAGCTGAAGGGAAGGGACTTCCACATGCAGGGTCATATAAAACCCCCACATGTGAGCTGGCTGTGCAGCATGCTTTAGTACACACCACCAAGGTCCCAGTGCCTCTTCTGCTCTTAAATTTGATTCATTCATTCATTCATTCAAAAAAAACAAAACACCCCTGCTCTTTATGTGTCTCTCTGCTCCGCAAAGAAGCCGACAGTTATCTGGATGCATGTCGAAAGATGTGTTTGTTTTTGTGTCTCAAAGGCTGCCGCAGCCTAATGAGATCATCTTATTTCATTTCAAAAGACAAGGTCATGCAGTCACTCAAAAATAGGAATCCCTCACATTCCTGCCTGTGAAGTTTCCAATCACAGCCCTTTGAGTTTGGAGGAAAAATGCCAACAGGCAATATATCACCTCTTCACAGGCTTTTATCTCTTTTATGAATCTGAAATGACTGAGCCACGTTTCTATTTATATCATCGAGTTGAGACATTTCTCAAAGCTCTTTTGACTGTGCGCATTCCCATCTATTTATGTTGAGACCGCATACAACTTACAGTTGTCCATACTGTCTAAAATGAGCACAACAAACTAGAGTTAAAACAGCAGCGATATGGTTTATTTGAAATAATCTATTATGATATCTATTGTTGTTTTCTGATTTGCTGATCAAATCTGGCTTTTGTCATGGATCCTTAAAGTAAACAGAATAACATGTCATAAATAAGAACCACAACTGGGTTTCCAGATTGCAAAATATTCAATTTGGTCAAATTATACACAACCCATCATGCAACCTGATTTTCTCTTTTTTGGGTTTAGAAGTTTATTAGCTTCCTTCCTTCATGTGGTGTTTCCAAAAAAAAAAAAGAGCTCCAGGGCATCTGAAATAGCCTTAAATTTGTTTATTAACTGCCGCCACAGTAAGAACAGTTGTAGGTTCAAACTTGCCTGAGGCCTTTTTTTTTCCAGAAGTTTGCATATTCTACTTTTGTCTACACAGGTTCCTCTCACAGACCAAAACTGTTGCCATGCCATTTTAAGTTGTAACTCAATTGTCTTTACGTGTGGATTCGAGTGTGTGTGGATGTCTGTGTCTCTTTGATGGGCTGTATGGTTGGCAGTGTTCAATGCCTCTTGCTCAGTGAAGGCTTCTTAATCAACTTAAAGCCCTTTCTTTTTTGTGATGTCGTCAAATTCATAGAACAAAATTTAACTAGCGACTTCATTGGCAGTTTAAGAGTGAGAATAATTCTTCATGTCAGCTGGTATTGACCATTACGAAGGCTTATCAGTTAAAGAGACTGAGAATTGAATGAATTTCGTTTGAAGATGCCCCATGGTTGACGCCTGACGCCTCCAGCACTTTGTGACCCTCTCAGTGGTTAAGAAGGGTGGAAAATGAAGATTATGGAAACTCTCCACACTCTCTTTCTTTAGGTTTAAGAATCAGATTTTTACAGCAATGATTCCTAACCTTGATTGCCATGTAATCCTATTTGGAAAGGATCATTTTCAATCATTCATTCGTACAATTAAAACTATGCTGCAGACATAGCAGTTAAAGACACTTTTTACAACCCAACCTGGCAACACAGAGCTTTTGTCCAGTTACTTAAAAACACACTAATGAGTTATTAATAACTATTAATGAAGTGTTTTGCTACAAATTAGAGCCCCCTGTGATGTACGGATAAAAGCGAGAAACAGTAATCTCTCTATCCTGTAACATTTACTTTTTCATTGTGAAATATCATAACGCACATGCACCTGTTATGAAACCTGAGGGGACATTTCTGTCTGTACAAAGTCAGTATGTTGTGAAGACCGATTGAAAAAAAAAAAAAAAGATGGTTGTTGCAGTGTGGCAGCCAAAGTGTTGGATAGAGTTTCACATTCTATATATAATCTGTTGACTTGTGTCCTTGCTGCTCTATTTAAATGCCAGAGACCAGTGTGAATACAGAGTGAGGAGTGCAGCAATATGATGGACCTTTTCGAGACCAACAGTTATCTTTTTAATGATTTGCGCTATCTGGAGGAAGCAGATCATGGACCACTACAGCACTTGGATATGGCAGGGGTTTCCCCTCTGTACAATGGCAATGACAGCCCACTGTCCCAAGCGGGTCACGATAATGTCCCGTCCGGTGGGGAGAGCAGTGGAGAGGAGCACGTCCCCGCGCCTCCGGGTCTCCGGGCGCACTGCGAGGGTCAGTGCCTCATGTGGGCCTGTAAGATCTGCAAGAGAAAGACGGCTCCCACGGATAGACGTAAGGCTGCGACCCTCAGGGAGAGGAGGAGGCTTAAGAAGATCAACGAAGCCTTCGACGCACTGAAGAGGAAGACCGTAGCCAATCCCAACCAGAGGCTACCCAAAGTGGAGATTTTACGCAGCGCCATCAGCTACATAGAGAGGCTGCAGGAGCTGCTGCAGACGCTGGACGAGCAGGAGAAAACCGGATCTCCATGTGACGCAAAAGAAAACAATGTGAGCGAGTATACCAACCTGAAGAGGAAACTCCTCATACTATTCACATGAATGTGTAAATCTGTGCATCTGTGGATTTCAGATTATTCCCCACCCGATCAAGAATATCCCAGTTTGGACTTTTAATGTGTTTGTGGTGCTCATTAATGACATTATAACGTGAATGCTTATTACTCTGTGCCACACTGATTTTTTTAATCTAGCAGTGTGGTTTTCACTAATAATATAATTACAAATTTCTCACGTCGTGGTCTTTGAATACTTTTAATTACTTTCTTATTGAATGTTGAATGCTTCTCAGTAATAGCAGCCTGTTTCTGCAATAATTTAAAAGTTTTTTCTTCATATTACAGGCAATAATATTTAATCAATTCGCTCTTATTTATATAGCCCCAAATCACAACAGTCACCTAAAGGTGCTTTACATTGTAAGGTAAAGACCCTACAATAATACAGAGAATCAAACAAACTCCTATGGAAATGCACTTGGTGACTGTGGGAAGGAAAAACTCCCTTTCATGAGGAAGGAACCTGGCTCATCTGCCGTGACTGGTTCGTGGTGAGGGAAAGAAAACAGGATAAATGAGGCTATGTGGAAAAGAATATGGATAATGTGTGTTTTTTACAGGTGGCCGGTGAGTACCACTGGAAGAAATCCTTTGAGGCTTGGCCAACCTCTGCTGACCATTCCACTTCAGCAATGAACCGCACAGAAGGTACACACCTTGCACACTACCTTTGCTTGAAGTCAGGTGTAAATTCATTAAAAAAAGAGAAAAAGAGAAAACATCATGTGGTATCATAAGTCCTTTCATTTTAGGAGCCAGTGAGTCTTCCGCGTCCTCCAGCCTCCTGCGGCTGTCCTCCATCGTGGACAGCATCACCAACGACAGCAGTCAGTGAGGACGTCTCAGAAAACTGAAACATTAGCAAACTATCTGACATTTTCAATATGATCTATTCTGATCATCTGTGAACTATTTTTGCTATACTAAACCATTCTGACTTCTGTTTGTAAGTACTTCATTTGTACAGGAAGCGCAAAAGATTTGTACATATTTTATATTGACATGAAGTTTAGATGTATTTATTTTGTGTCCAAAGGCTAACCTTGGCTTTAAGGAAGCTGAAATTCTCTTTATTTAATGTACACAGCTGACCAACAAAATAAATGACTGAGTTCTACTATTGCAGTTGTGCAAACCTTGGTATATTTATTTGCAAGGGCATGCCAGATTGGTGTTTGCAATCCATTGTATTTTGGATGGAACATCTGATCCTTATTAGTTACTCAGGACTGATACTCTATTAAACCCTCCTTTACCTTCAGAACTGCCTTAATCCTTCATGACATAGATGCAGTTGGTACTAAGCAGCCCAAAGCATGCCAAGAAAATAACCCCCAGACCATTACACCACCACCATCACTCTGAACCTTGGATACAGCTCAGGAGAAATCAAGACTCATCAGACCAGGCAACTTTTTCCACTCTTCTCTTATCCATTTTTAGCGATTGCTGGCAAATTGTAGCCTCAGTTTCCTGTTTTTATTTCCTCCTGCTGTGATCTGTCCAAGGTGTACCCTGTCTCTTGCCCTAAGACAGCTGGGATAGGCTCCAGCGGAAGTGAATGGATGAATTTCAGTGGGCCTCCCCTGTCTTGTTCTCGGGCTCTTTTGCCACCTCATTTAAAAATGCCCCTGCTGGTTGCATTAAAAAAACCACAACAATTTTAAAAAAAAAGCTATTTGCTCAAGATCCGCCAGTTCCGTTAACATTCAACATTCTACTAGAGGTCCATATAAACCATTTAAACTGCCCTGAAACATTTTGCTGCTCTCTCTGTTCCAACTGGCATCCAGCAGGCCTGAGCCCACAACAGTAACTCGAGTCTCCTCCAAACACAGCGTGCCTCTGCTCTCCTCTCCTATCATATGTTGGGGACGTGGAAACTTGGGTTGCAGGCATAAGTGCAAAGCCCAGCAGGATAATGAAGTTATCTGAGCCATTAATTCATCATCGCTAGCTTCGTCATCTGGTGGCAAAGCGTTCACACACGAGCTATTTAAACGTGTGACATGATGCTAACGACATGGAAATCCACCGAGTCTTGTATTGACATGATAAAGGGGTGTTTGTTGATGATGTTGGGGGGGGGGGGGGGTGCACTGCGCTCCTTCAGATCTTAGCAGATGACACAGAGCCATGGTTGACCTTTGAGACTCTGCCTCATCTCTCAGGCCTGCAGCCACACACACAGATATGAACACACAAAGTGTCTCTCGTGCACACATGCCAAGTTCATAAGGAGTTAAAGACCTCAATGAAATATTAAGCCAAGGGAGAACAATGCATATCTCAAAGCTTTGATTTAGCAGTGGTGCAAAGAAAAACAATTTTACTCAAGTAGTGTGCTTGGAATCAAATTTGAGGTGTTCCTCCTCTAACTTGAACACACTTTTTGCTATGTATATTGACTCCTTTTCAGTATCTTCAATAATTCATTAAAAACAACCAGGAAGAAAGTTCAGAGGTTTGGAGGCCTTCGTCTGTTTGGTGTTCTATGTATTTTAAGTAGTCTGAAGTGTGTTGAGTGACTGGTTCAGGATGCCAATACGCTCTACAAAGCTAATTAGAGGGACCTTTCTTCCCACAGCTGTGAGGCTTTTTTCATTCTATATTTTATGCCAGTGTTTCCTCTCATTAAGGCACATCATGTACACATGTCCTTTTATTTATTAACTAGTCTAGAACAGGTAATTGAATTGAGTTTGTTTTTAATATAGTGGCTCGACAATTTCCAACAAAAGAAAACCTGCAGCGCTCTTACAAGATCTGTTGGTTTGTGCGTTAGTCTTTCTAGCTTTGGGGCAGTGTGTGTTTCCCTATCTACACAACACCTCTACCACATTTAATTTAAAGATACCGGAAATCTTTTTTACTTGAGCATGCATAGGTGCACGTTCTGGATAAAGCATAACACTCATGGTTTTTCTTTAGCTACTTGAGTGTGGATTAATAAAAAATACTTCAAAGTTCAAAGTATAAGTTTGTGCAATATTACTTTCACAGTACTGTGTACTTTTATTCCCAAAATGAAGTTAACACTTCCAGAACCAAACTAAATTAAAGCTGGTAAACATACACTAATGCAAGGTTCTGTATGATATGGTATTATTCAGCATGCATACATCTTATACTAAATATCCTTTTTTTTCTGTAGAAACCAGACAGAAATCCGATAGCGCTAACAGTAATGTGATTTTAATGGGCTCCTACTCACTCATTCTGATAGCAGTGATACTTACTTTGCAGCTCATATGTGTAGCAGTGGATGTAATATCTGTTACAATGGAGGCCGGTAATCACATTTAAAAAAAGAACTCAGATGAGTGTGTGGGTTTTTGGGGGTGGTGGTGCATACAAGCACATTTCCTTTCTGTGCTGTTAGTAGAGTTGTATTGACTGCATTTTGAACCTCATTGTCTTATTTTTGTGTTTGCACCATCTGACTGTGTGCATGCTCACAGAAATAGCCCTGCTCTCTCCAAGTCCAGACTTTCTCTTGTATGACTTTACGGGGATTTCGGTGTTACTGATGACACCATATAATTGTCATTTGGCTGTGAAGGCAGCGTTTTGAAAGTTAAAGCTGATGAAAGGCGAGCTGTTATAGGAGGGGGGATAAGCCTGGAGGTTGAAATGCTCTGATTTACTCAGACTTTCCTTGAATATCCTGCTAGCAAAGGATTTAGTACTGACGGGGCTGGCGGTGCACCTCTTTCTGCTCGCTGCCAACACAAATGGTGTTGCCACTCATTTTTTTTTTCATTCGTTCTTGTGGGGAATGTAAAATGGACTTGGATTTTATGTGGGTGGGAAATTGCCTTTAACCAAAAACACTGTGCTTTGAAAAATAAAATCCATTGTTCTTTCTTTTGATTTTGATTTTATTTGATCGCTTTTGTTTGCTTTTTTCCTTTCATCCACAGCTTTCCATGTAGAGCAAACTGAGGTAAGGACCCAGTTAGGAGCAATAGAGTTTTTCTTTCAGATTATAACATTTTAAACATCTAATCAGTATGATATTTTAACAGGGAAGTGCCCACTGTTGGGCATTGGAAGGGGTCTTCCCACCCAGCAATACCATTTTCATGTCAGCATGCATTTTTTTTTACTGATAAAGTTAAACTTTATTTATTTATTTATTTATTTATTTATTTATTTATTATATTTATATTTAATAGTTGCACTAACCCAAACCATTACTTTTTCTAAACACACCAAGTAACACATTCCTACTTAAAAACATATTTAAAAATCATACAAATATGTGAACAACTGTGATCTCAATGTTTTAAGCTTAGGTCTTTGGAGTCCACCACACCTCCCATTTTCAAATGTGTTCAGGGACTTAAAATAATGTTGGAAATTCGTGCAGAGGAACCTTTTTTATTTAAGGGAATATTTATGTTCACAAACATGAAACAGCACAAACTGCTGTTGTTTTTATATTTTGATCAGATATTCTGACTTCCTGCCCACCTCTCCATGACTTCCTCTTGCTCCTTCTGTGCCATGAAGTTAACCTAACTCGAATAAATATATATTTGATCTTTTTATTTTAAATAAAATTCAACTTAAATGTCAATAAGACAGAAAAGGGGACATGGGCTGTGTTTGGCCTCTGGAGTGGGGCATGGTAAAGTCTGAGAACCACTGGGTCAAGTGAACACATCGAGAGGTTCAATAAATCTCAATGGGATTCTTGTAATTTACACAAACTTGCATTTTAAGATTGACTTAATTTTCACACTGTTACCTGCGTCATAATCACGTACTTAATTACTCAACTTACATTTTACATATTTTTACATATAGAGAATATTTTGCTGTTATTTCTGTTTTGTCCTTTTAAAAAGTTTTGACATTTGTATTATTAACAATACAAACGAAAAGCAGACATGCCCATGCATAGACAAACTAATGAATCACCCTCAGTGGGACTGTCATAAAAAGGAATACCCCCCCCCCCCCCCCCCCCCCCCCCACACACACACACACACACACACACAAAACCGGCTAAACCACTTTCTAATCCCGACAACTTTTGATGGTATTCAAAGTGGCCACTCAGTACTTTTACTGTTCTGACAAGTATATACCGTAAATCCTATAACTCTGGATAGTTTGGATTTATTAAATAAAAATACATTTATTTATAGATTTCCATAAAACCGTTTATTTTGCTAAATGGGAGGAGGAATGTAAGCGATGCACTGCCTCTCTATCTGGGGGATGGTGCAGCACCAAGCAAGCAGCATAAAGTCAAAGCGTGAGGCACTTTAGAAGAAATAAGGTTTTCAGACGTGAGGCAGATGAAACATAAAAAGATCACCTCCTGCCCCTCACTTAACTCTGTCTTTGACCCTTGAGAACAACAAAAAAGCAACCTCGGAGAGCTCCCCAGAGACGAGCCGAGTGCGCAGATCACATCTCCAGCCTGCGCGCAATATCGTCTCCCCGCATCATTACGCCATGTGCTGCACTAATCTAACCCCCCGGCTCAATTAAGCTGATGCCAGGTTTTCTCATTGTCCGAGTTGTTCTCAGTCTAAACAGCCTTTGATCTTCGCAGCTAGCTACAAGCTCAGGCGAGCCGATGTCTTCTTCAGCTGTGCCTAATCCAAACTCCGACGGCAATTCAGAGGCAGCAGCAGGTACTGGTGTTTTCTTAGGTGTGCGCAGTTCCCAGAGAAGTGGTGATGGGGCTGGAGGGAGTGGGGGTCGTGCCAAACGCTTTGACACATTGTGAGAAATATCCGCATTGTATCCTTGTAAGCTGTCACCAACATCATTACCTAAACCAGCTGGACTGGGTCAAACTGTGAAAAGCATCATTTCAGAATCTTTAGATGTTTCTGCAAATCTTAAATGGAGACACTTTATCTTCTAACTACAGGGATGTTACAATATGGGGAAAAAGCAATTTGAGAAAAGGCTTTGGATCGTTTTCACTGTGTACTTTAATTCTGTTAAATTAGCCTCAAACATTGGGGTGAGGACCCCAAGGAAGGGACATAAGAATGAATGTGATTTGCTGATTCTGCAGTGTTGGCCTTCAAAAATTCAGCTCAGATCCTCTGTTATTGTTAAAGATGGATTAAAAACTGCGGGATGTGGGACTTGAATGTTTATCAGTCCGGAAAAAAAAGATGTTGGAGAGCCACTACAGGGACAAATATTGAATTATCTTCACTGTAAACATCCTCACTCCGTAATCCCTGAGTCATCCCCTTGAATGAAAGCCTCTGCACCATCACGGCCATCTGTTGTGTGCTTGAGTCGTGTCAATAACTTTTAACGGTTAAAATTTGGTCCCTCAATGTTGCAGGGAGTTGTGCAGTGGTGTCAGTGCAATAATTACTGTTTTAATGAGCTTTGGCAAACAGGGATCGGCTCATTCACAGCACCTTAAGTAATGAGTTTGAGTGTTTAAGGGGGGGCGGCTTACCGCACTAATGTGAATTCACAGGGCTTGAAATGCTACACCTTCCTTTGCAGCTGGGCTGCATCTGCAACGCTGTTGTCTTCACCGTAAAAATTGCCCTGCATACTCCAACAAGTGGTCACCCTCTTTTACAGCAGAATTTGACTAAACTAAAAACACTGCGATGTTCATGTCTTCACAGCCACGTGTCACTTTCACTGTGCGCTATGACATGATGCCTAAAGGCTGGTTACAGATACATGCAGCATAAATAATACATTACAATACTTATTAGCGCTTTAAAACATGCCAGCTTCGGTCAAAGCTGCACTCCCCTTAAACATCTCTAAGCCTTGTATTAATTGTGGACTTGTAAGAGAAGAGTGTTGATGAGTGGGAAAACACCAGTAAGTGCAGATGTGGGAAACTCCACAGGGTACTGGGGGGTGAGAAGCAACGAGTTGGGATGTGGCAGGGAGGGAGAAGAGCCGACTCCTGCCTGCCTTCTGGCTGGGCCAATGGGCCATGGTAATTAGATCTGGCCAATGTGGGCCCTGGGCTTTGGCCTCGGGGCATATAAGGGGGGCCTGGGGCAACAGACCCCTCATATCACTCAGAGGTCTCTTCTCTTTCACCCAAACTCTACTACCCTTCTTCCTTACTTCCTTTGCGGCCATCTCCTTCTCCATCCAACAAGCCATGGATGTCTTCTCGCCATCACAGGTCTACTATGACAGAGCATGTGCTTCCTCTCCAGACAGCCTGGATTTCGGCCCAGGCATGGAGCTTGCTGGCTCCGAGGAGGACGAGCACGTCAGGGTTCCAGGAGCCCCCCACCAGCCAGGACATTGCCTCCAGTGGGCCTGTAAGGCCTGCAAGCGCAAGTCGAGCTTTGTGGATCGCAGACGGGCTGCCACCATGCGCGAGCGCCGGCGGCTGAAGAAGGTGAACCACGCTTTTGAGGCTTTGAGGCGTTGCACTTCGGCCAACCCCAGCCAGCGCCTGCCCAAGGTGGAGATCCTGCGCAACGCCATCCAGTACATCGAGAGCCTGCAGGAGCTGCTACGAGAACAGGTGGAAAACTTTTATGGCCTACCTGGAGAGAGCAGCTCTGAGCCTGGAAGCCCGCTGTCCAGCTGCTCTGATGGCATGGTAAGACCGCTGATCCTCATCTTTATGCAAATGCCTGGTTTTATCAGGGTCTTTGGCAGCAAAGAAATTAGAACCACTGCACAGCAAATCCCGGAAAAGGTCTTTATTGTTGTTTACTGCTAAAGTCATCATCAGTGTTGAACAAGAGCACTTCTATCAGTTCTCTTTACCTCATCAAGTTTTTTATTTCAATGCAGAACCCTGATTTCCACTTTAGCAACCTGTTAATCAAATGAGCTTGCTTTGCCTCAAGACCATAATTATCATGGTTTTCCATGCATGACATACACCTCCCATAATTCCTTAATGCAAACATCTATTATGTTGTCTTACAAGAATCTCCGTCCTCTGCTTGTGATGCTTATTATTACAGGTTATATTGAATCTCTGTTTGAAGGTGACTTTGCATCAAATAATACAAAAACAACTTATAAGGCTGGATTGGACTAATGGCTTTCCCACCACCGGACACTTTATAGCCCCATTAAACCAACCTAAATCCACCTTACTGAAGTCTGGCAGGCAAAACTGGGCGCTTTTCTGCATTCCATCCTGACTGCATGTTCTGCACCACTGCCAGGATTTTCTGCAGATTTACTAGGAGAAAGTGTCATCTTGCACAAACTGGTGTTGCTTCCACTGATACAATCGATTCGCTACACTCGGAGTCGGGCCGGGGAGGGGAGAGCACAAAAAACCACTTTGGCTTTAAGGTGCATGTGAAATAAAGAAGCCAATAACTTTGGAATTCAGGATTTATTAGCCTGTCCGAAATATCATGGCGGGCACTGCACTGGGTGTTTTCTTCCTATCCAGTATAACACAGCGGTTTAAACAAGCAGCTTATCATATCTGTCTGTTTGCAAGTATTTGAAGGAATTCAAGGGTAAATTCAATTTCACATTTCCTTTCAGGCTGACAGCAACAGTCCAGTGTGGCAACAGCTGAATGCAAACTACAGCAACGGCTATTCATATGCAAAGAACAGTAAGACCTTTTAACTTAAGCAGCAGTTTGATATGAATATAATGTGAATTCTTGCCTGCAAGGCTTTAAAAAACGAATACCTGAACAGCAGATTATGTTATATTTAGACTTTATTTTATTACGTTTCCATCTCTAAAGTCAGTTTATATAACATGCCGAGCTGTATGATCCAAATTTGGCTAATTTGAATTTGGGATCCTCTTCATCAGATAGCGTGGATGATAAAGCAGCCGGAGCGTCCAGTCTGGAGTGCCTGTCCAGTATCGTGGACCGCCTGTCCTCGGTGGAGTCCAGTAGCTGTGGGCCGGCTGGCCTTAGAAACACATCCAGCTTCTCCCCCGGCAGCTCTGACTCACAGCCCTGCACACCGGAGAGCCCCGGATCCAGGCCCGTCTACCACGTCCTGTGAAGCAAACCTTGCTTTGATGTGAATATATATTGCCTCAGGCGGGCGCCGTGCTTTTACCCAACACCAGCTGCATTTGCAACCAAAAGCGATAAGAACTAGTTTTGGGCAAGTGGGAGGAAAACCCAGCAGAACCTGAGGGACGCGCGGTGGCCAGCTTTTGTACTGTACATGAGATTGTAAATATGTAATGTAAATGCCCATTTATTCTATACTTTCTATTATCCCCACTGAGACATATTTAATTATAACAGCTGATGTAATGTTGCATTATTCAAAAAAAGAAATGGTATTTAAGCAGTTCAGTTCAGGTGAGTGTGAGTTTTAGCAGGTTTTGTCCTGTTAAAAGGGAGTTTTTTTTTATCCCCACTTTTTTATTTTTTTATTGTAAAGTGTCATGAAATGACTAATGTTGCTTTTATTGGCACTATATATACATGAATAAAAAGTGAACTGAATTGAAGGAGTGTTGTGCTACACTGTTACATCCCCTGTTTTGTTCTTTGGTCTTTTTTCTACTTTTTTTGCATTTAGAAACCAGTTTTTTTCTAGTTAATCAGATGCTACGCTGAAAGTTTGGAGACCGAAAAATAAAATGTCTGCAAAAAAAAGTTGAAAATCCTAATTAGCATGAATCTCACTCACTTTAATAGAGCTTTTCAGCAAAAGTTAATTAATTATGAACAGTTCACCGATGCTGAAAGCGGCTGCTGCCATTTCAGTTTTTATCTTTTGATCTCTTTGGCTTTTTGAAGATTTAAAAAAAATATTGTTTCTAGAACAGGTCAATTTTTCCTTACGATGGCAGATTTATATTCATTTGCAGAATCATGATTAGGAGTCCAAAAAACTGTCAAAATAAAAGGCCAAGTTATTTATTATGTGCCTCACATGTGGTGTGTCCCAGACGTCTTGGAGTTTTCTTCAGCTAACAAGGTGTCAGGATCACTGATAGAGGTCATCTGATATCGTTTATCATTTTTACCCTGCCATAATCATTCATGTCGCCTGTTTGCTGATGAGTCAGTACAGCAGTGTAAAAGCCAAATTCGTGGTGTCTTTCCTGGATCACAGAAATGATTCAATAAAAACCGACAACTGTGTAAATAAAGGAAAAAATTCAAAACATCTCTAAACTCATTTTTGTGTCTCTGTACTCGTGAAGTGTAAAGCTGCACTCTGTGTGTGTGTGTGTGTGTGTGTGTGTGTGTACCTGTTTGTTCCTTCCTACCAAATGTGAGTCATCATTAACACCCTTGATTACACCATCAACACAAGAGTTAAGAACAAATGGCCTCTAATTGCATGTATTGTGTGACTGAAGAGGAGGAGGCGGCGGAGGGGGAGGGGCTCACATATGTGTTATACTCCGTCATGTCTTTGATCATGCACTAAGAAAGCTTGTTTTCAACGGATGAGTTGGAAAGCTGTAATACCGTGTCAGTGCATTTGTCAGAAAGGTACGAATTTCGAAAACATATTATCACAAAAAAGCAGAATCTAATGTAAACCACACAAATCTGATACAGCTCCACATGGATCGTCTAAAGTATTACCACGCTGCTTTCATATAAATGCATCAGTTATAATGATGTTTGTAGAAATTTTTTATTTTATTCTTTTTTGTTGTTGTTATGTTACATTAATCTTGCTAAACAACACATTCATTTACTGCTGCTTATCCAGGTTCGAGTTGCAGGGAGCAGCAGTTTCAGTAGAGACACCCAGACCTCCCAGCCTGGGACCCGAGAGATGCCAGAGAGAGACATAATCTCTCTGGCATCTCTCGGGTCAGCCCCGGGACCTTCTCCATCACTGCAGACATTGTGTGAATCCATCTGTAAATTTTGTGGTCCTCTCTCCGCTCACCGAAAAGAGGTGAGCACTTCACCCTTTTTCCGGCCGAGGACCATGGTCTTAAAGGTGCTGATTCTCCACGCTCTGATGCAAATCACCATAGTACACGCTTGAGGTCACTGCCCAACGAGGCCAGGAGAACCAAATAATGGGTGGCTTGGGATGTCTGTAGCTCAGGAGGTAGAGCGGGTCATCTGGTTTTCGGAAGGTAGGTGGATCTCTGGCTTCCAGTCTATATGCCTTTGGCAAGATACTAACCCCAAGATACTCTGTAATGTAAAAAGTCCTGAGGCCACTAAAGCAGGTATTAAGAAATCATAGACAACAATAACATAGACAATTGATAAAATACCACCCTACCCACAAAACAGTATAAAAGTATAGGGAGACAAAAGAGCACAGGGCTCAAGAATAATGAAATAACATAAAACAAGAGATAGCAGAGTATTCATAACCACATGACTGATTACACTTTTAATTTAGGTATCATCCCAATCTGGGTCCAAGGTCTGCAGGAGAAGAAGAAATGACACATGTTGATAACTCGAACAGAAGATGCTGTTTGAGGATTTAGCTAAACGTTCATGTGTTACTGAATCCAAGATTTCAAGAGGAATCACTGAGCACCTACATGCTGCTCATGTAAGCATCTGTATGTTAATTTCGTCTCAGCAAAAAATAAATAAATAAATAATTATCACACTTAACATAGCACATTGCATTGGCTTCTTACCCAGAATTTAAATCGCCTGATTGCATATCATCATAAGGGTCTAATGTTAGGCTGCATGTGAGCAAGAGGTTACAAAAGAAAAGCTCAGAAAATTCATGAAAGTCAAATATGTTTAGGAGAGATAATAACATATTTCTGACAGTAGCCATATTTTAAAGGGCAAGCCATTGTTGACAATGTTTTCTTTTCTTCTTCTTTTTTAAAGATTTTACAGCATTTTGATTATAAAAACTAATTTAGAGCTGTGATTAGATTAAATAGTTAATATGCATAAATTTCAGTAATTGCATCATGCAAACATTTTGGGAAAATAAATTGTGTTTGTCAATAAATAATCGATATTTATGATCAAAATTCATTTTTTGTTTTGTGTGGTTTTGTTCTCTGTTTTTTTCTAATACTCTGAACGAGAAGTCTCCACTTGATTATCTCTTGCAGTCTCCACGCTCAAAAATGTCCTCCCTGTGCCAAAGGGTTTGTTAATGCATTGTCCAGAGTAGCATTTACAGAACATTTCATTCCTCACAAAAATTTCATTTTGTAATTTATTCAGCAATTAAAGAGAATTTAAAGGCCCTTCCGTGACTGTATTTCCTCTATCATGTCAGCAAAATGAAACAAGAATTTTTAACTTGACTTTATTAGCATATATTTAGATATATAACATCCAATTTGCATATTTAACCTTAAATATTATAGCGGACTCCTCATACTAAAAACAATACTTTGAATGTAAGTAATTCAATTTGGTGGTTTCATGGTTTCATGCTGATGTCTATTAGATCATTTTAGAATACCAGCAAACGTTATGATAGCCACTTTTTATGCAGCAATGGTGTTAATGATCTTTAAAGAAACAAAGTAGCATTAAAAGAAATACAAGAAATATGATAACTGTCCAAGTACCACCAGTATTTATCCAGATGTACAGTCCAAGAAGTCTCTTCACCTGCCACTGAAGAGATAGTTGCAGTGTAGCACCCTCCAAAAGCAAATCCCAGCAGTTAAACAGTGTGTCTGTCTCAGCTACAATGCAATGAAACATTCTAGCAGTGGCTTGTATTTCACTAACCTCTGCTGTCAGCTGCAGCCTACACTGCAAATGTCGCTTATGTAATTTTCCGTGGCTACCTGTTATTCATGAATCTCACCCTCACCAACCCCACACGGCGTCCACACCACAACGTGCCAGCAGTTTACACGAAGGTTGTTGGGATTGAGCTTTATTTAAAACGTGTAAGTTATACAGGGACTTGTTTTTATTATAAGTGTAATAACATCACTCAGAGGCCAGCACAGTCATTCTTGTAGTACTGTGCAAGACCACAAGAGAGAGGTGTTTCTTGTATTTCTCCAACATGTGAGAGGCCATATTCATGAGTTTATTGATCATTATTTAAGAGCAGATTTTATATGCCGCAGGTTGTATTTATGTAGTCTCTAAATGATCCTCTTGATAGTGTTTCTGTTGGGTAATTCATATATTCTCTCATCTTTGAGGGAAATTCTGATCTCATAATGAAACTTTAAC
Source organism: Diplotaxodon limnothrissa (assembly GCF_057381915.1). Lineage (NCBI taxonomy): Eukaryota > Metazoa > Chordata > Actinopteri > Cichliformes > Cichlidae > Diplotaxodon > Diplotaxodon limnothrissa. The sequence continues at coordinate 25,727,580 of NC_140612.1, forward strand.
TGTGGAGGTCTTTGGAGAATTCAATCTGCCCTCTGGCAAAATCTGTGATGCTGCTCTCTAAGTGAGGAACTGCAAAGGCAGAAAAGGGAGAGGAGATGAATTTGAGCACACTTCTGAACTGTGAGCAACGCTGCAATATAAGAAACGTTTAAACCTGACGTTTCGATCATACTACTGCTACTACTAATCCATCCATCCTGTTAAACAGATAAAGATAGAAGTGAGTAGGATGGAATATGGAGAAAACACACCTGGATGTTAAGCTAACTGGCCACTTTATTAGGTACACCTGTTTAATTGCTCTGTAATGTAAATGTACAGGCATATAAGCATGGTCAAGATGACCTGCTGAAGTTTGAGCATCAGAATAGAGTCGAAACATGATTTAAGTGACTTTGAACATGACATGGTTGGCCGCACGCCCTCTGCTGAGTGTTTCAGAAACTGTTGAGTTAGTAGGATTTTCCTGTAGATGCATCCCTATGTTTCTGGGTTCCTACCTCACTGGAGAATGGCTGGACTGCTTGCAACTGATAGGAAATCAACAGTGACCCAAATAGCCACTTATTACACCAAGGTATGCAGAAGAGCATTTCTGAATGCAAGACATGTTGCACTTTGAGGCAGATGGGCACAGCAGGAGAAAACCACACCGGGTGACACTCCTGTCTGCCCAGAACAGGAAGCTGAGGCTGCACTTCATACTGACTGAAAATGTTCCCTGGTCTGATAACTCTAGATTTCTGCTGCAACATTCAGCCGGCAGGGTCAGAATCTGGCTTTTGCCTCAAGCTTCTGGTGGAATAACTTTCTTGGCATTCATCAGGTTCCTCATTAACAAGGGAGAATTATTTCAACCCCACAGCCTACCTGAGTCTTGTTGCTGAGCATGTCTGTTCCTTTATGACCAATAATAGCTTTTTTGATCCAAAAGGGAAATTTATGTTTCACATAGTTCATCTGCTATTTGGATGAGAATTAAAAATCCTGATTTCTCTGGGTCCAAATTATTTTCTTTTTTTTTTTTTTTTTTTTTTTTTTTTTTAAATGACATCAGAAACAGCAATATGCGACATTACGTGATGGCAGAGCTTCAGTTCATCCTTTGTCATTTTTTTTTTTTTTTTTTTTTTTTTTTTAATAAATAGGACAGGGGGAATGAATGAGAGAGAGAGGGGGAGAGAAAGAAAGAAAACCAAAGGGGAGAAGAGACGGTGAGAAGGGGGGGGAAGAGAGACAAAAAAAAAAAAACAACTCCTGGGTCACCTGTATGGAGAAAAAAAAAAAAACAAACAAACAAACAAACAGAGGAGACAGCAAACAACAAAGAGCAACATAATAATAGAGAAAACAAAGCACCATCACAATAAACTAGCTAGTCATAGATATCAGTATTTACTAAGTAATAAACAATATTGTGCAGCACGCAAGATAGACAGCGCACAGTGTGCTTTGAGGCAGCAGCCAAGAAAGCTTTAGTCCGCGTCTGTGAATACCCATGTGTGCATACCTGTGTGGATCAGCATGCTTGCATTCCAAAGGTTTCTCCATGTAATGATCTGCTAGGGAGTGTGGGGGGGCCTCAGCCCCGTCCTCCAGGGTGTGAAGCGGGTATGGAGGAGATCAAAACTCCAGACATCCAGAGGCCCCCAGAACACAAAAGACCATGGAAGACCAACAGAGGGGCAGCCGCGCCACTGTTCCAGTAAGAGCTGAGGAGAGTCCCAGATGAGGGCTCACTCAGCAGCCGCGGAGCAGAAGCCAGGGGGGGTTGCAGTGACGCGCCCGTGAGCTCCGCCGGCCCCCAGCTGCGCCTGAGTGACCGAGCCCTAGGCCGAGAGGCCGGGGGCACCCCACCTCCAAAGGGGGCCCGAGCGAGCCCCAGGCCCCAGGCCCCGACAAGCGGCCGCCAAGGAGTGAGCCGGTGTGTACCCGGACGCCCACCCCCAGACACAAAGAACCACCAACACACCGACACCTGAGGGAGTCCGCCACCGGCAGGGGAAGTGGTGGTGGGTGGAGATAGGCCTCCAAACCTTGGAGGGCCTGAGGTGTCCCCAGAGAGGTGGCGTCTGATACCCAACCTGACATATAGACACAGACATACAGGCACACACAGACACAAACATCCATTCCCACCCTCATGCTCTCATATGCACTCACTCCACACTCAACCAACGTGGAGACAGACATAAAGAGACGCTGTACACACAATCACACTCCCCAAGCGTACTCTACAATCCGGGTCTAGGTACCCTTGCCCCTGGAGGGGGGAATTGCACCCAGACCCAGGTGGTGTTACCCTTTTCCCTGCGGTGGGGAGAGGCAGACCACCCCGACTCCGCAGCAGCAGGGAGGCCCCACATCCCAGACCGCAGTCGGACGGCCAACTCCTCCTACTAGCCCTCCCGCTCCAGCAGGCCGCAGAGAATGGGGGTGGGAGAAGACTCCAAACCTCCCTCCACCCGCTCATTGTAGTGTTGATGCATATGTGTTCTAAGGTGCAATTAAAACCCAGGAGGGCATGGAGCTACCTGCCAAGGAGCAGCAGGTAAGCGCATAGTCCCTCCTGCTAACCCTCAATGACTAAGTGTATTTAAAATTGAGAGGTGGGCAACGACGTCAGGGGTGAGGTATACACCCTGATGGTGATTTGGACTCCGTGATTGTGCCCACCCCCAAGATCCTATATGTATGTGTAATGAGAGTGTGAATAATGTGAATGTCTAAGATGTGGGATAAAATTGAGGCAGAGGCAGCCAGAAGGGGACAGGGGGGGGGGTAGCCTCCTCTGCACCCTGGTGACATACCCCCACTCCAAGGCCCTGCATGTGTGGGTGGTTGTGGAGGAGCGGGAAGAGGGAGGCAGCTGGAGATGGGGAGGGAAGGAAGGGAGGGGCAGGTAACCCCTCCCTGGGGCCAGCTCCCCCGCTGACCCCAGTAGGCACTCCCACCCTCCGCGACCCGCCAGGGAAGGGGGGCCCAGGCCCATCAGACCGGGGCCCAGTGCAGTAGCGCCCCCCGGCTCCACAGAGCCCTGGACAGTCCACCCAACCCCACCACAGAGAAAACTGCACCCACCCCACCAACCACACATCTTCCAGACTACATAAGACGGTAAACGCCCAGGCTGAGATCTTCCTCCACCTCTCCTGTATCTCCCCCTCCTGCAGAGAGTTCCTGAGAGAAGAAAGCTCCTGCCAGATGTGACCATCCCCCCCACCAGTTGAAGAGCCCCCCAGGCGGCTCGATGCACCGGCGGCACCCTGCTCCAGGGCCGGGCCCCCATGCACCCACCCGCCCACAACCCCGGCAACACACCAACCAGGACCCGAGCCCCCGAGGCCCGGCCCGGGCCCCCGCCCAGAGACGGAGCACCCCCAGAACCCCACGCCCATCCCGGACCCACCCAGGGGCAGCCAGGTTGCCAGGTCAGTAACCCACGTCCGTCAGCACAGACCCTCCCCTAGCCCCGCTGCACGCAGCCGCGAGGAAACAGTCACCTGAGAGCCAACAGAGCCCTCAACCGGACGTGACCGCTACCCCGGGTTGAGCCCCCCAAGGAAGATGCCTCCGGGGAACCCCCCGACGCCCTAAGCCTGTCCCTACCCCCTCACCAATCACAACAGTGAAGGCGGGACCAAACTATGACCCCCCACCCCCACTAGGTGATGGAGCTGATAAAAGGGGCCCAGAGCAATTGATCTGATGTGGTGGCAGAGGCTGTGTCAAGACTAATGTAATCTAATAGATAATTTCTATATTGGTTAGAATTAAGATTATTTTTATTTTTCCAGTTCATGAGGACTGTTTTCTTGGCTATGCATAGGGCAGTGAAGATCATATGGGCTATATTCTTTTCTGAAGTGACATTATCTAAGCTGCCCAACAAACACACTAAGGGGGAGGTTGGAATGTTACATTTCAGACATTTTGATAAGTCTTCACATATCTCGCGCCAAAACTTTTGCACTGGTGGACAGAACCAAAGAGCGTGGATGTAATTGTCTGGTGTATTGCCTTGACAGTGTGAGCAGTTGTTGGAAGATGTAAAGCCCATCTTGAACATCCGATGACCTGTATAGTGCACTCTATGAAGTATTTTGTATTGTATTAATTGCAGACTGGGATTTTTAATTAATTTAAAAGTTTTTAAGCAAATCTGAGACCAGAAGTTTTGGTCTAGGTTAACTGATAAATCTGCTTCCCACTTTGCAGTAGGAAGAGATATTGATTCATCTAATTTAGAAAGTGTTCTGTATATTTTAGATAATAATTTGGGGGATTTAAGAGTAAGAAAATGTGCCGCACTTAGAGGTGTTTGTAATTCAACTTGACTGAGGTTAAATTTCTTTTTTACTATGGATTTAATTTGTTGATATTCTAAAAACCTTGTCTTGTTGATCCCATATTGTTCAACTAGTCTGTCAAATGGAATAAATTCTGTTCCCTCTAATATATGTTCTAAGTATTTAATTCCTTTACAACTCCATTCTGGGAAATTAATCATATTATTGTTTTGTAATATGTCAGGGTTATTCCAGATAGGTGTACGTTTGCATGGGATTAATGAAGACTCCGTTATTTTTAGAAACTCCCACCATGCTGTTAGAGAAAAGCTGATGTTGATACTTTTAAAGCATTCATGTCTTTTGATGTTTGAGCTAATAAATGGTAGGTCTGAAATCTCTAGATCCTTGCATAGTGCCTGTTCAACATCTAGCCAGGGCTCAACTAAGAAGGTATGTTTTAACCATTCTGAGATGAACTGAAGCCTATTGGCTAAGAAGTATTGGTGAAAATTAGGCAGATCTAATCCTCCTCTATCCTTGGTTCTTTGTAGCGTTTTTAAGCTAATACGCGGGGGTTTATCTTTCCAAAGGAATTTGGAAATATATGAATCCAGAGATCTGAACCAATCTTGTGATGGTTTGTTAGGGATCATCAAAAATAAGTAATTTATTTTTGGCAAGATCATCATTTTTATAGTGGCGACCCTTCCCATGAGTGATATGGGTAAAGATTTCCATCTAGTCAGATCGCCTTCTACTTTCTTTAGAAGTGGGATGTGGTTTAGTTTAGTTAAGTGTGAAAGCTTAGGAGAGATATTAATACCTAAATATTTAATGTTTCCGGATTGCAGTGGGGCAGAGGAAGAATTATGGAAGGAGCAGTTAATGGGGAGAACTGTAGATTTTGGCCAGTTAATTGAATAATCTGAAACTCTTGAAAACCAGTTTATTAAAGTAATTACCTCAGAGAGGTTGGTTTGTGTGTTTTGCAGAAAAAGCAACACATCATCCGCATAGAGACTGATTTTATGTTCTATGTTCTTACATTTTATGCCCTTAATTGTTGTAGCCTGTCTAAATGCTGCTGCTAGAGGTTCGATAAAAATTGCAAAAAGTGAGGGGGAGAGTGGGCATCCCTGTCTGGTGCCCCTCAGGAGACAGAAGCTGGAGGATGTCTGGTCATTTGTTCTGATACGAGCCGTTGGGGAATTGTATAATATTCTTATCCAGTTTATGAAAGAGTTTCCAAAACCAAATTTGTGTAAAGTTGTGAATAAAAATTTCCAATTAACTCTGTCAAATGCTTTTTCTGCATCTAGAGATAATATTATGGCTTCGATGTTTTTATCGTATGAGTAGTCTATTAAATTAAGTAATCTACGAGTGTTTGTTGAGGAGTGCCGACCTTTTATGAAACCAGTTTGGTCAGGATGAATTAAGAGGGGGGTCATTTTCTCTAATCTCTTTGAGAGAGCTTTGCAGATTATTTTAAGGTCTACATTTAAAAGAGAAATTGGACGATAGCTTGAGGGAAATAAAGGGTCTTTGCCTGGTTTTAGCAGGAGACTAATGTTGGCAGAATTCATATTTGGTGGTAGTCTGCCCTTTTCCTCGATTTCCTGCAACATGCTGTGGAATACTGGTGCCAAAATTGTCCAGAATTCTTTGTAGAATTCTGCAGGGAAGCCGTCTGGACCTGGAGCCTTATTATTGGGCATACTTATCAGGGCTTCCTGGAGTTCACTTGGCGTCAGTGGCGAATCCAATTCCATTGCTTGACTGTCTAGTAATTTTGGAAGAGTTACGTTGTCAAGAAACAGATCAATTTCATTTTTAGATGGGTTTATTTGTGGTGAGTATAAAGTTTCATAGAAATCCCTAAAAATGTTGTTTATTCTTCCAGGATCATATATTGTGTTCCCCGATAAATCTTTAGCAGCACATATAGTTGTTTTTTCTTTATTTATTTTTAGCTGGTTAGCTAGAAATCGACCTGATTTGTTACTGTGTTCAAAATTCTGCAAGCGAAGTCTTTGTATAAGGAATTGTGTTTTTTTATTAATAGTTTCATTTAATTCTAGTTTTGTTTTGCATATTTTGTTCAATGTTTCCTGATCTTGGTGGGACGCGTAGGCTTCTTCTAGTGATTTGATGTTTTTTTCTAATTCCTGAATATTTTTGTTTTCTTCTTTCTTTTTGTGTGATGAGAAAGAAATTATTTTACCTCTCATCACAGCTTTCCCTGCTTCCCATAGAACAGAAGCAGATATTCCGGGAGTGTCATTAAAGTCTAAATATGAAGTCCATTCCTTTTTAAAGTATTTAATAAAGTCTTCATCTTTAAGTAGTGATATATTAAATCTCCAGTTTTTACTTGGCGTAGTATTGTATGTGATTAGATTAAATAGTTAATATGCATAAATTTCAGTAATTGCATCATGCAAACATTTTGGGAAAATAAATTGTGTTTGTCAATAAATAATCGATATTTATGATCAAAATTCATTTTTTGTTTTGTGTGGTTTTGTTCTCTGTTTTTTTCTAATACTCTGAACGAGAAGTCTCCACTTGATTATCTCTTGCAGTCTCCACGCTCAAAAATGTCCTCCCTGTGCCAAAGGGTTTGTTAATGCATTGTCCAGAGTAGCATTTACAGAACATTTCATTCCTCACAAAAATTTCATTTTGTAATTTATTCAGCAATTAAAGAGAATTTAAAGGCCCTTCCGTGACTGTATTTCCTCTATCATGTCAGCAAAATGAAACAAGAATTTTTAACTTGACTTTATTAGCATATATTTAGATATATAACATCCAATTTGCATATTTAACCTTAAATATTATAGCGGACTCCTCATACTAAAAACAATACTTTGAATGTAAGTAATTCAATTTGGTGGTTTCATGGTTTCATGCTGATGTCTATTAGATCATTTTAGAATACCAGCAAACGTTATGATAGCCACTTTTTATGCAGCAATGGTGTTAATGATCTTTAAAGAAACAAAGTAGCATTAAAAGAAATACAAGAAATATGATAACTGTCCAAGTACCACCAGTATTTATCCAGATGTACAGTCCAAGAAGTCTCTTCACCTGCCACTGAAGAGATAGTTGCAGTGTAGCACCCTCCAAAAGCAAATCCCAGCAGTTAAACAGTGTGTCTGTCTCAGCTACAATGCAATGAAACATTCTAGCAGTGGCTTGTATTTCACTAACCTCTGCTGTCAGCTGCAGCCTACACTGCAAATGTCGCTTATGTAATTTTCCGTGGCTACCTGTTATTCATGAATCTCACCCTCACCAACCCCACACGGCGTCCACACCACAACGTGCCAGCAGTTTACACGAAGGTTGTTGGGATTGAGCTTTATTTAAAACGTGTAAGTTATACAGGGACCTGTTTTTATTATAAGTGTAATAACATCACTCAGAGGCCAGCACAGTCATTCTTGTAGTACCGTGCAAGACCACAAGAGAGAGGTGTTTCTTGTATTTCTCCAACATGTGAGAGGCCATATTCATGAGTTTATTGATCATTATTTAAGAGCAGATTTTATATGCCGCAGGTTGTATTTATGTAGTCTCTAAATGATCCTCTTGATAGTGTTTCTGTTGGGTAATTCATATATTCTCTCATCTTTGAGGGAAATTCTGATCTCATAATGAAACTTTAACTGTGGAGGTCTTTGGAGAATTCAATCTGCCCTCTGGCAAAATCTGTGATGCTGCTCTCTAAGTGAGGAACTGCAAAGGCAGAAAAGGGAGAGGAGATGAATTTGAGCACACTTCTGAACTGTGAGCAACGCTGCAATATAAGAAACGTTTAAACCTGACGTTTCGATCATACTACTGCTACTACTAATCCATCCATCCTGTTAAACAGATAAAGATAGAAGTGAGTAGGATGGAATATGGAGAAAACACACCTGGATGTTAAGCTAACTGGCCACTTTATTAGGTACACCTGTTTAATTGCTCTGTAATGTAAATGTACAGGCATATAAGCATGGTCAAGATGACCTGCTGAAGTTTGAGCATCAGAATAGAGTCGAAACATGATTTAAGTGACTTTGAACATGACATGGTTGGCCGCACGCCCTCTGCTGAGTGTTTCAGAAACTGTTGAGTTAGTAGGATTTTCCTGTAGATGCATCCCTATGTTTCTGGGTTCCTACCTCACTGGAGAATGGCTGGACTGCTTGCAACTGATAGGAAATCAACAGTGACCCAAATAGCCACTTATTACACCAAGGTATGCAGAAGAGCATTTCTGAATGCAAGACATGTTGCACTTTGAGGCAGATGGGCACAGCAGGAGAAAACCACACCGGGTGACACTCCTGTCTGCCCAGAACAGGAAGCTGAGGCTGCACTTCATACTGACTGAAAATGTTCCCTGGTCTGATAACTCTAGATTTCTGCTGCAACATTCAGCCGGCAGGGTCAGAATCTGGCTTTTGCCTCAAGCTTCTGGTGGAATAACTTTCTTGGCATTCATCAGGTTCCTCATTAACAAGGGAGAATTATTTCAACCCCACAGCCTACCTGAGTCTTGTTGCTGAGCATGTCTGTTCCTTTATGACCAATAATAGCTTTTTTGATCCAAAAGGGAAATTTATGTTTCACATAGTTCATCTGCTATTTGGATGAGAATTAAAAATCCTGATTTCTCTGGGTCCAAATTATTTTCTGCATCTCTCCCTCTTACAACAGATAGAGAGCAGTCTTCCAGTACTGATGTTTTTTTGTTCCATGAAGATTTTAAAAAGTGGTGGTCAGAGTTATCCAGGATGGCTTCTGATGTCTTTAGTGTGCATCTTTCCCCCGCCACCCTCAACACGTCCAGTCTGGCTCCAATTACAGAGCCATCTTTCTTCACCAGTTTGTCCAGTCTCCTTGCATCCTTGTTTCTGATGCTGCCTCCCCAGCACACTGCAGCACAGAAAAGCACACTTGCCACCACAGACTGGTAGTACATCTGCAGCAAGTTACTCAGATGTCAAGAGATCTTGGTTTCCTTAACAAATAGAGGCAACTGCCCATTTTTGAATAGTCTGTCTGTATTCTGGAACTCGTCTACTTTGTTATCTATTTTGGTATCACCTCAATGTCCACCCCACAAACCTTCTGAGGCTGGAGAGGAGGCCTGAATCTTTGGGAATCTACTACTATCCTTTGTCTTAGTGATGTTCAATATGAGGTAAATGGCCTCTGTAGTCAGCAGATCTCAGTTCAATAGCACACCTTTTGCATGTGGTGGAACAGGAATTATAATCATGGATGTGCAGCGACTGCTTGGTGCTATCGTGTCAATATGGACCAAAATTTCCAAGAATAATTTCCAGGATCTTGTTGAATGTGTGCCACAAAGAATTAACACAGTTCTAAAGGCAAACGGGGGTCTAACCTGGCAGCAGCAAGGTGTGACTAACAACGGGCATGTTAAAACAGATAAATAAAGAAATAAAGAAACAATGAAATAACAAATATCTTTGTAGCAAAAGTGTTTAGGAGAGAGGTAAGGTATTCCTATCTTTCGTAACACTTCCGTACTGTTTATAATATCTATTGTTTGATTTCTTTCCTCTTTAATAAAGTTTCTTCAGTTCTGCTTTCTTTTATTTAGTTTTCTCTTTTTCTCTCTGGGAGGAATTATTTTGTTTGGAGGAAGTTTAAGAATATCAAGGTGATTCATCTCCATTTAAATAGGGACACACTTTCATTTGGAAACAATTCGTTTATACTGCAAAATGTGCCTCTGTGTGCAAGCTTGGTGAAAGGTTTTATTTGTTAAAATACCACAGAGCCTTCGGTGATGTAAAACAAAAAATCTGTCTATATTAAATCTAAAAGAGATACATCTAAATGCCCGACAGCTGTGCAGTAAACCTAGTCTAGCCTTGATAGAAGTTTACAAAAGAGATCACGAGTTAAAGGTAAAACTAAAGAAACCGCTGGGAATTTTTCGATCGTTGTATCATCTTTGTTGTGCCTCACAGCCACAGATGTGAGCCTTTTGAGAAGGTGTTGCATTCAAGCTCTCTTTACCATCTGCAGACGTGGGTGAGGAATATGTCACCTTCATCAGTTTAATCACTTCAGGCTTCAGTCATGTACTGCAACACTGGATGGGTGATGGAGAGTGGCACTAACATAGTGTTTATTGCATGAAACACAATGAACAACACATTGCTTTGTACTTTTGCTGTCACCGTTTGAGTTTAGCACCTTCTACTTACAAGGGTCTCTTTATTAGTTTCAGAGTCTGCTCTTTGTATTGATCCAGCAAAAGGCTGATGACTTACTGATCCAAGGCTAAAGACCTGGATGAGACTTCAGAGGCACAACTCAGTACACAAGGTGTAATCACCTTTTAGCAGCTGCACTTCGATCACTGAAAGGCAATCAGACCCGTGCTGCTGTAATCGAGTAGGCACCTGATGTAACTTTTGTCTCCAAATCAAAGGTTACACTCAGCAACCAGTTACTGAAAAGACTGCAGTATTCAAAGGCCTATGTCTATCTAATGTGTCTCCAAATTTTCTATTCCTGTTTTTTTATTCTGCTTCAAACAGGCTGTTTTGGTGTCTGTAACCTTAAATGCAGTTGCTCCTGGGCACCCTCAATCCAGCAAACCGGGCAGTGTTTTTACCAGAGACAGTATAAAAGGTGGAAATGGCCACTGTGACGTCACCTGTTGGTTCTGGAAACATTGACTGACTGTGGCGGTGTTTTTTTGTTGTTGTCTCAACCTACATTCCTACTAACACACTAGAACTGTACTCACTAAAACTGAAGCACAAATGTCTGAGATGGTAGCATTGCACAACAAGCCATAAGATTAGAAGAAGACATTCCCGCCACACACACACACACACACACACACACACACACACACACACACACACACACACACACAACCCCGTTCAGCTATCTTAGTGAGGACCTTCATTGACATAATGGTTTCCCTAGCCCCTTACCCTAACCCTAACCATTAAAAATAAATGCCTAACCCTGACCCTAACCATAACCTAATTGTAACCCTGACACTAAAACCACATTTTGAGCCTCAAAAAGGCCTTCAAACTTGTAAGGACCGGTGAGTGTGTCCTCACAAGTGACTGTAGAATGCAGATTTCAGTCCTCACAAAGATAGCTAGACAGGAACACACACACACAGTGATGAGAGTTTAATGACTCAAATATCAAATTTGGACTCAACTATCCTAGTGGACGCTTTATAAAACAATTCACCTCCTTTCTTATGAAAATAGCTGGACAGTATAGGCCAAAACTGTTTTGCACCAGACTGCAAACATGCTTTATTATGCTGTAAACTTGGCACTATAACATGGCAGTCTATGGGGATTGACTCTCAAGTTGCCAGTAGGGGAACTGGAGTCTGGGTTAATTATTCAGCTCTTGCGCATTGGATTTTCATTTATAACACCAAAGTCCTTATAAAAGGAAGCTTTGACATGTTAAAACAGCTGTGGGCACATATTTGGGCAGTGATTTTTCAAGCATTGAAAAATAACTTTTATTTAAAAAGCATTGTTTTAAACTGAATCACATCTTTCTAACAGCATCTTTGCTCCCTCATACTATTGTAATGGTAATTTTTTTAATTTGGCACATTTTTTAACCAGACCTACACAATCCCAAAGGGATTTGTGCTTCCACCCAAGACTGAACAGGTGATTTTCTTTTACCTCTTTAATAAATGTGTAAACCTCTACAATATAGATCCACTGCAGACTGCAAAGCAGTTGCTAGCTTGGAATCGAAGAGGTTGGCGGTGCCTTTGCTGGTCTGACAAACCAACAAGGTGTAAAGCAGAAACAGCTCTTTCAGGTGGTGTGTTCAGACAGAATGAAAGTGAAATTTCACCTTGCTGAAGTGTTTATGAGCCATTTCACAACTCACAAGTACTCGCTCCTAACAGCTATAATGAGGAGTACAACTGATAAGTGAAATCAAGCAATACAGCAACATTTTTTCAGGACGTACCAGAAAATCCTACAGTTTTATTTTTCTCCTATCCCTGTTCTCTTTTAAAATCTCTGTCTACATACATAAGTGAAGTTGAATCATAAACTTCCAGCCAATGGTGATATAAGCTGGACTTTTGATTAATAATTGTTGCTGGCATCTATGGGAATATCTCAGCTATTATGCTTTTGCAATTCAATTTTGACAAACTAAAATACTGTGAAGTTACATGAGTGCATTTTCACCTCTATTGGAGGTATTTGAGCTACCCAGTGACAATTTGCATCAGTTTGCAAATTCATTCTTGCATTACTCTTCCTAATCTACAGAGAAAGGGGAAAAACAAGGCTGTTGGTGTATGATTACGTTAAAGAACGAAGCACGTTTTTGCATCACATCATAATTCCCCCTTTCAACACACAAGCAGGTGCGTCATGGTGTCTGGTGTTGTTAAGAGTTTGAGCTCTTTGGCACAGGGAGGAGGATCTGTATTATTTTGACAGTATTTCTTGTTTTGTGTATCTTGTGTGTTTTACTTCCCGTCTTTGTCTTGATTCCCACATTTAATCATCTGCCTGCTCTAACTGTTTACACCTGAGCCCAGGTTGTCCTCTGTGTGTGTGTGTCTAAAGCAATTTGTCTCTGTGTGTTTGTGAGTTCATGATCCTGCTCCTTCTTTTTGTCTCTCTTTCATAGTTTTATGGAATCCTTTACTGAACTTTACTGAAGATACCTCTTATGCAGCACTGAAATTGCTTTTCACTTTAGATCCTGCCTGTCTGCCCCTGTGGTGGTTTGCATTTGGGTCAGTTTACCAGCTTCACCTTAAACTGCAAATATAGCACAAGGGTAGCAGCAAAGCTAAAATTATTTCCACATAGGGCCTAAATGCATGATTGAAGAGGTTAAAAACGGCTTCCATAAAACCTAATCAAAGAATCTAAATATATATCTGATACACATCTATAAAATACTTTATAAAAAAAACAAAAACAAAAAACCCTCTCTCTGGTGCTCACAGACACTTTAATAATGAGGTCCAGTCCCAACCCAACCCTGACACACTTTCACTGTGGAGGGTCTGCTACATTAAACTGAATAGGTATATTGTTATGTAAGTGATATTTATGATCTTAATAGATCAATTGGTAGTGGTATAAATCAAAAGTACACGTGTCTGTTAAAGAAATCAGTCGCCCCAAAGCTGCAGCTAAAATTCTACTCTTCCCCTTAAGTCAAGCGTGTCCAACTCCAGGCCTCAAGGACCGCTGTCCTGCAGGTTTTAGATATCGCCCTGGGTCAGCACACCTGAATCAAATGATTAGTTCATTACCAGGCCTCTGGAGAACTTCAAAACATGTTGAGGAGGTAATAGAGCCATTTAAATCAGCTGTGTTGGATCAAGGACACATCTAAAACCTGCAGGACATCGGCCCTTGAGGCCTGGAGTTGGCCACCCCTGACAGAAGTAAAGAGACCCTTCAACAGCCATAATTGTGAAGTTTTTAGGACCCAGACTGGAATTGGGCCAATGTGCTAGAATACCATAAAATGCATGCATGCGATACAAAGGAAAACTGCACAAGTTCATCACTGTACACAAGCACATAGATTTATTTATACAAATATAGTATGTATAACAATTGCATATCAAGAGTTTGTTATCTATTTTTTTTTTTATCTTTACGTTAAATACAGGACCATTCGCTTCAAAAATGCAAGTCAATTAAGAAAGAGTACCGATAAATTAAAGGTACAAAAAGGGATCTGTCTTATTAAGATGTACTGTGAGAGTCAGAAATGGTTGTAAATCATATAAAACCTGGACATTAAGGTCACCTAATCACAATATTTTGACATTAAGTAGACCTTAGAGGAAACAGTTTTTTTGGGAAATAGTCAAATGTGGCAGTGTGGGACACATTAATGTAGGCTGCTGTTCATTTGGGCTTAGGGGTTAAAGCCGATGAAATCATCACTCACTGCAGTTTTAAATAAAATCTCTGTAACATCATCAGCTTTTACGCCAGCTGCTTTCAGCATACAGGTGTTTACAGAGTCTCGCATTGAGGAAGTGATGTTTAATGCCTGGGATAAATAAAAGAGTAAAAGCCAGCTACTGAAAATGTAAAGAAAATCAACAGTAAACAAAAAAAAAAAAAAAAAAAAAAAGAGTTAAAAAGACTTATAAATAAGTCATCTCTGGGAACGACGGAGCAGAAAACCACAACAAGAAGCTCACCAAAGATGGAGACAACGTAAACACAGATTTGGCAGATTACCACTTTGACTCTGGAGTTCAGCTACTTGGGTGACAAAGAAAATGATTTCTCTCACAGATCCACTGGGGAAAAAAAACCAAACCAAAACACTCCACTCATAACACAAAATGCAGGTAACACATCCACGTGAACTATGTGCTAGTATTTAGCCATAATGCAATGAATAGATTTTAAACAATCTGCACATCATAGAAAGAATACATAATATTTTAAATGAACATTAAAACTTTGTGTTAAATCTCTGATCTCGTAAACTATAAAATAGACAGATCTGGAAAAATAAACATAATATTCATTTAATTCTGTTAAAATCAAAAGTGATGACATTCTGGTAATCTGTCGGGAACATTTAAGATTTCTGAGGATTAAAGTGAACCTCCTTGTAACATATATTTTCTAGATTAATTTCAGTTGGGAGTAGCTTATAAGTTCTTTTTATGAATCGCAGTTATTGCACATTAACTCTATGCGCCGTCTGTAAATCTCTTTAAATGGCACCGAAGACCGATTTGGACTCAGGAGCTGCCTTACAGTGAATAAGATGCAATTTGCTTTACGGTGATTTACATTTGCACCTAAACTCTGTATATGTACGGTGATGAATTTCATTTTAAAATGTAAAAACAAAAAAAACAAAACAAAAGTGTGTTATTGCTAAACCTACGAGATACAAAATCTTTTCTTGCTACAATATAGAAGGTAAAAAAGAGTTCATCAAAAACAGGACACAGAAAAAGGAAATCAATGGTCTTTCATACAGAGACACAAGCACCAGTAGAGGAATCAATAGAAACACCACTGTACAAATGATATCTATGGAAAAATGGCGAAGGATCCACTGCGAAATGGATGAAAGCAAACCAAGTGGATAAAATAAACCAAACTACAAACACAAGAAAGGGAGTATTCAAGTCACGACTGGGGTGTAGAACCTAGAAAAGGGACTATAAAGTCAAAACTTTCAGTGTTAGCCTCCCTCATACTTGTTTTTCGAAGCACCAAATTCAGGACAAACGCTCTCTTCGTTTTTGCTCAGTAATCGGTGGTACACTGGAAGGGAGAGAGTGAAAGAGTCTTCTACTTTCGGTCGGTTTTGCTCCATGATGGAGAGACGCCTTTGGGATCCTCAACACAAACAGATGGCCTTAAAGATCCACACACTTCTTCACTTCTTCTTCTTTTGGAACAGCCTGGAGATCACAAAGACAAGAAAAACAGGCTGAGAGCAATGCCGTGAAACACAGCTGCACTAAATGAAGTCATGCTGAGTTTAATTTTTTTCTGTTTTCTGAAAAATGTCACATGGTGTGGTAAAAGGATAAATTAGCAACAAGACAAACATTTAATCTTAAAAAAAAAAAACAACCCAGTATGACACCATATACTTTTAGGGTCCATCCATCCATCCATCCCAATGCATTTGTCAATCCAGTTTTTGCTCCTTATCCAGTTTGCAGACATGCCCAGACCTCCCTTTACCCATCCACCTCCTTAAGATGTTCTGGAGGTATCCCGAGGCTCTTTTCATGCCAGAATAGAGGGATCTCGCTAGTTTGGCAATCCAAACATTTGACTAAAATGACAAGGGACAAAGCAGGGATTTTTTTTTTCTTCAAAAGACACACCTCTCAGATTTTTATGTTAAACTCAAAAGGATGGGTTTTAATCAAAATGTTCTCATAATTGCAGACGGATTGTGACAAAGATGATATCAGAGGGCTTAATTTTGATCTACACTCTGAAATTAAAAACACAGAGGGAGGATATTTTTTGGTGAGGAGAAGATTGGAGATGAGTTTTTTTTGTGTTAAAATTAACTGAAGTTACAGGATAGATTCAATTCACTTCAGTTAACTTCAGTTCAATTTATTTAGCAACAAATCACAACTACAGTCCCCTCAGTATATTGTAAGGTAAAGACCCTACAATAATAGAGAGAAAACCCCAGCAATTAGCAATGAGCAAGCACTTAGTGACAGAAGGAAGAAAAAACTCCCTTTTAACAGGAAGCAACCTCCACCAGAACCAGGCTCAGCAAGGGGCAGCCATCTGCTGTGACTAGTGATGCGTGAATCATGAACGATTCGTTCATGATTCGCGCATCAATCGCGATTCAATACTCGAGAATCACTTTACTGACTCCTGAATCATGATTCACAACCTCAACTGACTCACTGACTCATCCCTGTTGCTGTTAGCAGCAATATTTCTAGCTTATAATTAAAATTGTGGAGAAAAACACAACATCTGGTATCTTAAGAAAAAAATTTCTGCTCTGAACTGGAAGAAAAAACCCTGAGTAGAAGCTCACATCAGGTTCACAGTAGCATCGCTCTGCTAACATGCTAACAGTACATTTGATCTACTCACCCCCTCCCTCCTGTGCTGAATCGTAAGCGATCTGTGTTGAGCGCTCAGTGAATCTGCGTTCGACTACTCCGCCTAGGCTGCACTGTCCAGCGCAGATCCACTGAGCGCTCAACACAGACAGCATAGTCAGAAGGAAGAGCGCAGGGCAAGCTAGCGAGACAGAAGTTAAGCTCTCCTTTTAACATGGACCTCCCCCACCCTCATTCAGATCTGGCGTTTGGAATTATTTTGGTTTTCATGTGACGTATGACCCTGAAGGTAAGCGAGTCATGGACTAAAGTAAAACAGTATGTTGGATGTGCCGTGCAATGCTCAATTACATGGGCGGGAGCTAGTGTGTTAGCGTAGTTAGCTCGTTAACGTGTTGGCCGTCTAGCCCCATGCACGGAGCGATCGGCGGTAGCTCGTTAACGGAGATTTGCCGTGTTGTGGCGTTAAGGTCATTTCAACGAGATTAACCTGAAAGCACTAGTGGGAACACAACGAATATGACTGCACATTTACGCCGACATCATCCTAGTGCAAAGACAAGTGGAAGCAGACAAAAAAAAGCAAGCATGCTACTAACTTTAGCCGAGTCATTTAGACAGCTGTTAGCACATGATTCTCCTTATGCTGCTGAGAATATAGCCCAGAAGAAGCGGATAGTATAGCTTTTATTTTGGAAAGAGCCATTTCTCTGTAATAAACTCTCTTTTCCAAAGATGAGTGATTCCTCAATCAGATACAGGGCTTGCAATATCGCTAGCCCGACGTCCGGAGCTAGCGATTTTTTCAGTCGGGCTACAAAAATCTATCTCTTCCCTGCCCGTCGGGCTATTGTAGGAAAAATATATGTCAATGCTTTTGCATTCTTTCAGAAATGTAGCTGGGTAATTATGTCATTGGCATCGGTGAGCCACTGTCAATATGTGACATATTGAAGTCGCGTTTGAATTTGCGCTTGTTTTTTTGCTTTCACTTTGCAATCGTGCGAACTGTGTATAGAGAGCGACAGCACTGATCTGTGAGTGATGATAATTTGTGCACCAATTCCTCTGACATCGTCTTATTAATCGTTAGCTTACTATGCAAACATGACAAGTGAAATCTCCCGCAGCAAGCTTAAACATGTGAGAGGTTGATCGCGCAGAGAATCGCTGAGCTTATGTGAGTGCATGTGTAAAAGCATTTCAGTTCTGCTGAGCCAAATAAGACAGGTCAGGGTGAAGAAGTGACAGCCAAAGAAAAGCTTACCACAAAACGGAGAAGTTATGACAAATCAGACTATAAGGCAAAAAGAAAGTGCAGCTTTATGGTTTCATGGACAAAATAATTTCTGTGGCTGCAATATGACGAGCTAAATAACCAGGGCTGCACATAAGTGGTCCGCAGGTGCGCATTCGCTGTCAAAATAAAAAACACGCACAAGGGTTAGGGTTAAATTTAAAAACTGTACTTTTGAGTTAAAATATATATTTATAATTTTAATAAATGACAAATTAAAAAGGCATGAACATTTTTTTGTATCGAAAAAATATCGAACCGTGACACCAAAGTATCGAACCGAACCGAACCGTGAATTTTGTGTATCGTTGCACCCCTAATATATATATATATATATATATATATATATATATATATATATATATATATATATATATATATATATATATATATATATATATATATATATATATATATATGTGTGTGTGTGTGATGAGGAGGTGCACCAGTATCACTTATGAATGCATCTCTTTAACTTACATCTGGCTCTGACCTTTACATACAGTTTATGCTGGTTAACAGAGAGCAGAGAAACTCAGAAAATGTGACAGAATGGCTTATAATGCACTCTTGTCACTTGGTCAGCAGCTTCTTGGATCCCAAAGCAGATCACTGCGGTCAGCATGCCGGAATTGATATAACATGATCCCTGCTCAGTTCGCTTTCTGTGGCTCCACCACAACACGCTGTTACAAGCTCCTAAGAACCATTCCAGGCTGTGGTGTGCCAAGTCCAGGACAAGAGATATGCTTGGGGGATTTAGCATCAAAGCCAAAGAGATCTTGGACACATGCCTCTAACACGTCAGGCAAATAATTTGAGACGTTTGGGCAAAAATAGGGACCGCATGATATGACTTGGTTTCATGGTCTGAATAGTGTCTGCACTTTCTTTTTGATTTTAAATTGAGTGTTTTTCACTACAGCAGGCAAGAGTGAGCTTTAGTTTGCTTGGCAGTGCACAGCCTTCTTCTAATTTGGCACCGTAAGAAAAAATGATCTAAAGCGAGTCAGGGGTAGAGCCTCCATCCAGCTTTAGCTTACAAGTAACAACACTCCAGGCTGCACCTGCGTACCTGCAGAGCATGAACCACAGATGTAATCGGTTTAAGCTTGAATAATTTACAACCCTTACAACAGAATCACTGGCAGCACAGAAGAAGAATCAGTAATGTTTGCACAGAGGATACTGGCTGCTCAGTTTGCAAAATATACTACTGAGCTTTTCGACTCTGTGCTGGGATGTATATGTCTGCTATACCTGCACACAAGCTGAAAGATGTGCTTACATGGGCAAAACAGAGTACGGTGAATAAAATTCAGTTCTCCATCTCAATTCTTTTATTGTTTATCTGCAAAATGTTTTAACTTTCTTGCACCAGAACATTCAGCAGAAAGTTTTTATTATATACTTGACATTAAATAAATATATAAATGAAGCCAACAACCAAGGAATGAAGCAAATCGTGGTAAAAACTATTTCGAGTAAAAGTATGATGTCTGGAAAGATGAATAATTCATCTAGAAAGATTTTGCGACAATAAAAGCTCGGTCACCTTGAAACAAGAACAGCTGGGAGGCCCAAGCCTGAGGCTCTGCTTATGCTCATACAGGAAATGATAAAAGGTGTACTCTCTGTGCACATCTGCATTCCCTATCCACCTTTGATTTCTTTTAGTGCCTGCAAGTCCAAAAAAACAGCACATACTTTTGATCCTAAACTCTGCCACAGTTTAAAAAAAAATATGTTGAAACAGGTCAACAGAGGGTCCAGAAGTTTATAGAGAATGGTACATTTATTATTTTTTAGTTTTAGTTTTTATAACTTTGCCTCTATTTGATTTAAAATCCTTTTCATGGTGTGTCAGTTGCATCTTAAATGCAGAGTCATGGCCAGGTGAGGCCTGTTACTTTGTTATTTCATTACAAATTAACCAGGTAAAAGATCTGCAGTTTATTCTATGTGTTGAAATTGTATTTGGTAGCTTTTCACTTTAACTCTAAATGAAGTCCAGTTGGTGGACCAACTACTGTATTGTGGATTTATATTCAAAGCAAAGTTGATGGCATTGTGCCCGAATGATGAGCTTGGCGATCCTGACGAGCTATTAGTGGCGTTTCGACCTCAACCTAGGCTGCAACACTCCTCATTCTGTTACATTTCAGTTCTTTCCAGCGGGACAATTTCCTTCCGTAATCTTCATCAACATGCATAAACACAACTTTTTAAAGTAAAGTTCTCAGAGGTAGTGTTTCCTTTTCCTTTGTTGGCATCCACCTCCCCCCACCCCTCACCCTTAAAGCAATGAAGCGCCTCACCTACGACATGTGGTTCTGCTGAGAGGCCAGATTCTGCTGTTGCTGCTGCTGCTGCATGAGGAGCTGCTGCTGCTGACGCCGCCGGGCCGTACGCAGCTTCTCGAAGCGGGCCTCCATCTCCTCCAGCACTTTGGGGGTGTAGCGAACCACCAGCTTCACGCTGTCCTTGGCTGCCTTCAGTAGCTCCACCGCTTTCTCGTGGTGCTCTCCCTCTACACTCTGCAGGGGTTTCAGAGCCGCGGAAAGAGTAGAATATTAAAGGGGGCTGATTTTAATATATATATATTTTTAAAAATAGTAACCCTTCAAAGAAAAAAAAGAATATTTTCTCCACTATTATTACCTCACAATCAAGTGAAATGAGAAGGCTTAGCTTACAGTGTATGATGCTCATATCTCTCCAGCAGCTGAAGAAATTTCTGCTACTTATTCACAACATGCAACCTTGCGACCTCAATAACTCCTGTGATTGTTGACTCACATATCAAACTAGAAATCATATACATGGCAGGAAGCTGCTAAAAATATATTTTTGGAAACAAGCTTAAACAGGGGTTGACAAGCTTATCTACACTCTACTTTCAATCCATTGATCTTCTTTTCCCACATGCTGGATCAGAACGTTAGTCTGGCGAGACCCACCACTCCATTCACAGACAGGAGCTGGTCCCCTCGCTTTAAGCCGCCATGCCTCTCAGCTACGCCTCCAGGAATGATGCGGGAGATATAGATAGGTGAGTTTTGCTCTTTGCCGCCCATCACATTGAAGCCCAGCCCTTCGTCCGTCTTCGGTAGCTCCACCACCCGCGGGTGAGAGTGACCTTCACTGGCTGCGAAGGCCGCAACTGTGGCCTGAAGGAAGAGAAAAAAAGGTAAAGGGCTTATTAGTTATTCCAATGAATTAGACGGTTAATTAGACATGAATTCTGACAAAAATACACTTCTACGTATATTTTTTTGACACACAAGATTTAATACAAGGTTCAACTTTGTGTGTGCAAAAAAGTAATATTATATATATTATGCAATATGCAAATATCCATGGGTTAATCATAGACTGTACAAAAATGATAGATGTAGCCTTAGGTTCTAAAATGTGAAAGTGCCTTAAAGCAAAAGGAGTTTCCAGGATTTTTTAATGAGGGGGGGAGACCAAGAAGCACCTAAGGGGAACTCACGAGAAATCATACATAAGTTTTATTCTAAAGAACAAGGTCTCTCACACATCCTTTATTTTACATTCACCTCTGAAAAGTACAGGTGTGGACCAAACCATTGTGAACCATTTGAAGGGGAGTACGATATATCTAAAATTACTACAAGAGATTTGATGGCACATTATTGTATTATTATTTCACAATGAATAATTACATTCGCAGCGTAATACCAGTCCTTTTATATACAATCTAATGTTCCGCATTATGCGTATGATATTAAAGATATTAGTGCACATTAAAAAAGTGGAGCGAATGCCTGAACTGTGCCAGGTCAGTTTCCCAAGAAATGCAAAAAAACTTTAGTAAATGTCTCATTCTATGAGTAAATCAAGTATTAGGGCAAGAAGTGAGTTATTTCTTCTCCTTTTAGTTAAACAGTGGAGAGAAAAACATAACCAAGATGAGAAAGAAGGCAGAGGCACACAGCAGCTTCTTAAATAGTGCCCTCATTATAGACGGCGCAAAGATATTCGTCTGAAATCTGATTTGCAGCTTTTGCAAACCACATCTTCAATCAAATCAGCAATTCTTTTTGAAAGCTCTGCAGCTTACACTAGCTTCTCATTCTCTTCTGTAGTGTGAAAATAAAAGCAAAGGAAGAACACATTTTAGAAGTATTACAAAGAGACTGCAAAGCTGCTCGCGAACCTCTGACGCACCTTCTCATTTAAGCGACGACGGCCGTAACAAAGCGTCAGGATTTGGTCTGGGCTTGGGATTTAGACTCCACATGAGAAGTTCTCTGGTCTTTCCAAGCACACGGATTAACACATCTCACTTCCACCCTGTGTATCCCTTCCAGCTGGGTGAAGTTCCTTTGAATCACAAGCCAAGCTGCACACTCCTTGTACATTTAGAACAAAGCACCGAGGAGCTTGTTAGCCGAGCTGGGAAAGCTCGTGGCAGGTGAACAGAGAGCCTGTGCCCAAAGATCCACAGATGCGATGCCACAGGTTCCTCGCTGTCAAGTCAGCATCATTTATGGTGTGCGAGATGGGGGAAAGGAAGGATAAGAAAGTACGGGTGGGGTGAGTTCTGTTTTGATTTTGCAGATGTGAATCGAAATTCCCAGCAGCAGACGAGGAGCTTGGCAACTGGAGGTCTTTGAGGCTCCCTCCAGGCATCATCCCCGCATCTGCAATCTCTTCCATATTCATATGCATCTTCAGATCCACATTTATTACTCCTCATTTCTCTCTCCCCTCCCGCTGCCTATTAATCTGCTTATTGCATTATGACAACTCCCCCCTTCTCCTTCCTTCTCTCGCTCTGTCCTTCGCCTTTCTTCTTCTGCTGCTCCCACTCACCCTCCCTGGCCTGCTGTTAAAATAAGCAGCAGCTCCTCAGCATGCATACCGTCGCCACCCGGGCCTCGCAGCTCATCGACCTTCACAACTTTATCGGGCTTTCTGTGAATGAAAAACAATCTGGCAGATGGCCGGTGCCTCTCACGCACGGGGGGCATTTTAAATGAAACACTTGCTGGAGGATACTCGGTAGACACACAACACTGTAAAAGTCTGGCTTAAAGTATCTAAAGTCATTTTAGCATCACCTCCCTGTTTTTTTTGCTTCCCCCCCCCCCGGCTGCTCTGATAATCTCCGCCTCCTTTAAGATCAGTAATAAAAACCTCGGGCCAGATATTAGAGGCTGAATTGATTAAATTAACAATGCGATCAAAGTGAATTGAGTTGTTCAAGTGAAACTCAAATCTTGGATGTCTGCAGATTTTTCTCTCACCAACTAAAGCACTCGAGATAAACCGAAACTCTGTCATGTATTTCATCACTGTTGCAGTTCATTCTCACTGCAATACAGTATGAATGTCTTTCCCCATATGTTGATGCTGATTATGTGCAATTGTGGTCCTTGTGGATATCTCTGCAGGGAGTAAAGCACTTTCAAAAATATCCAGTGTTCCCAGTTGGGAAGATCCCCACAGCTAAGCCACTTCAAACCCTTAGCTGTGTGCTTAATTGCCCAATGAATTTGTGCATTTTTATTACAGATTTAGAAGAAGTAACTTTTAAATGTGTGAGGGAGAGAGTTTGAAATGCTTTGTTCTTAAGAGAAAAAAGGGACATAGAAAAAGACTTAAAAATAACATCTCTATTTTTAAGATCAGACAATGGAACCCACTCGAGAAACTTCAGGATACTTCAGAAGATGACACGATTGTCTTTGTTGACAGAGAATCCTTCCCTCTGAGAGAAGAAAAAATAAAACCCTGAACAGAGTTTGTTTAAAAATGTGTCATATTTAGTGCATCCTGTTTAAAAATATTTTGACAGGTTGGGAAATACACCTACTCTTGCCACAATTTAGACGAGAAACCTATGGAGTCAGACGACTACAAGATTAGACTGGAAAGCCTTAAAGGGCCTATTGGGAGTATGGGGAACTTTCTCAAGGATCAGACATTTTAACCAACATCACATTTTATATTTAAGGAAATTATTGGAAAAGGAAATTATTGCCTTGCACCACTACCGACAGCTTCCATGTAGAGAAAGTGAGTGAAATGGCACAAGACTGAATGCAATGGAAGAAAATTTGTTGTGAACTCCTGGCAGCTCTGGCACGTTAAGACGCTAAATCGAGGATGTTATTACCGTAATGGAATAAACGGAAGTGAAGGATCATCCTTAAGGAGGCGCTGGTTGCATGTTGATAAATGCTTCTTTTAGAAAATAAAAGAGGGGTTGCATATGTTAAAACCACACTGACAATTTCAGTCTGGTTTCAATTTCCTTAAATTCAACAGATTTGAAAATAATTACCAATGAATGGAACAGGAATTCACGGTCCAGACAACTGCTGACTACATAAGAGACCTGAAAAAGTTCGCTCTTTACTCCCTAAATGTATCTGAATAGCTTAGCAGTAATAGCTACTCTAGTGAAGTTTCTCTTTTTTTCCTTAGTTTATTTCACTTTGTTCACCAAACTGTTTGGTGTCTTTTGCTGTACCGCACCAAAAGACTGTATTTCAGTTACTTTCCACTTCAGTCACATGGCTAGTCTCCCTGAGGTCTCCCTGCAGTTTACATGAGCCACAAACACAAAAGAAGATTATACTAGAAGCAGCTAGAAGAGGCACCCCTTTGTAACCCCTTCTACAGCCACACCTAGCTCCACTTGGGGGATGATAGGATATCTTTAATGCTCTGTACAGTCTATTTATGGAAGTCTGTTTAAATCAGGGGTCTCAAACTCGTAGCCCCAGGGCCACTTGCGGCCCACGTCACCCCTACTTGCTATACTGACGTGAAGAAATAGAATGCAATTTGGCCCGTGAAGTTACTTTTTTGTTAGGGAGGATTTGTTTGTTGTTGAGTGCAATGTTAAAATAAGTTCTTTAAAAAGCAAAAAATGACTTAATACGAAGCCAATATGAGCAGAAAGTACAAACATATTGAGGGATTGGCTGTGTTAGTTCAGTGAGAGTTATTTGTAAAAAAAAACAATTTTCGCTAGCAGTCAAAAACTAATGTGCACACTTATGTCTGCATTTTTATTTTGTTAAATACGAACAAAACTGTGATGCCACATGTCGGGCTAGAAAGTGAGTACCAGTTTGTAGTTCAATGAAAGGCTTCAGTTAGTTAAAAAATTGCGTTCACATTTGCAGTTTTGTCTTGTTATATAATATTAAAAATTCAACACTACATTTTCTGAAACATTTGTGGGTGTTTTCATGTTTGTTTTGTACTCATTGAACACTAAAGTGGCCCTCACATGAGATGACAGTGCCAGCAGTAGCCTACAGCTCATTTAAGTTGGAGACCCCTGTCACTGTAAAATTGGGGGCCCCCAATAGCCTGGTTTTCCTCTCATGAGAGCATTCCAGCTATAGCAGACATAATCCTTTCATTTTAAAAGATGCCTCCCACAAATGTCTGTCTTTCTATATAGATTGACACATGCAACATGTACAGTATTAGTGACTGACAGGTGCTGGAAGGAGAATTTTTGAACTCTGAATGTTAAGTTAGCTGTTTCCCTCTGCTAACCACCTCCCAGCTCTAGCTCAATAGTTAACAGCAGGCATGAGGATTTGATCTCTTTATCTAACTCAAAGTAAAACAGTGAAAAGATGTAATTCTTAAAATATTGAGTGATTCCTTTTAACAGATATTGAATTGTATTTTACCAAACTCTGCAGGACTATTCTGGAGGTGTAGCGTTAGTGGAGCCAAACAAAATGAGAAAAGGACTGGCAAGCAGCTCTCATCGTTTGAAGCCTCTCTGTGTTCATACACAAAGACTTGTATCCCTTTGTTTATGTCATCCTTTTCTGTTCTCGTCCTCCACCCACTCGCGGCGATGAGAGGAGTGGACTCTACACTGAACCAATGAAGGACATGCTCTATGAGTGCTCCTCATCGCATCCCACCCTTCTCTTCCTCCTCTGCACTTTAAATCAGGCAATCTCTCCCTCTCTTTATCTTCTTTCATGAAAGCTTGTGTCTCTTGCTTGTGATGTGCTGATGAAACGTCCTGCTTCAGTCAAGCGGGTCAAGCTCATCTCTTTTGAATACCACAATCTGCTTATTCCACTCACGCAGTGCACCTCTTTCACCTGTGATATGGATGGGACCTTTTCTAAATAGCCAGCAGAAGAAAAAAAATCGTTGGACATCTTAAATAATCAGGTGGGATAAACCAAAGCATAAAAAAGATGGGTTTTTTTAACAATTAACTTGCATCCATGACATTTATGACCTCTCAATCAAAAGCTCTGTTTGAGTGCTGAATTGTAAATAAATGAAAGCTCGTGAATGCAAACATTCAGAAGGTAAAGTCAAGACAACTGTGTTTCCATAAGAGAAATAAGTTGAATGAGTTGAAGAGAATCCAGCAGCTGCTGATTGGAAGAGTCTTGAGGACTATTAGACATAATTAAAGACCGATTTACAGCTCGAATGAAAGACATTAAGTAACTGATGACTGTTGAGTCAAGGATGAAGAGCTTCTACTTCAGCCTTTGAGATAAACATTTAGCTCGTTCTGGTCTGTAATGCCTGTCTTTCTTCTGGTAAAGTGTACTCTGACAGTATTGATTCCAACTTTGTTTGACCTTATGAGTCGTGCTATTTTCCCTCAAACAACAACTCTACAGCAGCCGCTTAAATACACCAGCACCACCTTCTGACAGTCCCTACGCAGAAATGATCGATTATACTTAGAGCTGGGCGATAGAACGATAACGATATGTATCGCGATATAACTTTTACTCGATAGAGAAATTAAGCTATCGCGATAGACCTCGCCGCTCTTGTCCTCTTAAAAAAAAGAAAAAAAAAAGAAAAAAAAGGTCAGCCAAATTAAGTAGCGCAGAGCCGAACCAATCACAGCCGCAGCGTCACGTCGCGTGACTTGTTACGTACAGCACAAGTGCCAAGCCGCACGTGTGTTTGTTTGGGAAGCAGCCAGCGGGTAATGGAGCCAGCGGGTAATGGAGGAAATGAGTGTGCCAACTAGAAAAATCAACCGAGCGTGACCGAAGAGAAAACAGATGATGGTTGCAATGCCGGAGAGATTGTCGAACGGAAGAGCCATAGAAGTTCCGTAGTGTGAAGGTATTTCGGCTATTTCAAGTCTGACAAAAAACAAGAGTAGCGTGCACTGTAAATTGTGCCGAAAACAAGTCTGGAAATACAATAAACTGGTGCATGCGTCACACTGTGCGCCACGTTATTGTTTCGGTGAAATGAATTTCTACAATACTGTTACTGTTAATTCTACTCTCTGCAGTGTTTAAATGCTTACATATACACACAGTTACTGTCCGTCCACACATACGACTCGGTTCTGCTTCTATGCCCCAGCTTTGTTTACTTTTTCCCACCGAGGCTTCTAGACTTCTGATTGGCCAACATTTCTGCACGGTTAGGAATCTAGCTCCACCTGCTGCTTTGGCATGTTCATAGCAGCGTTTTCCTTCATTTCTGCCTTTATGTGTGGACGGGATTCTTTTTTAAAACGAAAACGGAAAATCTCCGTTTTCAAAAATACCCGTGTACGTGTGGACGTAGCCTCAGTCTCTGACTGGAAGCGCTAATTCGTCATTCGGCTTTTGTCAGACTAAAGTAACTGTTAAAACTGTTTGAAAAGCTAAGCTATACAACAAGGAGAGATTGAGAATTTCCTTTTAGTTCTCAGTTTATTTGATATTGACAAAAGTTAGTCAGTTTTGTCTGTTCTTCTGTAAAACAAACTAAGATTTATTTTTAGAATTAATATTTTGTTTCTAAGTGGAATTGACAATTTAGTAGTCTGTTTCGTTTGTTCTATTTTGAAACTTAAACGCTTTAGCGGCTGCCTTTTGTGTAGTTTGCAATATTTGCCTTTATTTATCTGAAAAAGTCTCATGTTCCTTAAGTACATCTACCCTGTTGAACTTATTATGGGAAATAAATATTTAAATAAAAACAAGCTGCTGATTATTTCACATTTTACTTGTGAGCAACGGCACATTTAAATCTTACAAATATAGTTATTTGGCTTATATCGTGATAGATATCGTTATCGACTGAAATGAAAAAAACATATCGTGATATGAAAAAATCTCATATCGCCCAGCTCTAATTATACTGCAAATTATTTTTGAGGTGAGCACTGCCAACACTCTCCATATACAACGCCTTAACATATACCTTTTTCCTACATGAACATAGTGTCAGTTCTTAAATCGCAATTTAAAAACTGACTAACAGCATTTTGACCAACAGTATTTTCAACCTTTTGACACCTCTACCTTGAAATGCAAACTCCTGTTTTGTCTTCATTGCAAAGATTCAACAAGGTGCTGGAAACATTGCTCAGCGATTTTGTTCCATATTGACGTGATAGCATCACGCCGTTGCAGATAAAGATTTATCGGCTGCGCATCCAGGGTGAGAATCTCCAATTGCGTCACATCCATCACATCTATTGGATTGAGATCTGGTGAGTGTGGAGGCCGTTTGAGTACAATGAACTCATTTATTCAGTGTTTAGTTGGTACCACAGGGCCCAAATTGTGCTAAATATGCCCCACACCATTCTCCACCACCACCAGCAGCCTGAATCATTGATAGAAGGGAAGATACTTGAATACTTTTGTTGTATTTGAGTTACTGTTGCTTTCCTGTCAGCTTGAAGCAGTCTGGCTATTCTCCCCTGACCTTTGGCATCAACAAGGCATTTTGTCCCAGAGAACTGCTGCTTACTGGATTTTTCTCGTTCCCTCTTTTGGACTGTTTTCCGTAAACCTGAGGGGTGATTTTGTGGGAAAATCCCAGTAGCTCGGCAGTTCATGAACTGCTCAGATCAAAAACAACCATGTCACTTTCAAACTCACTTAAATCACTTTTTGTCTCTATTCTGATGCTCTGTTTGGACTGCAGCAGGTGGCTTAGAGCATGCCTAAGCACACCAAGTTGTTGCCATGACTGGCTGATTAGATGTTTTCATTAATGAGCACCTAACAAAGTAGCCAGTCAGTGTATATCAGGTCAAAGAAGAATCTTAGACCTTTCCAAACAAACAAATTAATAAAATGTTCGTAATTTATATCAATGAGATAACTCTGGTCTACAGCTAGTTGCCTGTCCATCTGCACATTTTGTCTGTGGTCAAATATACGTGTAAACTTGAAGTTAAAGAAAATGGTTTGAAAAAAAGGATGTAAAATATGTTAGTTGTTCCCATCCCGTGTAAACACAAACTTGTTTGCCTTTTATGTGTGTGCTCTCTCAATAGATAAAGAAATGAAATGTCATAAATGTGAATCTGTTAGACAGTCTTTTAGCAGATGAGACTAACAGCGACGCTTTGGTTTTATTCTTGGAAAACTGGCACTCGTGTGTCATTGCTTGATGACCCACACACTCTTAATGAGGGCCATTATCAAAGGATGTAGTTTGCTGATTTCAGGCAGCTTTGGCCAAATGAAATGAAATGATGAGAATGAAATCACTGGGTAAAGTGATTAAAAGACAGCTCCCGAGTCATTAGTTACAGCTTTCAGTAATTATATATTATGATTTTATTGCTGAGCCAAATTTCCAACACAGTTCTTACCTTAGCCGTGGCCCTGGCCTGATACTCTGGACAGCCATTCACTGTAATTGTTTCGTGCATATACTGGTACACCTGAAAGAAATGAAGACAGAGATGCACGTGGTTGAAATCTGAATCCACCAACTTGCACATGAGCTCAAACTCTTCTTTTCATAGTCAAATAATGGTTTCCTTCCACAGAAGGCTGTGCACACTTGCATGTGTACAATAGCAAACTCTCAGGAAGCACATGGCATAGACTGATCCCTAATCTATGAGCAGTAATATTGCTCCTAGTATTTCAAAGTAACCCTCAAGTGATAGGGCCTCGCTCAAGCCTTTGTATTTAATAACATCTTGTAACAGAAAATCCTATTACGATCCGGCACGATGACTTTCTGCAAACACGCTGGTGTTATCAGCAGCTAGACAGATAAGGGAGAGAGAATTTTGCGTTGATGCAGACAGAGAAGAATTTCTGTTACTGTAGAAAAAGTCAGATGTTCTTTTTTCGTTAATGTATATTAAAGGGGAGACTCTGGACTCTACCAGAGTAGGTCTGCATGATTCACGATTCAAAATAACCCCAAGTTCATCCATCCTTTTAGCTCCCAATCCCCTCTCTTTAAGCAAGTTTTCTTCCTGTCCCTTATTAACAGAGAGTTTGAACAACAAATGGGTGGGAATTCTGTGCACCTGGCCAGACCGGTTTTCCTGAGATGACCATATTAGGAATATCCCCTCTCACTGACCTAAAAGGTAGATCAGAACTGTCTGAAACAGAGGCTCTGTCTGAAAACTGTCTAAAGCCTGAGCTTTGGGGTTACAGGGATTACTTACTCTGTCTCCTTTAAACTTTCATGTTGACAAACGAGGCATATTGTGGTGTTACAGACAGCATAAAAAGTCAACAGAACAAGAAGTAACAGATTCTGCCGGGACTGAGCCGGTGCTAAAACACGGGTTAGTGAGCATGTCCATCTGGGTAAAAAAAAAGTTTTCTATTTGCTGAAGCAGACAGAATAAGTGCAGACAGCTGACCTTTCCTGTTTAGATGTGGCTTTTAAGAAAACCTTACAAGCAGACTTGTTCGGAGACTATAAAAGAGGAGACCATGGCCAATGTTGACTCGTGGGTAACATGCGGTAACTGAAGATATACTAGAGGAGTACCAATTCACACACTAAAACAAACAGCCTGATCTAATTTGTGTATGTTTTGCAGCTATAGAGTAGTCAGAAATCTGACCCAGTGCTACTGTCACATAATAAGAAATATAATCCAAGGATATGTTACATGTAAACTAATTCAGCTGTGTATGCTCATATTAACGATGGGCATAGTTTCTAATGATGATGAGATCGGGATATGTTGAAGTAAAGCTCAGACTTCAGTCTGCTCTAAATCCTTGATTTTAGGGAGTTTTTCTTCTCTCGGATCTAAGCAGCGCACCATTGTGCTGCCCCTGCTAGAGTCTACGAATAAAAATATGGACCTCAAAATAAAGGTCATAAAATAATGACTGAAATCTTTTTGGCTGATGACAAACAGTCCCATTTTTCTGCCTGCAATGTTGCTCACTGCCTCCTACTTTTTTCTTTACATTAAAGAGAACGTCTGAACCAGACATACCCATTACCTGCACAGAGAGAAATCAGGAGTTTAACATCAGTCAAGTTTGTGTGCATTGTTTGTAAGATATTTTTCAGAAAGCAGCAACTTGCCAGTGCACTTTCCAAACATTGCCTTGAGGTGTGACTGCCACCCCGTAACACAAGGCCTGCTTTTGCAAATGACTCGATTAAATACCGTAATGGCAGCATTGATTTCAGTGGAAAGATTCTCTAACTATCATCTAGCTGTTTTAATCTCACATTTATGGCATCTGCAATTAACTCAACGAATAAGTGACTGCGTTTTAATGGAACTGACGAATGTTTCTCAGCAGAAAAACAACAGCTTCTCAATGCAAAGCAGACTTGGAATGAATGTGTATGCTATGTTGGATATTATGGCTCAGAAATAAAATAATGATTCCACTTCCTGGATGACGTCACATCTCTCATTGCAGCAGAGCAGCTTGTTGGAGGCGAATGTGGCAGGCAGCTCTGACGTATCCCTGCAAAAACATTACAAGGGCCTTGCTTTTCTGTATCGTCAAAAGGGTGTATACTCATAGGATGCAAACCTTCAGATATTTGTATGTAGAGATCTCAAGAGCATGGAAAAAAATATCCCTGAGCTCCTGTCGGCTTGTTTGCTCATGGATCTCAAAGACCAAATGACTAGCTTTTGAGGGTGCACTTCAGAGCGCAACATGTTTTTGTAGATTCATGGTGCCGCTGATGCATTTTGATAAGAGGAGCCTGCAGTCCCCCCCCACACACACACCACTCCCAAATGACACCTTTTCCTGATCTTTTTGAGGCTTAGCACAGCTTTATAAATGCCACAAAAGGTTTTTCTTGCCTCTATCTTACTACACAGTAGCTTCATTTCTCTCTTTTATCCCTTTGTTAGAAAAACACTACAGCAAGTCCTAATTACAGCTATTTATTCAGTCCATAACAGTCTCTAATGCTCTCTCTTAGCACCTATAAGACAAGAAGTCTGTAGGAAAAATGGCCTTTATCTGTCTGTGAAAGTAAAGCATTTTGGTCCTTAAAACATGGTCTCTGTTATGTAAATGTTTAGTATTTAGTATTCAAACACGACGTTACAGATAGCACTGCAATGCGTATGAAATACTTGGCATATTCTGAGAAGGCGGCACAGCAGTGAGCCGAAAAATAATGATACCCAGAAAATAAAAAACTCTCAGGTTTCTCTCAGTATATATCGCTGATGCATCAAAATGGCCAAGGTGAGCATAAGGGTGGCCAACATCTCACTTTTGGATCCCCTGATCCTCAACAATGGATAAAAAACAAACAAACAGTGAACTATTTCACAGATAAAGTCTCAGAAGGGTTGACTAAAATAATGCACTTAAAAAGTATTTTTAAAGTGCTTATTGTAAATTCATGAGTGTAATATAGTTTAATTGTTATGTGTAATTAAATGTGAAGAAACAGCTTCCATGAATATATGATCCATTTATCTGTGTATTGTGTTGACAAGATATGAAGATTGAAGATGAAGTAGGGTTGTGCTGCGCTTTCATGTAATACCAGTTTATACCACAAGAGAACGCAGTAAAGTATTTACCCTTGTAATTCATTAAGCACTATTTCTGCTTAGAATTGTAGCCTGACAAAAGGCAAAGCCTCTTAAGAAAACGAGGTAAATGTCAGCACACACAAAGAAGAATAAAATCACAGAAAACAATCAAAAACAGAAGGCAAGAGTGGAAAAACGCACGCCACGCCCTCTGGTAATCCTGCCCCCTGGTGGTGTGGTGAAAGCTTTAGTTAAATTACTCAGGGCAGTGTTTCCCAACCTTTTGGAGCCACGGCACATATTTCACACTAGAAAAATCACACGGCACACCATCAAACAAAAATGTCACAAAAAGCGTACTGATAATTTTTCCCCAGTCTGTATTTTTTCTAGGACCCAGGTCAGATTGACTACTTTTTCTTTTCAAATATTTATCCATTGCTATTACGGGCTTCGTTGTCTCACTCACAGCATGACTATGATGTAATTTCTTCTGCGTCTTCTACTGTTTTACTGGCGGTTGGCAACCCATTTAATTAGAGCAGGTAGTTGTACCGCCCTCTAGGGGAGGATAATGTAATTGTTCTGCCCGTTACTCACGCCGGTCGCTTAGGGTATTAATCAGGTGGAGCCAATAATCTTCCACGCCACACCTATGTGGGCCGGCAGAGTGGATGGGAAACACTGACTCAGAGGACAATTGCAAAATACTAGTTTGGAAAAATGTCAAAATCAACTTAACACGGACCAGTGCTCAAAGATACGCAGACGTAGATGCCAAGAACTGGTTTGAAACACACATCCAAGTAATGAGGAGCAGCAACTGGATTCAACTTTTCTTTTGGCCAATATAAGGGTAATGTCCACTTTTCTTTGGAAAAACCTAAGAGTTTGTTTTAGTTAAATACGTCACTTTGCTCACCCACTAGTCATTTACAGGCAAAACACCTATAATATCTATCGACAGTATAAAAGATAGACACCAAGGTGCCATTTTGAAGCCTCGAAAAGTGTTTTTCCTCTTTTCTGACTCCTACGTAACTAAAATTTACAAAATGGACTTAATGTTTTATCCAATATGACTCGAAATCATGTCCATCTTTCACTGTTACTTCTACTGCTTAATGTTCATAGCAATACCACATACGGTGTGCCAAAGTAACTGCAACTCTGGGAACTTCAGATACAACACTTCTGGTGTGAGGAAAGAGAAGAAGAGTGCTGAATTATTTAGCCTGTGCTGTAATTTGGGAAAATAAGTGGATGGATATCAGCTGAAGATTTAAATTAAATAAGGACGACCATTTGCATAATTTCTTTTTTGGAACAGTGGAACATTGAGTGTCCACTCTGACTGAACAGATAATTTAAAAAAAGCCTTCTGAACTGGCTGATGGTTCGATTATTTCCTAGTTCCTCCCTTGCTGTTTCACGAGTTGAGCAGCAGAGCTCATGCAGGGCATCTTGACCCTAAATGTTTTATTTTCTTATAAACAATGACTAATATATCCATACCACAAGCAGCAAGGCGTTGCAGTGGTTAGCCCAATTGTTACATGGTCAATATCTTTCCATGAGGAGTCTGCATGCCCTCCCTGTGTCTGTGTGGATTTCCTCCAGGTACTCAGACTTCTTCCTCCAGTCTAAAGACAAGCTTGTTGACTTTGAACTATATAAGCCCATTCCCAAGTTCACTGATTTTTCTATAAAAAAATATTAATATATAATATGTCCTGGCTTATTTATTCGTCATATTTAAATAACAGTGCTCTGAAGATCCACAGTTGATATCTCCCTTCATATTTAACCTGATTGGTTGCAGTGCCCTGCAGAGAGCCAAAAATGGGACTAACAGCTTTGTGCTTTTGAATGTCAGCCTCCTCTTGTGGTGGGTGCACTTTGCTCTAAAAAGGCCAGCTTTCCTGCAGGCATCTTGTCAATTCCCCTTTCCTTTAACCAAATGTCTTCACTGTCCTTCCAACAACATCAATACAGCCACTCCATCCTCCCCTACATGGCTCCCTTCTGCTTAGTTTGCCACACATTCCTGGTTTTAATGGTGAAGTAGACACAAACACATTCTTTCTAAAAGAATACCAGCATCACAAAGCCCATCTCGGAAGGGATGCCTACAGGGAATATTGATGCAGTGCTTCTTAGGAACACGGCTTCTTGTTTTGTCTAGTGAGAGATGGAGAGGGTGGACGGGGGGTGGGGAAAAAGGAGGTCTTAGTCTGGTTAATGTAGTTTTGTTAAGGATGAAAACCATTATAGTTAGCGTCTCAGTGGTGCAAACCATGACACCGAGGGAAAATATAGAGCTCGAACAGACTGACTTAATGTACCTTTCATCCTTTAACTTAATGTGATGTGGGAGTCGGAGGCATTGTGACGGAATCAACACAAATCCCAGTCAATTATGCTGACTGAAAATCTCTGCTGAAGTGGAAAATCAACTGCAATTTCAAAGCTGATGAAAAACGTGGCCGCTCTGAGCCTGCTTATTGCACTTCCTGTATTGGTCACGTGGCTCCGTCTAACCCAATATCCCGCACATCACTCCCTTCCATCATTTCCAGCTGGTTAGCTCTTCCAGTCATCTCATCTTGTGTCCTTCCTTTCCCATTTGCAAGGCTGATTGACCCGGACAACTCATTCAGGGTGTTGCAGTGAAACTAATGCTGCGACACAAGACTCTCCCCCACACCATCGATGAACGTGGCGAGGGGAAGACAACCAGCTCATCAAACTCTGTCTCGTTGTCATTTATCTCTAACACTGCTGAACTGGCTCTTTTCCCTGCCGTCCATTCTTCATATTGACAGTTACCTTGTCATCCACTAACAAGGCTGATTCATGTTTTGCAAATTCTCTTGACGCAGACATATAGTAGGAAGTCAGGTTTATACTCCATAGACAAGATTAGTGTCCCCTCCCCTGTCTCTGAAATGAACCAACTCAAATATGTGTGTAAGAAAAGGAATCATATCATAGATTACAGGATAAAGTTTGTACTGGAAAGAAAGGTCATCTGTGATAATGAAATCCCACAAGGTGAGCGTGATCAAAATGTACAAGGCGAGGGTTGAGCTATTTTAACCTGGTGAGTGAAAATGAATTAGAATATGATTACAGAGAGGAATTTTTAAACAGCTCCAAAGTGAAAAAGTGATCTAGTTAAAAACCAATTCTGAGTATATTTTCCTTTGGATTAAAAAGCAGTGGGTTTTTCTTAGAATTACAAAGATATTTTTTCCCTTTTAGGCAGCAGTGAGTTGAAATTACTGCCATTATAGCGTAAAAAGCTACTTCCCGAGATTTCACAATCACTTTAGATAGGTATTCCATGACAATGAGCATTTGTTGTCTGCATTATGGTATCATTTTGTGGCTGAAAGTACTGATTTATTTCTTCCTCTGTAATATTCAGACATCTGAGATATTAGAGATAAAAATCAAGAAGCAAAGAAAGACAAGAAATAGACAAATAAATTAAAGCAGTGGGGATTTTGTATTTTTTTTTTCAGGTTTGCTTTTAATGTTTCAGTTAACGGTAATCAGTGTTGGTCAAGTTACTTGAAAAAAGTAATCAGTAACTAATTACTGATTACTTTCCCCAAAAGGTAATCCCGTTACTTTACTGATTACTTATTTTCAAAAGTAATTAATTACTTAGTGACTTTTTAAAAACACGATTTACAACCTGAATAGGTAACAAAGCGATAGATCTTTCAGCCCAATTCTACTTTTTCTACATAATCCATCATACAAAATGTAATCAAATGGACAAGTCTCTTTTTAAAACTTGTTTTATTAGTTTTAACCTTTTAACTTTATGCATCAAGCAAAAATTTAATTATATGCAACATTCTCTGACTTGAAGAAATTAGTTTAACATTTAAACCTTTTTTCTACACATTCCAGCACATAAAATAAAATATTTTTTGTGTTTACACTCACTCTTTCAAATAGATGCAAGTAAAACACAGCAGGAAATAAATAAAGTCAAAGACTCAGCGGTCCTGTTGCTCTATTTTCACCTGTAAAGCAGGAGTGGGGTAGGCGGAGGTTTGCCCTGGTGCAGGTGTGCCGCAGCGGTCAGTGGAAGAATCTGCGAGTTTCTCAGTGAATTTCCAATTATGTGGTTCGGTGCTTGCTGGGAAGTTTATGGGTTTTTTTCCACTGTAAAAAGAAGTTTTCTTCCCATGTGAGCAACGGACGCTAATGTTTTTGTCACTTTTTATGGAATCAAACTGACACTGACAGAGGCGAGGCTGCTGGACACTGGCGCCACCAGGCCCTCTGACCACCACCAGTAGGCAACGGTTGAAGTGTCTTGCCCAAGGACACAGGAGTTAAGTGTCATGATAGTAGCAGGGCCTGTTACAGAGGGTTACAGGGCCTACATTCTTCCTTTATGTACAAGCTACCGGTTCAAATAATTATAAAAAAAACATTTTTCAATACCTATTGACAGACTGAAATAAAGGCAGGCTGTGTGTGAGAAGAAGACATCACCAGACAGAAAAAATGAACCCTGTGGCTGTAGCTGCTTTCTCTTGTCACAAACAAACATATCAAAAAAAGCGTTAGTATTTCAGACCATTAAATCCAGCCTAACTGCTACTTTCCCACTGAGATTCCCTTTCACTCAGAGATTGTCTCTGCTAACTGCTCCTGATGCAAACAGAGCATCAGAGGACACAGCTGTTGAGAGCTGTGATATTCCACTACATGACCTCATTTAATGCGCCGCATAATAATGGTAATAATCTACAGTATGCAACAACCACCACTTATAAATGGTCCTCCAGCTGGCTCAGCACTACAGAGAGATGCTGTTGTAGTGCGTCGGTTTTCCAAATGTGTCATTGACTATAAGCCACAGTCGTCCTCGCTGCAGCCCACTAATCCCACAGCATCTCTGATGGTTTCCCTGGTGACTGTGTTTAGCCAGCTCTTTGTGGGTGAAGTGCTTCGCATCTTTGGCTCTTGGCAAACAGCAACTACTGCTGCTGCCGCGCTCTTTTTTTTATGAGGTTTTTGAGAATCACTGTCATTGCACTCCAGTGACTGGCACTGGGATCAGTCAGCTGGTTGCCAGACGGGCAGTTGGTGCCAGGACGTGCCAGGCTTCCTCAAGCTGGCCAGAGCAGAGCAGAACAGAAGACTATTCCCCATCCCTTCTGTTGCATGTTTTCATGGGTTTTACGTAACATTTGATCAGAATTAATTTCTGATCATTGGTGTCATTGCTGGTGTTGGCGAACTTTCTACTTTTCTATTTGTCTAGACAAAAGCTGAAAAATTAATGATCTCCAGCATTCACTGATTAAACTGCGACTATAAAGGGCGTTCAAATTGGATGTCTTGTCAAATATCACATTTTATCATCCTCTACAGACTCTGCATGACACTCCTTTTTGATGTGTTTCCTTGATCTAAAAGGGACCTTTCGTGCTTTACCTTATTTTCTGTCACACATATATGCATATAGTGCAGTACAAAAGTCTTCAGCCTCCCCTAATTTCTTTATATTTTGTTATATAAAATGGGAAAAGTGGCAGTGATTTATCAAAACATGTGCAAACATAGATGGATATGTGGTATGTAAGGCAAATACAAAGTTTGTACAAGTCTAACGAGCCAATATTCAGTATGACTCCCTTTAGTCTTCAACACAACCTGAACTGTCTTAGCCAGGTGTTCTTGTCATATCTTGAATTCATCTTCAGGAACAGCTCCTCTGGGTTCTTGAAGGACATTCTTTGGAAGTCTTTTCTACATGATCCCACACTACAAAAATGTTCAGTCCAGGCTCTGGGGAAGCCAGGCAATGACTGATAGTTTCCCATTGTGTGTTTTTCTATCCAGGTATGTTTTTATTGCGTTGGCAGTGTGTTTGGGATCATAATTCCATCAGTTTTTCCAAGATCCCCAACACCACTGACTGAAATACAGCCCCACAACATGACTGAGCCTCCACCATGTTGCACTCACTGCTGACTCTGTCCTGATCTCCTCTGTCTATAATGACATCAATCCGAATCAGACATTTCAAAAAACGCGTTCACACTGATTTTTTCAGTCCAGTTCTTTGGCATACCTCAGCCTTTTCTCCCCGTTTCTCTTCTTTCCTGGTAGCCGCTGAGACCATTTCTGACAGTAGAAGGACAAATTGAAGGGCTAGATGCATCTTTCAGGCCATGCATCAGGCACGACTTTCAGATACTGTTCATCTGCTGTAGATAAAAACTTTAAAAGTGCTTCAGAAAGCCTGAACAACTATAGCTCCAGGGCGTTTTAAAAAATAGAACAAAGCCAGCGTTCTTGTAAGCTAAATATAAAGAACTGGTAGGTGTCTCACAGTGTTTGCACAGTACATTCTATCAACACGTGTAGACACTTAGCCATCAGAGTGCTGTAACCACTTTGATCTAGACAGTTTTTTCTACTCTTAGATCAGTATGATGTCAGTAAGGCTAAATATCATGGTCATCTCATGCACACAGCTCTGGATGTTAGCACAGAAGCCCCACCCAAGTGATCCTGAAACATTCAGCTTACGAAGCACAGCCATTCAGAAGAAAGCTGCTTTACCTACAGGTGGTTACAGAAAGTGGATGGGACAACTGTAAGAGTCTGAAAATATGAGGCATCTTTGACAAAAGTTATGTTATATTTAAAAAAATTGATTAAATAAATTATGTATGTTATAATACATCGGACCAGCTTTTTTTTTTTTTTTTTTTTTTTTAAATCAATCACAGTACCCTAATGGCAGTTAATGCATGAAATGGCATTTAATTATGCTCTGTTAAAGTAAAAGAAATGGTGAGATCCTGTTAAATACAGAAGTGTCATACTCATCGTTTTCTTCATCTTTTAAACAAATGACAAAATATTTTATGCAATTATTTATCTTCAGATTTTAAGACCTTCTTTATTATTTTGTTTACCCCATATATACGTCTAAGTAACAAGTACAAGCTGAGAAAGTAAGTTTTATAAAGTGCGAATTACAGCAGCTGGCTTACAATTCCCCATATCACTGATTTTCCAAAACATATTATGGTTATTTTTTGCCCTGCAGCAGTAAAATCTTATTGCATGTCTACTTAATTTACAACACAATTCTCTTCAGAAAATACAGCGGCGCTCTTCCCAACATACTGATGAAGTCCGCTAATTGTCTTTCATTCCAGAACAAATTACATGTTCACTTTGTTCACAATTAACTTGCAGCACAGAGGACATTCTGTCATCTGCTTCCCTGCTCTTCAAACTGCTGTTTACTTAACAAATCCATGTCACTGGGTAGTGCTAAAGTATATCACAACAGACAGAACACTAAACACACAAGATCTGTTGTTATCAGCCTGTGCAGCCGCGCCACGTAGAGCGAACGCTCTTGTTTGCTTCTTACCCCCGCCGTCTTGATGAATGATCTCAAGATGACGGATCAGTGGGTGGTTGTTTTGCGTGCATGAGAATGAAAGCATTTTAACAAGAGGAGAAAAACAAGAACTTCAGTTTCACGATTCACATTTTACTTCATCCCCGTAAAATACGATTGAAACCAATCCCTAACAGGGATTCGCTTAATTAAAATTCAGTTTAACGAGCTTATCAAACCTTAGACTTAATGAAATGCTCATGATGTTTTCTGGCCCTGTGAACATTTAAATGTGTGTGTGTGTGTGTGTGTGTGTGTGTGTGTGTGTGTGTGTGTGTGTGTGTGTGGGGGGGGGGGGTTATGCAGTCAAAAACCCACTGTGCCTCTGACTTCTGCTGTTCAGCTCTAGCTGTAATAAGGCAGCGCGATAAGCTCTGACATTTTCATTATGCTGCAGTCATTTGTTGATTGATGCAGCTCAGCAATGCCTTAAAGTTACACTCTCTGATTTTCTTGTTGTTGCTCCAGGCTTACTGTGGGCTTTGGGTTTGAGTTTCAAGGCACTTACAGTGACCTGACAGCACAGTTTGGCACCACTGCATTATATAAAACTATCAGGTAATGTTACTTCTCACCTTCGGCCAAGATATGAAATATGTTGAGCGAAAAGCTGTTTAGAGATTTGGATGTCAAGTCAGGTGTCAAATTCATTTGAAAAACACAAGGTGACTATCTGCTGTTTTTATTTCCTTGGGTCTGATGGAGCTTACAGGACTCAGAATCAGTACTCTTGCTACTATCAAGCCTTTCAAGCACCACAGATAATAATACACTTAAAGTTATAAGTAACCACATCAAGATAATCTTCAAAGTAAGCCAACAAATCGCAGTGGCATTTCTTTTAAATGAACTACTTAGGGCCCAAGTGACAGAATTTCTAAGACCACTCCTCCTACCGAAATTTAGTGATTTCAAAATCCGATATTTCAGTATTTTCCAATATCGATATCTTTTTCTTTCAAATGCAAAATACATAAACATTGTTGGCAACAGCTGGAAGAAAAACTCCATAACCTTTTGTTTTGTAAAGTTATTTGTTTACTCTTATACTCTCTGCCTGACTTTGCTCACATTAGCTGGCCGTGCTTTACCAAAACGGAAGTTGCAGTGCCCTCAGGTGGGCAAACTATGCAATGTCAACAGTAGAAACATATGAATGGTGTCTCTTCTTTACTTTTTAAATTTTCATTTAAACTTTCATTATCATCAATCATCAATAAATACCAATAGTGGTCCTGTCTGACTGTCTGTTACACAGCAGAAAATGTCAGCAAATATATACCAGATGTTTGATACTGATTGATATTAAATAAACTGGCAAGTGTGCCTGCGTTTAACGCAAATTTTGAAAAAGAGAAATAGATGGTGTTGTATGCAAGTTTTTGCATTCTTGAAAAAAAATGACAGTTTTACTGAAGACGTCCTCTAAGCTTTCATTTTGAGCCAAATTAAACCAGGAATTCGACATCCTTTATACCCCTAACCCATAGAAAAATTACTCAGTACGTAAACATGAATTGTTGAATTATTAGGCTGAATGTCAGTCTTTGTAATAGTATTGAGAATATTTTTTTTTTTTAAAGGTAGCTCTTTTTAAAACGTTATCCAAGAAACCAACATCCACAGACACATGATGGATGGTGGGGTATAACCAGACAACCTATTTTTAATATATTTATTTATCCCCTTTATGTATATCTAAAAGTGAATTACATTCCTGTCTCATTGTGGTTTAGATGTTGAGATTATTCGTATGGGTCTCTGCACTGCTGGTATTCCTAACAATGCCCATGTGCCCTTTCAAGAAAAGCTACATAATGCTTGTCTTTGGTGCTTCAAGCTCTTATGGGTCATTAGCCCTGTGGAATAAGAAATGGAGTTAGATGGATAAAGCCATTGCAAAAGTCACGCCTGAGTTCAGCTTATTGTTCCCACATTTTATCTTTTTGTATTGTTTTGTTTTAAATTACAAAAACATATTATGCACAAATTCTACTAAAGGTCCAGTACAGAAGACAGATGGGAAAGGTCATGACAAAGGAGCCCCACACAAGAAAAACAATCTAAATTCTTGTTGGTGTTCACAGAGCAGCAGTGACTCACCTCTCTGATGGCTGTGCAGAACTCACTCTGAAGGACTTTCTTCAGAGATTGGAGCTTGTGACCGGGAACATCGCCTGACTCCTGCAGCTTCTCCAGCAGCTCAATAGCCCTGGCAACATCTGGGAAGCGAGAGAGAGAGAATGGGTGTGAGTAAATATGTATATGTGTGTGGGTACTCATGCCAAGGGGACAGAGGAAGAGGAAAAAAAGAAGCCCCGTTCAATTACATTAACAGCACTGCTGTGACAAAGGCGCTAGAGCAAATCAATGGGCAGGATAATGGAAATAGACTCAGTCAAGACCAGCAGTTGCAAGGACGATAGAACAGCAATCCCATCCATGGATCGTTTGCATTGGCTTATCTCTGAGCATGAGAATAAAGGAGCGGGGTGACAAGTCAAGGACTCATTTGTTCAAAGGTAACACTTCCTGGAAAGAGTAGGCATTACAAAGCGTTTACACTAAACCGTAAGCCTTAAGGTAGAGGCCGTGACTCTGGGGTCTTCTGAGCTCTTTTCTCTTAATTAGCTTCTGCTGAACAAGTTCCACAGCCTGGATGATTAATTTTTTACCCTCTGAAACTGGCAGGCCAAATAGACTCACAAAGGTAGAAAGGGTGATTTGGTACTCAATCACTGGACTTAGATTGTTTTGTCAATATCATGTTTTATTCATGCCTAAGACCTGTGACCACACAAGAGGGGGTGACGGCAATAACATTTCAGTTCATACAATTCAAGTTCCCCCTCTGCTCTAGTTTCAACCCAAAGGGGACACAGGCTATTTTTTGCAAGTACCCCATAATAAGGCATTTAAGTAACGATTATATTCATTGTCTACTAATTACTGATTATTTAATTCATTCTTTAAGCCAATCAGGTCACATCTTTAAACTAGTAGTACTCTTAACTCCCCAAAATATGTTAAAACTTCAGAAGGATAAAACAATAAAAAGTATTCATAATTTCAGTATAGCACGTAATGAATACATGTTTTATTACATTTAGCTTCTGAACACCACAAAAGTTTGTTTTGTAAATACTATCAAATATTTTTTTCAGACGCATTTAATTATTTATCATGTAGAGCCGAATTAAAATGCAACCGTATTGCTCAATATCACAAATGTGACGCAAACAGCATCCTCCAACATTAGACAGGAAATTCAGACAAGAAAAAAAAAAATCCCTAAAATGCAAAAAACAGAAAATTAAACTGCAGGAAAACTCAGGAAGACAAAGGAAGCGGGATCCCTCTCCTCAGCTAGACAGACTTGGAGTAGATGTTGTGTACACTGTGTTTAGTAGGTCTCTCAGTGTTGGTAAGGCCTCAAGGGCTATAAATGATCCAGCGGCCTCTGAGATTAGTCTCTTTTAATCTGCGACTGAGTGGCGTCTTTTTTATCTGTTCTCGAGGACACATCAGAAAGTTGCCAAAGCCTTATCTGAATAGATGAGCATAGATTGAGCTGAAATATGCCCCGTTACAGAATAAACTTCAAAACTGGGTCACATTATTTCTTGTCAGCAAGTGTGATTAGCTTTGTTTTCGTCAATATCACACTGCTCAAAAGTGTTTCTGTGTAAAAGATTTGAGCCTCGCAACATGTTTCTGCCGCTTGATTTATCAGTGGGTTACAATTATATATCAACGACTGATGTTATTCATTTAAAACAACGTACCAGCGGCAACAGACGTTTAGCTGAGTTGCAGGTTTAGGGTCATGATATATCAACAAGCAAACGCTGCATATTTAATGACGTTATATGGCAGGGCCACACTTCCATCTATGCTGACCACCAGGGATCGAGCACACAGACGCATAAATATACTCTCTAGGTTTTTTGCTGTATCCACATATGCTTGTTCAGAGAGAAAACTGGGAAAACAGGGACACAGAAGTCTGTAATGCAATCAAACACAACAAATTGTGCTGATTTTTGTTGATTAATCAAGAATTTAGATCAGTGATTCACAAACATGGATACAAGTAACAGAGACGAACAGAGAGAAAAAAAAAGGGTAAGTAATGTAAATAGAAAACATAAGTACGCCTTTACTGCTTCCATAGCAATTAAAAAGTTAAGCAGCAACCAGCTGCTGCTAACTAAATGCGTTTGAATAATTCAGTATCAGCAAGTGTGAGCACC
Source organism: Diplotaxodon limnothrissa (assembly GCF_057381915.1). NCBI lineage: Eukaryota > Metazoa > Chordata > Actinopteri > Cichliformes > Cichlidae > Diplotaxodon > Diplotaxodon limnothrissa. The sequence continues at coordinate 25,772,234 of NC_140612.1, forward strand.
TCTATAAAAGCAGAGGTTTTGGCAGTTTGCTGGTCAAGAGCACTCAGGTGTGTGATAACCCAATGCCACAATCTTTCCAGGAATGGTGAACCAAGCAAAATCACCCCAAGGTCAGACCATGTAATGCTTAGAGAGGCTGCAAAATAAAATAAAATAAAATCCCGAAGGCTATACTGCAGACTCTACAGGCCTCAGTCAGCAAGTTAAATGTTAAAGTTCATGACAGTAGAACGGTTGCTGGGAGAAAGTCTATTCTCTCTAAAAGGAACATGGCAGGACAGGTTAGGTTTACACAGTTGCATCTGAACAATGCACAGCACGTCTAGAACAATGTCCTTTGGACAGATGTTTGCCCATAATGCACTGTGGCACAGCCACCTCATATCCACTGTCAAGCGCTGTGCTGGAGGACTGATTGTTTGGGCTTGTTTTGCAGCCACAGGATGTTGCCACCTTGCAGTCATTGAGTCGACCACAAACTCCTCTATACACCAAAGTGTTCTACAGTCAAATGTGAAGCCATCTGCCTGACAGGCAAAGTTTTAACTGGGTCATGCAACAGGACAATGATCCCAAGCACAGCAGCAAATCTACAACAGAATGTCTGAAAAAGAAAAGAATCAAGGTGCAGCAACAGCCCAGTCAAAGTCCAGACTTCAGCCTGAATGAAATGACGTGACAGGCCCTTAATCGAGCTGTGCATAGACCTGTGAACGTCAATGAACTGAAGCAATGCTGTAAAGAAGAGTGGGACCAAAATTCCTCCACAATGATATGAGAGACTGAGAAAATCCAATTCAATTCAGTTTTATTTATACGGCTCTAAATCACAAAAACAGTTACCTCGAGACCCTTTATTTTGTGAGGTAAAGGCCATACAATATACAGTGTAGAGAGAAACCCCAACAATGAGACAGCAAGCGAGCGCTTGGCAACAGTAGGAAGGAAAAACTCTAGGAATCACAAGTAAGCCGTCTGTGAGCAGTCTGAGAGTGAAGTGCTCTATTATAATTTAGCAAAATGCAAAAAGTCAGAAATTCTAAGTATAAATGAACCATAAATAACCCACTGAGCAGTGATATGTAGTAAAGTAAATAATATATACTTAGACTATTCTATACTTAATAGGCTGTGTCCCCTTCATTTTAAGGCTCAACTATGTATTATAGCTCCATGCAGGTTTCTTTGGTATAAAAAACCACTTAAAAAAAAAAAACCATAGCCATTTACACACATGCACTATTGCCCTAAGCTTAATATTGAGTTGAATGCCAGAAGACAAATGCATGATGCTTTGCACACTGAACCATCTTCATTTTGTTGGCTTCCCAATCATCCTGCTTTCTGCTTCCTGCAAGCTCTAGTCAGATCCCCTGTCTAAAACCACACAGAGTATCAACATGTGACAAAGAAAAAGTCTGACAGTATCACAACCTAAACCTGAGGTGTCAAAGATAAGGCCCGGGGGGCCAGACACGTCCTGATGAAGACTCCAGCCCGACCCCATTGAACATCATTGGAAGGTGTAATGTTTTACAGCTTTATCTTTACTGACAAAGACCTCCCACACGCTACACCAAAGTAACTGGGTAATACATAAAAAACCAAGGAAAAGTTTTTTTTCTCCCTTTATAATTTCTATTATTTACAACGGATACACAGAATACACTGTGTATCCATCCACTGTACACATGGATTCACGTTTTTGTAATTTGACACGTTTATTTCTTACAATTTCAGAGTCCTGGTGACAAATTTCTGACATTTACCGCAGCAGCATTTCTCTACCATATTGAAAAAAACTGAGACATACATTCGAAATTGCACCCCTTTTTCTAATATTAAGATATCTCAAGGATTAAATGTATAATTAAACTCCTTTATACTGACAGAAAGGGGAGTTTCACTGGTCCGGCCCACTTAAGATTAAAGTGGGCTGTATGTGGCCTATGATGTAAAATGAGTTTAACATCCCTGACCTAAATGTCCTGACATTTTCCTGAGCTCACATGTGAAAACAGTTTCCGTCTTCAACCTAAAATTTCATGATTCATATAAAGGGGGCTTGGTTTTTGCTTCCAAAGGAGACTCAGATCCCTACAAGTTTAACTTGTACTTAACAGATTCTCCTTATGTCCCCACTATATGAGTAATACCAGCACACACACACACACACTGGTATTGAATTCTGGGAATATTGAGCAATTCAGCAAAGCAGATGACAGACTGAAAGGCTTTTGCTGCATGCAAGCCAGCGGGAGGTAAGAAAAGAAGCAGTACTGAGCTCTGACCCCTGCGAATACTATATAAGGTAATGTGAAATGTACAGTTTCTATTTCTTTAAAAGGTCATTTGGGGGCATTGTGCTGTTATTAGACGGACAGGAAATATGGGGAAAGAGAACAGGGGAGAGACATGGTAAGAATCCAGCTGGCTGTAAATCAAATCGGGGACTCATTCCTCAAAGCACTTCCGCCCATGTGGTATGAGCTATAGCCAATTGGCTGTCAGGGCTACCCCCTCTGCCTGTTTCTATTTCAAGCACTCTGTAATAAAGCACTGAGAATGTTATTGATTTTCTTGAAATTGCAGGGGTCAGTTCCCATCACGAGAACAAGGCATGCAAGCGACAGTCCAGTCATTTAATACGGGCTTATTTAGAGCAAACAGTGGTGTGAATTTTCAGGGAAGTGCTAATTAGCCATTAATCTAATAACCAAGAGTTTCATTTAAAGACAGCAGCTGCATTTTTGCTATTTTTCCTGGTGTGTTTTGTCTGTCGAACATTAAAGATTCTATCACTCCCAGTCCAAGCACCGTTAGCCTTCAGCATGTTCCCGCCTGTTCCAATCACCTCAGCTCTGCACTTACCTTCACACCTGCTTCTCATCCCCAGAGGGACTGTACACCAAGCCCCTACTGTTACTGCCCCTATGCCTGCAGCTTCTTTCTCTCATTCGGCACAAAAATGTAACTGAAAATAATAAGAAATAAAATGACAACAACAGCGGAAGCGTCTCTAATTAAGAAGCGTTAAACACAGATTTAACGAGACACATGTTAGCAGTTGAGCAAAATAAATACACTGCAGTGAGGATCTCGTGCTTTCTTCAATGCTTCGCTTATTCAGTGTTGTCCATGCTGAGTCGACACACTTATGGAGGGTTTATGCTACAGTATTAGAAGCCTAGCAGCTCTCTGGGCTTTAGTTGGGATCCCACAGTTTCCAAACACCATATTTCTGATTTTATTTAAAAAAAAAAAAAAAAAAAAAAAAAAGGACTAAAAACAGTTGGACGTGTCTTATTGCTGGAATAATGAAGCGTTGTCAAAGTTTCTTGCACGTGTCGGTTAAGCACAAGGTTTCCTTTGGCAGCAGTGTGTGACACTTCGGGTTATGGCATTAGTTACACAGGGCTGTCACTCAAAACCAAAAATAAAAGTCAGTTGGAAAAAAAAAAGAGGAACCAAGTTACAAACAACACTCTGATGTGGAAGTTGAGGGTCTTTAAAACAGGATGTTATCTAAAATCTGAATTCTTGACTCCTGCTGTGAGGTGTTATGCATTCAGGGACATTGTGCTGGCATGCTTAGGTTCCTCCTGTCCTCTTACACGAAAAGGTCACTGCATATCAATACAAAGTTATTCCGAGTGCTCACATGGTGAAACAAGACACCTGATGGTGTTTATTTTCCTTTAATCTGTCACCTGTCCGATCTCTAATTGATATTCTGGTCTTTACGCCTGTTTTCTGCCCTGCCCTGTTTATTTTTGGACCCCTTCTCGCCCTTTTTTGGACACTTCGGCTTGTTTGTGACCTTTTGTACTTGGCCGACGATTTGGTTGGACGCCAGCCTGCGCCCGCTTAATTAAACTTTGTTCTTAATTCTTCTGTCCTCTCTCAGGGCTGGCATGAGTCTGTGTTACTGAGAGAGATTTATTGTTTTGTACGTCACATGGTCAATTTAACCTCTCCTGTTATCGAATACGCCCAACCACCCTGCCAAAAAAACCACTGGGGTGAATAAAACATTCTTTTTTTGTGTTTTGCAAACACTGAAACTTTTTTCAAAATTTAATTCCCTACAGCTAAACTTGCAATGGTCAGGTCTCCCTTGAAAAACAGGAGTGGGAATTACTACTTAAAATACGGCAAACTTTGCCTTAAAACTTTAACGACAGGTATAAAAGCAGTTTGTTTATACCCATATAACACTTTTTAAAGTGCCAATACATTCTTAAGCATGCAGCACTAACACATATATATATTTTATCAAGGTGAATACTAAAGGTTACTCGTACGCCTGAATATAAAAAAAAACCAAAACACTGATTCTGAATAGCTCATAATGACTTGGTACACTTCCAAGCAGCAAGGGCAACGGTCTCAGAGGTTTACGAGCATTTCTTTCTAATTACATGCAGGTCAAGGGCCATCCAGATATCCCCCCCCCCCCCCCCCCCCCCCCTCTGCCATTATTGACTTCCACATGCTCATTAGCACCATTTTCCTTATCCGCATCAAATACTTTCACTAGGCATTCGGAACTTGACTTCAAAGATTGATGTTGCAGACATTTCTGCCAGTGCTTTCATCTCGTTGATCACAAGTGATGCCTTCCCATTTCCTGATATAATCTTTCCAGCTCGAATCGGGGGGGTATTTTAAATTTCAGAAGCTCTGCATCAAACAGAGAAGCTGCCACAGTTTAAATGCAATTAAATTGTGCAATGTAAGCTCTAGAGAGTAAAAACTGAAATACTGTGAGTCCATGTTTGCCATGCCCTTCATCTTCTGCCATTACAAGATGATATAATTGCAGGTGGACATACAAATCTGAATGTAACGTAAATGATAGCCACACGCCTCAAACCAGAGATAACGAAATGTCTGCTCGCACTGCACAGGCACGTTTCCTCTTTGATGCTTCCAGTGATATGTGCTGTGAATTAGTGGGACCAGTGTGATGGATTATGTCCTGCAGATCGCATTGCCCGCTTTGTTTATTTCTTTAGTTCAGCCACTGTGATTCAAATGAACCACACATATTTAAGCACAAATGTCCCACGGTCACGCTTCACTGTGCACTGCTCTGTGTGTGCTAAATGTGAAAGTGGGCCCCGTTAGATGAGCTGTGTGACGGATCAGAGGAAACCCACAGAGAGGAGGCACTGAAGGGTGATTTTTTTTTTTTCCATGACAAAGCAGCTGAGATGACCGCAGGGGATCATAGTTACGTCACATCACCAGGAAATCACTCCCAAATCAGATGTGCAGTGAAATGACATATTACATTACCTAATAGTGCAACAGAGGGGGGCAAATCAGCTTAGTGACCTCTATTATAACAGTGACATAACAGTGGCAAAAGACCATAATTATCAAATGTTTTACTTGCAACTGAGCAAAAAAGGCTGACAAAACAAATGAAGCATAGTTCAAGATAACACCAAGTATACGCTCAACGCCCACATGGCATTCCTGTTACATGCAAGGTCTATGAATAAACTTCAGCTGGAGGTAGTATAGGAAATGCAATTCCATCCTTGACTAACCACCACGGTTATACAATAACAACACACATGAAAACTACCAGATTTAACGTGTTTTACTAACATCTGAGGGAAGGGCTTTGAAGTTGGGGGTGCTGGTGTGTGTGCACACGTCAGGCATACACAGTCAATCTTGCAACTATAAAGTCTCCATAGAGCTGTCAAGATAGGCAATAAGCCTGTTTGCAAACAGATGACTAGAACCTATAAGTGTATTTTACCCAGCTGAAGAGCCAAAGGTATAGGATGAGTGGATCGATCAAGTCAGAACTAAGCTTAAGAAAAAACAATCTGTTATGCTTAGAAGGCTGACTAAAGTAAATGAAATGTCTCAAGCTTTAGTCTTTGTCAGTCAAAACGCACTGGCACACATGGTTATAGAAACTGTGAGTCGATGACTTTTTATGTGGGAACTTTGTGAATTGTTTTTTGTCTAATAACTAAAAGTCATAGCAGAAAAATAAAATAAACAATGACCAGAAAATCACCGCTTTAGCATCTGGTTCATTTTTTTTCTGTTTATCCATTTCAGGGTTGCGCTGAGGCTGGAGCCTATCCCGGCTGTCATAGGGTGAGAGGTACACGCTGGACAGGTTATCAGTCTGTTGTAGGACTAATACAGAAAGACAGACAACCATTCATACCTATAGCCATTTTAAAGACACCAGTTAACCTAACAGGAGTGTCTTTGGACAAAGGGGAGGAACTGGGATTCATAGGGGACCGAAGGATGTCTCCCTATTGCATGAACTAAAATGGAATAAACAAAAAAACATAACAACTAATAACTATTACTCATCTCTCATCATCAGCCTGACCCCCCACATGCACATACATGTTCCTGGTCCACTTCTAAACCATTTGGTGGAGACAACCAATCCTTTCCTTCACGCTCAACAACTCTCAGCCTTCTAGTTTCTGCCTGTCGGCCTCGTCATGCCTCTTTTCTCGCCTTTGTGTCCACATGCTTTGCCTTTTCTACCTGTACATTAAATCAGCACAGTGAGCCCTTGCCTTTGATTTCTGCATTCCTTCTCGTTCATTTAAAGACATCTGCTAACGCTACACTTCACGGGGATCGTGGCCCAAATGAGTGTTTTCCCTAAAAATGCAATTCACCACCATTCAACTCTGGATTTTACTGACTTTTACTCCAAAGTTAAAAAAAGAAACAAACCAAAAAACCCCACAAATTTATGCTGGGGGGGGGGGGTTCAATGTGCCCAGATGTGTTCAACATCTGTAAAAAAATTTTTTACACATTTCAATGAAAATTCTGCTTCGTTGAGACTTGCAAGACTGTCAAATTTTGCATATCTCTGAGGCAAACAGATGGTATGCAATTAAGTCATTCTCACTGTGTACTCTGACAGATTCTTCTCCAAAGTAAGAAGAAAGGGTGTTGATGTTGCTGTATCTAAATGAGGATATTTTTTCTTATGAATAATGACACAAGAAAAAGTATCTTTCTCTCTAATTATCTGCCAGAAAAATAAAACAAGAAGGTGTCCCGAAGTGCAAAGGAAAACCATGGGTTGTAATTACAGAGCATCTCTATGAGGAGTAGTAGACATTGGTCGGAGTAAATGAGCATCAAGATGCAGTTACAGTGTAATGTACTGCTGCCATATTATAAAGAGTGATGACACCAGGAGAGATCCCGTCAGCAGTTAATTTCCCTCTGCTATACGAAGGATGAGGGCATTCTCATTAGTGATACTTACTAATTAAACGAGCCGAGTTCTGGGTGACCTGATAGCTGAGTGGGTAGGCCTCAAATGCCCCGAGCAGCGAGTCCCAAGTTTGATTCTTGGCTGGCAGGATTATTTGTTCTCTTACACTTTCGCCCCCACCTTGATTGCTGTAGGAGTTACTGACTGAACAAAGGCTCCAAAGTCATCCAGCCCAAGTTTTCTTTAGCTATGTAGCTGTCAGGAGTATAAGTAGACTAAATTTTCTCAGAACTAATTTTTTCACTCTGTGCAGTAACATTTATGAAGGTCTCTAAAAAACCCACCAAAACAACATTAATTGCAGCATTAAAGCCACTAAAATGTGGATTATTTTCAACTGCACAAGACAGATTTTATTACCGAGTCTTTCCTGTGCTTTTATGCTCTGATATCATCAGTTCAAGGGAGTCTAGCGCTTCAAACAGACTTCAAATACCCAGGCAAAGGCTTTTTCACTATCCAGAGAGATTCACGTAGTATTCCTTTTCACATCTCAGTGCGAGATCCTACATGAACGTGACCGGAAAACTTTGAGCAAAGTGTGCCAGCTGTATTCACAAAGAGACTGGGAGATAATTGAGATCTGAACTTTACATTGAAATTTCCTATCGCTCTGGGTCACTGGTGATGATGTTCACTTTTGGTCTGCTTTTAATCATATTTGAAAGAAAAACATTTTTAATAATATAAAAGTACCAAGGAAGCTTTTATTTGTTTAAAAAAATGGATAACTTGATTGTAGCTGAACTTGTTACCTCAAGTTACATCAAGTTGAATATAATTGAGCCTGGCCAAGCAGTTCTACTTGAAAATGACTAATTTTTTTACAAAGGCAAATACAAAGTCTTGGCCATATCTAGCTGTTCTTTCTTGATTTTCTTTCTTCTTATTCAGGCTGCTCCCTTTAGGGGTCACCACAGCAGATGATCTACTTCCACCTGAGCATCTTCTTCTCCTGTGTGGTCTTTCTCTTTTCCTCCTGCCCGGCAGCTCCATCTTCAACATCTGTTTTCCAGTATATCCACTATCCCTCCTCTTTACATGTCCACACCATCTTAGCCTTGCCTCTCTTACTTTCCCTCCAATCTGCTCAACCTGAGCTGTCCCTCTGATGCATTTTTAATCCTGCCCGTCCCATCACCCCCAATAATAATCTTAACGTCTTTAACTCTGCCACCTCCAGCTCCGCCTCCTGTCTTTATGATAGTGCCACCATCTTTAAATCACACATCATCGCAGGTCTCACTACCATCTTGTAAACCTTCCCTTTCAATCTTTGTGCTATCCTTCTACCACAAATTACCCCTGACACTCGTCTCCACCCACTCCACCCTGCCTCCACTTTGTTCTTCACCGCTCTTGTGAACCATCCATTGCTTTGAGAATTTAACCCCAGGCATGTAAATTCATCGACTTTCACTATTACTTTTTCTTTCAGCTTCATCTTTCTTGACTTTCTAACTAATTAAAATTAAATAGAGAAGGAGAATAAGGAAAACTGCTGAACAGGGACATAATCAGTGGAAGAAACTGATTATAGCATTGTAAGAGATCCCAGCTGAGGATTTGTAGATAGATTGTGTTATAAGTGCCGAACTCCAAAGATGAAAACAAGAGAAAAAAAAAATTATAAGTACCAAAACTGCAGTTCCTCTAACTTCCACTTTAGGCTAACTCTATAAGTGAGTCAATCTCCACAGACTCCCTATTACAATGCCCAACTTTAAACATAAATAAACACATTTAGAGGCGCCTGGTACAAAGAACAGTTTTGGTTTCTATCGCTAATTTTTCCAGTAATTTTTCTCATCTGTACTGGATTACATCTCCAAAACCACAGACAGTGTCACCACCCAGAAATGGATCACCATGTACCCCAACCAGAAGCCTTGGATGAACCGGGATGTTCGTCTCCTCCTGAAGGCCCGCAACACTGCCTTTAGGTCAGGAGATGCACACGCCTACAGTACAGCCAGGGCTAATCTAAAGAAGGGCATCAAAAAAGCCAAACACCATTACAAAAAGAAGGTAGAAGAACACTTCTCCAACTCCAACCCCCGACGCATGTGGCAAGGACTCCAGACCATCACAGACTACAGGACCACCAAACCCTCCCCCGCATCCTCTGATGTCTCCTTCCTCAACGAGCTCAACAACTTTTATGCTCGTTTTGAGCGAGAGAACCCCACAACCACAACCAAAGCAGACATGACGCCAGACCACCAACCTATGACTCTCTCCCCCACCGATGTAGGAGCGGTGCTGAGCAGGATCAATGTCCACAAGGCTGCAGGCCCTGATGGCATCCCCGGGCGTGTTCTCAGAGCGTGTTCTGGGGAGCTTGCAGGAGTGCTCACAGACATATTCAATCTGTCCTTGGCCCACGCTGTGGTACCGGCCTGCTTCAAATCCACCTCCATCGTCCCGATACCCAAAAACTCCAACCCATCTTGCCTCAATGATTACCGCCCAGTAGCACTCACCCCCATCATCACTAAGTGCTTAGAGCGACTGGTCCTAGCACACTTCAAATCCTGTCTCCCCCCCACCCTGGACCCCCACCAATTCGCATACCGCCGGAACAGGAGCACAGAGGATGCAGTCTCCATCGCACTGCACTCTGTCCTCTCACACCTGGACAACAACAACACCTACGCCAGAATGCTGTTTATAGACTTCAGTTCAGCATTCAATACAATCCACCCCTCACAACTCATCAGGAAACTGACAGACCTGGGTATCAGTTCCCTCATCTGCAAATGGTTACTGGACTTCCTGACCAACCGCCCCCAACATGTCCGGCTGGATAACCGCTGCTCATCTACCATCACAATGAACACCGGTGTACCACAAGGCTGTGTGATGAGCCCTTTCCTCTACTCCCTCTTCACCCACGACTGCAGACCTGCTGATGGTTCCAACACCATCATTAAGTTTGCAGATGACACCACGGTGATTGGCCTCATCAGTGACAACGATGAGGCCGCCTACAGGGAGGAGGTGGATCGTCTGGCTGAGTGGTGCGACAGAAACAACCTGCTGCTTAACACCGAGAAGACCAAGGAGCTCATCGTGGACTACAGGAGGAATGCTGACCCACATCCACCCATCCACATTAAGGGGACGGCTGTGGAGCGTGTGAGCAGCTTCAAGTTCCTGGGAGTCCACATCTCCGAGGATCTCACCTGGACGACCAACTGCTCCAAGCTGGTCAAGAAGGCTCACCAGCGCCTCTTCTTCTTGAGGACTCTGAGGAAGAACCACCTGTCCTCAGACATCCTGGTGAACTTCTATCGCTGCACCATCGAGAGCATCCTGACCAACTGTATAACAGTCTGGTACGGGAACTGCTCTGCCTCGGACCGGAAGGCGTTGCAGAGGGTCGTGAAAACTGCCCAGCGCATCGCCGGAGCACCACTTCCTGCCATAAAAGACATCTACAGGAAGCGGTGTCTGAAAAGGGCTGGGAAAATCATCAAAGACCCCAGTCACCCATCACATGGACTCTTCACCCTCCTGCCCTCTGGGAGGCGCCACAGGAGCCTCCGGACTAAGACCACCAGGTACCGGAACAGCTTCTTCCCCACAGCTGTCAGACTCCTGAACTCTGCCTCCTGACATCTGACCCACGTTAAACTCATGGACTGAACATACACACACCCACAATGGACAACTGTACCCTCAAACACAATAATAACATGGACTGAACCACCACTCACAACCACTAGCACTTTATATAGCCTCTGTAGAAACTATCTACACCCTCACTTATCTTAACTGCACTACTGTATAGCTCTGTGTAAATAATCATTCTGTACATTCGATAATCTTTAATCCTACAACTGTTTACAACTTGCATAGTTCCCATTTCTGTATAGCTGTATATCCCAGATTCTGTAAAGTTATTTATTTCATATTCTGTATAGTTTTTCATATTTATATCCTGTTCATATCCTGTACATAGCTTGTACTCACTACAGCCTGTACATACTTATAGTTATAGAATATTCACAACATACTTCATACCGTGTACATTATAACATACCATAATAGACCCATTTCTGTAATATACTCACATATCTATATTATTGCTAATATATATTGTAATATATCTATATCACTAAAGCACTTCTGGATGGATGCAAACTGCATTTCGTTGCCCTGTACCTGTGCATGTGCAATGACAATAAAGTTGAATTCTATTCTATTCTATTCTATTCTAATTTTTCACTCTATGATATTCTGTATTTATTTATAATCCATAAAGCCCCAACTTTTGGGAATTGAGGTTATATAAACTAACAGCCTAATATTAGAAAATGACTAGAGCTAACTATTAGCTAGCTAATAGCTAACTAATAGCTAGCTATTAGCTAGCTAACTATTAGCTAGCTAATAGTTAGCAAGCTAACTACTAGCTTGCTTGTTTACATTGCTATTTCTAGAGGTGTACATTGGACCTCTTAACCATGTCTATGTTGTTAGCATCTTTTGGAGCATTTGAATGATTTAATTCTCTGACAAATACTGTGTCTTACCTTTTGGCAAATTCTGCTAGCTCTAGTTATTTTGGATGACTGAAGTTCTTGAAATATTTTATCAATATGCTGTCACCAATCAGCAAGTATCTGGAGTATTGATTGGAGATGAATGCAGCTTCTAGACAAACCAGCAATTTATATATTGAACAGAACACATGATGTAATCCCTTTCCTAGAACAGTAGTTCAATATTTCTCATTTTAAATTTTACAATGTAAAAAAGTATCTAAAACAAATATTGCGGTATAAAATGATTATATAGCTGCCACTGTCTGTGTGGCATTATACCCTGAAAACATCAGGCTGTGACTAAAAAAGGTCATCCTCATCATTTGTTGATTAGAGAAAAGGCACAGAGCTGAACAAAGCCACAGTAACACGTAATAAAGGCTTCAACGCTCCACAACACTGTTGAGGGGATGTTTTTGCACTGGGCTCTGTTCCCATTTCCTGACATAATTAGTCATTTATAGCAGTTTACAAAATTTAGCCTAATCCATTTTCAGTATTAAAAGTGTCAGTTTGACAAAACTGCAACAATGTAAATAAACACGTCCGCATCTGTCTGCGTTTATTAAACTGCAACGCTGAGATTTAAACCTGCGATCCTCTTTTCAAATACTAACTCTAAATGAAATGCTGCTTTCCATCTCGGAGGGTGACAGGCAGAAAAAGTCTCTAATGACCTTTCTCTGACGGGAATCGCACCTTTGTACCCTGAGAAATGCTATCCAGATGTCATGCATCTGGGAGTAAGTTGTCCTGAAAAGCCCTTGCCATCTGCCGCTGCCACTTTGACCTGGGTGCCCTTGGCAACTCTGCTGCTAAAGGCAGTGATAAAAACAAAAGAAATCACAGTCTGAATACAAAAAAATGGGACAACCAAGTTCTCTCCTCATGCCAAGAGAATAAGCTTTAATTTGTCCAACTGCAGCGATTCCACAAGAAATAAATCACTCCTAGAAGGGTAATGGCTCCTGCAGGAGCCTGTGGCGAAAACAGAGCCAGAAAACATCACACTCTTATTGTCGTCTTCATCCTGGGTAATTACTGGGCAATGTCCCTCCAAGACAATTACTGAGAGAACCTTTATTTCTGCATTAACAGGAGGCCATTTAAAATATAGACAGCTATAAGTGACGTCAGCTTGTCAGCACCTCCTTAATCCCTTAAACACAGCCATGTGCATGAGTGGATGTGATGGAAATATGTTCTAGCCTCAAATGGATGAACTCACAACGATCTCTCAGATCTTGCAGTTATTCATTTCACTGTGCTAAGACAAGAAGACATAAACTGTATAAAAAAATGTTCTATTCCAAAGGTCCCTGCAACACAGTGAGGAAAAACAAAATGATTCATAACGGGTTCCTTCTACTGTTGACATTTGAACTGATCACGACCTCGCAGGAAGAAATGCACTGCTGAGAAACCACTTTCTTGTACATGCTGTACAGCTGTAGGTATAAGGAACATAACCGCAATCTTCTAACAATGATAAACCAATGCATTCACCCCTAACACAGTTTCAACCTGTAAATGGCAAATGGACTAGTTCCTAAATAGCACTTTTTCTACTCTGCTTGACCAATCAGAATGCTTTGTGTAACATGTGTCATTACCCATTCACACAAACACTTTTTTCTCTGTCTAAGCACTTTCCATCTAACTTATCTTATCTAACTTTTGTAATCTAGTCTCATCTAACTTTCACAATGGGAACGACTCAGAGTTCAGATTGTTGCCCAAGGATACTTTGGCAGGAGCACCCATGGATCGAACCACTAACCTTCTGATCGGTAAATGACCTTCTCTAAATCTACCTTCTAATCCACGGCCACCCTAAACCTCTGTAACAAGCAGCTAAATTCAACAATTTTACATCTATGTTTTTGTATTCGGGGGAATGGAGAATTTGTACTAACTAAAACAGATACAGCATGGATATTAGAGTGAGTGTAAAGAGTTAAAATCTTCCTTCTAGCTATGGTCAGTGCAATATCCAACAATTGGGTTTGTGGAAATGCGCGTGAAGCCCAGGCGTAATCACCAACTCGTTTGGGGTTGAAATGAACAATGGCAGCAAAGTGAGGGACGAATAAAGATTGCTTTGCAGCTTCTAAATGAACAGACTGGTGGGGATAAAGAACCGATCAGTGTCTTCATCCCATAGCATGTGGTGCAGAAGAGCTAGGAACAAACATCTAATCTTCCAACCACAGGTTCGGGGTTAACTTGTTAGCTCGGAAAACTGCAAACAGTGGGGGCTTTTGAGGGGAGACTTCCACACCACGTTCCTTGTTCTACAATTGTTAACACCAACTACATAATGCCAGGCGTCTACTGCACATCATTCACTGGTTAAACTGATGAAAATCTCCATCAACTTTTTGCTCAATTAAAGACTCTAAATGAAAGTTAGCGGTAGATGCCATTACATCATGGATTGGTGATGGATCCTTTGTCACCGTCACCATCTTTGTGTTTTAAAACAAGAGGTAACCAGTGATTAGAGGATCTTACTGTGAAACTAAGAACACTTTATACTCACTGGATAGCAACTTAAAATTACAAGTCATTAGCTAATGAGTATAGACAATCCCCCTCTCTGACTGTAATAATGACAATATCGTACAAAACTGACTTCATGTTTTAATCAATACATCCTGAAATTAGTAACCGAGTCCAGAAACTCATCAGGAAAGTGTTTACTGAGGCCGTAATCTCACAGATGTCTACACAAGCAGTGTTTTAGACACAGAGTGGTCAACCTGCTGGCATTCCAGACATTTTTTATAAAGTGAAGGACTTTAATGCAATTAAAAGGAAGGACTACAATTCAGCAAATGAGCTTTATTAGTTCAATGTTTTTTGAGCTGAATTCTGGACCAGGCAGACCATTATAAAATAATGAATATGACACAAAAAAACACAACCAGTTAACAAGTAACACAGATTAACACACAAAACTGAAATGGAGAACGTGGCCAGCATTATCCTGCCATCAGCGAGTAAGCATTTCACTGGAAACATGCAGCTTGCCGGCGTTGTCATGGTACTGGTACTAAGTTTCTGAACAATATGCAGTTTATTTTTTGAATATTCTATGTGATTCTTAGGTTCATAGTTATATTTATGTCATGTATAAAGTATGCTTTGGTTCTGTGTGGTTTTCGAGTTTTTTCCGCATTGTCTAGTCTTCTCGTGTGTTTAGTCTCGTTTTCATGTTTGTTTTTCTCTTGTCTCTGTGTCTGATGTTCCCTTTCTGTCTCCTCAGTCAGTCATCTCCCCACGTCTGTTTCTCCCCAGTCCCCGAGTCAAGCCTGTGTGATTAGTCTTCATCTCCATGTTTATCATACTTCCTGTTTTATTTTGACAGTCTCGTCTCTAGTGTATAGTGCACTCAGTTTCGTTTCCCCTGTCCCGTTAGTCTGCATTAGGTCCAGCTATGTTGCCACCTGTTGCCCATCCTCTCGTTATCCTATGTGTATTTTAGTCCTCAGTCTTACTCTGCTCGTTGTTGCATCGTCCACTCATGCTATCTTTGCGGCCCTTGTTTCCTGTTCTGTTGGTTCTAGTTTTAACCTTGTGGGAGTTTCTGGTTTTTTGTATCCTTGTTTTTTCTTTGAGCTTTCAAGCTACAGCAATAAAGCTGCCTTACTTAGTTCATTCCATTGTCTCTGGGTCCTGCATTTGGGTCCTGAAACATAGCCGTACCTAATAGATGTTTAAATTTATCTCTGGAAGTTTCAGTCACAGTGCCCTCTGCTCTCACTGTTTCATACAGAAAGGTTTTCATCTCCGGTGTGTGTCAGTTTGCACTTACATAAATGCCAGATCTACTGAGAATAAAAGGCTTTTTTAAAAATTATACAGCGAAGTTCAAATCCATTGTTCTCTACGGTGCTTGCTTATCACAGTCATTTCCTTTGACAATAACAGGAAGGCCAATGATGTAATATCTTTTCATCCTGCTGTGACCCTGCAAGCCAAGTGGGAGCTCTCGAAATGAACATCTCTGTTCCTTTTCTCCCTGCGTGCATTTGACAAACTCAGCAACCCGGCAGCAAAAGCCTCCACCCAATAACGAGAGGAGTGCACCTTTTCATTAGCAATTATAGTGTTTTCATCAAAGTGGCAGGATCCGAGGACAGGAAGCCTATAATGTTGCCTGGCTCTGACAGCTCCTGCGTGAAACTATCATTACTACTGTTTGTGCCATTACAGCTGCATTTTCCAGATTGTGGGTATGGATCAGGCCCCGTGTGTACACACGAAGGTCACAGCTGAGTCACTGCCCAAGCAAATGACTAAGATCAGACATGGCTGAATGCTGACAATTTATCAAGTTGCAGGACATTGCTCCTTGCCTTGCTGTTTAAAAATCTATTTATCAGCTTAGCAGAGCCTCCTTTTTTTAAAATAAATCTATAGTCTACTATGAGACATGGGTGGGAAAAGCTTAGGTTGCATTGTTTATCTCATTGCTGGATTCAATCTGTGGCTCATTTCATTAACTCTGCGTGTACAGCACTTCTGCAGCTTCCCAGCAGATTGTGCACCTGTAAAGCTTCACTGCCCTCAGACATTAAATTTCACTGAAGAACAAATTGAACATACGGAAGGGGAAAAAATAGTATACTTTAGCAGTAGATGTTAATGTGGTTAATTACTTAAATCACCAATAACAAGTGACATCAGTCAGATTAATCCCTGCAGAATAATTAATAAAGAGTATTTATATACTTCCCTCATGTGGTTTGGGAGGAGAGCTGACGCTGGCTTTACTTGGCACAGAGTAAAGCGTTAAGGTGTCTGCTTTCTCTATATTTGACGGTATCCATTCCCTATGCAAGGCTTGCGCAATATTACATTTCACCAGCGGATCTGCATTTGGTCTGAATGTGCGACTGGGAGGATTTTTCAAAGTGACCTCAAAAATAGACTCCTTTAAGATGAAAGTGTTGAGTTGTAAAGGGCATCTTCTCAAGTGTACAGGACATTTTGTACTTCCTCAAATCTCCCAGAGGAATTACTATGATATTACGAGAGACCTTAGTGTATTTTAAATATCTGTACAGCATCTTTAGGTGGGAAACTGAACATTTTTTCAGCCTGCATGCATTATTATTGTATCTTATGAATGAGATCAGGGGACTAATGTGTGTCTAAGTTACAAAGTCTGTAATTACTAACAGCTCTGAACGCTAACTGAGATGAAAACAAAACAGGCTATAGGCAACATCACAGGACATTAACCCTCAACTGCGGTTTGTTTGCACACCGCTTCCAACAAGTACAAAACACAACATCTACACCCTGATGAGGGAACCAATCAGCCAGTCTTGCACCTGTCCAGTTCAGATAGCCTGAGAAGTTATCTCCCGTCTAACAAAGTAGATTTTTCGTGTCAAGGCGCTTTAGGATTTGAGCGTTATTGTCTCCGCCAGATGAAGATCAAAAAGCGAGCTTTAACGGGACAATGTTGCCAAAGGGGTTACATAATACAGATGAAATTAAACGGGACGCCTTGTAAGTGGTTTAAGGGTATTAATTTCAAGATGTTCGTGCTCGCAGAAACCCCCTCGGTAGTTTGACGAAAGAACTGAGCGCTCCGGTCTGGAAAAATACACGGACGGAACCGACGGGCTTTTATTTCGAAAAGCCAGAGCTCATATTGCCTTGAAATAGCGACTCGAGCAGACGATGTGTAGGAAATCCGAGCTGGACACACACACCAAAAAACATCAGAATCTAACCAAATCCTCGCTCAAGTTTTGGGGGGGGGGGAAAGGTTGAAAATAATCTCTCCGGTGACATGCACAGACTGCAAAGCTCCGAGCGCCTTACCTCGATCCAGTGTGAGCGGTTGGACCACTGTCGCCATGACTGCTGTTTACTGGAGACTGAAGAGCCTACAGGAGCTGCAGCATCACAGGGGGAGAGAGAGAGAGAGAGAGAGGTTGGGAGTGGCTGGGAGAGGATTAGACTATCTCCATCCATCTCCGTCACCTGGTGCTGTTATCAGCTGTTTTGCACTTTATGCGCTGTTGTTTACGCTCTTAATGAAAAATAGTGTTCACGTTTTATTTGGCTTTTTTTTTTTTTTTTTTAAATAGAAAATCATTTGAATTTTTCAAGATGAAAAGGAATTTGATAACATATAAAAACCAAAAAATACATTAATTTTTTTTTATTCTTTACATTAGATCAAAAATATACTGTCTACAAAAAAGTGTTGGAAGCGCTTTAAAAGTGCACTCTTTCTAATGGCCAGCAGGGGGAGACTCTTATGGTTGCACCAATACCTTGGCTTTAATTTATGATCTCAGGAAACTGTTTCCCCGATTAGTTTATGGTCGCAAATGCTAGTTTTGGGCCTCACTGAATACACCATAATGTTTAATTGAATAACTACGGACTTATTTAGATTAAAAAGGTAGACTAAAGCATAGTATGTTTTACTATGATTTACAAATCACTTGCCTATGAGGATGCAACGTCTCTTAGTGTCACATATTCCTCACATATGTCTTGATGCATGCTCAATCATCCAGGTAAGTAAATCCCAAAAGGTTGATTCTGTTCATCTGGATGAAAACGTTAGGTCCAGATGAACAGAATCAACCTTTTGGGATTCCTCACATCTGGTTTCAAAGCACCTTCATGCTTTACAACAGGGCTCTGAGAGGTCACAGTGCCTACATTTATCTTTAATACACAATCTTTGGATTAATCATGCGCTGTATATAAAAGATGGACTTGTGAAAACTTTGCCATACTCTGCAGTTTTTCTAATGGCTAACAGGGGGCAAAAAGTCTGATCGTATAGCGTTGCAGTCTGACAATCATATATTTCATTTCGTTTTGCAAGCTACATTTAATTTGAAAAGCTGAGTTAATGTAACCTTATCTCAATGAATGAAATCGATAAATAAAAGACGTCCAGCTTTTCAGGAGAAAGAGTAATGTGGTAAGTTCAACAGAGAATGCGGCCGTGTTGTATTCAAAGTTTTAATGTTGAACATATTGTTTAAAAAACAGGATATAGGCCGCAGCTGTGATATCAGAGTTCCCTTTTCTTGATGGGTTTTCAGCAGCGTTTGGGAACTTAATTGCAATGTTCTACTCTTACGTAGGCACAAAAGGTTTTGTGAAAAGCACTGGTCCTGCTTCCAGACAGTCCAGTTCACCACAAAAGTGTTGCACAGAGTTACAGTCAGGACTCTGTGCACAACTCTGTCTTCTTGCATACCAAACAGGGTGAGCCATTTCTTAAAGAACCTGCCTTTGTGAATACAGACAATGTAAAACTGCCAGAGCACACCTCTTCTTTGAATTGATTTAAGTACACATATTACTGAACATGTTTATTTTTTACAGTTTATCATAGCCATCTTCTTCCACTTATCCTATTCAGGGTTGCAGGGAGGCTGGAGCCTCTCATGGCCTTCACAGAGTGAGAGACCCTTTATTTCCCTGTAGGAAAAGCAATTCTCTGCATTTATCCCATCCTTAGTGTTTGAGGCAGTGGGCTCGTGGGATCAACTCCACACTTCAAGTCTGTGCCTTGGTCAAGGGCACAATTACAAGAAAATTAACCCAGCATGTTTTGATTGTTGGACAAACTGGAGCAGTTGGAGGCCACGGAGGTGTGGGGAGAATAACCAAACACCACATACAAGGGCGTTACCTTTGCCATGATTCAACCCTAGAATCGGAACTAACAGCTAGTCACCGTTACTACAAGATGATTTTCTATTCAGTGCTGTCTACTTGACTCGACTCACCTTAAGTGCCTTTGATAAAAGCAGGCATCTCAAAGTGCTTTTGATGGCAAGCCCATAAATGAAATTACACGCAAATGTCAGGCACAAAACTGATTTTAAAAACATACATTACAACCTTAACAACTAAGCATAAAGATATAACACTTCAGTACTTCAAGTCAAAAGCCAAATTAAGATTAAGATAGATCTTTATATTCCTGAATATCGAGAGAGCTCTGCATTCTGACATCAGGAGTGTTACTCAGTTTAGGCTCATAAAAACAAGAGGTAGCCTGACTAGTGCTCTCATGGGACACATAAGATACCTTTTAAAAGAAGAGGGATGGCGGACCTTAGTCATTAAGCTAATGATATGTTGAAAAACAGTCAAAATTGGTATTCCATCTGTCACAGTAATGTATTTGAAAAGTTTCACCATATTGCAGTCAACCAGCTCGACCTGGATTGCATGCTGAATCTCACAATGATGCTCACATGTGTGTTTTGTGCACACATGAACACTTACACAGCTATAATCCTTGCACTTCAGAGATCAGGTGATTGCAACCAAGCTTGTCGTGAAGGCTCATTGTGAACCACTGAGGCATACCGCCTGTTATCTTCTCTCCTGGGTACATGCACTGCATACAGCCAGATAAGGACCGAATGACGGTAGTGAACCTAAATTGGAGGGCTTAAGAATTAATCCTCATGTTTATGTGCTACCACAGAATGGTGCCAAACCGCTGGTTCTCTTCATTTACTGTAGATCTGTTGCCTAATGGTGCCTGCTGCTTTGGCGTGTCTCATATATGGGCAGACATTACAGCTGACAGAAGCCATGCTCAACAGAAATAAGAAGAGATTCCCAGGTTGGAGAGATGCTAAGGCAGCATGACGTGTCACATGGCTCACAAAACATGACTTCGCCATGACAAATGCAAGTTGTAAACATGAATACACACCTGAGGCAATGACTAGCACTTATACTAATATGTGCACAGCTGTTCAGAGCAAAACCTAGGCTCATAAATACAGATATTTTACTTAAATCCCATTTATCTTGTCATGCATTGCACTAAATATTTTAGCCCACACCCAGCTGGGAGGCAAATACCACACCTCTTTACCTCACTTCACTTCAAATTGGCTGCTATATCTAAAACATTAAATAAATTTAACGTACCCCTGTTGTATATCATTTAAATTCCATTCTCAGCACTTTTAAATATTTAACAGCTTCCTCTGCATTTGAATTAAACAGTTTCTAAACTTGCACGCTTCTTACAAACACATAGTCCTTAAGTAAAAGCAAGTTCAATCCACCAACAGTCCCACACAGCTGTGTGCAGATGCAAAATAGTGGTGAGTGGTAGGCTGCAAGGACGGTTTGAGAGGGCGAGGGCTTAGAGAGCACACAGAAAGAGGGCACGGCGAGATTACAGGCTTCCATCTATATGGGCTGGAATACAGGTCTGCTTTTTTTTTACGAGGTTGGGATTATGCTGCACTGGTCTTTATGCCGCAAAGCTGCAAGTGAATTGATTTCTGAAATGCCTCCACTTCCACGGAAGGAGATGCAAGAGGCCATGTGGACAGGGCAAATACAGACGGCTGGACTGTTTGCCTAGCAGATCAAAGCTCAGCACATTAGCCAGTGTGCAAGTTCTATTTGTATCTTCAATTCCCATCAGTACCCATTCAAATTGAATTCAACAGGTAAGGTCATATGGGCATTTGGGGAAAAATTGGAACCTTATTCCTTTTCCTGCCACACATTCATAAAAAAGATCAATATCACTCACATGGCTTTGATAAAAGGCTAATAAAATCCATAAAGGTTAGATTTTGTTTGGTTGACACAGAGAGTAAAGCTTTTATAAAACAGTAGCTCGAATATATCCGACTGTGGTTTTACGGTGAGGGAAACAAGTATTTCACTAAATGATAACATGGGTTTCATTTCCAGGTAACAACTGCTTATTAAAACAGGCCATTATTAAATTTGTCAACCATCGACTCCAATCCTTGTGCCGCACTGACTGTGATCCATCCGGCATGCCACAGTGGGAAAAAAAAAAGATGAAAATTTCCTGTTGAGCGATAACGTCTCGAAAATAAAGTATTTATTGGATATTTTGTGTTAGGATGACAGGCTGCTTTTCCACAGCAGCTGGGTTGCTTATATTGCTCCATCAGACGGTGCCAGGCAGATAATGAAAAAAACATCATCTTGAAAAACGTGTGACAGATAATTCTTTAAAATTGTATTTATTCCTTAACGAGACAAGTTGATGCAACTAATTTCCTGTGTATGAACAACCAAGTGAAGGATGGAGATGCGCATGCACTTCTCCAGGCTGTTGTGTAAACTATGAATCTCACAGTTAAAGTTTTGTTTTAAGGCAAGTCAAGATGCACTTTTGTGAGTGGGTCTCAAAGTTTGGCCAAACTTTGGATGTGTGGATAACCGGGGGGGAGGAAGTAGAGTACCAAACTGATCCTTGTTTTGAAATAACCGAGAGTTTGTTAATCTGCTGTTCTTCCGTTCATATGACAGAAAATCATCTTTCTTCTTTATTGTTAATATCTGCTAAGAAAAAAAGACAGTTGTGGGACATTTACACTCAATGGTCACTTTATTAGGTACATCTATTCAACAGCTCATTAACACAAATATCTAATAAGCCAATCATATGGCAGCAACTTATTGCATTTAGGCATGCAGACAAGGTTAAGACAAGGTTCAAACTAAGCATGGACAAGAAAGGTGATTTAAAGTGACTTTAAATGTGGCACGCTAGCTTGTACCAGACGTTGGTCGGAGTACTTCAGAAACTGCTGATCTACTGGGATTCTCCCCTTACATCCCCTTCCTTGATTTCTGCTGCATCATTCAGATGGTAGGATCAGAATTTGGTGCAAACAACAAGAAAGCGTGGATCCATCCTGCAATAGCTCAGCTTCTTGGTTGCGTCTGATGGTGTGGAGGATATTTTCTGAGCACTCTTTGGGCTGCTTAGTACCACCTGAGCTTCATTTTAACATAACAGCCTACCTGAGTTTTGTTGCTGACCATCTCCATCCCTTGATGATCATAGTGTAAACAATTTCTGATGGCATGCTATCTGGACCGAAATCTTTGATGAATGTTTATTCATATTGAATCTATGCCATGAAGACAAGAGTTCTGAAGGCAGAAAGAATCCAGATACTCATGAAGTGTACTAATCAAATGGCAGGTGAATGTAATTGGCCTTCTGAAGTCAGGCAGGCCAGCACACAGAGAACCCCACCTTCAAATACTATATCGAACAAAGCCTGTCACACTGATTGTGACCCACTTCGGCAGCACCACTATGGGATTTAAACCTCTAATACAGAGTGTGAAACATATGGCCTGTCAGCTATAATCTGCACATTAAAAAGCCCACTGCAGTGGACAGCTCTGCAGAGACAGAAAGATGAAAACAGAAGAGAAAGAAGGGACATTATAAAGTGCTCGGTGCACTTGAGAGTTCAAACTGAGCTGTAGGTGGCCCATGGACAGAAACAAATTTGGCACCCAAGCTCTAACAGACTACTGACTTCAGGGAAACAGCACCAATTTACTTTGTCAAGTAGTAATGGCTGATTGTGTGACGGCATCATAATTCCATCCTGATGCTTTCTGCAAACTGAAAACATGAATACATCCCAATGTATATTGAGCTTTGTCAAAGCCTTGAAATATACCTCAGTCCAACTTCATCTCATCTCCTCTTTTATCATGAATGCACTAAGAGCATAATTAACAAGGGGTAATGGCTTTCACCTTTATTTATTTCCTGTAATGACTGGGTGCCTCTAGTATTTTGTATATGAAGCAATTGCTGAAAGTAAATTCACTCAGCTCTAATAAACCGCTATGAAGTATCACTCACTTAAAACCATGAATGATATTGACTGAAATCATTCGTTAGTCTTTCTGACAACTGCATCTAAAACCCATTCAGAATGTAAAACAGCGATCATTATCTTCAAACGAATTTGATTTTCAAACTGACACTGCGGGCTAGAGTGATGAATCATTTCTCCATCGGTTTCTGAAGGGCAGTCGGCTGATTTCTGCTTTAAAACATTCACACTCATCACATCAAATCAAGACGGAGGGCTTATATAAAGTTATGAAAAGTTTAGGGTCTGATTAGCCTGTGAAAGTGGTTAATAGATAGTGGTCTATGCACATAAGGTGCCAGAGAGAATGATACATATTCAGCCAACACCATCTACTCTAATATATATATATATATATATATATATATATATATATATATATATATATATATATATATATATATATATATATATGGCAGTTCCTTGCTGTGATTTAGTGAGACCTTTTGGCCAAACAAATTATAGCATGAGAGGAGAAAGCATGGTTGAAATATGATGAGATTTGAATCAATACTTAATTTAAAACTGAAAAAGAAAGAAAATGATAGTTCTGTTATGCTCAAATACCTGGAGGATAAGACGTGCAGGTGATGGGTGTAAGAAGGCATCAATCAGTTGCTGATTACTGATATCTTTTGCCAGCTGGGATAAAGATTTAACTTTTTATTCCCCCCCACTTTTACTGAAATGGTGACAAGTGTCATAGAGCCAGTAGCTGCAATCCAACTCAAGTTGGCCACCTCTGGTGGAAAGTAGTGTTGTGCCACAGTGCAAATTTTAGTATCCATCTGATACCATGGGGCTTTTTGAGATGTAAACAGCAATGTAAATGTTCCTGTCTCTAAAGGATCTCTCTGTGTTTAAATGTGCTCTAGGAGGCTATAAATAAAACAGAAGTCACAGTCAACACAAGAAGGTCCAGATACTTTTCATAGCGCACGTTTGAGGTATATTTTTTCATTACCAAAAATAATCTATGTAAGACATCAGTGGACTACACACTAAACACACAGGATTTAAAGAAAGTATCGATCTTATAATGCTGATATCGTTCTGATACCAATAACGAAACTATCATTGCACCACCTATACTGGACAGTTCAACTGCTCAGCACATATAAACATAAACAGGTGATCTGAAATATCAGATGGATGAGTTATTTAACGAGGGGCACACTTCTTCAAGGGGTCAGCTGTATTATGGGTATTTACCAGTGATAGGGAAAGAAGTGCATGAGGCGGCACAATCTGAGAGGACAAAGAGCTGCTGCCGCTGCTCATGTGCTGTGATTGTATTGGAAAATCGGCTTAATGAAAGATGCAAATATTCTTAAGGCTTTTAAATGACTCTACACGAGTAATTATTCCCATTAATACCCACAAGCAAACAAATGAATGCACGCCATGATCAGTTTTAGCAGATGTGGGGCTATTTGCATTTTTCCAC
The DNA here is from genome assembly GCF_057381915.1 of Diplotaxodon limnothrissa. Lineage (NCBI taxonomy): Eukaryota > Metazoa > Chordata > Actinopteri > Cichliformes > Cichlidae > Diplotaxodon > Diplotaxodon limnothrissa. Next base: position 25,797,215 of record NC_140612.1, read on the forward strand.
TCAAGGGGGAGTATTGATATTACCTCGAGGACAATTAAAATTTAATGATGCTGGAAGTAAACAAAAATAAATAAATAAGTAAATCCGGTGGACAGGAGGTACAGTTGCTATCAACAATGTTCCTCTCTTCTTTGCACTGCACGGCAGAATTCTTGCTTAAAGTTAGAAAAATGTCTTGGGATTATTTTCCACCCAAAATAGTTAGTTTAAGAAAGCTGCGGTGGAGCTTATGTGTTGTGTAATCACGCTGACTGTGTTTTAAAATCCTCCTGCAGCATCAACTACATCCAGTTCATAGTTCACAGCCTTCCCTGAGGCACTTGTTAAGAATTTCTGCAGAAGTCCTCTGCCTTTAAGCGGGCCCGGATGACGTCGCTTAGCATTGAACTCTAGAAGCGGGCTCCAAAGCTGCACACAAAAACAAGAGGGACGCGGGAAAGCAGCGTGGAAGTTCAAAAAACGCCCCCAGCAACAATGCTTCTCAGGGTAAAACACTCAGTCCAGCGCCTGAATAACTGCGCTCCTGTCCTGCGGAAGAAGACACTCGGGAGGTTTGCTTGGACTCTCTGTGCAGCAGCAAAGCGAAATGCAGGTGAAGCATCTGGGAGTTTTAAGTCGCACTTCCCCACGCAGTGCTGCAGAAAGCATGCGTCTGATGCTGCGTACAGCCGAGTCTTCGCGGCGGCCAGGGACAACCCTGAAATGTTTTGGGCTGACGTGGGGCGCGACATAAACTGGTTTGAGCCGTGGAGTAAAACTCTGCACGTTGAGGATCCGGTGTTCCCAAACTGGTAGGTTTCAGTGTGAACTACACGTGAACTGCAGAACAGCTGGTGTTAAATGTTGTGTGGGCGAGTTGGAATGAAACGTGGTAAACAACCTGTGCGTGACCGCCACCTCTCTCATGAGTGAACTCAACGCGTTCTCTCATGTATGATAATATCCCATAGAGAGGACACACGCCCTCAATAATCTCATTACCCTGAAGGTGTTATTTGCTTAGTAATGAATAACTTTTGGACAACTCACATAGAAACCACGATATTGTGGTTTATTTTCTCTTCATCCAGCACACATAGCTTCCTCATTTTACTCTTTTATGCGCGTGACTGTACGATTAACACCTGGATAACCTGGAGGGTTGTCCTGTTGTGAGTGGTTGGTTTAGGAAGGGGAAACGTCAGCTCTGTTATGATTGGTTATTAAGTTGTTAGCGATCCCTGGAGGAACGCCTATTTCTTCTGTGATTGGTAGTTTTGCTGAGAGCCAATGGGTGACGCTCAGGAACTGTGTGGACTTCAAACGGCTCTGCTGTTGATGGAAAGTCTATGGAATCGCGTTGACCCCAGAAAACAAACCACATTTTTGCTTATTGCACTATCCTGGGTGCTGTTAACAGACAGCTGCAAAGTTCACTACCCAGATGATTATTTGAATCAGGTATTTAGAGCAGGGAAGTTCCCAGGAGAACCCCTATATGGTAACACTTTGAAAGCATTAATTGGTGGGATGTATATCTGTCTGGTATTAAATTATGACCACCTGCCTCCTTTTTTTTTTTTTATGGAGCCCCCTTTCGAAACAGAAATGTGGAGGCATGGACTCTCAGTAGGCTTGCATTCTTTTCATAGTGCATTCTGCTGCCAGCTGTTCACCAGGTAAAGAATGCACAGCACCCAGCCATCCATATGATGTAAAAGAAATTGTGACTCATCAGAGTCTGTTGTCCAGCTGTCCAGTTCTGATGCTCATGTCCCCCTTCTTCTTGGTTTCGGCAGTGGTTGGGGGGTAAGCATGGGGACACTGACTGGTTTTATGCAGCCATATATTAAAAAAAAAAACGGCAATCCACTGTGTATTCTGATACTTTTCTATGGTGACAGAATACAACATAGAAGGGAACTAGCATTACATTTTTTTTGGCAATTTGATTCTACAGCGTTCTTCTCCCATGTGCATCATTGAGCCTTGCCCACTCATGATGCTGTCACTGGGTCACCACTGTGTCTTCCTTGGACCATTTTTGAGAGTTACTGAAATGCAATTCTTTCCTTTTTACAGAGGGAACGAATATGATTGAACATTTAAGGCGGTTCCCTGTGAGAGTGAGAACAGTTAACTTAATGGGCATGTCAGTGAGGAAGGATGGTCCCCAAGATGAGGCTTGAGGAATAATTAGGAAATCAAGGGTCAGTCAAGAGTCAGAAGTATGATATATGTTTGGGTAAACAATACTGTGTGTACGTAGGTGATGATGATTGTATATGTGTGCATGTTGGGGGCATGGAGAGGATATTGTAATGGAGTACCAGACTGCACTAGTACTCCAAAAGTTGAGTACTATCCTCCCCCCGAAGCTCCAAAAAGTAGGATAAATATATATATTTTTTTATCAAAGAAATAAAACACAAGTCGTTTCATCAGGTTGCTGCCACCTTAAAGGGTTAGTAGAAAAAAAAAATTGTCTCAGAGCACCACTAGTTTTGGCCAAGCAGCCAACTAGCAACAATTAGATATGACAAAGTGTCAAATTCCCAGATTTTAAAAGCAATATTTTTTCTGTTAAATATTTAAAAGTAATATTTTCAGAACAGATGTTATGGTTTGGCCTGACATGTTCAGGGCATTTATTAAACAAACAAAAAATTGGAAACCATTAAAACTATCAAAGGATGTGAGATGATTAATGTGGTTAGTTTCCTACGATGTGCAAAAGATAAATAAATTAAAAAAGGGTAATTATACCTGCATCCACAGTTAAAGATGTGAAAGTAAATTATAGGATGCTTACAGGAAAAAGAAAAAACAAAATGTAGCTGTAAAACAAAACAGCATGTGGCACAGCAGCCTGCACTGAGAATAGTATAAACTGAAATTCCTTTCTTTTTTCTTTTGTTTTGTGGGTGGAGTTGTCAGCTATACCATGTATCATAGGAAAAGAGAGCTGTCTGAATGTGCTGCAGTGAAAATGAAGGACACGGCCACCGTGTCTGTATGTCTATGTGGCTTCCAAAACAGCAGATCCCAGACACCATCTGCTCAACCTGCCTGCTGCTCTTTATCCATATGCGCAGTGCCAGAATGAGCTCAAACGATTGCCTTATCAAGAACATTGGTTCACTGTGTGCAACTGTCAAAAGCAGCTGCATATGTTTGGCTCAGGCTGGTTTTTTATTTTTTTAAAAATGAGCTCTAAACCAGGCAAAAACCCATATTATATGCTGGTAAAGATGCTGGCACATGACTGGTCACCTGAAATATGTTTGCTAACTATAGTATTGACATGCGTCTCTGTTCATGTGTCCGTTACTTGTTGTTTGAAGGTGTATGTCTCTGTAAGGTTTGTCGGCGGAAAGCTAAACATGTGCTACAATGCCGTCGATCGACACGTAGAAGGCGGCCGTGCAGAGCAGCCTGCGATCATATACGACAGCCCGGTGACCGGAACTAAACAGATCATCACTTTCAGGGAACTTCAGGACCAGGTAAATAGTTTTAATAAAAACCGAGCTTGCAGAATTGAACAGCACATGGACATAGATGGCAGTATGATATGACATTATTTTGCAGCATGAAACAAATTATGGGATTATGAGCATGTTAAAGTAGAAACTGTAATGCTCTCTGGACATTAAATATCAAAGAGTTGGCCAAGAGTTTTGTAGCATGACGGCTGGTTTGAACCATAATTAGCATATAGATAGCAAACAAAAGAGAAGAAAGAAGGGAAAATGATTGAGTCGATTGACATTTGGACCAATTATTCTGTTAAAACAACTCAATCTTTTTTTCTTTCTTTTTTTAAATGAAAAAAACTATTTGGGGGTCTTTTTGAGGGTCTTTTTGGCCCAAGGGCTTAATGACATTTAATGAAATTTAAGAGATACTGACTTTCTTTCTAGATTGTTTCCAACTGAAGCTAATTAGTAATTGGACCATGGATAAATTAAGCATTTCTTTCTACATTAATTATCCAACAACATATGCAGCATGCATAAGACTATTCCACCCTTGTTATCAGCTCTGCTTTGTGCTAGCATATTGGTTACGGTTGTTGTGAGCAGACATTTAAAAATAATTCATGCAGGAATTTAAGAAAAAAAGATTGGAAACTTAGAAAAAAATCTGTGCTTTGTCTCCATGTGTCTCTGCAATCCAGGTGTCCAGGTTAGCAGGAGTCTTGGTGAAGAATGGGGTACAGAAAGGAGACCTTGTTGTCATCTACATGCCCATGGTGCCACAGGCCATGTTCACCATGTTGGCCTGTGCACGGATCGGTGCCCCACACAGCCTCATTTTTGGCGGCTTCGCCTCTAAAGAGCTGTCTGTCCGCATCAATCACGCTAAGGTTAAGCGCTGCTTTTTCACCTTGTGCTTAAAATTGATCTTTTTTCTGAGCCTCAGCAACAGGGCTGCATGAACTGTATTATATCCGTACTCATTAAAAACCAGGGACGGGCTGAAGTTGGGCTAAGTCTTTGTTCATTTTCTGTATTTACATGAAGTAAGCAGATGCGGATCACTGCAAATACCAGTAATTGGACAATTCTGACTTTTATGTGCCATTAGCTAAAATACTTAAAGACATCTTAAATACTAGAGCCAGAAGAAAGGTGTCTTTTTTCATTTACAGTGCAAAGATCTCGCCTTTCCTTTCAGAACCACTGGTAATGATTTCCCTGGCGTCTCCAGTGAGATTTTATAATAATAATAATAATATGAGAATAGAAAAATTAATGTGGAAGAGACGTCTTAAGCATTGCTTTCTTTCTTTGCTTTCTTTCTTAGGGGACAATTAAGAGTAAACTACGACATTTTAACACAGAAATAAATGCTTATGCAGTTTAGCATAAAGCATGTAAATGGTAAAAAAATGGTCTGTATTTATATAGCGCTTTACTAGTCCCTAAGGACCCCAAAGCGCTTTACATATCCAGTCATCCACCCATTCACACACTGGTGATGGCAAGCTACACTGTAGCCACAGCCACCCTGGGGCGCACTGACAGAGGCGAGGCTGCAGGACACTGGCGCCACCGGGCCCTCTGACCACCACCAGTAGGCAACGGGTGAAGTGTCTTCCCCAAGGACACAACAACTGAGACTGTCCAAGCCGGGGCTCGAACCGGCAACCTTCCGATTACAAGGCGAACTCCCAACTCTTGAGCCACAATCGCCCCGTGTATTCTGTTGCTTTGCAGAACAAATTTGTTGTGAAATATTAATTTTGCATAACCTACCGAAACGAAACATAGAGAAGCTTTCAAGAGAATATAACCAATACTGGAACCAAAATGTGTTTGCCAAATAGGAGAAGTGTCCTTTACCGTTTTGGTCATGTACATTCCAAATCCAAGAATTGGTAGGAACACTGAGATCTTGTGCAGAACCCTGAGTTTGTGAACTACATTTGACAGGACACCAGAGCAGACTTAACCTCCTAAGACCCGAACTCTTCCACGGCATGCATTTTTAATTTCTCTTTGATATTTGGGCATATTGGGGCCCGATGAACGTAAATACAAAGAATTACCAGATTTTTTTTTTATTTTTATTTTTTTAAAACCTTTGTTTTTATGAAAAATAAGAGCCACATATGAGGATATTCGTTAAAAATTTTGATAGAACAGTAGCAGTATAATGTCCTCGTAAGTGGATATCAGGCCCTTGTAGAGCAAAATTGAGTATTTTGGTCTAAATAACCCAAAATGTGATGTCCACATATGTGGACGCCAGGTACTAGGAGGTTAAACCTGTAATGGCTCGTTTGGTAGAAAGGCAGAAAAATGACTGATTCATACCTGAGTGAGCTATAAGCTTGTTACACTTGAACCTAAATTCCCAAATGATCTGTTTTTCAGCCCAAGCTGTTGGTTACAGCCTCATTTGGCATCGAGCCAGGCAGAAGAGTGGAGTACATCCCTCTGGTGAAGAAGGCCCTGGAGATGAGCTCTCACAGGCCCACGAAAGTCCTCATCTACAACAGGCCAAACATGGTAAAAACCATAGCAAAAATGTTATTTTCCTTTTCCACAGTAAGCAGCAGCACACTTAATGACTCATTGAAATCATCGAAGGTGTCGGTCGGAGGCAGGGATTTTTGTGGAGCCTGCACTTCTCGGCTGTTGCCAGGTTCGAACTCAAAGGTATTTCCGTGCTGGCTTCAGCCTGGAGCCATTTTCAGCTGCTGCTCGGTGACGGCGAGCAGATGTTTGGTTCTGCTTCACTTTTATACAGACGTCAATTAAACATTGCTGAATGTTATGTTTGGTGAACTTAACATTTCCTCTAACGGAGATTGCGGAGTATTGTCGTTTCTTTACTCGAACTGAATTGCTACCATCCGTGCCTCTGTTTGAGCTACTGCTCTCTAGCCCTGTGGTGAAATAAAATGAACATTGCACAGTTTATTTTATCTTGTTGCGCCTGTCTGGTCTTATCTGTCAGGAAAGGATCCGGTGAATTAAGAGCGCCCGTTTGGATTTTTGGGAGATTATATACATGTCGGACACAGGGAATGTGTATACAAGAAATTCACGGGCAGCTCAGTGCCATAAAAATCTGTGAACCACTACTTTAGATGGTTGCAGCTGCTTTGCAAATTATTGCATTCGGTAAGCTGGAGGTAGCTGTTCCGTAAGCGTTGTTAAATCAGCCAAGATGGTGCTCTGTCTGTGCTTTCAGTGAAGTGAGTAAAAAGTAATGCGCATAGGAGAGCTAAAATGTCTGTGGGAGATGTGCCTTTGCCTCAAGAGTCTGAGTGATATTGATGATGTCTTCATCTTGACACTCTTTTATGGAAGCCAAGGGAGGGGAGGGAAAAAAAAGATTTGAGGATTTCTTTATCCCTCCAAAAGTGATTAAATGTTAATGGCAGTATCAAAGAGACGTCTGTGTTTGAAATGAGAAGAATTGTCAGCGGCAGCAGATGTAAGGGGCAATAATCTATGACCTGAAATGATTGCTGCTTGCCAGATTGCGATGACAGATGGGAGTTGGAACATAATATAAATAAAGGAATATATATTTACTCAGCATGTGAGACTGACTCACTTCATAGGCAAGCAAATAAAGCAAGATGGTCAAAACCATCGGAGTCAGTTGAATTGATCCTCATAGTTCACACTCCGAGAGCTCATCTATGTGACACTTTGTGACAAATAAATAACTGGGAGATATGATCGGCTGCTTCGCGAGTGACTGTCTCATCCTGCGGCGATCGTAAAACGAGTCATTAGCAGCGGCTGAACTTCCACAGTGAGCAGGAGGAGGCTGTCGCCGAGCAAATGAATCGCGTTATCTTCGCAGATGTGAAAGAATCAAAATAAATGGCAAAATATGTTTGGCTGCATGCAGCATGCAGTTAGATCCATAAATACTTGGATGACGGCGCAGTTTTTGTGTTTTCGCCTCTTTAGAATGCTACTGTGGATTTTAAGTCGAACAGTCGTGACATGATTTGAAGTGCAGTTAATCAGCTTGAATTCAAGAGTTGGATTAAACGTTGAGGGATTACAGCCATTTTTAACACAGTTCCCCTTTTTCAGAGTGCATTCAGATCCATGTGATTTATACCTGGGTGTGCTGCCAGGTACGTTAGATCTGGTGAAGACTGTATGTCATCTCTATTTTTCTTTATATTTCAGGAAAGGGTATCGATGAGTCGCGAGTTGAGCCTGGACTGGGATGAAGAGATGGCCACTGCTAGGCCACATGACTGTGCCTCTTTGCCCTCCAACCATCCGTTGTATGTACTCTATACATCTGGGACCACTGGGACGCCAAAGGTACTGGCAGCTATAACCATACACTCACATGCAGATGAGTTACAGGGTTTACTTTTAGCTGTGTTTGACTAGACGCTGCTCATTCTGTATGCAGCAGCTGTGTGACTCATCTGATCTTTGAGCCTGCAAAACAGTCCAGGCACAATCTAAACACCCCCAACATGACATAAATAAGACAGAAGTTTTCCAGAGTGTGAGCTGAACCTCTTGCAGGAGGAATTACCTGCAGGCAATTTCAAATGGAGGGGAAAAAAAGCCCTGGCTCTTTTCAAATAGCATCGTTTTGTCTTTGACCAACAGATGATATAAAATATCCTCCTGCTGGCTAGTTCCTGGGCTTAATAGTGCGGTTTTTGCCAGTTTTTTTTTTTTTTTTTTTCCCTGTGCAATTTCCCATGAATTTCTCAGTTATTGCTGTAGGGAGACCATAACTTTGAGAAGGCACACTCAATAGCTGAGGATGTTAGGACACAATATTTTGCTCAGGAATGTTTAGACAGCGCTATTAACTAATAAAAGGTGGGTGCCGGTTTGAGACGCAGTCATCTAGAAACAAGCTGCCATCCCCTTTGGAAAGGCAGCGCCAAGTGGCTGGTTTAAAATTGATATTAAACCCGTGCGTCTTTGATTAGTGCAGTACCTGCCACCGGTCTTAATGTTTTTCTTATCTCCCCCCTCCCAGGGTGTTGTGCGAGACACTGCAGGCTATGCTGTGATGCTGAAATGGACCATGTCAAATATTTATGGACTCAGTCCCGGAGAAGTAAGACAATAAAGCATCCGCTTCTGAGGTGGTGCCATGCTTAAGAACAAAGAGCATACAGAGACAGACTGCTCTCTGCTTGAAAAGACCTCTGACTACCATTTAAACATAGAATAGACAATAATCCTACACTCAACTTGCGGTATTTCATTTTCACTATACAACTGGCTGTTCTGTTTACATTTATTATGCCTTTAAGTAAAATGAGTTTTTACTTAATTTTTCATGCATTTTTGTTGTGACAACTCGGTACATTGATCCCTTTTTGGCAGGTTTGGTGGGCAGCTTCAGACCTAGGCTGGGTGGTTGGCCATTCTTATATCTGCTATGGTCCTTTGCTACACGGTAACGGCACTGTTCTCTATGAGGTACGTACCTCCGAGTTTAATATCTCAAACTAACTACTGCGGTGTTAGATTACAACAGGAAGTGCCAGAATATGTGCAATAAAACCTTAAATGAACAATGTTCAGAGCTAAATAAGTTACACCTTTGTTGGCTCGACAAACTGAAGCCAGCCACTGTTGGTTAAAGACTACAGTTTATGTGGAGTGAAACTGAAGAAGTTCAAGATGTGGTGAACTGTGTGAACCTGTGTCCATATTTGACTCTAGCTGCTGCAGAGAAGCTGCAGCTCTGACTGTGCCAGACTTTTGCTCCTTTTATTGTTTGGTTATTGGTACCAGTCAGTTGAACACCAGCACATAGTCTACACCTTCCAACCCGGGTATTAAAGAGTTTTTAGTTTGCAGGATGCATTTGTTGGACTTGAGTCTTTAAATTTCCTGTGTTGAAGTTGTGGGAGAGCAGGTTGTCAATGCTCGTGTTTATGCCATCATTAATTGAAGCAGCCAATGAAAGGGCTGGGCAAGTTATCACATCTTAGAATTTTGCCTTCCGGCATCTATAGAAAAACAAGATATTGGGGATAAAAGGATTTACTCTTTTGCATTTATTTTTTTATTTTTTCCAATGCACACTCCTGTACTTTATAGCAGGCTGTGTTTGCACTTTCCTAAAACCTCAAACTCAGTCAGTTTATTTCGGTTTGAGACAAGAGAACTAAACAAGAGCCTTGAGCCAACAAGATCTTTCTGGAGGAAATGCACGTCGCATAGTTTCTGTCTAAGAATCATTAATGGTTGTCTGTGACTTTATTTGTCTCCAGATCTCACCCGGTCTGCTTTTGGCGAAATATGACAAAAAGCTCTGGCTTTGGCTCTCCATCTTCAGCCTCTTCTGCACCCACAGGTTTTCTGCAGTTTAGACAGGCCAGCATGAACTAACAGTTGCCTTTGCACGACACGCTATGCGGTCGAAAACACACTCCTTAGTCCGGGCCCAACTCCTGTGTGACCCACTGTCCACTACCTTTATTTTTTTTTTCATGTATTCTTTTGGTTCAAGGAAATCTCCTGTAAAAGGAGATGTTTTCAAGTTCAATAACAACAAAATGTGCTAACCATATTGATTGTGGTTAATATTTTTGCTGTACTTGAGCTACATTACCAAAACCAAGCTCAATAACACCACTAGATCGCAAGAAACTGCAAAGCAGATAAGCCATCCTTGTCTTCTTGGTCTTAAATTTTTGCAAAACATCTTTTCATTATAGAGAAACTGGGAGATAAGGTTGCAGTGGGAGGGACTGGTCATGGAAAAATAGGAACTTTAATAATATAATTATAACCTTGACGAAATGGCTCACACAGAGGGTTTTTATTAACATATAGCAATTTGTAATTAGTGTTGGCTTTATGATCAGTGTAATATCACATGATCATATGATCTGTGCATTTCTTTTTATCTTATTTCATGTGTTCTTGCTTAGCTCCTAAAACAGAGGATCTGTTGTATTAGTGCTTCATTATGGGCTTCTTTGGACTCCATGCATGCATCATGTGAATGTCACAAGCAAGCATCACATGGAGTTCTGTTTACATAGAGTGCATTGATGACTGCGCTTTTTTCCAGGCCCAGATTGTCCCTAAAATCAATTCCTGAGATTCTGCACTTTTCTTTGGCTTGAAATCTGAAGTTGTTTCTTTTTATACTTCAGCAAAGGATCAAGAAGGACGTGCGTCTTTCAGTGTAGTTCTTATGTATAGGGCCACCAATTACATTTGCACTCTGATATTCCCTCACCAGTTTGATGCAGCAGCGCTATTGGACGATGAATTAATTGGCCGTTCCTTAAATCAGTGTTTGACTTCGGTCACGGTGGTTGCTCCACATGGTTCTTGTTTCTAGCAGCCCATCTATCTTCAAACCCTTTATTTGGAGTGAAAATGACAGCCAGGACTCACTGCTCCTTTTATCCATTCTTATTCTTCCGCAGTTGTCTTCTCACTGTTGAGCTCACTTAGTTGAATACCAGGGAGAAAATAAAAAAGAGTGGAAATTGCTGCTGGAGACCTTTGCCTGCAGGCTTCTTGTGTCTTTATCTTTTATTCTAGACAGACAGTACTTCTGTAGTGCAACTGTGTTTTCATGCCCATGTGCCTGGATAGTCAATCTTCCTGTGTGCCTTGTTATTTTAAACAGCTGTTGTATAAATATTCATGTTTTGGAGTTTGCACAAATATTCCTGGAATGGTTTTAGGCAATAACAATAATCTGTGTAATCTCTGGTGTTTACTTATCATTATTCAAATTCCGATGATACACACGCCTTAATTAAGCTGTAAAGTAACAAGTTGTTGCTGCACTGTGTGATTCCAGGGAAAACCTGTAGGGACTCCAGACTCCGGGGCCTTCTTCCGTGTCTTGTCTGAACATGGAGTCTCTTCAATGTTCACAGCGCCCACTGCTATGCGTGCTATCCGCCAGCAGGACCCCCAAGCTACAATTGGAAAAAAATATCCACTGACCAGGTACAGAGCAACAAAATAAATGTTTTTGAATCAGTGGGGATTGGTGCTAAAGCAACAAATGGATGGATATGGAATTGAGATAAAATTCCTTTCTTCCTTCTTATGTGAGAATTTATTGTTTCTCTCATGTGTATTTGCAAAACAAAGCAAAGCGTAGCGATGTTACTGCGTGACTGCAGTTATTTCTGACATGTTATACACCGTCTGATACAAAAGACTGTATGCCGAAGATGGTAGTAGGTTTTTATGGACTCATTTTGAAAATTTAAAGTTTTTTTGGTTGTTTGTTTTTGAGACATAGCGATCATATCCAGGTACTCCGGCACAATCGAAAGACATGGTTAGGTTGACTGGCAGGACTAAATTGGGGAGAGGCGAGAATGTGAGAGGGAAAGACTGTCAGTACATATCTAGTCCTGCAACAGACCGGCGACCTGTCCGGGCTGTACTTGCCTTTTGTCCCATGACCTATAATAGCTCTTTGAGGACCTGCAGTTTGCAACATTTCTCAGTTGGTGTAATTTCACAGGATGTGAAACGCTGTGAAATAACCATGTTACAGCAAGCAAATGAGAAAAACCTCATTTAATCCAATGAAGGTAATTTCACAAAACGAAATGGCCTAAAAAGGTTAATAAATGCACTAAAGGAAGAGTTAAGTTGAATGTGAAGAGCTCAATAACTTTTCAGCCTTGGAGGTTTCAACTTGATTGTGATTGTAGTTATTTTTCATTTTCAACCCTAATGTTGATCCAAAACCTTAAGCCTAAGAACCCCATGCAAAGGTTTTTGGGGATTCTTTCTTTTAGCGTAGCCTCAGCCTGTAAGACTATGATCTTTGCCCTTATTATGATGGCTACATGGACTGAAACTGAGAGATAATTGCATATTATCTTGGGACTCTGACGAACCTGCTGGGTGAGAGAACAGCAGCTATATCCATCAGCTGTCAGTGGCAGAGGACTTTGAAACGCCAGGAGTGACTTGTTAAAGCATCTCATGGCTGACGGTTGTCCGCGCAGCCTCTCGTTAGTCTCTGGCCATCTGCTGATGCACAGCCCTCTCCCACCTCTGTTGCTCACAGTCTGTACCCTCAACTCGACCCGCTCGAGTGTTAATCACGATAGATAACAAGCAACAGCATCTCACTGACTGCAGCCCACCTGTGTTAAATCACTCTGCGTGATCAGGTGAAGGTCGTCTGTAGCTCCGAGTTAAAAACCAACATTTTTCATGGTATTAGTTTAACTTGGATTAAATGCTTCATGAGATTTTGTTAATTCTTTGGCACAGAGCGTAAAAATGTACGGGGGGTTTGTGTCAGTCTGTTCCGCAGTCTGAAAACGCCACTTAGAATTGCTTTATGATTGTGTGCTAAGTGGGAATGACCTATGGCCCTAGTGAATCATTCAGTAACTCTGGCATTGTGTGCTGAATCGACGATCTCCTGTTGTTCCCTGTGCTGAATGCATAGCACCTTTTTTAAAAGCTCTTTCTGCAGTCAGAGATGATTTTTCTGCTGTATTTTTTTTTTTTTGCTTCACATATTGTTGAAATCTCTCCTCTCAGCTGTGACCCTGCCACAATCAGTCATTTAGGCAACTGTTCCCGTGTACACTTCCTTGTTCTTAATGCATTTTTTCCCCTTGGCAGAAGTGCATTTGTAAAAGATTGCTGCAATTCCCGTTGGTTTTGAGCAAGACAATTTGCCATCATACACATGCTGCATTATAAAAGCAGCATTAAAACAGGGTTTCTTTGTGGTGCAGTCATTGTTCCAAAAAAGAGCTTTCATTCCAATCAAATCTGGCTTTTTGATGCTAATACAGTGAATTCAAAATGCTTTAAGTGTAGAAGGCTGTTAATCACAGTTTACGTGTCAGTTCAAATCTGTCTTGAGTGCTTAATTTGCTACACAAAAAGAAGGAAAGCTATTTTTTCACTTATCGTCAGTCATTATAAACACAATCCTGCATATAAACAGTCAGAATCTGTAGGGAAGATTTTTGATACCAAGATGATCTTTTGTAATCTGAGTAATGATCACAAAACATTTGAGGAAATCGCAGCTTCTTGAAATTTGTCAGCAGTTGTAAACAGTGTGCAGGCAGTCTTTAATCAGCTATCTGTTATTCATTATCTGGTTGTCTTGGCTCTACTAGAAGAAATATTGGCTGCTGTCTCTGAAATCATTAAACTATAATCCATGAGTTCCCAGATTGATTTTTCTAGGCTTACATGCATATCATAATAGTCTGTGTATGTTGTCCCATCAAAATGCCTGTCTCGATGTCTGGGACGGGCTTTGTGATGTATTTTTTTGAGCCGTGTTGTTGTGGTTGAAATCTAATCATTTATTTCTGTTAGCTTAGTATTTATATTTGGCTTCATGTAGCTTGTGTTTTTTTTGTTTGTTCTTTTGGGTTCCTCATGTCCTTTTGTATTATGCTTCAGTCTGTTCTTTGAATTTTTATTCTAGTGTATTTTCAATGTAAGGTTCTGCTTTTATTCTGGTTTATTTATTTTCATCATTACTTCCAGCAAGGACGTCATATTTCTGGTAGCAATTGTGTGCCTGTATGTCATCACTGTGTCAGTAAATAAGATGGCTCGAAAAGTTTTGTTTTTAATGATTAAACTTTAAGGGGGTGTAGAGTGAGGTCATGTTAACAATCTGTTAAAATTTGGCTTGCATTGACCAAAGTGTTCAAGGTCAACTTAATGATTTATTTGTTAAAATGGACAGAAAGCCATATAACTTGGAAACTAGGATTCTTGTCTTGTCTTTATTCTAGTAGAATAAAGATTAAGATTATGAAAGATTATTATGGCTCATTTTTTATTTTAAATTTATAGCAAATTATTTTTCTTTTTTTTCTTGTTTGTTTTTTGGGATCCTGCTCAACTTTTCAGTTCTTATATTTGAATTTGGATTTCTGTTATTATCTTCTTGTTATTCTCTTGTGACCTGATTTCTGTTTAGTTTGTCTTTTTAGAGAATAGTGCAGTTCTTCGTGTTTGGGGTTAGGATTGGTCTCCTTTATTTCCTGTTTCACTTTGTAGGTTTGTTCCATTTTAGTTTTACTTTCCAATTTCAGTGATTTCTTGCTTGTGTTCACCTGCTGTTCGTTGTGTGGGATTTAACCTCCTCATGTGTTCAAATTTGTGTCTGTGTATATAAATAGTCCTGTCATTGCATTGTTCAGAGTTATGTTGTACTAGTATGCTGTATATCTCTGGTCCAACAGTCCTCTTGTTTCTGTTTCATAGTACTTTTTGAATGTTTGGATTATTGTTGATCATACCTTCATGAATTCAAAGATTTTGGACTGGGTGTCTTTTGGGTTATCAGCAAAAAATGTTGATTTTATGCCTCCTGCATCGTGAACTCAGGTCCTTAAAAACAAACAATAATCATAATAGCAGATGATGAAAGCCCCGTCCTGTGAAATACAGAAGGATATGTCAGTGGTAACTTTAGGTTTAAATGTTTTTTAATGGAAGTAATAAAACCTTTCAGAAAACTCATGTAACTTTGTTACAAATGCATAGCTTCATGCCAGAGAAACCTCAAATACCCCTCGTACATCTGTGGATAATTGACTCTGAGATGCACAAGCACACCTCGTCAATGCGCTTGAGAAATATCATTTGTTACCATAGACGTGAAAAATGCATTGAAACTCTGTCTACAAGGGTGTCTGAAGCTGTAATGGCAGCAGCGCTCTCTATAAATGTAGTATGAAAAAAGGACCTGCCTCTTTGTCCCCAGTATCTTAACAGGAGAAAACTAAGTCATTGCTGAGAGCCTCACTGTCCAAAAGTGACAAAGTCCACTATCCATTGGATAGTGCTTTTTAGTACATAGTAAAATCTGGTGTTTTTTAAAGGTGGTAGTGTTTACAGTGTGTTTGTCTTTTATTAAAACAGATCAGTGGTTCCTAACATTTTTTTATCTAATGCTTCATCAAAACTTCATGTTCCAATGTGTTCAATTCAGCCAATTTTACATTTGATGTTGACTATTTTTCCTTTTAGGAATAATTTTAATTAACTATTTAATTCAGCCAATAGTTTAATTTGTTTACCTACTCTTTTGGCCAAAAATATTAAATTAAAAAAAATACACCTGCTAACTGTGCTTTTAGCTATTAATTGGCTTTTTTTTTTACATACAGAACTTTAACTAGACATTTCAGGTGTTCTTTCAGTATATTTCTAACAATTTAATTTGTTAATTTTACATTGTTACCTAACAGTAACAGCTGCTCATCAGAGCTAAAGCTAATTATTTGTTTTTTGCTTTATTGGTTTTAACTATTGTGTATTAAATTTAGCTAACATTTTCTTTTGCTTATCTGTTATTTAGACCAACTCTTAACTGCTAGCCATACTTTTTTTTTTTTTTTTTTTTAAGTTTTCAGATCGTTATTTCAGCTCTATTCCCAGGTGGTTAATTGAATTTGTTCATCCAATAGGCAGTATTGAATGACGAGACCATAACAAGAGGCCAAACTTGCAGTAGCAAATCGACAAACACTGCAAAAGCATAGAAAATATGAGGGGAAAGGGTTAAATAAAACACAACTGGAGTAGAAAAAAACGACTTCAGAGGGTTTAGTCTTGCCCAAGGATAATTCGACATACACAGGGATCGAACCAACCTTTTGATTAGCTGACAACCCACTTTACCTCCTGAGTCACCTGTTACCTATTTATTTATTTATTTTTAAAGATTTCTTGGATTTCTTATGACTGTCTATTAAACTTACCTGTGTTTGTCCATTAATATTATCTAACTTCTAAACCTCCTCATGTCTATTTGCTTCTACAATTAAATTTCAGCTTTCATTATTTTAGATTGATACTTAAGCAGTACTATCATAGGGCAGTTCAAATTTATTTATATAACACCGAATCAGAACTACAGTCACGTAGTGTAATAGCTCAGGGTCACCTGCCTTAATGCTCAGCTTTCAGTTTAATTATAACATGATGCAGATACACTGCTGCATTGTTCAGTTGCAGCTCTGCACGTTAACATGTTCACAAAACAGAACACACACTTCAGGTGTATTTTCCTTTGATTAACTGTTTCTCATATCACATAATAAGCTTGGAGCATATTTGCGCTTTGTAAACTAAAACTCAACCTTGACAACAAAGAATCTTTCCTACTCTGTCTGCTTCAGGGTCAAACTGTATTGTAGCCTTATCTTTACAAAATAGCCAAGATAAATAGCTGTTGATGCCCTTAAGAGGGTCAACTTACCACTCAGAGCATGCATTCAGTGGCTACTTCATCAGGTACAACTCCTTGAGTGCAACCCCCCCCAACTAAATGGTAAGTCTTATAACTTCAATAAATTATTCAAATGAACAGGCAACACAATATTGTGTCATTATAAATCAATTCAGAAGCCTGCTTCATAGTTTGGATTGACAAATTAGAGCACTTTCAATCCTGAATCTATGGGGCAGTTTTGTGAAACTAAAGATGGTAGCTTTCCCACTCCTACCACTGAAGAGCCAATCACTATCCTAACATAGAAACATACATGGATTGGATATTTCAGTAGGTACACCTATTCAAATTGTCGTTCATGCAAATAACTAATTAGCCATTAACATGGGAGCAATTCATTGGGTTTAGGAATGTACGCATGATCAAGGCGACCTGCTGAAGATCAAACCAGACGTCAAAATGGGAAACAAAGGCGATATAAGTGACTTTGAACATGTCATGGTTATTAGTGCCAGATGGGTGAAAAAGTATTTTAGAAACCACTGACCTACTGGGATTTCCCCTCACGAATATGTCTAGGGTTTACTGAGACTGGTCTGGAAAAGAGAAAATATCCAGTGAGCAAGAGTTCTCTGGGTGAAAACGCCTTTTTGATGCCAGAGGAGAAGGGCCAGGCTTCTTTGAAGTGTTAGGTAGTCAACTCGACACAGCTAAGGTATGGAGAAGATAAACCTTAAAGCAAATGGGCTAGAAGTGGAAGAGTACACCAGGGACACAGTTTTGGCATCATGAAAGCATGGATCCATCCAACCATCCTTCTATCCATCCTTCCATCCATTCATCCTTCCATCTATCCGTCCTTCCTTCCTTGTATGAACAGTTCAGGTGGGATATATTCTTGGCACTCTGAGCCCTTAGTACCCATTAAGCATAGTTTAAACACCACAACCATGCTGACTATGTCTATCCCTTTATGATCACAGCTTACACCATATCCCAAAATTCAGCGCATCTCAAACAGTATTTTGAACCAGACAATGATTTCACCGTACTCAAACGACCTCCGCAGTGACCTTATCTCACTCCAATAGAGCACATTTGGGATGCGGCGAAACAGCAGATTTGGATCATGCATGTACAGAAATCTGCAGCAACTGTGTGATGGTGTCGTGTCAAGATTTTATATTTGTAATCGCTCAGTGGGAGAGGAAATGATAGTCGCAAAATGCAGAAACAAAATAAACTGGAAATGTGTTTTTGTTTTTCAGTGTTGTTTTAAACACCAGTGGTTGTCCAGAATTTCACAACTGGTACAATTTTACTGAAAACATAACGCAGATGGTTAGATTAACTCAAACTGAGGTCTAAAACGGTTTCTTTGCTGCTTTGGCAACAGCTAAATCATCACCCTCCCACCACAGTCTCTGAGGTCACATCGTCTGCTTTAATCTGTTAACTCCTCAAAGAAAACTTGAATACCACCTTTGAATTGAATAGCGAGACATGTGGTGGTGGGAATAGACTTGCTTTCAGCTAGAACATAAGGCCCCTACAGGGACAGTCTAATTATTCACTTATTTCATGTAATTCAGCTCAAGTCCTGTGCACAAAAAATCTGACTGCTGAAGGATGGTTTGATGATTGTTAAGTCCCGTGGCTTGATCCTTGACATATTTGATATTTTCTATTTGTTTAAGCCCTATTTTAAGCTATTCATCCTCAGCATGATATTATGACTCAATGAACTTGAGATCTGCATTTTTGATTGTTTATTTATTTTGTTTATTGCTGCATTGGTAGCAGTATTCTCATCCTTGTGTTATGGAGCAACATTATCATTTCTGGCCACCTGGCAAACCTGTCTCCATTGACTCCACTAACTCCTGAGGGAAATATCTGGCTCTTTAGCTGCTAAATGCTTCAACTAGGTTCGCCAGCTTGCTGCTAACTCTGTCTGTATGCTGCATTGTGCTGGGAAAGCGACTGTCTGGTTGGGTTTTTTTTTAGGAGTTTTTCCCCCCTAAAAATCAGCTTCCTGTTGTAGCTGCAAATGCTACTAAGAGAAAAGAAATTGAGGAAAACTGTAAGGGTCCATAGATGGGTAATTCTTTCAAGGTTAATCACATCATAGATAGATGTGATCGCCCTAATGTTTTCGTATCGCCCTAATGTTTTCACTTACAGTTATAGCTGCTTTAAAGTGCTCTTTTGGCACACACATAAGCAGTCAAAGTTAGTGTAGTGCTCCTGACAACATGACGTGATCTGATTTAATACATATCAGTGTAAAAGTTTACATCAATGCCAGAGTTCAGTTCAGTTTTATTTATGTAGCTCCAAATCAAAACGACATCGACACACTTTATATTATAAGTTAAAGACCGCACAATAATACAGAGAAAATAAGTGTTAGTCAAAAAGAAGCTCTATTACAGGTGGTAATAAATACAAAAAGTCAGCAGTCATTGAAGAGGTAGAGTAGTGATCACTACACTACCTCTTCAATGACTGCTGTGCCTAAAATGTAGCCTAGGGTTGGTGGGTTGTTCTTAAAAGCTTTTAGCGACCAGGTAACAACGCTTTGAAAATAAATATGAGCAGCCATCAGGAGGAGTGGATAACAGGGGAGAAATAAGAGAGACTGAAGATAGAAACTGTAGTGTTTGGGTTCACTAGCAGGGCATGAACTCGGGGAGTATCAGTTATCCAAAAAAAGTAGCAGAATTCTGAAGATGAACAAGAAGGGTCTAAGGGCAGGTTGGATTTGAAGGAGTTTGTTGGGTTTTTTTTAGGTACTTCATGATTAAGGGGCTCATCGCTGCTGTCTGTAAGATCATATTGAGGGCATGTGGTTTGGTGGGGAAAAGAGCAACTCAGAAGGACTGTAGGTAGGCTTCAGAGTTTCAGGGGAAGGAAAAAGTGGAATTCACTGTTGATGGCTTTGACATTTAAAGCATGAGGCTAATAACTCTGGGATTTGAGAAGATGCTGAAGATAAACAAGCTTTCACCTCCACTGTCCTGAAAAGAAGGAAAACTGTTGAAAAAGAATGGGTTTTGTCAGCAAAAGTGTCACGAACTATTCGCTTAAATGAGACCAATTAAGCTTGCTCTGATTTTCTGATTTACAATTAGGTAAATACGTTTTTGGGATGGATGTAATTTTGCCTCACACAATGAGGTTTGACTGAAGTTTAGAGTTACAGCTTTTATTCAGGGAGTTTAACAAAAGCATTGCGTTAACTGTTACGAGGAGGACATTAGCTATAATGGACTCTTTCAGATAGAGGAGGATGACCTGCACCAATACCCAGTGTAAGCTGATAATGCTGTATTTTGAACAACTGATTTTGGATATCTACTCTAGGAGTTAGGGTTGGTGTTTGCTATTTATACTTCGTCATTTGGTCTTTTCTTGAAGACCAAACGGCTGTGGATCAAAAGCCTCTTACTTAATTTAAAGCTGCTCTAAACGAAATAAAAGGCAAAAAAACAAACGAACATACCTTGAAAGTTGTACGCTCTCTTTCTGCAGCTTTTCCTCTCCTTTCTCATTTTTGTCACTAGATGAGGGATTTTAATTTTCTAAAAGCCAGTCATTTCTGACTTTTGACTTTTTGTGCCAGTCAAACCGCTTCAGAGGACCTTTGCTTAATCCATTGTTTGTGTTTACCTCCTTCACACTATATCCTTACATGCAGCTCATCGAATCTAGTCTGAAAAGATGTGTGATTTGCCAAAGAGCTTGGCTGTGCTGAAGCCTGTAAAACTGCTTCAGATGAGGTACAAGAGTCTTTCTCCGAACCTTTGATTTACACTAGGCTGAAAGTTTATAATGGATTTTTTTGCCCACTCATTCCAAAAGCAGGTTGCCTATCTTGCCTTTATGAAAAGTGAAGTCAAATTCTGGAGTACTGAGAGAGATAGTCACTAATAGTTTCTAATTTGGGTTCTCACGGTTGATTTAACCCAGTGTTTTACCCTTGCAGCACCGTTGGCAATAAAGGAGTAAATTACATACAATTTTAATAACACATTGAAATGCACATAAATGACCAAATCAGTGAAGCGTACTCCATAACTGGGAGCTAGAATTTGTGTGTAGGCTGGAAAAGAGAAACCAGTAGGCAGTCATGATCACTAATGAGAAATTAATAGGCCTCAGCTTTGTCAAGTTAGGACTTGGACTTTTTAAAAAAAATTAAAGATATTTGCTGTACAATTATTCCACCATGGAAAAAGAACACTGAAGAAATCGTTAAAAGCCCCAAATTACCATAGTGTTCAGGCCCATGATGAGTCTGTGTAAATGTCTAACACACTCACCACTGCTGTACATGTAGTAGTCCAACTTTAAAGTCTTGAGACGTCTATGGTTTGGGCATTGAACATCGATTTTGATTTATTCCGACTGTTCCTCTGAGGGAGTGAATATGCCTTGCTTCCTTAAGGTGATTGACAGATGTGTTCTGTGTCCCCCGCAGGTTGAGGTCATTATTCGTGGCAGGAGAGCGATGTGATGTGGAGACCCTGCAATGGGCAAAAAGGAACTTTGGAGTTCCTGTTCTGGATCACTGGTGGCAAACTGGTAGGAAGAATTTTACTTTCTAAAGACGGAAGCAAAAGAAAGCAAGAGATTTGAATTGGGGAAGGATATTTTTATCTTCGTGACAGACTGGATATAAACTGAACTGGGGAAGCTTCTTGCTAAATAATCTTGTTCCATGCATTCCCTTTAGGCCAAGGTTTCATGTTGAACAGAAGCCGGAAAACTGAAATAGCTGGCTCATTCTTAAACATCCCTCACTGAGCTGTGCAGCAACCCTTTTATTTCTTGGGCCTGTATCATCACAGGACGGCCAGGCTGGCATACAAAAGTTAACTTCATAGACTTAATACCCCTGTTTTTTTTGTTTTTTTCTTCTTTTGTGGTTGATGTCAAAATTGTTAAAACATTTATCTTTTACCATATGCTCTGAGTGAACTGCAGTTTTAATTATGCCATTATATGAAGTTAAGAAGCACTTTTTTCTTAAAATTTAGGGACAAAGTCCTTTTGATATGGAAAGGATTTCAAAGACTTGAAGTTCTTTATTAGCATGAACTCCATGAGATGATGTAATTTAACTTGATCTTTAAGAATCAGCCATTCTTTAACCTTATCTGCTTGAGATGACTATAAATGTGAGCTTTCCTATATTTTATTAGCACCTTGACATTAACTTGACCTCGAGCAAAGGGCTACTCCAGAAAATCACTATTCCCCACAATGCCTGCTGACATAATTTAGCACATTTTTATCACACTTTCCTCTGTGATTAATCCTTTGTACGGTTAGTATCACAGTTTGGGGGATTAGACCCTCTCTGATGGGGGAACTGTAGCACTTTAAGCTTGAAATTCAAGCTTTTCTGGGAACCCATCATCACTCTAGTGATATGGCATCATACACAGCAAAGGGATTTATAGACATGATAGTCAGATAAATGGCTTGGAGGGTTAAGAGAGAAGTCAAAAAATGTCATTGTTGCATTTATTATTGTATTTTTAACATATTCAAAGTGAATCAGATAACATATGACAGTTGTGCCCATTTTATCATATGTATTTACCAAGGCTGAGTTCATTACTTGCTATAATAGTTGTCATTCTGATGGGACTATAGATTTTCTTTTCTCAAGTGGTCACATTGCCAAGCAGCACTGACACAAGAAGCTTGGCTGGTGTGTCCTTATAACTTATTTTACTTTGCAATGATATGTAGGGTGCCCAGATATCCCTCTTTAAATGAGACTGCACAGCAGTTATATCCCCCCCCTCCCGTCCCACATCTTAAGACAACGTTCCACATTTTGACTGGCCCTGGAGGGCATGTACTTTTCTTAAAGTCCGTTTTTTACCATTGCATTTGAAGGGAAGTCTATTTATTCTAGTCAAACAGTGGTTAGCCTATTCGGTGCTATGTCCTGTGAAAGCCACAAATCGCAAGTTAAAGTTACAGATTTTGTTGAATATGATTGGTTATTCACGCATGAGAAAATATTGTGTGAAGTGACACAGTATATGCATGTCAAACTTGGCTAAAAATTGTTCAAATAGGCTTACTTTTCTGAGCTACTTTTTCGTTGAAACTGTTACACTGTTACCAGGCATAACAGCAGCTGAAATAACAGTGAATTTATAAGAGAAAATGGGACTATAAGAACAAATGTCAGCTTATTTTCTTATTTTACTTGCTGAGGGAGAAAGTTAGAAAAGCTAAACTCAAATATAGTATATTTGACTACCTCCAAGCCTTGTTAATACATCCTACTTTGTTCTACAAATACTGTTTGTCTCACATTTAACTTGTTGGGATGTGTTGTGGTCACCATACCCATCTGGGATCCTGAGATGTGAGGACTGATCTATGCATTTAATGAAGAGATAAAGAGGAAGGAAAAGAATCAGGGGGACGGTGTCCATCTGTTCAGGGGTGTAAATTCAAATTGCTTTTTAGCTGAAGCATGCTTTGAGTTAGACAGCTTAATGCTGAGTCTTTCTGTTTGTTGGTGCACACTTTATAATAATACATATACATAAAACAAGATTTAACTGATCGTATTGATTTTTCATTTAAACATGAATGTAGGAATTTGTGGTTAGTCAGCCCTGGTGCAAAGGGCTTTTCACCTGGGTCTATCTGAAAATTTCCATTTTCATAGTCAGTTACTTTGCCGCTTTGTACTTTGGATTAATGGTCTCCCCAGAAAGGTGAATTCTGATCATCATTTTTTAAAAGCGTCATATGTCCTTTAACTTCCTGGGTGGAGTTTGTGGTTTTTGAAAGAGAGCACAGGCTTCCTTTCTTCATCTTCCAGTTAACCTGTGGCACACCATGACTGTTGTTATTCAGGGGAGTAAGATATGTAATTGAACTCTTGAGTTCTAGCTCTCACTGCACTGTTTCTTTTGTATTGATTCTTCAATGAGAAAGACCTTATTAGCTTTTTGAGTGGGAGGCTTGAATCCACGCAGCATGCTAATGTCATGTCCTCCATCACACCCATAGTTTCATTTCTTTAGTTCTCTTGAACTAATGAACTATGATAAATATCGTCAGCCACAGTGACAGAACACAATTATTATTATGCCGCTTTGTTTTTTAATATCTTGTCAGCACGGATGGGGGATCGATGTTGGAGAAGATGACATCCCTGTGTTAAATATGGACTCAATACTGTGGCTGAACTGTGGGGAAACCATTGACCTTCAGCGTTGGTACATGCAGGGCACTCCAATCTAAGAACAGATTAGCCTGCTTGGTTGATTGTGTTGTCCAGCATGAATTGAAATGTAAAGAGCTTTACATTTTGTGTCATAGAATTGTGAGCTATTAAACTGAGGTCATGGGAGTTTCTCCAACTACTCAGCATGTTTTTGGGACTTGGAAAAGGCACATTTGTTCTTGGGGTTTCCTAATGGGGGGTACATTAAACGTTTAAGATATCAGGCCTTTTGCTGTTGTTTTTTGTTTCCATAATTACAATGATATGGATTCAGTAGTGGTCTATTATGATGAAGAGACCAAAAGATCATAAGGGTTCATGGGCTAACCCATAGTGATGGAATGAGAAGTGCAGTTAGTCAGTGTCTTTTGACTGGGAGGTCTGAGTACGTCTGCTTAAACTGCTGCCACTGTGCCCAAGATCAGAATAGATTCCACAAATTGTAGTTTGAGTCCATATTGTTGAATTTTGGTATGCCCACATTTCAAAACCTTTTGAACACCCCCAGAATAGCTGTTCCTTTCCAAAAACCAGTCGTGTCTTGCCAGAAGAATTTTGAGCCTTTACACACCTCTCCTCACAACAAACTTTCCAGGTAATTCAGCCTGTGCTGGCTATGGGTAACTGGTGAATAAAGAGTAGAACAACATCTTGCCTAAAGGCAAAAGCAACTTTAGGATTTAAGTAATGAAAGCCTTGGCTGGGAATCCACAGTATGTCTGTTTAATAATGTAGTGAAGCTTTGTGCATCACATAAAGATATATTTACATTATTTAAAACATTCTATATACAAACAGTGCATTGCTTGCCAAACCTCACCCTGTAAATTTTGTTTACCACCGTGATTGATTGTCTGCAATTTAAGATAACCTTTAGGGGCACCTTTGCTTTTGTTAGGCAGAGGAGCATTCAAATATGCCTGTATTTTTTGTCTCAGTACAGATAGCGTGCTTGATTTGGGGAGGCAGCCTGCATTCAGTCTAGACTGGGTTTAATGATGGGTACTCTCTTGGGTGGTGACCTTCCGATCCCACTACTGGGCAACAGTTTCATATATTGTCGGTTATTGATTAGCACAAGAGCTGCATCGGTACTGGATCCCTTCTCTATGGTATTTCTGTTCTTAGTTTAAACACTCATAGACTCACATTTTTGTTGCATAAAGCTTTGCATGAGCATTTATTGTTCATATCGCCAGTGTGGGAGTTGAAGGGTAACGAAGAAGTAGCAGTAATCCACTGCCAAACACAAGCATGATGCTCACGAGCATTCTGCTGTCATCTTATGTAGCTGCTTTCCCTTTTATTTGTATATTAGAACCTATTGCTTTCCACCTATAGGTCCATCTCTGACTGGCAGTGCAGAGTGTTGAACCAAAACAAACACCCACTATCAAATATGTGTTGTGCAGAGCTGTTGATTTCCATCTTCCTCTCTGTAGCCTTAGTGCTTGAGAGACAGCATTGCATTCCACTTGAACATAAAGGGTGTTTGTATCAGTCAAGTTTAAATCCCACTTCCTTTTCTCTCCCTCACACACACATGCACGCACCAAAACAAAATCCTGTCACGCTCCGTGGCTATCCGAGCCAGGTGATTTATTGGGTTTGGAGAAAAACCTCTGGCGCCCTCTTGATTTCTGTCTAGATGTGTAAATCCCATTGGATTCTTCACCCCCTGCTAAACTCAATAACTGGCAGCTGGTGGCCAGCACTGCAATCCAAATGTGTTCTCCACTTTTTCACGGTAGAGTGGGTCACTCCCTGTCTCACCCTCTTTCTCTTTGTGTGCCAGGGACTGTTTGACTAGAAGCGTGTGGGTTAAAGAGACACTGCCATCACATACATATGCATTAAATCATCATAGTTTGTCATTTTGTCTTGAGGCTGCAGTTGATTTTTTTTTTTTTTTTTATCTGTCTGAGCTGAACACCTTTTCAGTTTTTATTTGAGCAGCAGTTGCTCTGAAGAAATTAAAACCAACAATTATATTAACACACTTGGGTATTGCATAGCCTGATACAACATATATAATGTAATCTATATACATATAATATAATTTAATATAATATAATATACAGTGGAACCCTGACTTACAAAATTAATTCGTTCCCAAAGGTTTTTCGTAAGTCGAAAATTTTCGTAAGTCGAAGCACCCATTGCGCGTTTTGAGTGAGGCGATGCTGAACGATAGGCTATAGGCTAATTGCTAACTAGAACAACAATACGTCATTCAAGTGGAAGAGCGAAGGGCAAGTACGGAAGCCAAGGGGTTGTCACATGATTCAGAAGGCATTCTGGGCATTGTAGGCTCAGCCAATCAGAGCCAGCGGATTTCGTTACTCGGGCATTTTGCCGTAACACGGGCAGAAATATTGACGTTCAGTGCCTTTTGTAACTTGAATTTTTCGTGAAACGGGGTATTCGTAAGTCGAGGTTCCACTGTACATGTATGTTTGTGCCCCCGAGTTGGTCTCCAACCAGAAATGAGCTGTACTGGCACCTCTTCCTTTCTTATGATAGTCTGGCTCATGCAAACAAAAGGTTTGAACAGAAGTGGGTTTGAACTAATGTGCTTGCATCCAGAGATGTGTGTCTGAGATGACCAAAGAGATGGCACTGGAAAGATAAGAGAAAACTGTCAGAGTCCAATCTGAAGCCTGAACTTTTTGTTCAACTTGAAATAATCCAAAAGTGTGTACAGTCATGTAAAATATTTCTCACAGGACTGAACAGTAATTTTCTGTATGACTTTATCCGCATCGTTCTTTGGCCTAATGTTGGTTTAGTTCATTGAGTTTGGCGTGTAATCATTTATGCACATCTCTCTTAAGGTCCTGCCACAGCATTTCAGTCAGGTTCAGGTCTGGACTTTCACTGGGCTATTGCAACACCTTTTTTTTCTTTTTCAGACATTCTGTTACAGATTTGCTCATCTGTTTGGGAACATTGTCTTGCTGCATGACCCAGTTTCTACCAAGCTTTAGCTGTGGGACAGATGGCCTCACATTAGATTCAGTCTTATGCAGAGGAGTTCATAGTTGACTCAATGACTCAAGGTGCCCAAGTGCTGTGGCTGTAAAACAATCCCAAATCATCATGCCTCCAGCATAGCACTTGAGTGTTGCTATGATGTGCCTATGCTGATATGCTGTGTTTGGTTTCCTCCGACTGTGGTGCTGTGCACTAAGGCCAGACATCTCGACTTTTGCCTTGTCTGCCCAAAGGACCTTGTTCCAAAAATCACACACAAAGACATTTTTTAAGTCTTTTTCTAATTTTGAATTGTGTTAACACAGACCTGAATGCTCCAATCGAACAAACTTCCAACAGGTCTGCTTATGGAGTTGGTCACATTTGCTGATGATCAGTCAATCTTGCGTTTTTGATCAGCAGCTCCTGGTTTCTACTTGCTCTCATAATTTATGAGAAACTGGTAAGGGTTTCACATGACAGTGGTCATATGACAGAAAATTAGAAAAAGCATACTTGGCCCCTTTTAATTTTCTTGCTCAAATGAGCCTTGATTACATTGTAGCTGTTTGATTCTGTAATAATGGATATGGATTTGTGAACAGGTTTATTTTATCTGTCTTACTGTTTACTTCTGTTGGCACAGAACTCTCAAGTGTAAGTAAGAAGCAAATGATGTTTAAAAAAAAAAAAAAAAGTTTGTATGGTGTCCTCCAGCATGAGTTTGTGAGTGAACTATCTGGGTAGGGCTGTGCGATATGACCAAAATCTCATATCCCGATATTAAGACATCTCTCGTCCGATAACGATATAAATCACAAAAATGTAACATTTTCTGTAAATTCTGTGAATCTCGGGCAGCTTGACTTGCGTGAAGTGTTTCCAGCTGCGCGTCGCGTACCTGGAGTCCAGTGTTTTAACTGATGCATGAAACTATACATTTTTAGACATAAGTTGTAACGGCCGCCGTTTTCTTTGTATTTATTACACGGCGTGCTGCGGGGAAAAGCCTGTTCTAACGTTTGAGTCTAAGGTTTAGTTTTTAGCACCTGACGGCTCTTTTTTTGCTTCTCATCCATAAACACTCTGCATCTTTCACGTGATTCAGTTTATTTTGAAAAGTCTCAACAGGATCTTGAGCTTTATTGTGAAAGGTTTATGTGGAACAAGCGGACACGCGATGGTTTTACCGTCGTTGTTGCTAACGACAACGCATAAAAACAAGCCCTTGTCTGTCTGTAGTGTGGTTATATTAAATGTAAGAGAAAGAGAGAACTTGAATATAGCCACTACAGTGACCATCAAAACGATGAACAAATATTGCCGTAAACAGTTTATTTTGCGACACCACGAAACAAAGGATAGCGTAAAATGAAACATAGACGTTTTTATATCGTCATCGATATATAGCGTTATATCGAACAGCCCTATATCTGGGAGTGTCATAATGAACACAGGTCATCGATCAACAAACTTTTAGCAATGCCAGCACCTTGACAACTCTCCTTCTTCTTCTTCAGCAGAAGAGAAGAAACTTGGTCATTGGAAAGCAGTTTAGTTTTCAAGGCTCATTTACTCCAAAATATAAATCACTGAAATAAGACACAGACTCCTTGAGAAACTCATTACAGTCAAAAACCTAAAGAGCAAAATCTGTTTGCTTATTTGGCTTTCAACTTCAAAATAAATGGGTGACAGTTTTTGCTTTTGGTGGGTAGGTGGGTGGGGGTTGGCTTTCATCTATAAATATTGATGCATCTGTCCCTCTACTTGCATGGTGCTCTTTTTGTAGTTACCAGAAAAACAGATAGAATTGAACAAAATCAATCGTCAGTGCTTGTTGCTCATAAATCTTCCCAACTGCAAGCCTCTAATCCTGGAGTGTAATATTCAGCAGTTGAAAGCTGTAATCGATGAGGAGAAAACTGGTACCCCGAGCAATGATGAGACGAGTAGCAGAAGAGAATAGCAGACAAAGTTTAGTAGAATAATATGGATGAATTTAGGCTTATGAGCAACATAACCTGGATTTAAAGTAAATTAAATTCAATATTTTTGTCATTGCAAGCTAAGAAACGAGCACTTGATTCTAGTCTGTTTTAACTGAGAAGCCTTAATCAATGTTAAATGAAATTAAATATTTGTCACGGTATCTTTTTGCTGATAACATACATTTGAAACCCTTCCCAGGATGGGGGCTGTCTTGTTCTGAAGCTCCTCAGTGTAAAGCTGCTGTATGATCACTGTAGCATTCTTTATTTATCAAACAGAATGTGTGTTTTCCAGCTCCTGTTAAAAGATGCATCATCCAATTCATTTCTTCTTTGACAGTATCTTTGACAGTTCAGCGGTTCATCAGCAGTGGCAGCCGCACACCACTGAAAAGATTAAAAACGGCTCAGGGTTCGGTTCGTTCTCACATCTGTCTCTGGAGGATTCTCCCTGCCTTTCAGCCAAAGATGTGCCACTGCTGATTGGTAATCAGTCACACAAAAGAGCTAGCATCAGTCTGTTTTGAAAGCAGAGATCTCGCAAGCTCTACAGAGGGACCTGGAGGAAAAATTGATGTGTCATAGTGATGGGGGTAACATGACATACCACAGAGAGATTACAGGTCAAAGATTCTCTGCATAATAACCTGAAGCTTATCATTTCCAGCTCCACATTTTAATTATTCTAATCCATTAGTGAACTGTGAACCATTCAAAATATTCTCCATTCATCTAATCCTTGACCATGGAAGCGACTTACTTGTGCTCTGGCTGAAATTAGCTCTTTGCAGAGCCCAATGAGCTGCATGGGCTCTACTACAGCGGCTTTGTGTGATTCACATCTAAAAATGTTCTTTTTTTTTTTTTTTTTTATGTCAGTCATGGCTCAATTTTTTTTAAATCTTGTACTGGGCCTTGGGCCTTAGCCCTGCAGTTTTAGTTTTGCGTTTTTTTCCCCCCCTTCTTCTTCTGATTGTTTAAACGACCCCGCCTACGTTTGACCATGTGCGCTTCGAACTACTGTAACTCATCGACCATTTGAGCAAGAGAAAAAATTCACCCAGTTACTGAAAGAAGAGAAGCTGCGCTTTACAGGGATATTTGGTGCATTACGGTAGCACAAAGGTAGTGGGCTTGCAAGCTACTGCTCTGGAAAAAGAAAAGCCAATTCCACTTAGGTGCGCTTCGCACTATCATAACTCCTCGACCATTTGGGCAAGAGAGACATTTCAAATGGTGACTAAAAGACGAGAAAACGAGCTTTACAAAACTTTACGGTGCATCATTAGGAAGCACGAACTGCGACAGGTCCAATCACATGTAAGAATTGATAACTCACAGAGCAAACTGATGGGCGTGGAGAAGGCCCCAAAACTTTATTGTACATATTTAGTATAGTTCATATTTAAAGTTGATGTTGTTTTACATTTTGTTCCTGTTGAATATCAGTTTCCACTTAGTTATAAATCTGAAAAAACAGTCTGATTTTTATTTTTTTCCACTTTTAACTGTTGTTCCATTGTCACAACAATACAATAATGTAAAATGACTCCCAGATATTGAAAGCTGAGGTTATTCTGAAAAAAGGGGCAAAAGAATTCACTTATAATATGATTTTTGGCCCTTTTACAGCCAAAATTACCAAATATGTCCAGGCGGCCTAAATGATGCTTGGCCAGTAAAGGGTTAAGGACATTCCTTGCTGACATCACACAAAGCTAAGAGTAGAAACGTTGATTAACTATGATAAAGTTTCAATTCATTTTCAGTTTTATTTATATAGCAGCAAATCACAACAACAGTTGCCTCAAGACGCCTTTTATTGAAAGGTATAGAGCCTACAATAATATAAAGAAAACCGAGAAAACCCCAGTAATCGTATGAGCAAGTGCTTTGGCAACAGTGGAAAGGAAAAACTCCCTTTTAACAGGAAGAAGCCTCCCTCACAACCAGCCTCAGGGCGGGGCGGTCATCTGCCGCGACCAGTTGGGGTTTAGGTGAGTTCCACTCATAAAATGACAGTCTCTGGAGTAAGGGGACAACTTGGTCATCGGCACAAACTCCTTTAAACCTTTATCCAATGAACCTTAGATTTGGACCTTTTTCTAAGGATCATTTGTACATACGCTGATCTCATGGTTTGTGCTGTTACATCACAGCAAGAAGGTTCTGGGTTCAAAGCCACCTGGGGCCTTTCTGTGTGGAGAGAGTAATACTTTTCAGGGTAATAAAGTGGTTCATACTTTTTCCAAGGTGGCCACATTAGAAACTGTGACTGTTGTGGAGGGCTGTGCCAAAAGCTGAACTAAATTTCTCAGTGTCTTGAAAAACTGCAACTTCTTTGTCCTCCACTTACCTAATCTACTGATCTAATCTCAGTTTTTTATGGACACACTACACACCATGTTGAGAAATGCCAAGTCTTTCAACCAATATGTCTGTGGGAATTACCTTATTGGCACAAAACTATTTTATACTTGTCAGACTGTGTTATCTTTGACATTTTTTCATAGTTTCAACTAAAGAATTGAAAACGTCAATTTTTGTGATAGGCTGCTAGCAATAAAGGTCTAAAGATACAATTTAAAATGAGTTCTTTGCTAAGTTGTTTGTTATTTGTAGACACAACAGTGGTTTATACCTTTAGTTGGGTGCGATCGTGGCTCAAGAGTTGGGCGTTCGTCTTGTAATCGGAAGGTTGCCGGTTCGAGCCCCGACTCCGACAGTCTCGGTCGATGTGTCCTTGGGCAAGACACTTGCCTTGGGCAGACCTTTTTGATGTTTAAATGTTATATGGGTCAGTGTTAAGTGGCTTAACAAAAAAATCTTCCTGTGAAATGGTCAGGTACAAGGACTGGACTGAAAACGAGTAAAAAAGCAGCCAGTGAAAAGCTTTGAAAGCCCGTCAGTAAGCGTGGAGAATTGTTGCTCAAGACCACTTTACAAGAAAGTCTGGCTCCTTGGAAGCAGATGATGCTTTAAAAATGCTGGATGTAGCATGTTTAAGACACGTCTGCGGCCTCTGGATTTAAAAACTATTACAAGCAGGACTTGATCTCAGACATTTTCTCCGGACTTGCATGCAACACTAAATTTAAATCTTCTTTGCTGCGAATATCTAATTGTGCTAACGAGCTCGAGTTTGACTAATTTGACCTTGTGATTACTTTTCTCTCTGGAGTACTTACAGTGCAGATGAGATTAGTTTTCTGAATCATTTGCAGTGGACTCAATTATTTTTCAGCCTCCCTCTGTCATGCGCTGACTCATCCTGTTTCAACCAGACATGGCACCACGCTGCTCTTTTTTTTTTTTTAACACCTAACCTTTATTTTGGTTGTTTTTATGCTGCTTTCACATATATACAGATATTGGAAAATGAATGAACACCCCTTACTCACCCCCACCCACCTAATGTATATCATAGTTTAGGCCATCTGACGCGGCTGGCAACCCCAGCTCACTTCTCCTTATGTTCATATGAGCAAATGTCTGCCATTTTGAAGCCTGATAATAATCTAAGTGCTATTTTAAGACCCAAGTGCCATTGGTGAGGGTGGAGGGAGTTGATGATGGAGGTTGCTGATGTCACTGGTGTTGCCTGGCAACAAATATGTGTTTCCAGTTGGCAGGTTTTGGCTGCTTCACCAGTGAGTGGTGACGGATGGACCCACAGTAGTGGTGTTTTTAGATTGTCCTGACTCTGTCTGGCTTTCTCTCTCTGTTTGTCTTTGTTTCTTCGACTCAGTCTGACAGACGGCAGATGCTTTCGCAAACAGAATGAATTTATCTCAAAAGTGAACTGGACCTCCTCAAAGTATCTGTCATGTCAAATAAATTTGTAGAATTGAGAAATGTCTCCCCACGGCTTTTGCCGAATGCTTTGCTGGCACAGCAGTGGACTCTAAACATCCTCCTCTTCTCAGTAAGATAGCGAAGGGCAGTTTTAGGCAACCTTATTGAAAACGCATAATAAAATAAGCTTTTAGCATGCCAGCACTTGCTGTTGGAAAAGAGAAAGAGTGCTCGGCTGGATCAAAGGTTAATAAAGAATCTTTACCTAACGGTTCAACAGGGATATTTTACTCTGCTGTGTTAATTTAAATCAGGATATCTGAGAGTCTTCATGGATATTTTATTATTAGAGTGGTTTGTAACCTTTTTGTGACACATATTACTCATTTATGTTTATGGTCTGTATACAACTCAGTTAAATATCACGTAGGCTGGACCAGTAAAACCTCTGAATAATAACCTTTTACTGTTAAGAACATATCAGTAGTTCATAGTTCACATTTAGTGAGCGATCCACTTGCAGAACAGCCTGAGATGACATTTATTTAAAAAAAAAAAAAAAAAAAAAAAAAAAAAAAAAAAGCATCAGGGATGAAAAAAGCAGCCTGAGACACTTGGACGGTGGCCCCAGTGGACAGTTTTCATTGTTTTAAACATTCAGTTTCACTTCTGCTCTTTTTTATGTTATAACTCTGGTCTTCTCTGCAGTGGAAGCAGCAACAGCAAAAGCAAGAGTGGTCCACAGACTGGTTGGTTGTTACATGCTAGCGACGGTAAACGCCTAGATGACAGTCTGCAAAGCTGTGCGCAGGCTCTGCAAAGGACCAACACACAACCATGAAATTTAATTGAATTGAACCATGCCGGTTCCGTTAACCATGTTGCTGCTGCCTAGTAGTAAGGCAGGCTGTCGGTAATGTGTTTTTCAGTAAGAAGACAGTAAGAGGAAAAAAAAGACCCCTCATCCTCCTTTGAAATGTTCACACTTTTGTACAAAGCCATTGCACCTGACTGGCCAGTTCTGACCAGTGGGCTCTGTTTGACACCCATGCATTAGCCTGTAATAGGTTTGATATGGTATGAGAATATAATAGAATGATAGCTTGGGGTGTTGAATGTTTTACTACAATTATTTTAACAAGTTTTCTTCACTGCTTTGTAGAAGATTTGACATTCATTGAGTGAGTTGGTGATACCTGGCTTTTTTTTTTTTTTTGCAACATTTTTTTTCTATTTACATCATTTTTTTTCTATTTACATCATTTTTTTCCCATTTTTTTTGTTTTTGTTTGTGTGTTTGTTTGTTTTGCATGGTCTATTTGCTGGTGTTTTCTTAAATTGCAGGACATTTGACTGTAGCTATGTCCAAAGTTTTTGAGTTGGATGTTTAACAATCACATATGGGGTGTTCACATAGATTCATAAGTTTCCATAAATTATGCAAAAGCTTGTCTTTAATATGTTTTAATAGCCAGGCTAAACCAATATCTGTGCTCTTATTAATTTCTTGCAAGTTCTTCTCACGACCCTGGTGGGAGATGTTATTGCATAGCCACAGATTAGTCAGTTTTGAGCACCACATGTAAATGAGATGGTGCATCTGAAGGGGTTTATCCTGGAATAGAGCAGATGATGAGATTATTAACTCATGGGCCCAAGTTAATATGGCGGGGAAATGAGAAATTAAGACATGGCAAGAACCAATTAACCACAATTATTTAGGTGGTTACTTTGAATCTTCTGTCTTAAATGATAGGAAGAGAGTAATACCTTTAATATCAGTGGTTATTAACAGTAAAAATGCATGTATACAACCATCAGTAAAATCTGAACATTTGGAAATTTGGTCCAAAATGAAGTTTAAACAGTTTTTTTTTTCCCCCCTCCACTACACTTTGGCCGTGCCCATCATGTGTCGTCCTTTTTATCTACCTCGGGAATTTACATCGGCCATTGTAAGTGCCGTTTATATTCCACCACAAGCGGACACGGTCACTGCCTTATGCGAGCTGCATGAGGCACTCACACAGCACCAGACACAACACCGGGACGCTGCGCTTATTGTGACGGGGGACTTTAATAGCGCCAACCTCAAACGCGCAGCGCCGAACTTTTATCAACACATCACCTGCCCCACCAGGGGTGAAAGGACACTGGACCACTGCTACACTACGGTCAAGGACGGCTACAAGGCACAATCCCGCCCTCCGTTTGGCAAATCTGATCACGCCGCCATCTTCCTCATGCCAAAATACAAACAAAGGCTGAAACAGGAAGTTGCGGTTCAGAGGAAGGTCGCGCGCTGGACGGATCAATCGGTGGCCGCGTTACAGGACGCACTCGATGACGCAGACTGGGGCATGTTCAGAAACAGCTCCGACGATGACGTCAACGTGTTTACGGAAGCGGTTGTGGGATTCATCGGGAAACTAGCGGATGATACCGTGGAGACAAAGACTATCACAACGTTTCCCAACCAGAAGCCGTGGGTGGATAAAACCATCCGCAACGCTCTGAGATCCCGCACCGCTGCCTACAACACGGGACTCACAACGGGGGACATGGACCCGTACAAAGCCGCGTCATATAACGTGCGGAGGGCGGTGAAAGAGGCGAAGCAGCGCTACGGGAGGAAACTAGAGTCACAACTCCAACAGAGTGACTCTAGGAGCCTGTGGCGGGGACTAAGGACAATAACGGACTATAAAGCACCAACAACCGGTATGACGAACGCGGCCGTGACTCTGGCAGACGAGCTGAACACTTTCTATGCTCGCTTCGAGGCTGCAGCTAAGGTCTCCAACAATGCTAGTGTTAGCGGCGGTAACGGCTGCAGACAGGAAGATACTGCCAGCACCGGAAACGTGCTCGTCATCTCCGAGCATGAAGTAAGGAGAGCCTTCAAAAGAGTGAACACCAGGAAAGCAGCAGGACCAGACGGCATCCCAGGTCGTATCCTCAGAGACTGCGCATACCAGCTAGCTCCTGTGTTCACTGAGATATTCAACATCTCTTTATCTCAGTCGGTGATCGCCACATGCTTCAAAGAGTCCATCATTGTTCCTGTCCCGAAGAAACCCCACCCTGCTTCTCTCAATGACTATCGCCCTGTAGCCCTCACCTCAGTAGTGATGAAGTGCTTTGAACGCCTGGTCAGAGACTTCATCATTTCTTCACTACCAGACACACTGGACCCACTACAGTTCGCTTACCGTCCAAATCGTTCCACAGACGATGCCATCTCTCATCTCCTCCACACATCACTCACTCACTTGGACACTAGAAGGGGGAATTATGTTAAAATGCTCTTCATAGACTACAGCTCTGCATTTAACACCATAATTCCCTCCACACTCACCACCAAGCTGGAGCATCTGGGACTCAGCTCATCTATGTGTCAGTGGATCTCCAACTTCCTAACTGGCAGACCACAGGCAGTAAGGATGGGCGGACATGTCTCAGCCTCCACCACTCTCAGCACTGGAGCCCCCCAGGGGTGTGTTCTGAGCCCCCTGCTGTACTCTTTGTACACATATGACTGTGTGGCCACTACCAGCTCCACCACCATCATCAAGTTTGCTGACGACACCGTCGTGGTGGGCCTGATCTCTGATAACAACGAGACGGCCTACCTGAAGGAGATTAGGAATCTAGAGAACTGGTGCCAGAGGAACAACCTCCTTCTAAACGTCAGTAAGACAAAGGAGCTGATAGTGGACTTCAGCACTAAGCAGGAGAGGAACTACCAGACCCCCGTCATCAACGAGTGCCCAGTGGAGAGAGTGGACAGCTTCAAATACCTCGGAGTTCACATCACGCAGGACCTGTCATGGTCCTGTCACATCAACACCGTGGTGAAAAGGCCCGACAGCGTCTCTACCACCTCAGACGCTTGAGAGACTTCCAACTGCCCTCCAAGGTGCTCAGGAACTTTTACTCGTGCACCATAGAGAGCATCCTGGCGGGAAACATCTTAACCTGGTTCGGGAACAGCACCATGCAGGACAGACGAGCTCTACAGAGGGTTGTGCGGTCAGCTGAGCGCACCATCCGCTCCGAGCTCCCTGACCTGCACTCAATCTACAGCAGGTGGTGCTGGACCAAGGCCAGGAAGATCGTGAAGGACCTCAGCCATCCCAACAACAGACTGTTCTCTCTGTTGAGGTCAGGAAAGCGATTCCGCTCCCTGAAGACCAACACAGAGAGACTGAGGAGGAGCTTCTTCCCGCAGGCGATACGGTCTCTCAATCACACCACCACACAGTACTGACCCACACATATGGTTCTTACACACACACACTGGACATTCTGGACATTGTTTTTGCACAACACTGGTCACTATATTCTTCATTTCCGGTTAATACTTGTACAGCTGCTGTTAGGGCTGCTCAATTAATCGAATTTTAATCACGATTACGATCTGGGCTTTCAACGATCATTAAAAATGACTGAGCCGATTATTAGCCCCTCCCTCATTTATCCGCGACACCTTAAAGGCCGGTCTGTGAAAATATTGTCGGGCATAAACCGGTCCGTGGCGCAAAAAAGGTTGGAGACCGCTGATTAAGAGGACCCGAGGGAAACTCGGAAAGCTAAGCAGAAGTTATTTGGAGAGTGACTGCCGTTGGTTGAAAAGAGAGTTTAAAAAAAAAAACTTCAGTGGTGTTGCACACCATTTTATATTATTTTTTTAAAGTCATTGTTAACCCTTTAAAGCCGGTCAGAGCAGCACGCTCCGTTTTGCGTAACTATTTTTAAATCCCTGTAGAACCTGAACCGTGTAAGCTAGCGCAAGAATTTGTTTTGCATATGAAAGCGGAGGAGTTGTACTTACATCTTATGCCATCAGCTTGTCCTCGGTCACGGTTTCCTTCCACATATAGCTTTGCAAAAACTGCATAAAAAGCGCTTGCAGGAACAAAAACATAATATTCCAGAAACACGCTTTGCCGTTCCTATCAGCTGTTCGTAACACTTCCCACAGTGAAATGATGCACATGCTGTTTTCTTTGCAAATTTGCATCATAGGATTGTTTTTTGTTTTTCCTGCAGTATATAAAAATTGCTGTATCTCCAAAATAAAACTATGAAGACACTCAAAATAAATTTCCTGTGGTGGGAAACTATTTTTTGCAACTTTATTGTAAAGTTTTGAGGGATAAACCTCTTAAATTTCTCCAAGTAGAAATATATGTAAACAAAACAAAAGCGATTTTCAATTTTTTTTGTAGTTTATTGCACTTTTTTGCAATTTATGTAATTACTATGGACTTAATGCATACATATTATTAAAATATGGGCTATAACAGTTGTATTGATGTATAGCAACTTGAAATGCTCCCACAAATGGCACTACAGCATGTAAAAAAAATAAATAATATAAGCTCTGGTGGACTTGGTTCTATAGTAGGTCTTAAAGGGTTAAATAAATATCGTCAAATAATCGTGATCTCAATTTCAGTGAAAATAATCGTGATTATCATTTTTGCCATAATCGAGCAGCCCTAGCTGCTGTTATTGTGTATATATTTATTTATATTTAGATTTCTTCATACATTCTTATATAGTTCTATATTGTGTATTGTGTATTTTGTTGTACAGTTATTTTATTTTCAACTTTAATTTATATATTTTATCTTATTCTTTCCCAGTTAAATTTACCCTTCATTCTAATTTGTGTTGTACAGTTATTTCATTTTTAACCTTAATTTATATTTTATTCCTTCCTAGTTAAATTTACCCTTTTTAATTTTTCATATTTATTTCCTATCTTATTCATAGCCTTTTCCTTTTTTGTTTTCTTTAGGTCACGAGCAGTTGTCCAAGCATTTCACTACATATCGTACTGTGTATGACTGTGTACGTGACAAATAAAATTTGAATTTGCATGACGCACAGTTTCAAAGCTTTGGGGATTTATTAATGGATCAATCCAAAGTTCTTCCTTCAACACATTTCCCTCGAGTGTTCCACACTTCAGCTTTGGATTGGCTAATTGGTGGCAGGGATCTGAAAACTGACTTCAGCACTGCAGAAGTGTTTTTCAACATTGCCTCTGCACATCATCAAGAATGTTAAATCAGACTCATGATGTGTGCAGACTTTCAGCCTTAATTCACTGGATTTAACAAAAATATTAAAACTGTTTAAGAATTACAGCCATTTTTCTACATAGTTCCCAATTGCTCTTTAAAGCACAACATATATTTTGGTCATTATTTAAAGCTTTTGCTATGCCACATTTGAGAAAATTAGCTTTACTTGTAAAATCCATGGAGCGCTACATCTGTGACGCTTCATTTTGGCCAGCCTGGTGAAAACTGGAATTGCAAAACCGCCATCCCTTTGCCTCACACGGTTGATATTCCTCCCCATACCTCTTGCAGATAGGCCAGTCCCTCAGTGTCTTCTTGTATCCTAAATAAGAATACATTTCTTTTCAGTAAATTGTTCCTGAATCATGTCATCCTGCTCTTGCCCTCCTTTGGGAAAAGCATGGAAAGCCTTAGCTTCGTACCTCATGTCATTCAACAACAAGCAAGCCCCCCCCCCTTCCCACTGTCGCTCACTTGGTCTCATTACAGTGCAGCAGAGACAGTAGCGCAGATGTCGTGGCTCCTGTAATTACATCTCAGAGAGCTGAGGTGCCACGTTTGTGTTACCTCGTTGTTTACCGGAAGCCGCTGTCATCAGCTCTCCAACCCGGGAATTCGCTTGGCATTCATTCCAAAGCATTGTTGTCTGCTGAGGTTTTTAAGGCACAAGATGGGGGTCTTTCATTAGCAAGTTAAGTAGTGCATTTGTATGCATAAACTTAGCTCTGAGCGAACGAGCCGCGCTGTCTGAGAAGTGATAAGGGAGGCAGTGTTTTTAGCTGATGAGATGAAATTGCCCCTTGAAGAGCTGTAAATGAGATGTGTGCATGCTGTTTGCAATTTCTCATCCTGGTTTTCATGCATGTCTTTTGTATGCAGCTCAGCAAGCTTTTGCAGCTCCTGCAGCATGCTCTTCCTCATGCATTTTGCTTCCTTTCTTAACTTTTCTTCATTCACCTATAATTTCAACTTTCAGCTCAACCCAAAAGGCTTAGCTAACAAAGCCTATGCTAACTGCCTGTACTTTACTCTTCAGTTGCCAGTGATGGTGTGTCTGACCAGTAAAGTCTGCACTGTCCAGCACAGCAGAACTAATCCCACCGCTTTGTAGCAAGACTTGTTTTGCACTCGTTCTGAGAGCAAATGCTGCCACGTCTTTTACAACTGCACCCATTTCGTATCAGCGCGTGCATCTCTGCAGTCTCCCTCAAAAGCATTATTCGTGAAATTTAAAAATTTCATGGTGTTTCTCTTTCACAACCGTTTTTTTACAAGGTAGATAGATTCTTGACTTTGTGTAGGAAGAGCTGAAACATTTATTATGAAGAAAAACGATGTGGGGAAAAAAGGGCGTATTTCATTGTCTGGCGAAGGAGCTTGCAATCTATTTTCTTTCTCTCTGTTCTCATGCTCCTACACATCAGCCTCTTTTACATTGACCTTGGGTCTCCTTTTTTTAAGCTCTCAACTAAGTTACCCCAGCAACAACACAGGAACAGGACAACTTCAAATATGACTGTGCATATGTGTTGTTGTACAGAAAGCACTCTCTGAGCTTTGTCTCTCAGGATTGCTGTTTACTGCACATGACTCATGCAGTGCTTATTTACATGTTACAGCTGCTGCTGTAGGGCTGTAAGTAAGATTTAATCTCCTTACATACCTTTCACAAATGTCTGACAAATGAAGGAACATACTGTTACTTAATTACTTTTCACTGTTTTATTGTTTACTTGTGCCAGTATCTAAGTTTAGCATTAATAATGAAGAAGGTTAATTGGCATCAGGTGCATCTGAAGTCACAAGTGCAGTTAATTGGCTTCCCTCAAACTTGATTTTACCATCACAGTATATCAGCAAATATGTAAGCTTTTTACCTGATTTATATAATCCTTTTGGGAACTTTTAGGGCATTGAAAGAGAATAATAATGACTAATAATGGTTGTCACAGTTTATTTGAAGATTACTATTCGCTTTCTTATTAACTCTGCACCTCAAATTGATGGAGACCCAAGCAAAGTTCTGTAAATCTTCCAATTAATAAATAAATAAATAAGAAGCAAACTTGTGTATTTCTAATGCATGGTGGATCTCCTTCAGTGTGCTGTGTTTTCTTGAGATTGAGGTTCTAATTATGCCGGGTGGTGTTGGCACATGAGTTTCAAAAGATTTGATGGCATTCATAAGGTTTTTCTCTGTAAATACATATATTTTTGAAAAGTAGTTTGTAATGAATAAATAACAGAGTAATAATATTCAGCTGCCTCTCCAGTGAGTCTGTCCTCTTCTGGATGGACTCTAGAGCAGAACAATTTCAATTCAGTTTTATTTACATAGTGCCAAATCACAACAACAGTTGCCTCAAGATGCCTTATAATTTAAGGTATAGACCCTACAATAACCCAACAATCAAAATACTCCTTTTGAGCAAGCTCTTTGCGACAGTGGGATGGAAAAACTCCCTTTTAACAGGAAGAAACCTGTGGTGGAACCAGGCCGAGGGAGGAGTAGCCATCTGCTGCTGCTCCTTCCTGGTTGTCGACTTGTCATTGACAAGCTACCAGTCAACGAGAATACCCTGAGATAATGTAACTTTCTGACACTAATAATGAACATAATTACAGTAAAGAGTAATTAAAGGTAGCTTACAGTTTTTTCAATATAACCTGAAATGACAAGCCCATAAAACACTCAGGAAGGTGTTAACTGAGTCCAGAGAGTGAGGAAGCTGATCGCCATTTTCCAATAGTAGTCATTGTAGCCCTGTGCTGGCGCCCCCTGCTGGTCATTAAAATAGGCAGGCTTAAGACACTTCTACACTTTCAGTTTTTGTGATCTAGAAACTGTTTTCATTTTTTATGCTTTCTATGGAAGTGATCTAAAATAGTGAGAACAATTACAAAGAGAGTGGCCAAATTTTAAATTTTAAATGAGTGTGTTTTTTTTTTTTGTTTTGCATTTTTCCCCCCCTGTAGAAGTGTGTTCACATGCCCCACTATATTTACTCACCTTTGCCTGTGCTGTCATTTGCTGCTGAGCAGATGGTGTATAGGGAGACTTTTTAGAGCGGTTTTCCTGCCAACAGTTGCCCCCTCTGAGGTATACTCACCTCCCATGTAGTTTTATTTTAGATTTATTAAATCAGCATTTCATCTATTTTCATTAATGCTACAAGATTGCACTTGAGTTACGAGTGTTTTGGTCTCCCCTGGGTTTTCAGGTTTCATATTGTAACATCAGACTAGACACTGCCACCCATCCTTTTGTTTCACTCAAGTCCTTGTTGCCTGTTTTCCATGTAAGCCCTAAAGACAGAGTAGAAGCACGGAGAAGGGTGTTATATCCTTTGTTTTTGCAAACTAATATGCCGCTCGAGTAGTTACAGAGACGAAACGGAGTGCAGGATCATCTTTGTTTTTCCTGAACAGCAGTTTCTCTCCAAGCTGCTGGTAATGAGCTCGGCACTTCGATTGCACCTTCTCAGCTGAAATGGCGCCACCAAATCTCCCATTCCGCTCTACCAACGTGTCCTCCAGCATCCCTCCCCCTCCCTCAGCCCATTCATCACACTGAAAATGGCTCTCTCACTGGCGGAGCTCATCTCCAACAGGTCGAAAGAAGATTGATTTGTTTGTGTACAGAGGGATAGTGAAAAGGAAAAGACTGAGGTGGGAGCTGAGATAGACTGATGCCAAGCTGTGTCAGACAAGCACATAGACAGCCCAGCAGTATCAGTATGTATGTGTATGTGTGCGTGTGCTCAGCTCCAGCCCCCAGATATTTTAACTTCTTCTAGCATTTACTCAGCCTCAGCCCATGCTGTCTACCTTTCGAATGCAGCATATTTAAACTCCCCCGCACAATGTGACTAGAATAATAGCAGTGCCAGTATTTTGTCAGTTTGAGCTCAATAAAGATGTCTTGAGCCGAACATTTTGGACATGTTACCTTACGGGATGAAATGGTGACCCTTTTGAAGGTGCGTGCGTGCGTGCGTGCGTGCGTGCAGTCAAGTTTTTGGGGTAATGGCTGTCTCCTGAAGTATTCAATAAAACGCCTCGAATGTGATGCATGCTGTGAAAATGTCAGGCTGTCAAAAATATTTTTTTAGGTAAGCAGGATAGATGTTTTAATCATTTTTGTTTGGGTGAGCCACAGGGTATAGAGGTGTAAGTGGATATC
Source organism: Diplotaxodon limnothrissa (assembly GCF_057381915.1). Classification (NCBI taxonomy): domain Eukaryota; kingdom Metazoa; phylum Chordata; class Actinopteri; order Cichliformes; family Cichlidae; genus Diplotaxodon; species Diplotaxodon limnothrissa. Next base: position 25,840,187 of record NC_140612.1, read on the forward strand.
TTTTGCTGTGTTGTGTTTCCACACCTCAGGAACTTTCCCTGGGGACTGAAAACCTTTGAAAGAACTCTGTGTTTCTCCACAAAAAAAGTTCTCAGGAAAGTATTTTAGCTCCCAAAACTTACAGAAACCTACTGGTGCTGTGTTGCTCTTCGTCTCTGTTCGTGTGTTTCCTTTTAGGGGTCGCCATAGCAGATCATCTGCCTCCATCTTGCCCTATACTTAGCATCCTCTTCTGTCACACTAGCCCTCTGAATGCAGTCCTTAACTGCATCCATGAACTTCCTCTTTTCTTGGTACTCGGGAAGTAGGAAGGTTGGTGGTTCACTTCCCAGCACCGCTAGTCTGCATGCCGAATTATCCCTGGACAACACACTACCCATACATAATACCCAGAGTTTCCCCTGATGCATCCATTGAAGTGTGAATGTTAAACAAAGTGTTTAGGTATAGAATGTGTGTGATTGGCTGAATTAACCTTGTAGTTAAGAAAATGTGCTCAACATGCTTTGAGTGCTGAGTTAGAGTAGAAAAGCACGATATAAGAACCATTCCACTTACCATCCTGCCTGGCAGCTCCATCTTCAGCATCCTTTCTCTGCACAAGTCCAAAGCACCTCAGCCCTGCCTCTCCTCTAACTGTGTCTCCGGACCGCTCACCCTGAGCCGTCCCGCTGATATACTCATTTCAAATCTTGTCCCGTCTGTTAACTCTCAATGAAAGCTTGAACATCTTCAGCTCCACCTCCTGTCTTTCTGTCAGTGCCACTGTCTCAAGCTGTACGTCGCAGGTCTCTCTACTATCCTTCCACACCCACCGTCACAAATCCCCCCTTGACACTTGTCTCCACCCTGTCTGCACTCTCTTCCTCACTGGTGGAGGAAGAGAGTTGTCCTTTTGCACTGGTGGTGGGTTATTTGAACATTTATAATTTGAACATTTATAATTTCACTTGTTGCCGTCACACAGACACATCTGCCTGTGCTTTTAACCCTGCAGACTGTACATACTGTAACAGTAGACGCAACTTCTGTTTCTGAAAAGTGAAACTAATGTGGACGTGCTTGGAAACTTAAGAGAGAGCCTCCATGTTTCTCTGGGTTTATACGCATGCAGGGAGCAGGTTAATAAGGATGACAGGAAAAAAAAGAAAAAACATAACTGGATATTAGTGCAGGCACACTAAGGCTCATGTAACACCTCAGTAAACACATTTGAAATGAGTTTTACAGTTTCAGTTGCTAGTTTCAGCCATTAAATAAAACACGGTGTTCGTTTTGTACATCATGGTGTATTTGGAGTCAAATAGATGATAAAGCATGGAATTAAAACCTTTGTCTTATGTTGTCTGCAGACCAAAGCAAAGTTTTAATTACATACAGTGTCTACTGCAAAGCAAAGATACTATCGGCCCAACTTCATTCACAATAGTGAGTACACATCCTCCTTCCCAGCTTCAGGGAGGAGCACAAAGTGTGAAGAAGTTGGTGCTCTAGCAATTCGACCTAGATGATTTTATCAGGGTAGTCATAAAAAATACATTGTAAGTACATCCACAACACTTACTTGATTGCAGCTTTTGTACTTTGAAAGGAAGTATATCTTTCTTTCCTATTGCATCAGATATTAATGGGTTGAAAAATGAGTGTGAGTAATGTTAGGTGAAACAGTTTAGCGTCTGGAGTAGCATGCAGTATCCTCAAAATATATCCAGCTTTTGTAAGTCAAAGTGCTCCGGTCAAGGTTTCAGAAGGGTTTTTTCACATATAGCAGACCACTGAGATCTGAAGGATGAAGAAAACCTTGGAGATTTTAGTAAAGCTCTGAATCAGCTGTTGGAAAATTTCTCATCTTGCCTCACGTGGAAATACAAGCACCCGTGTTTTAGTGATGGAAGCAATTATTGAGAAATCTTTGCTTTATAAATCTTTGATTTCACGGCTGAAAGCGGCACAGCCACTTCTGATTTCCTGTATGGCTTGTTTAATGCTGAGGTCCAATTATAATGTCTCTTTTCATTTGAGTGTTGAATTTACTGGCTGTGCCTGGATCGCCGCCAGCGAGCTCTGGCTCCTGCTGTAAACAGCCAGGTTTAAACACTCCACTCAAGCTGACATGGTTCAATAGCTGTGTTGAGCCCTAATCGACGTGCAATCCAGTAGAGCTTGTAAACGACCCTTACTGCATCCTCCTGGTTCAGACTGAAATTCTGATATTGGCTGATTGTCGGTATTGGTTTAATATTCAAAGCGAAAAGAAGAATATTATTGGAATCTATTATGATTACATGCGATCAGCTGTTTTTTATCATCTAACTTTGTAATAATTCTGCGTTTCTGTTCAATTATTTATTTATTTTGCACAGAAAAGTTAACTTCTGTTTTTCACAACATACTAAATGACATAAAACATTAGAGCATTAGAAGAGTATCAGCACGGATCTTGAAACACCAAATGGTGCATACTCTCATCTCTTAGTCCGATTAAAAGTGTGTGGATTTTGCAGTGCAAGGTGTAACGGTCAGCAGAACTGAAGAGAAATCAAATGGGGTTGACTGGTCAACAGGTGATGTCTCATCACACTATTGTAGCTGTTCTCTATTGTGCCGTCGTTGTCTCCAAACGATGACAGCAGTCACTCTCAGACATGTTGGGAAAGGTGTTTAAATAACTGCCATCTGATTTATAAATGCTAACACGTTAAAATCAGTTACCAGGTGGGTCAACCTGAATCCCCCCCTGTAAGGTGTAATACTTAAAAAAAATAAATCATTGGCAGTGAGTGCTGTTACCCGCTGTCAGTGATGGGTTTTGAACCCTGCAGAGAGTGGCTAACTTGTCACTGATGAGCGAGGTTGCCAGTTCAGAGGCCACAGGGGTTGTGTTATGTGTTCCGCCAAAGATCCCCCGACACCCTCCCCCTCCTTTGCTCCATCATAATTTGCTAACTTAATCCCCCCCCTCTCAACCAACTGCAGCCTCCTCCCTTTGAAACCTGCTGTGCTGGATGTTGGAAGCGGCTCTGTCTGCCTGCACCTGTTTCGATTAGTAGCAGAGGGAACTTTATTATATACTAGATCAAATTCACATCTCAGAAAGATACAGAGCTACTTTTGTCCTGATCCATGCCAGTGTGTCATGTTTCAACATTCCCCCAAGATCTTCTAGAGCTACGTTGTGATGTGAAAAAACGGGTTCAGGGATTCAGATGAGCTGCAGAAGCTTCCATCTGAAGCAATTAGGGTCAACAGCCTGTGTTTGGAGTTGATGGGGTTTGTGGACACTTGTAAAACCACATGTAAGGTTTTCTTTTCTGCTGACCTTGCGAACCCAGACCTTGCAGTGGTAAGGATTGGTGGCTCTCAGTCTCCGTAGGAAATGCAGGCATTGTATTGTCTTTAGGGGGGAGCTGGTGATGGCAGACCAATTGAGATCTTTGGGGATGTGCATGCCAACATATTTACTTCTATCTCTCTGAACGTCTTGTGAGATGATTCACATTATTCCAACGATGAACAGCTGACTGTAATGTAAGACTTGCTGCAGGACCCTAGCCAAGGTTATGTGACTGGTGTCATGTAAACATGAACATGAATGCAGCTTTTGCATGCTCAGTCTTGTTGTTCACATGTCATAGAGTCACACGGTGCATTTTGATGAGATGTGCTGAATGTAAACAGAATTTTGCTTGTTTACAAGAAAACACCACGGGGCACCATTACCTCTGGATGTAAAGTCATTTTGGCGAAGAGGTTCCCGCTCCCGCCCAGTCTTTCATGTTCATTCACACAGGTGTGTAACTAGGGCTGCTCAATTAATCTAATTTTAATCACGATTACGATCTGGGCTTTCAACGATCATTAAAAATGACTGAGCCGATTATTAGCCACTCCCTCATTTATCCGCGACACCTTAAAGGCCGGTCCGTGAAAATATTGTCGGGCATAAACCATCCGTGGCGCAAAAAAGGTTGGAGACCGCTGATTAAGAGGACCCGAGGGAAGCTCGGAAAGCTAAGCAGAAGTTATTTGGAGAGGAGAGTGACTGCCGCTGGTTGAAAAGAGGTAAAAAAAACTTCAGTGGTGTTGCACACTATTTTATATTATTTTTTAAAGTCATTGTTAACCCTTTAAAGCCGGTCAGAGCAGCACGCTCCGTTTTGTGTAACTATTTTTAAATCCCTGTAGAACCTGAACCGTGTAAGCTAGCGCAATAATTTGTTTTGCATATGAAACCGGAGGAGTTGTACTTACATCTTATGCCATCAGCTTGTCCTCGGCCACGGTTTCCTTCCACATATAGCTTTGCAAAAATTGCATAAAAAGCGCTTGCAGGAACAAAAACATAATATTCCAGAAACACGCTTTGCCGTTCCTATCAGCTGTTCGTAACACTTCGCACAGTGAAACAGACGTCAGCGCGAACTGTCGCATGTCCGCCATTTCCTGGCCGAAACCGGAAGTGACGTCATTTTCGCGGAAATGTAGTTTTTTACTTGTAGGCCTTAAAAGCCTATACTGGTCATATTTGACTTTTCTGAATAGTTTCTGGGATGCTTAGAACTCGAATTGCACTGCTGGAAATAGTTTATTTTGATGCACCTGCTGTTTTCTTTGCAAATTTGCATCATAGGATTGTTTTTTTTTTGTTTTTCCTGCAGTATATAAAAATTGCTGTATCTCCAAAATAAAACTATGAAGACACTCACAATAAGTTTCCTGTTGTTGTAAACTATTTTTTGCAACTTTTTTGTATTTAAAGTTTTGAGGGATAAACCTCTTAAATTTCTCCAAGTAGAAATATATGTAAACAAAACAAAAACGATTTTCAATTTTTTTGTAGTTTATTGCACTTTTTTGCAATTAATGTAGTTACTATGGACTTAATGCATACATATTATTAAAATATGGGCTATAACAGTTATTTAGCAACTTGAAATACTCCCACAAATGGCACTACAACATGTAAAAAAATAATATAAGCTCTGGTGGACTTGGTTCTATAGTAGGTCTTAAAGGGTTAAATAAATATCGTCAAATAATCGAGATCTCAATTTCAGTGAAAATAATCGTGATTATCATTTTTGCCATAATCGAGCAGCCCTATGTGTAACCCATGCGAAGTCCTCTGTTAATGTAGTTTTCCCTCTGGCTTTAATGAGGGGGTGTGTCTGATTTTGTCATTTGCATAGCGGGCCTGCAGATTTGAATATTTTGCCATTTTCCTTTTGCTCCCTCAGAAGACGAGACATTTCTGCCACCAGCTCTACCCTCCTCCCCCGCTCAAGACATGATCCGATTTGGTTTTAGAGTACCTGTCTGCATTCATTTGCATGTTAACGACCATCAAATATGTATGATACGAGCATCATATTTATACCACGTGCACTTCCTATAGAGTAGGCTCATTACCTTGTGAAGCAGCTTGTGCATCCATTTACATATTCGTCATGGGAAATATGAGGCATTTTAGCAACCCCTTATTTGTAAAGTGGTCCAATAAGCCCAGGCTCTGGTTGGCACTAAAATGCCAAATTTAAATGGGACCTAATATATTCTTGGACTCTACTAGAGTAGCTTTGCTTGATTAACTGTTTAAATAATACTGGGCTTTGGTACTGTCCGCAGCTCCATCCACTGTCAGACGAAGCGGTTTGAGGTCCTTTCCTTTTAGCTGCTCAATCGATGTAGAAAGCCAACCTCCTTGTGGCTAGGCAAAATTGTTGGTTGGCTGGTGATTGGTCACCAAGATGTTGAGCATGCAGCACCCAAAAGCTCCTGGGCAATCACTTTCAATAGCGTGGTGACTGCACAGGTTGCGGTTCGAGATTAGGGAGGGTTTGCAAATAATCTCCATCTTATTTATAAATGCTGGCAGATTCCCAACACATTACAATCAGTCTGTGCAGTCGGTACTGATGAGTGCAACTCATCTGCAGTCTGCTTCATGGAAAAATTGGACTTGACTCGAATGGAAGTATTGTGCAAGATTTCCGAGTGCTAATGTAATTTTGTCGTTAAATTACTGTCCTGATCGCAAATGGTCACGCTGCAGTCTCCAGCCACTATATTCCCTTGTGTGACTATAGCACTAGCAAACTTTGTTCTGATTGGCTGCCCCTCACAAACAGATTTGCAGTTGGAAGTGTATGAAAAAACTATGTAGAACATTTTCCAAAACTCTAAGTGTGTGTGTGTCTGCCTGTATGACTGGGGGGAAAAAGAGAAAATATAATAAGTTCCTTAAACTTCTGTAAGATTATTCTTGCCCTTTGTGCAAATAGCATGTATAAAGAGATAAAATAAAAATAAAAAACATTTACATGGACGGATGAAAATGATAGAAATAACTGTGTTGTCTGTTACCTGTTGTGTGCATTTTTACTGAAACACGAGCTGAACTTAAGCAAATTCTCTGCCAGTGAGAATGAAGACACGAAGGCGGACTTTGTTCTTGTATTTATGCCGGGAGACTGATGTTCAACCACCAACTTAAAAGGGAGGACTGTTTCTGCACAGATGCTGGGCTTGCCTGCTGCTGTGTGATTTCTGATGTAATCTTCCCCACTGAGCTGGATTGATTCTGTTATTCCTTCGGTGAGTGGGCTAACAGGCCTGCCAGGCAAGTCTTTGCCGTTAATGGAGCATAGTTGTGTGGTGGAGTCGGGGAGAGCCCATAGGAGCTGTCATACTTTAGTTCAATGTAGGTTAACGCTGCTCACAGAGGCAACACAACGCCACACGGACTCTTTTGATCAGTGCCCCATGAAAGGGTTTTCATATAGGACAGTAAAACAGTTACATTACACCACATATCCAGAACTCTTGTGGTTTGGCTAAAACTTTGTGCCTCACTCATGAATTTTTCATGAATCCTTGTGTTTCTTTGTATCCTGTTAGAAACTGGCTCAGCTATTACTTCCAGTTGTATCGGTCTGGGAAACTCACTCACGCCACCTGCAGGCCAAGCTGGCAAACCGGTTCCAGGTTACAATGGTAAGAAATGACCTCTTTGTATTCAGTGTGTTACCCCCACGATTACAGCGTGAGGGATATCAGGGCAAAAGTGTGTCTTCTGATTGTAATTCCCTGTCTTACGTTTAAGCTTTTTGCGCTTCCAGTTTGCCAGCGGGGGGATAGAACCACCTCTGAATTTGAAATGCACTCTTTTCCCTTTCCTCTAGTCACAGTGATCGATGATAACATGCAGGAGGTGAAGCCAAGAAGCCTGGGAAATATTGTGGTGAGGTAAGCCAGGTGCATATGTTCACAGCAACGTGAGTGGCTTAGTTATCGCTTCATCTTTCTTTCTTCTGGGCCTCTTGGACACGGACATTAAAGATATTATATATTTGCTCTTTGTACACAAGTGAAATGTGGACTTTGAATCTTTTAGTCATTAAGGGTAATTATTCACCCCCCCCCGTCTGCATTAAAAACTGCCTTAATTCTTCATTCTTCATGGCATCGATTCAGTAATGTCCTGGAAACATTCCTCAGAGATTTTAGTCCATATTGGTACGATAGCATCTCACAGTTGCTGCTGATTTGTTGGCTGCACATCCATATATCCCATTCCAACAAATACTAAAAGTGCTCTATCGTACTGAGATCTGGTGACTGTGGAGGCCATTTGAGTACATTGAACTTATTGTCATGCTTACAAAATCAGTTTGAGATAATTTAAGCTTTGTGATGCAGCACGTTATCCTGCATCAGCCATCAGAAAATGGCGCCATCAGACTGTGGCGATAATGGGACGGACACAGTCAGCATAAGTACTCAGGTAGGCCGTGACATTTAAATAATGCTCAAATGGTACTAAAGGGTTCAAAGTGTGCCAAGAAAAGATCCCTAACATCATTACACCATCAGCGTCGACCTGAATCATTGATACACAACAGGATGGATCCACGCTTTTGTGCTTGTTGTTTAAACTAAATTTCCACCCATCCATCTAAATGTTGCAGCAGAGCCATGTTGGCAGCAACAACCATGCCACATTCAAAGCCACTTTTCTTCACTATTTTAAGACTCTCTTTGAATTTCGGCAGATTGTGCTGACCATGTCTGCATGCCTAAATCCTCTGAGTTTCTACTATGTGATTGGCTGACTTACTGTTGTTTAAAATGTTATTAAAAATCTGTAAAATGTAAATTCTTTCAACACCATAATGGAATTTGTTTGTTACAGGATTGTTGCATAAATTTAAATGTTCTGCTTGTAGTGAATAAACCCATGCAGAGGGTTGTTTAGTTTAAAACCTGGGAAATTGGGCCATTTGCTCAAGAACTGGGTCTTTCCTGTCTCCTTTTAAACAAACGCTGAGTTTTATTGTAGGACGAGCCCTTTACTGCCCTTTAACGTTGGATACACTGACTCTCTGAGTTTAAACAATAAATCATTAATTTATCTAGGTAATTTATCTGTGTTGCTATATAGAAGCTTTCATGAATCGGACTTTTTCATACAATTATCTGAATTAATTTTGTACTTCTTCTTTAAGATTGCCTTTACCACCTGGGGCAGCATTGTTTTTATGGCAGAATCAAGATCTGTTCAAGAAACTCTACTTCACAAAGTTTCCAGTAAGCTGTTTCATAATTACTTTAGAAATTCTCGCTGGTCATCGAGTCATTGGGATTAATTTATATGTGACTGTCGGTATAGTGCAAAAGACTATTTCCCTTTTTTAAATAGTCAAATTAGTCACAAAAGAGCAGAATAATAAAGACAATAAAGAATTCTCCTTCAGCACCCCTGACTAATTCAGTGATTCTTGAACCTTTTCCAGGATTAATCATTTAAAAAGCTTAAAAAGATTTAAAACCTGTATTTATTTGAACAGTTTAAGCAAAACACCCACCCAAACTCCACAGTGAATTTTAGTAAAACAAAAAAGTCAGTTGTTTGTTTATTAAAACAAAACAATTGTTCCTGTATTATCCACACCCCAGCTGCAGAGGCTTTGTGGACCACAGTTTGACAAGCCGAAATAATATAGGAAGAGGTGTCCCTCTAGTGTTAGACATGTTGCATTGCAGATCAACTTTAGGTATTTGTAGCCCTTAAACATGAGTGATGTTTAAACTGTCTGGATGAATTGACTTTAAGCTGCTCTTTTAATCTGATCCAAATGTGACTTAAGGGATTCTACGACACCATGGATGCTGGTTTTATGGATGAGGAGGGCTTCCTTTACGTCATGTCCCGGTCTGATGATGTCATCAACGTGGCAGGCCACAGGCTCTCTGCTGGAGCACTGGAGGAGGTATCAGAGCAGTTACAGGTGTTGATGAAGAGGATGCGAATGTTTCTCTGAGGGTTATAATTTGTGTTTTTTTTTAACAGTCAGTGCTGCAGCACGCTGCAGTGGGAGACTGTGCTGTGGTAGGGCAAGAAGACTCTCTGAAGGGTCATGTTCCTTTGGCTCTGTGTGTGCTCAAGAATGGTGAGGAATACTCACTGGGTGTCATAATTTTGCAAGGAATTTAGGGCATAAAATAAAACTACCCGGCGGTATTAACGTTTTATGCTTTGCGCTACACGTCTCAGGTGTGCAGAAAACGGAAGAGGAGATCGTGAATGAGATTGTGAAACTTGTGAGAGACACCGTCGGTCCAGTGGCTGCCTTTAAGAAAGTGCTCTTTGTCCGCGGGTTGCCAAAGACACGTTCTGGAAAGATTCCTCGCTCCTCTTTATCCAATCTGGTCAATGGCAAGCCCTACAAGGTAAGACTCAGCTGTTAAGGACACATGTAGTGCATTATTATCATCAAACACAAGTAGATGCTGAAGGATAAAATCTCTGAATGAAATTTTTTTTTGCTTTTGCAAAGGCTTTACAGCAACTCTGGAGATGGTAATGCTAATTTTGCTACTTAGAATTTGAGCGACGATGGTGCATTAGTAAACCACACACTCACTCAAAACAAAATTGTGGCTCTTTTGAGTTTTCAGTCTCAGTAGTCTCCAGGAGAGAATAACTTGAGAATATCTCCTCATATGGTGGATTTGTCAACAAAATTTTCAGCTGCACAAAATGTTTCAGTGTGACAAGGATTCCTGCATTGATTCCTCAGAAAACATTCTGTTTGTTGTTGTTTTCATGCATTGTGCCTTCACTGTGCAGGAGGAAGAACACACAGCGCCCACTCTCTCGCTGTGAAATTTCTGGACTATTACTTGTGCTATTTATCACCATCAAAGTTGTGCTTTGGACTAGAAACCTGGCAGCTTCAAGACCATTAATATCAAAATAATAATATCAAAAATGTCTTCAAAGGGGGGAAAAAACTGGGGACTAAGTGGGTGTATTGCAAAGATCAGACCAAGAAGAGAGCGTGCATCTGAAAAAGGTAGAAAAAAGAACACAAGGGTAACAGCAAAAGACCCGCAGGAATCTTTAACTTGCTAAAAATACTCATTAATGTGCCCATCATAAGGAAATGTCTACTGACTTATCAAAATAAAAGCAAAAACTCCAAAAATAAATATATTAAAAGAAAAAAGAATAAATGAACCACTTAAAAGGTAGTTTCAAAATTCTTATACGTTTTTTTTCCCATGTGTTAAGGTTCAAAATACAATGTAAGGTCAAAAAATTCAATTTATATTTAATGCAAAGCTGGTTATATACTTCTAATGAACTAATAATGCCATATTAAAATAATGAATGAAAATGAGAAAAACATCCCCTCCTTATTTTACAATTCCCTCTGTTGACCTCTGGAGAATCCAGAGGTCACAAACAGTCGTTTCCCCCCTTGGCCTACACATTCAGTTCTACATGCATCATTGGCATCATGGACATTGGAGTAAGGACTCCAGGGTCCACTGCCCTCACAGACATACCTTTTAAACATTCTTCTGGCACAAGGGATGAGACAACAACAACAAATAACCATAATACCCACCACAACAGACAAAGAAAACATGACCGAAGCGATAACCCCCTTCCACCGTCCGAACACTGAGGTCAGCCAGCCTTCCAACGGACTATCAACACCGGAGTGATCATGCATAGTTTCAGAAAGGCTCTTTAGGCCCTCCAGAGCCTTGGTTACCGACACATTTGGAGCAGTCTTGTTTGGAATAAAATTACAACACTGATCGGCCAATATAGAACAAACGCCCCCTTTTTTCCGCTAACAACATCAAGGGCCATTCTATTCTGCACTCCCATTAACGAGGTCGGACCCACCTGCTCCGCCAACCCCTCCATGCCGTCTCTGGTGAGGTTAGAGAGCCTCAGTACATTATAGTGAACATAATTGATCCTATCTACGTTCTTGCGTTCTTAACCCTTTTGGATCAACCCCCGCTATTTCCACCCCCAGAACCAAATACATAGATTGTTTGCGATGCCAATTCCCCAATGATAAGGTTAACGCGTTTCCAGAGGGGCTAAAATCCCTCTGTAGTTTAAGCTCGTTTTCTGATCCTAGTTCTAACGGTTCCCAATTTTGCCCAGTGTAACCCCTTACCTGGTCCCAATTACGGCACCAGCTGTCATATGGACGATTTCCCCTCTCGCAGTGCGTACTCACTGAATAATCCCAACAGAGCCACACATTATATCCCCTCCAGGCACTGCCGACGTCCCTACAATTAACAACATCACACAGATCAAACATAAAAGAAATTGTGGGGCCAATAACATAATCTAATTCTAAACCACCATATGTGCTGAGACACTCATCCTTTTTACCAGAGACCTCGCGCTTCACTCTTGCCCGCAGCTTTAAATCACTATAGATCACGCGTGATGTAATTGGTGTATCAAACAACGCCGGACTGGCATGGCCTCCGTGCTCAGACTGGTTTCCCGGGTCGGTCTGCAACAAACAAATCAAAAAACAAATAGCCATGATTAGCAACATAATTGACATAAACTCATAATAATTTTTAACATTGTGATGGCTTTTGAAACTCTTCTTTCATCACCAGTGTCTAATTGTTGTGATGGCATGGTGGTATGTGAATGTTATGGTGTAGTAAAAAGTTCAAAGCCCTTTATCAGAGCCTCTCTCTTGTTCTAGGTGTTCAGTGTGGTACCGCTCCTTTTCGTTGGCGCGGCGATCTCCTCCTAGGCTGCTCTTCTTTCTTCGACCTTCCGGGTAGACCACCGGTCGGCCCGTTGCACAGGTGTGAGGGTTTATTCTGCCTCTCAATTTCACCTGTGTTGGGTGGAGATTGATCCTTCCCCACCAAGCCCACTGCGTCCAGTGATACCAGGTGTCGCCTTTCCCCTTCAGTTGGACTGCTGTTGCCGTCCGAGCCGATACCTCGTATGGACCAATCCAGCGGGGTTCCTTCCACTTGCGTTTGATGACTCTCAGCCACACTGTTTTCGCGTCCGGGACCTCTCCTTCTCCTGTGGGCCCTTCACCAGCCGCCTGTTTTGTGAAACTGGACACAAGCGCCTTTAACTCGTTCCAGTAGTCTGCGTGGGACCGGTTCCCCTTTTTGTCCCGTTCAACCGAGCCCACCGTCCAAGGTGCCGGAAACTGTCTCCCTGTTTGCAGCTCAGGATGCCACCAATGACACAAGTTTCTCTCCATCTGGGCTATCCCCACGTGGGCGAGTCCGTGGGCTTCATCCACCTTCTGTTCTGCCATTTTGGCTGTCAGCACGGGGCGCCCGTCTGGCCCCCTCCACAAATTTCCATCCTGCCAGGCTCCTTTGTTTTTCCACACCCCCTTTTCCTCTGGGGATGCCTCCTCCTGGGCCTGTTTGACTTCCTCAATCAGGTCAACAGATATCTCCTCTTCTGGAGTTACCTGTATCATTTGTCTCCGTCCTTTGTAGCCTGCGGCCTCCTTCGCGGCTTCGTCTGCTCTCTGGTTTCCTTTTTCCACCATGCTGGTTCCTTGGGAGTGAGCTTTGCATTTTATAATACTCACCTCCTCTGGGTCAGCCAAGGCTTTTTCCAGTTCCTCCATTTCATGTTTGTGGGAAATAGGTGCATTGGTTGCTGTTCTGAATCCTGCTCTTTTCCACTGAGGCAGCTCCACTTGCGCTGCTCCAAACGCATATGCCGAATCGGTGTAGATGTTCACTCTCCTGTTCTTGGCTAGTCTCAAAGCTCGAGCTAGGGCTATCACTTCAGCTCTCTGGGCCGACTGCTTTCCCTCAATCCTTCCTGACTCTCTGACCTGATAATCTCCTTCTACTCTGCAAACCACCGCACACCCTGCTTTCAGTCCTCCTTCGTCTCGGTGGCAACATCCATCGGTGAACCAGTCCTCAGCTCCCGGTATGGGTTCGGCCTTCAGGTCCTCTCTAATCTTTTCCTCAATCTGTGCTCTTTTGGCGCAGTCATCAAATTTGGGGCCTCTAAGACTTTGCTCAGTCTCTGTTGTGCCCGTGGTGACATACAAAATGCTTGTGAATTCACGTATGCCACTATGCTATGTGTAGTAAGTATTTTTAGTGGGTGTTCTCTCACTACATGTGCTGTTTTTTTGGATAATTCTAGCGACCCCTGCTGCATGTTGTGTGCATGTAGGATGCTTTGCTTCTGTTGGATGTAGTTTTACACTTACATACATGAGCACATCTCTACCCCCCCCCCCCCCCCCCCCCCCTTTTTCTGAAACAACACTCCATTCACAATTGAGTTTGTTTCAGAAACATCCAATTAGAATGGCTCATCATAGTTGGGTGTGACTAAATCTTAGGCCCTTTATAAATCCTGTTTTACCCTAATAAATGCGACTTCAGCTTCAGGCGTCCAAGGCAGCTCAGCCTTAAGGTGTCGAACGCCAACTTGCTTCATTAGGCCCCTTAAAGGGGCAGTTTTACCTGCATAATCCAGAATGAACTGCCTGCTGTAACCTGTTAAACCAAGAAAAGAAAGCATTTCTCTCACAGTTCGCGGTTTTGGGTGTGTCAGAATTTGGTCTCTGTGTGTGTTCATCAAACCCACTGATTTGTGTGCGATTACCCGGCCCAAAAAGGTCACTTCAGGGCGAACTAACTGCAGCTTGTCTTTACTTACTTCAAAGCCGCATTCCGCCAACCTATTCAACACAACGAACGACGCCGCTGTACAATCCGCTGCTGACGGGGCTGCAATGAGAAGATCATCAACATATTGTATTAATGTACAATCATCAGGCAAATGACATGACGACAGGGCTTCTTTAAGCACCTTAATGAAAATGCCTGGAGAAAGTGCAAAGCCTTGTGGCAACCGTGTGTCTCCGAGTTGTTGGCCTCTGTATGTGAATGAAAAAATGTCTCTGAATGACTCATGCAGAGGAAGACAAAAGAATGCATTTGCCAGGTCAATGCACGTGAACCACTTTTGGCCACATGTGATAGCTGATAAAGCTGTGTACGGATTTGGTACTGGTGCAGTGGTAGAGAGTAATATTTCATTAATGGCTCTCAAATCATGTGTCATGCGGTATTTTCCTGTTCCATGTTTCTCCACTGGTAGAATTGGTGTGTTCCACAGTGAGTGAGAGGGCTCTAACACCCCGGCCCTTAACAGGCCTTCTATTGTTTCTGTAATTCCTTCCTCTGCTTCAGGTTTGTGTTTATACTGTGGTCTATTGATTGGTGTGTTTGATTTCAGCTGGAACAAGACAGGAGGACACTTAGCTAGGCCAACATCCGTGGGCCCTTTTGACCATAGACTGTCAGGCAGATTCGACAATCTAGCAACTGCATCAGAATGATCTACTCTCTCCTCACCATGTGTTTTTGAAATTTCTTTATGTTCCAAGATCACTGTGTCATCACAGGCACAAGTTATGTGATAGGTTTTACAATTTGGAGCATAAGATAAGTTAGGAATTTGGGTTCTTTGCCACCCTGTGTCGTCCAGTGCACGCCTGACCATTGGACCCAGATCACCTGCACCATGACCTTGGTGGACCGCCAATGTAATGTGAGGGGTTGAATTTTCTTCCACATTGTACCAAGGCAGTTGTTCATCAGTTAATTTCACAGCCGCGGCTACACCTTCTGGTCCGATGTAGATGTCATGTGTTTGCACATTCCACGTCTGATCCTCAAGATCAGACTGAAATAATTCACGATAGGTGTCGTCACTATCTTTATCATAAAACAAAGACACGTGGTAAGGTTCGCGCGGAGGGAGGTAAACTGCCAAGCTCATTATCCAGGGTCTCCACAGCTGAAATTGCCTCAGAACATCCTCTTTCACTAGTCTCCCCCAGTAGATGTCGGCTTTTGCTCTTTCACAGTCTTGAAGCAGATATTGAGTCTTTGAATTTGTTCCCAGGCACGGAAAATGCTGGCCCCCTGGCAGAGTCACAGATAATCCATCTGCTGAACATGTGATTGTGGCGCCCAACTTCACGAGCAGGTCCCTGCCCATGAGATTTACTGGCGCTTGCGATGACACCACATAGTTGTGTTTCAAAGTCTGCTTGCCCAGCTTTGTCAAAGCTGGGTCAGTCACTGGCAGAGTTGTTGGGATCCCGGAAATACACACCACGTTCGCTGTGTGGCAGGACAACTTTGCACTGTCTGGTGCTGCTCTCAAGGTTGAATAGGTTGCGCCAGTGTCCGCTAAGAAGGGTAATTCTGTCCCTTCCACAGTCATTAACAGCATGGGATCTGCCATTTCCATGCTGTTTTGTCCCTCCGGGTCCCTTCAGTACTGGTCCTCCCTCCAGTCAGCCACCGGATACTGCGCGGCTGGTGCTGCACTCGGGTTTGGGGCCTGATATGCTCCCCTATAGCCATCTCTTGCTCTCGGAGCTCCACGTGCCTGGGATTGGTAGCCTCTTCTTTGATTGTTCTGACGACGTTCTGGGCAATATTTGCTCCAATGACCCTCTGCTCCACAATTCCAACAGACATTCCAAGGCACACTGCTGAGATTCCCCGTGTCACGAGCTCTTAGTACTCCCTCCGCTGAGCCACCACGCCCTCTGTACGATCCACCGGTTCCCCAATTCCCTGTGGGTTGGTTCTGCCTTGGTGCATTGGCGGGCCATCCGTCATTAGTGCAGGGACCCGGGCCACTATCTGGCCATTCAGGCCCAGGACCAGGCTGGGTCGCAACTATCATCATTTTTTCTGTTTTTTCTTTTTCCTCTTTTTTCTTTTCGCAGGCTTTGTTTCTGGCCTCCGCCAACTGTAGTTTGAGTAGAGACGCTTGTGCCTCCTCCAACTCTTTTTTTCTGCTTGTTCGCCCTGTCCTGCTCCAGCTGTAAACGATGTGAGACGTGTCTTTCCCACTGCACCGAATCTGCTACGGCAAAATCTGGGTTTTTCTGTAGATCTTCTATGACCTGATTTGGCAGCCCTGCCAGCACCGCTGAGCGAAACCACGCCCGATGCTCACCTTCCCTACCCGGATGGGTACCTGTTTCTAACAACCACTGATCTCTGGCTTTTTCTAAAAACTCTCTAGGTGTGTTTTGGGGGTCCCAAGTTATTTTAGGTATGGCTCCTGTGTTAGGGGTTGGGTACTTTTCACGGACTGCGTCAGACAAAGCACATTGCACTTCATGATAAGGCAAATCATTTGCATAGCGAGTTGTGCGAGCTATGGCCTCTACATCTGCTAGCCCACCACCGAGCATACACCGCGCAGAAATGGCGCGAAAATCACCAATCGCAAGCTCTTCTCCTTCTGTTAGCCTGCCTAATTCACGCAACCACCTTGCTCCTCCTCCAGTTATAGGTGGAAGCTGTTTAACCAATGCCTCCAAATCTCTTACTTTGTATGCACGGTACACTGGTTCATTTTTTGCACCAGCCACTAAAGGCAAATTATAATGAGTGCCCGCAGCTTTTTCTGCTTTGGTCACAGTTTTACACTGTCCCAATTTTCCCTTGCCTTTTAAACTCTTAAAAATAGGCCTCCTCTGTCCCTGCTCTTTTTTCACCTGTCTCGACCTAAGATTCCTGGCTATACTTGGTTCTGACGCGACTCCTCCTCTGTCGTTATCTTCCTCCTCTGAGGTAGATGAATCATTGTCGCTCTCCTCTTCTGCCATGCTTTTGGTCATTTTGTCCTTTACGGTCTTCAGCGTATTTAATACTTCCAATAGCCCTTGCGGGTCTTCAAGCATTCGTCCGAATACTTCTCCTGCCCATGTGTCTGACTTGGCCATTGCTTTGGAGTGTTTTGACCTGCTGGTATGGGCCTGCTCTTCTCTTGCTGGTGTTGGAAGCTCGATGAAAGCCGGTTGTGCTATCCTTTCCACCGGTGAAATCATTTCCTCGTTTGTTGGGGTCCAATCCGCTTCTCCAGTCTGGTCTGGCAGGCTCTCTCTTGATGCTTCGGCTTCTGGCCTGTCTCCTCTCTCATGTGAACAGGAAGGCGAAGTCAAGCCTTCATCTGCGGCTAATGTTATCACTTTCCCTCCCCCACTCAGGGACTGACATTTAACTGTCATAGGCCCTTCGTTATGAAACACCAGTGGTGCCCTGGTGTATTCAACATCAGCTACTCCTCCTACAACCGCTGCCGTCTGTCCATCTGGGCCCTGAACTTGTCCTCCCCTTAGGGTCATTACAGGCATGACATGTTGTCGTCCTACAGCATTAGATGTTAATGTGGCCCAAGGAAGAATCTCTGCTGTGTGATACTTGTTAGCATCTCCTGGTTTTGGAATCCAGTTCTTCATTTGGTCTTCCAGCTTCTTATTTTGCTTTTTCAGTTGTTTCAAAGCCTCCACTATGCTTTCCATATCTTCTGTTTCAGCTGTGTCATCCTCCTCCATCCAGGAAGATGCTCCGTTCCACAAGAACATCCACTTGCAACACTTTGCATGTGTTTGCTGTAGTTTCTTGATTTGTTGGTTAATTCTCCAGTTAATTGAACGTTTCTCTGCCTCGGTTTGCAGTTGTTCCAGTTGCTGCTCACATCTCTCTCTTTCTATTTTGAGCACAAGACTTAGGGCTATTTTGTCATCCAGCCCTCTCTGTTGGGAAGCAATAAGCTTGCTTAGCTCAGCTTCCATTGCTTTGCATTCCTTCTCAGCTAATTTTGATGATCCAGGAGAAGCTAAACGAATGGCTCTTTTTAACTGTTCCTGCTGCTCCTTCAGAGGCTTATAGCCTCTGTGCCCAGTAGGTGTCATGCTCGGGCCGTCAGCCATTATCCTAGAACACAGGCTTACCTCCCTTTTTGTGACGTTATACGGCTCCTCCCTTTGGGTCAGCCCGCAGCGTCTGCCTGTTAAGTTTCACAATTACTTTCACTCCTCCAAGGGTCACTGTCTCCTTGTGATCTGCTTGGTAAGACACACAGCCAACGCAGTGTGTCAAGACTTAACCAAGCCTCTTTCAATATTCACTTATAATGACCACTTTTCACTCTGTAATATAAATGTTATAATATCATACACACTACATATTGACCTCGGGGCACAAAACAATAACACAGCTCGAATTCATTCACACAGCCTTAAATTTTTCTCAGAAAATTGCCCCAAAGCAATATCATGTTTGCTCACAAAGTGACAAATTCACCGTGTTCTATCGTAGCATAGGCAAAATGAGCCGCGTCTGTAGGCACCCAATTTGGATCATTTTCATTCTCAGTTATCTGCTTTAAGCCTCGAAATAGGAGAAGACAACGTTGCACATAGGTATTTAATTCATGCACCTCAATCTCAGACCACACTGTCATCTCATAAGGTGCATCACCTTCATGTGCGACAACGTGACACTCACAGCTGACCCCCAGCAAACCCTCCATTTCAGTAATTTTTATACAACAAGTGACAGAATGCAGCGCTGCCATGTTTGCTTATATTTTATATAAATAGGAAATTATCTGTGTTAAATGGGACTGTTTAATGCATGGGACACAATATAATCATTTATTGTTGAAGGGACAAATGTCAAAGGGGTTCTAACAGGTCCACTTTATTGCGTGCTCATAAATTTTGTTATCTGGGTCACTCACTCAATATGCTTTATTGTTTGAAGTTATTAATTATGTCACGCTTATTAGTGGCTCATATTTATTTACGGCCTATGTTTGAACTTGACTACAAAGGCAGAGCATCATTTCATCCTTTCAGGGTGAAACACTCCACTTTCTCTGTGTCATGGCAGCTCAGAAAACTTCATGAACTTTACTTGCTCAAAATATAGCTTAAAATCAGTTATGCTATCAGTATAAAATGTTTAGGATTTAATTAAATTATTTTCAACTGACTTACAGCAACTTGCTCTGATCTAGGAACACTCTCTTATCCTCCTCAAAAACTGAAGTTACTCAGTCTTAAATGCTTTTTATATTACATAAATCAACTGTAATTAACTAATAACCTTCTAGTGATTCAGACTTGGTTTAAAACATTCAAAAGCCTTCTAGGGACCTATTCTAATCATAACCTATGTGTGTGTAAGCTTGTTTGCATTTAGCCCTCTGCACTCAAGGCATTTACTACACTTTATCAGTCCGGACAGTCACGCCGAACGAAGCTTCTGACCTTCAAAAGGCCGAGTGCCAACTCATTATAAGCACATTTGCAAGGTGTGTCTGAAAATTATTTAAACCACTCTTTTTAAATCAAAAACTATTTACATTGTTATAACATCAAAGCCAGCAGCTTATTTACAAGCTTTCAGCAATAAAAAGCCTTCTGCTTATAAGGCTCACACACTCTGGGCAGGAAGTGAAGAAGCTCCGTTCTCCTTCCTGCCACCAGCTCATTTGCATGTTCACATACCGTCTAAAAATAGCTCGCAGCGCTGCAGTGCGCTCTCGTCACACACAGGGTCACACAAAGCTCAGACAAAATTCTATTATTTTATATTACAAAAGACGTCTTATATTTACAATCACTGACAGGCCTGACAGATTCAGCACCTAACAAATTTCGACAAATTTAATATAACGGGTCTCACCGAAGAAAGATAACTTTTTTACGACCAATTGAACAGTATCTGTTACTTCTGGAACAGTTTCTGACCTAATTTCTAAAGAGCACCTACACAATTTCGACAAATTTAACCATAACGGGTCCAACCGAAGAAAGGTAACTTTTTTGTAATCAATTAAACAGTATCTGTTACTTCTGGAACAGTTTCTGACCTAATTTCTAAAATCCCTAACTCAATTTAACAGTATCCAAAAAAGCACATGACACCGTTTAAAACGGTGAGGAGACTCTAACTCCTAGCTTGATTCCGGGATGCCCTGTACCCCACAGTTAAGCCAAACTGAACTAACCCTGTTCGCCGACAGGTCAAGACCGCGCGTCCACGGCCAGGAGGGAGCGTAACCTCCGGGCTATGCGCTTCTTAGCAACTTCTGGTGCCGTCCTATAATAATTTGTAACAATTTGAAACAACAGTCAACACCCTAAAACAAGAGTCTGACTAAGGCAAGTGCCACCTAGAGGTCAATGGAGCCAACCCTCACTTATAATCACACAGGACCACACTTATAACCAATTTGGACTTTAACCAACAACATGACCAATTCCCTACCAAACTACCTGAGCCTTTAACTCAATATCCAGGGACTCAAACCCAACATTATTACGTTCATATTTCTTCAACTTCATTAAATACTCTTAAGCAACTTTAACTGCATAACACACGGTGATTCTCATCAAAATCAAAACAGACACCCACCAGCAACGTCAGTGAGTAGACTTTTAATTTAATGCAGCCCAATTTGGCACAATTTGGGAATCAACTCAACAGGCAGTGCCTTACCTTTTAGATGCACCCGGGAAGCTCACATCAGATCCCTGGTCCGTGCCTGTCCGCTCGACCACCTCAGACCGTCCACACCTCGCACATCCACCCCAATATCACAGGACGAGCCCCCAAAATGTTAAGGTTCAAAATATTGGGGATGGACACCAGAGGAAAAAACCCATAATAACAACACTGGTCCGGTCGGGTTGAGTCAAACGATGATTTAATGATCACACACGTGGGAGATGGACACTGTATGCAGACGGTCTCAGATCTCGTCTCAAAAAACACATCACCATAGTTTTATGAAATCAGGGTATTAGAACGCCCCTTCATGCGTAGTGACAGGTGCAATACAATCAATGTTGACAATTTTATTTAACACAAAGAATAACATTGTCTCCTTCCCGAGGGCAGACGCTGACTGCCCCCGTCTCCTGGAACCGTCTGTACCCTGCTAAGACACAACATGGCAGCTACAAGGACTCTTTCATTTACTCAGACCATCAGTGTGTATTGCTCTAAATCAAGTATATAATATTAAATGAATATTGCTGGATCAGCTACTTCTACTTAAAACATATTAAAACATGACTAAGCACAAAATCACCAAGAATAACATCTTATAAGTGCTGTGTAAGCGCGTGCGGCCTTCCAAGCTCAACGCCTTTGCCCTCCATAGATCAGCCAGACTCGCGCTGGCTGTAGCTTTTAACCTTTAATTAACTTGAGCACAACTCTAGAATAAGCGACAAACTGCAATGTGTATGGAATGATCATGGTTACATCTGCAATGGAAAATCATGTTATTATTCTGGTACCTGCAAGGAAAAAGATCAAACTGAAATTATAGCCATCACTGTAAATGCAAAATATAATGTAAGGTCAAAAACTTCAATTTATATTTAATGCAAAGCTGGTTATATACTTCTAATGAACTAATAATGCCATATTAAAATAATGAATGAAAATGAGAAAAACATCCCCTCCTTATTTTACACATGTTAAGATTTTTTTTTTTTTCCACAGATCTCTCCAACTATTGAGGACCCGGAGGTGTTTAAAGACATCGAGAAGCAAATAGAGAGAGCGTCCAGACACGGTGCAGCCTGAGTTCATCAGTGGGATGCCAACAGGACAGTCTAAGCAGTTTCTGGCAACACAAAAGTCACTCCATTAATAATAAGTGTGCAAAAATGCTCATGCTACGCACAAAGTGCTGCAAATGTGAGCACAATTTCTCAGTGAAATAAGAAACTTTTCTTGTTTTCTAAATTAAGAAAAGGTAGACATTGATGTCTAGCCTTTGGAAACCAGTCCAGATCCACACAAGTGGATTCATATTTCTATTTTGAATGGATCATACAGTTAGATCTAGAAATAACTGAATAATCATTTTTATGATTCTGGCTATCAGTCATGAAACAAAAGTAATGCAACTAAAGTGCAGACCTGTGTGTTTAATGCAAGGGAGTGAACAAAAACGTCATATGAAGCATTTAGCATTTGTTAATGTAGTCACTTTATGTTACTAACAAAGGCTAAATCCAAATGAATGAACAGCTTTAGCTGGAACGGCGTGTTGTTTGTTCTTGTTTTGATTTTTGGATACATTTTGGCTGCCGAGTTGGCATTTTGTGGTGCTTTTTCTCACAAAGGCATGACAAAAAGGGGAGCAATACCATAAAAGGGGGAAATATTTTTTACTACAGAACAAAAAGTAAATGACACACACACACAAAACAACAGCTTGTAAACAAGCCCCCTATACTGCTACTATATGTGTGTGTATAATTTTTTTTTAAAGTCCGTCCAATTAACGCACTTTCAGGCTGTGAGATCGAACTGAATGACTAACCCTGTGTTATCAGAATCAAATTATTAACATTTTGATGAATGTTATTATAGTTAAAACTACAACTAGAGGTGAAAAAGTTGACTGAAATTCAAAGCTAGACTTTTGAAAAAATAAAAGCTGAAATGATTGTGAACAAAAACATACAAATTTTCCTAAATCTTGCCCCGAGGATATGCCCTCCATACAAATTTAACACTGAAACTAATAGAAACTAACCTAAAACTAAACATTTTCAAACAATACAAATTAAATGAGAAAACCCAAACTAACTGGAAATCAAAAACAATTCCTGCAAAACAGGGTTACATTACAGAATACAGGTGCCATATTCATTATAACATAAAATTGTTCTGCCCTTTGTATATGTATTGAAAACAACATAATAATGTGAATGCAAAGTATGGCTTTGTTATTCATGAAAAATAATGAAGACTCATTGACAGTATTTTTCTTTTTTTTTTGTTGTTTTATTGACAATGAAAATTTGTTTGCTCACCACTGTTTCGACCAAAGTACAAGAAGTAGTAAAAAAAAATAAAAATAAAAAAAAGGGGGGAGGGGGGGGGGGACAGGACACAAAATAAAGCGATTTGTTGTTCGTGCAAATCGAAGAAATTAAAATGAAAAATTAAAAGCTTTTAAGACTTGATTTTGAGTCGTCCGTCGGAAATAACTAAAAGACAGATAACAGGGCAGCACGGCAGGTCACCCTGTGAAAACTGACAGAAAAAGCGTTAACGATTACACCAAATGTAAGTCACAGCAAGCAACAGGGTTTTTTTTTTGTTTGTTTGTTTTATCATTAAGTCACCTCACTTCAACATGGTCATATACACTCTACACACACTATGAGCTAAAGCAGTCTGTCTTTCAGTTATTTCATCTGTTTGTCTGAAAGGAGGGAGGAGGGGGGGAGAAGGCCAGCTCGGCTAAAAGTGTAGTTGTCCTTTTTGTGTAAATGCATCGCCTGACGAAACATACAGTACAACAAGTGACATGTTCTATGTATGACGCACTGCCTCTTCTTTTTTCCCCCCTTTGATCTCTGAGAGGAAGTTTTGTGCGACTTCAGAGAGCATCGGCGTCTCTTTTATTTTGTCCTTGGCTACTAAATAGTCCGTTGAGTTGATGCGTTTTTGTTTTTTATTTGTTTTTTGTTTTTTTTAAAGAAAGTGCTTGTCATGTTTTTCCTGCGTGTCGACACATCCCCTCAAAATGCTTTTTTTTAAAAATGAGTCCATAAGAAAGGATCACGTAGTTGCTAGAATGGGGACTAGAAGTTGTTTTTTTCCCCCACCACTAGAGGGTGTGTTTTGCCACAACATCCAGTCTCTTCCTCTCACTTTATGGTGCAGCACAGGATCATCATCGTCATAATTATCATTATCATCATCAGCAGCAGCACAATGAAAAAATAAAACCATATGTACAAAATGATCTAGAGGGATGGGGTAATATGTTAAGAGCAGCATATAGTAATCTATGGTCCACTAAATGAGGTGGCAGAGATGGTTTTTTTTTTGTTTGTTTTTTTTGCACAAACTGAATATCTTTTTATACATGTGTTTGTGTGTGTGCATATATATATATATTTATGTGTGTGCATATATATATATGTATATATTAAAAATGGCATATTTATATTAATTTACAGATAACCTACACATCTCCTGTAGAAGAAATACACAGTACATTATGCTTTGACAAGTAACTGTACATGTAAAAGGTAGAAATGGGACAGCCTGCAGGACAGTTTAGCACCGGCGTCTGGTGCCCACATTATAGGGGACGAAAAGGGGTTGTGGATGTGGGGGTGGTGTTAGAGAGGAGAGCAGGGCTTCTTGGCAGTGCGTGTCAGAATGGTTCACTCCTCAGCAGGTTTCACCCGTCCAGCAGCTCCACTAATTAGTCTCCTTTCAGAACTGCACCTTAAGGGGAAACAGTGAGTAAATTTTAATGAGAGAGCACTTAGTTATTTTTACCCCATTTTTCGATGTTTCGAGGTGAACCTTTGACCTTTCTTGTAGGTATCAGCTAAACAAGATGGATAAAGATGCTTTCAGATATATTTAGTGGCATCCTTATTTTAATGAATCAGCCTTTAAAAGAACTTTCAAAGGGACCTCTTAAAATCCCCCATATTTTCTGTTAAAATTGTAGATTCTTAAATATAGCCAATTTTTCATGAAATGAGTGTATGAAAGTAATCCCTGTGAGGCAAAAATTCATACTTCAGAGTGATCTAAATGCTCAATTTCAGATGGGGATAACAGATTAGAAAAACTAATGAGGTCAACTCAGGCACAGGAGCCCCAGGGGTATTTTCAGGTTTTTTCCAATTGGGAACAGATGAGAATTAATGGCAAGGCAAGGATTGCCCACAGGAAATCAGAATATTTGATCACCAATAAATACAGCGTAGGCTCATGTGCAGCCTGCTTTCGCCCTCTGGGGAAACCCTTGACAAGCCCCTCCTACAAATTCTGTAAAAAATTCTGTTTGACTATGTTCTCATTGGCTGCCCCTTGCAAACTAAAGGGGATAGGAGTTAAAGTCCAGCAAATAGAAATATGAAGCTAGAGCAGACTAGATTCACCACAGTGGACTGAGTCAGGTGCCCAAGATGCAGTTTTTTTTCCTCCCACGTTCTAACTGGCATACATATATAACCTGTATACAAAGAACCAGCACAAAAGTCCAATGACTGGGAATTTGGCTCTTGTTAATAAAACACGAGGCTCCCTGGAAACATAGTTTTCAGCTTTGAGAGGTAAATATTGATCATCTGGTACCAGCAGTTTCATAGAGCCTGATCTTATTTTATGCAGCCCCATTTACATATGTGACATAGCTGAGGTAACTAAGTTATGCATAATGATTAATTACTTCCCTGTCTGCTTAATGGATGGTGTTAAAGTCTTCTTCTACACATTTTTTTATGCACTCAGTTTATTGACAGGCTTCATTGCGTTCTTTCAGCTCAGCCACACAACTTCAACAACAGTGTTTTGGGCTGTAAGCTGTTCTAAAGTGCGGCTCAGCGCACAGCAGAGCCATAACTGAACACAGCAGCAGATAATGACAGGTCTGCTGCTGTATAGCGCCTATAAAACTCTTCACTCCCATCGGATGTTTTCATGCTTTACTGCTTTGCAACTTCAAACTGAGGAGGTTTAATGTTGCTACTAAACAAATCCCCCCAAAAAGTAAGTAGGTAAATATTTTATCAAGTTTTGCACCTTCAGTAAATACTGCTCCTGAAATGCAGAAGCCTGCAAAGGTATGCAAATGTCTTACTGTATCGTTCTGGTACAGTATCCCCAGTTTCTGAAATGCTCTGAACTTTGCATCATTTACTTTTTTTGCTGTGTAGGAGTATAACAAGCTGGTGAGAGCATTAGAAACTGCCTGCACAATGATCTTATTATAGTTATAACACAGCACCTTTTCCCTCATTGATTCAACCCCCTCTGCTGTGCTCTACCTTTCCCTACACACTTATTTCACTTTAACCTTAGTCCTTATTGCATGACTGAAATGCCTGAACTGGTACAGCCACAACAATAAAACCACCTTCCTAATCTTACAACAAATCTGCTCTGACCTGTCAAGTCATGGACAGTTGACCTTTGGGGATGTCCTGTTGTGCCTGGTAGTAAAATGTTTGAGTCCTTGGGGTTATTGAATCAGGCTTGTTTTGGAACATCCTGCTCAGTTTGCTTGGTCTTACAGCAGTGTAGAGACAAAGGTTTGCAACCGCATTGCAAAAAGATGATCAGTGTTACTTCTCTGCTGTTAATGTTGTGGCTGATCAGTGTAAATGCACTGATGACAGCCTATGTCACAGAGGTGATTCAAGAAGACACAAGTTCAAATATTAGGACGTTGTTTCGTTAGTAAACATTGAGCTGAGGTCTTGTAAAGTTTTATGATTACCGACTCATTTCAACAATTTTTAACTGTTTTTAAGGACTCTCTCTTGTTTTTTTTTTTGTGTTTTTTTTAGCAAAACATAATTATGTTTAATGTCTCATTGTTTGGGAAACTGGAATCTTAAAAATTGTTTTTCAGCTTTTAGCATCTGGTTGCTAGTTAAATTGTGAGGGAACGTCTCTGTGGTGCAGATGCAGAAAGACGGCACAGTGAGATGGCATCCCAAATCAAAGAAAATACTTCAGAGAAATTACAGTTTTTCATTGCACCTGGCAGGACAAAGAAAGCAGTTGGATAGGAGAGTAGGGCAAGCTCACTTAGTAATCTGTGAAGTCTGGATAAGTTTCATAAGGCCTTCTACGGCAGCCGTGAACAGTCATAATCATGTAAATGAACTTTGTTAACTAATTTCTGTGTTAGACGCTCCTTGTTTATCTGAAAAGCTGATTTTTAAAGCTTTGACCATAACTGACTCATCTTTTTTGGACAGACATTAAAGGGGAGACATCAGGATGGGACCACAGCTCCCTGCATGCCCTGCTGTCTCCTATCACCTTATCACAGCTACCTGGCCAAAACACCGCAGAGCCTCGCCAAGCCGACCAGACAAATATGCTTATCTTGGGGGGGAAATATGGCCCTCGTCTCTTTCATCCAGTATCTGTTTTAAGTGCTTCTGAGGAAAGCTGTGCATTAAACAGGGCGAGATTCTGTGTTGTGTTACATACAGTGTACAGTTTAAGGTCCCTCTCTTCCTCCTCTCAGCAGGAGTAGGTTCTCACCGTGGAGCTATCCAGTCGCTGCACCGCAGATGGTCCAACTGTAGGGGAGACAGTTAGGGGGGAATTATCATGAAGTCTGAATATTTAGGTTCCTACTGTGCAAGATGGATCCAGAGGGAAAGGAAACATTATTTCTACTTCCTTACCACCCCAAACCACAAGGTTAGAGATTCTCAACAGGGAAAAGAAACATTTTCTGAGTAGCATGTTCCTGCAGTAGAGGAGGCTGCAGTTTCAGGACTGCATCTAAGGGGAAATATTTCTTTTACCTAAGAACTACCTACCAAACGATTACCAAGGACAAGGTTTCTAGAACGCGCTGTGAGCACTGACAGTAACACTTTTTTTGTTTGTATTTCATCCAAATATGACAAAGGAATGTTGATACAATCAGTGTCTATCTAGGTATTTAGAGTCTCCACATTTAATTTGAGACCTGAAGAAGTCTCTTGGATGAGATGTGAAGTGTCTTTAAAGAAGTTCAGTCCCTTTCTTTCCAAGCTTCTTAATCTATCAGCTTTATTAAATCTAATATTAAAGCAAACATTTTGCAGTTTAACTCAAGTTTATAGTTGTGTAATCAAAATCTAAAGTTCACATTTCAGGACACAATTTAACCAACATAGAAGTGACTTAAACCTGCACTTTATCTAATGGCCACCAGGGGGCTGTCAACCATTCCTGTTGCCCATTTGTATTAGGGTTTTGCAGATACGTGACCAATAACCACATGAGGTTAACCTGTCCAGCATTTTAAACATGCCACACTTTTGATGACAATGTAGAATCGAGTGAGTAAGGGCCCAGTCACACGGGCGTAAGTCGCACCGGCTGTGAAGGAAAAATGGTTTGTGACGCACTTTTTCTTTTAGTTTTACCACTACTGTGGTACTGTGTTAGCGACTGTTTGCAGAAAACCAATGAAAACTACAGGCAGCCCTCGCCACCAAAAACAATCACTAGGAAGTTTCTGCTGCAGCAACTTCTTTGCAACTGATTTCACCCAGTAACTCCCAGGAACCCAGCTAAGGTTGTATCACATCCAAAGTGGTGGACAACTTTTGGAGTCACGTGAGAAACTTCAAAAAAAACGTGCACAGAATACCGTTCATGTTGTATTCCAGTCTATTTTACCATGTTGTTTTGTCTCTGCATCCCTTCACATATGTGGGTGAGATCCAGCCAAAGCATCTGATTCTATCTTTACTTCTACCTGACAATGAGGTAATTGTGCAAAGCTGCATAACATGCAAGAACTGCAAGACAGAAAGTACTGTATGAAAATGCAAAGTGATTGGTTACTCTTTTGAGGTCATCCAATTCAGTAGGTGGAAGAGTCAAACAAACTTTGATCATGGTAGTGGTCACTGTGGGCCTGAAACTATATAGTCTCCTCTATTGCAGGAGCATTGTCTTCCTTTTTCCACACAATGGCAGTTACTTGTAGTGACACCATCATAGAAGTAGTCATGGATCACTCAAAGGAAATTCCTGTTTTGAGTGGACATCACCAGCGACTAGATATCAGTGAGCTGTGGACATCACAGATCAGGGGACAGAGTGAGTAGAGACAGAGGAACACACGAAGGCTGTTTCTGTGTTATTGGGAACACCTTGTTAGAAGAGAACGCTGGCCAAAAATCAGTATATTTTGATGAGTTCCCATCGTGTATTACTGCATGGCATAATTGATAATGATTTCCTTTAAAGGATAATTCTGGTTTATTGTGATCTTGAGTTATATAGTGTGCATATAGGATATAGTACAGTCTTAATGAGCAGATTGAGTTTACTCATTTTTAGTAGGACCTGAAATACCTAAACTTTCTTTGACTTAACCATTATGGATGGGCAGAAATTTGTATAAGTATAGCCGAATAGTTTTAATATTTACAAGAGCTCAAAATACTCATTTTCCTAATGAAGGCTGTCACGGATAGCTGAAAGTGACAACTAACTGTTGTTTTAATTGCTGAGATATGGGAATGTGGCAACAAAAGGTAGTTCAGAGCAGTGTGGTGATCACACAGGTTTTAAACTGATCCCCTAACAGCCCAAAACCTTTCAAGATAAAACAAACAATTGCTCATTCATTAGGTAGTTTAATAAGTAGTTTTACAGTAGAGAGTTTACTTTAACCAACCTGTGCTCAGTGTCTGAACTGTGCTAAACTGTGGAAGGTCTTTCTGTTCAGCTCTGTCCTTTTTTAGCATCTACGTCAATCTCTGTGGTTTAAGGTTTCAATTGTGTCCCAGTTTATGCTTTCAGATCTCACTCTCTTAAATACAGGGTTTGTCATCAAATTGGCAGACTTCCATTATTTTTTATTGAGGTTCAACTTTCTGTGTAGTGCAAGAAGAGTAGTCTAATGCTCCCAAATCTCAGCAATTTCTTTAGCAAGAACAATATTACCATTTTAAAAAACAAAACCCAAACTACCCAAATTTCACAAACCAGCATTGCCCTTTAATATTAAGACTGTTTTAGCCAGAGTCCTCTTTAACAGTAAAGGGTTGAGGAATCGCACAAACTGTCAGTTTTAGTTTGAAAAACATTCAAGATGTACTGTTCACCTATGTAAACCTCCTGATTCAGGCCAACTTACATAGCACCGCTCAGCCACTTTTTGTTTTGCTGCTTCATTACTTCAAGGGTTAAACCAACAAGCATGGGTCCTAATCCATAACTTGACCCCTAGTTTGTTTTTAACTACCAGGGTGAAAGGCCATCTATTTTGCAGCTCTGCAAAACAATACCCTTGGAGTTGGATATTAAAGAGAGCTAATTATAGAAAGAGAAAAGAGAGGCGAGGGTGATAGACCACAAAGAAAAGGAGAGATACAGTAGGACAGTGGTTGGCAGAGACCATGTAAAGAGGAGGGAATATATGTAGACTAATACTACAAATAATAATATTAACACACGCAGGGCCAACAAGCCCAGGACCTTCAGATGGGCTGACCTTGAAACCAATCCAAATACATGTCGTCAGGACTGTCATCCAGCGCCTCATAGAGGACTGCAGAGCAGCCGTCACAGAGTCAGAGAGAACAAGAGACACAGTCAGAATGCTCCTCACACACAGCAGGGGCAGGAACTCCTGCTCCCAGGTGAGATGCTTTCATCTCCCTGTTCAACAGGCAGACATAACCTATGTTTTGTTTGAAAGCCAGGCTTGAGAAATGCGACAGTGTCATGTGTGAGAAATGAAGTGCACTTACCCTCGGGGGGCAGTCTTCTGGAGTGACCGGATGTTGCGGTGAGACGGAAGCCAGCAGGAAGTGTTTCTGCTGATCCAGGCATCATACTGATACCATGGATGTCCCGGGGAGGGAACTGCCTCCGCCACGATGGGCCTCGGAAGTCTTTGTCATCGCACTGAGTGACAGAATGATAGAGAGCTTGTTTTTAGACAGAAAAGTTAAATAATTGAGGTGAGAGAAGAAAGTTTCAAGAGTAGTCTTTGACTACTATCCCGAGTCCAAACGGCTCTCGCTCTCACCACCTGGTTCAGGCCTTAAGACCGGTTTGTGGCTCTCCTTTCCCTCCTGGCAACCTCCGGGACTATTGTCCTTTCAAAGTGAAGTTACACCTTTGTTAAACATGTTGATTGCAGTGGTACTTCTATTCAGTAAGTAGTTGATGACTTGTTTAAAGGCAAGTTGGCATCTTCCATACAGACTATGGGTGACAGCAGCAATCTGCTAAGCAACCACAGGAAGGTTTATGGTCCGGCACCCCCTTTACTACTGATTTCACCTAGCAACAGCCAGCAACTGGTCGGGGCTGCCGAGTGGTTTGTTAACATATCATTCCATAGCAACAAGAGGCTACCAGGAGATCTCCAACTTGTCTATAGGCCTGTGCAACTGAGGCCTAATAACACTGATAAGCTTAATGCTTCAACATAAGTGAAAACAAAACATCCTGGCAGAGCTCATTACTTTTAAAGGGTAACATGACATGTAGGATTTTGGATTTTCTTTTACAAACTAACTTCACAATTTGTAAGAGTATTCGTTATATTTAACTATCTAATAAAGTTGATAGAATGTGACTGTTAGAAATCCTTTTAAAGGCTTAGTTTTCACATTTCACCTCACAGTGGTGTGATGCCTTGTGGGTGATAGTTACTTCTTACCTCATCCAGTCTTCTGTCAGTGCCCAGCGCCAGCAGATTATTGTACTCTCGCTCCAGAATCTGACGTGCCTGAGGGGAAGAGGAAGGAGAACAAACAAAAAAAAAAAGACAACACATTCAGAAGGCCAGCTATTCTTAGCTGCATGGTAGCCGAGGCAGCTGACACATTACGTTATTCGTGGATTTTACCCGAGTATAGAGATGAGATAAGCAGTGAAAATTCACAGGGAAACTTGCCAGGGTGACAGTTGGCAAATCTGCATGCTCTGATTTAGATTCCATCGGCTTTTGAAGGCTGATACCAACATTCCTCTATTTTTGGACTGAAGCTGGCGACTGATGATATTTCTGCCCATAATTTACACCTTTAATTTTTTTTTTTTTTCAATGTCTATGCCAAAAAAAGAGCTCCAAAAAATATCTCAATCGCAATAAAGATTTTCTGTTTCCAGCTGGAAAAACGTTAGACCAACTTAATGTTGTTGTTAGTGCACAGTCAAATCTGCCAAAGAAAATTGACTAGACTGCACAGTGCAGCTGCAGTAGTACCTGAGTGTTTTGTGTGGGGATCTGGAGGAGCAGTGCCAGGCTGCTGTAGTCAAAGTTATCATCCAGGGCAACCAGAGCTCCATGCACACCGCTTTCCAGCAGGATGTTGGCGTAGTCCCTCAGGCCTATGCTCTGCACCCAGCGGATGACCCGCTCATTACTCCACACCAGAACGTCTGCAGAGACAAGTATGGACTTCAAATGTTTTCACATATGTTTGGTTTATTACAACATTTTTGTACCTGAAAAAGTGTCAACTGAACTTGCACATTTTACCAGATTTAAAATACTTTTAGACTAGATGTTAGTCTGGAAATTTCTGATAGAGTAAGATTTCACACACAGTTCATACAAAGCGGAAATAAGAACAACTGTTAGTTATTCATTTTATGTTTTAAAGGAACTGTCACAGAAATACAGTTATGTTTTCATGCAGGAACTCAAGACAAATCATGGAGGAAATTTTCAGCCTTGGCGAAGATGCGCACTCTCAAACTGCTCGTGTCTTGGATGTACTTGCCTCTCATTTCATGCTGGCTTTGCTCCCTGCGTCTCTCCAGCTCCTTCCTGTCATAGTTGAGCTTCTTCAGACACATGATCCCATACTGTAAACTTGTTCTGATTTCAGGAAAACAAAGTTAAAAAGAAACGGATGCCCTCTCAGCTTAGCACCTCCCAAAAAGCCTTTTATAATATGAGTTACTAGAGCCAGATCAAACATTTTGTACATATATTATAAGTATGATGCAAGTCTACTACCTGTGGAAGCTGTCCACCATTTTAAGGTGCACCCTCAAGTCCTTCTTGGTGAGGTGGTCCAGCATACGGGCATCCACGAGGCACTCCATGAAGTAGCTGCGGTACTGAGGTAGTCCTAGACTGGGCAACCACTCGTTCCCTATCCACTCATGGTTCATGTCACCATAGGCAAGAGTCTAATAGAAAACACATTTAACAAGATGTTTAACATAACTCGCCAAACCAATTGCACGTTTTCACTCTGTCTGTAAGAGACAACAGGCTTTCCACCCACCTGTGCCCAGCTGCCCTCTTCAGACTCCGACTTCTGGCTCAAACACAGGGGAAAGAAAATGAAGACCAATTGTCACTTTTAGAACAATAACAAATCCTTAAAGTGCATCCAAATCAAACTGATAGTGCATGAGGAGATCCTGAAGGGAAACACAAATTTCAGCAGCAGCTGTTATACACCTTATGGCTTATGATGTTTTTTGTTTTTCATACCCAATCAAAAGTAGACCCTGTCAAAATTGGCATTTGCTGTAGTGTTCCAGCAATTTCGATAGCTGAAGGAAGGTGCTTTTATTTATTTTTTAACTTAATTTACCTTAAATTGCATGTAAGTGGATGACAATGGAGACTCAATTAAAATAATGGGACAATCTGAATCCAGTTAATTATGATACAATATGGTAATAAAATAAATCAAACAAAAAACCTCCCAAAACTTACCCATCATTTTATAACGAACACTCTGCCTGCTACACTGACACTGACACTTGCCTCCGGAGCAGCCTGAGAATGAGGTGATGAAACGTCTCTCCACACGTTTACAAGTTTCTCTATTTCTAAGATTGGTATTTTGATTAAACTCTACGGCATGCAGTTTCATAAGGATAAGTCCCCTGTATGCGAAAAAGCTGACTGCGAAATGTGATTTAAATAACTCTGACATCTGGTATGTGGTGAGTAACAACACCACAGAAATAAACAGCTGAGAATTGATGATTCGTGACCTTTCATTATGGAGCATCACTGAGCCAAAGAACAGTGAACGGTGACTCAAACCTTCATTGAGGCATCAGCAGCTGCTAAAAGCTTCAAGCTGGCCATTAGTGTTGAGAAGAGGTTCATAGACCGGGGAAGGGTTTAAGCGCTTCATGTCTTCTCCATTAGAAACCATTCATATTTTTCCACAACCACCCTCTGATAATCGCACTTATACCACCAGACAAATATGAGTGACAGAAAGAAAAGGGTAACCGTTAAAGGACACAGCAGGACTGACCGTTTTGGAAGGGGCTGCCAGGGTCTCCATCTCCTCATGGGTCACCCATACATTGCCTGATGGCTATAAGGGGCAGAGCCCAAGAGACAGAGCAGCAGCGGGGTTGGTAGTAGAGGTCCGGTAGGAGGGGCAAGCAGTGTTAAAGAAGAAGAGCAGCACCACTGTAAGCCAATAGTGTTATAGCATCACAGTCAGATGATGAACTGGCCCCAAACCCGCCAGGGGTCAAAGGGCATATGCAAAGGACAAAAACACAAAGTATAACACAGGACATATGCATACAATACATACACAAGAGACACAGATAACAGGGACATTTGGCATGCACAACATTTAAGACTGAATAAATTAGTAACCAATACCAACAGACATGTAAATTACACGTTACCCATCTATTCACCTTCCACTAGCAGACAGCCAGTTCACTCAAACAAGCGAAACAAAACACATCTCTAATGGTGTCTGTCCATATCATTCACACCTACAGGTCCAACTAACAACAGTAGTGATGATTATGTTAATTGTCTTGGCTACTCTACGTGATAAATTAGTAAGAAAGGCAGTTAAATGGACCTGGATTATGTTTGGGGATTTTTCCATTAATGATGTTCTTATTAATGGATTAAAAAAATACAGTAACATAATGCTAACCTTTAATAAACCTCTCTGTGTGACTGTATTACATTATTTTTTAATTTATTGTTTTTTAAGCTGGTTTCTCTCATTGTTGTCCGTTTGGCTGCATTGAGTTGTCACTGTTGAGCAAAAGAATGACTGTTCAGCAGCTACAGGATCAGATATTATTGCCTAGATAATAAAAATGTAAGGCAGTGATTTCCAGTCAAGGGTCACTATAGGACAGATGGGGCAACTATGGCTCAGGAGATAGAGCAGGTCGTCTAGCAGTCGTCTAGCAGGTCGAAAACGTCCCAATGCGTCCATTGGAGCGTGAAAATTTGAGGGCATATAAGGTGAATGGGTGAATAAGGCCTGTAGTGAAAAGTGCTTTAAATGGTAAATGGCCTGTATAGCGCTTTACTAGTCCTTAAGGACCTCAAAGCGCTTTACACATCCAGTCATCCACCCATTCACACACACATTCACACACCGGTGATGGCAAGCTACATTGTAGCCACAGCCACCCTGGGGCGCACTGACAGAGGCGAGGCTGCCGGACACTGGCGCCACCGGGCCCTCTGACCACCACCAGTAGGCAACGGGTGAAGTGTCTTGCCCAAGGACACAATGACAGAGACTGTCCAAGCCGGGGCTCGAACCGGCAACCTTCCGATTACAAGGCGAACTCCCAACTCTTGAGCCACGATCGCCCCACGATCGTATCTCACCAGATAAGTTAATTTTCACTTTTCTATTTGAACTAAGCACCAGTCTATTTAAACTGGACTGGTTTAATATGTGTGCATATTACTGTAGAAAGTAATTACTCTGGAAAAAAATCAAATGTAATTAAAAAAACATAGAAGTGAAAGTTACTATTGTGTGCTAATAGCAAAAAAAATTGCTAAAGAAACTGCGAAAAGTATGAACAGGGGGATGAAGTTGTTAGCTTGGGATACATGGAAAATAAAAAAGTAGTATAAACTAAATGTGAAAAGGAAGGGTGGGTCTGACTGTGAAGCAGCACACTCATTTACTAATGACTTGCGATCGTTAGCCATTGACCGTGAGGTTTCGCATTATAGGTAATTATCCATTATGAAATGGATATGACCAAGATTTATAGTATAAAATATAAATAAAATCAATAAATTGATCTGTGAAGGGGTTCTTGAGTCCATCTGACAGGTGTTTGAAGGTAAAACATTTAAAAAGGTTGGGATGAAATGGTAAAAGGTAAAAACCATTGCATTTTTCTGGTTTCAACGAGGCTGGGAAGCCACCTGAGTCTTTACACTCTCTAGAGTTTCTGCTTGACATGCACATCCTGCTGCATTTACAAGGTCAATTAACCCCCTCTGTTAAGTGCAGAGGTTTTAAGTGTGAGGCCTGCCACAGTTGGGGGAGTTTGATTGGACTCGTCTCTGGCTCTGTAATGAAAATTTCATGAGGTGTGGAAGTGGAGCTAAGTGGTGGAAGAGAGGGTGAGGTGAAGGGGTAGCACAGCGGAGAGTACCGGCAAAGTTACTAAACAACAGGAGAGGTGAGAAGAGATTCTGAGCTATAATGCTTGCATGCATACTAGCAGCATCTAAAAACAACTTTAATGAATGCTCCTGGCTGGGTTTATACAGCCAATGCAACTTCTCACGTCTGCGTGATATATGAGCTGCACTGTAAGTCTAAGTGTACCTTTTG
Source organism: Diplotaxodon limnothrissa (assembly GCF_057381915.1). NCBI lineage: Eukaryota > Metazoa > Chordata > Actinopteri > Cichliformes > Cichlidae > Diplotaxodon > Diplotaxodon limnothrissa. Next base: position 25,876,447 of record NC_140612.1, read on the forward strand.
TATAACAGCATATTTGCTCTGCAGTGTGAACAGTTGCGATCATTAAGGAACAGCAGAGTCCTCAGAGTCTGTATGCAATTATCATGACAGGAGGGAGCAATGAAAGCAACTGTGGTGTGGAATAACTGGCAAGCTAAATTACAGTACACGTAGGAGCCATGTTTTACAGACTGGGCCATCACCAACTCCCACTGTAATATACGCTTACTTATCATAAAGCAACTATTAAAAACCACAGACAACTTGGATGTGATGGTAAGGACTGAGCGTGTTACCCATGCGTGAAGATGTGGTGTATGCAAGCAGGGAAGCTCATGTCCCAAAAATATTTGCTAGAACTGTTTTGGAGGCAGAAATTATGATTGCAATAACCTTTTTTTTCTTGCAGAAGTGTTGCAGTACATGTATGTGCACTATAACCAATGTGACCTAGTTAGCTATAGCTAGCTAGAGCTTCAAGTGCTTTACCTACATCATAAAAAACACATTTAAAAAAAAAATCACAATGAAAAACTAAAAATACACATGACCAAACTCACAAAAACTCAATTTAAAAGGTGCAAAACAGACAGAATGTATGTTGAAGGAATGGCTCCACATCTCAGGATTTAAAACCACAAGATTAAACCAGGAAGTTGTTAGCTTAGCTTTGTATAAAGATGGGAAACAGCCGTGTAAAGTCAGGTCTATCCAGCATCTTGAAAAATCACTAATTCCTTTTTTGTTTCGTTTTTTGTGCGGGTAGATATGCGGTTTATTATCATTTTCTGATATACCTAGGCTAGCTAGGCTAACTGCTTTCCCATGTCCAAATCCTTGTTCCTTCTTTGTCTGTTTTTTTTGCCAATTCTGTTGTTACAAATTATGAGAAAATTTCCCTCCTTTAGAGCAACGCTTCCTTCAACAAATATGTGTGGAAATAAAATTCCCACATTTTCCGTGTAACTCACGGTTCTGGAGGTGGGCGGGGCCGAGGGGCTGGTGAGGGAGACCATTTCTTGGATTGCCAAGCGAAGTTTGAGGCGGTGCAGAGGGTTACTGATTCCGATCTCCCGCTGGATTTCGGTGTCAGATAGGGCCGACATGATGGCACCGCTCTTCACGTTGGCACGACATGCTGCCACGTACCAGGCCGGCATCCCCAACCACAACTTCATCACACAGAGGTGAGGAGACAACAGTGTTAACCTGAAAGACTGAGTACTTATTTGGCAATAAAAATCATGTTAAAAAAACAAACAAAAAACTTTCAGTCAAATATATTTTAATATCAGCCTTAATCCTATATGGCGCCATCTTTAACTAGAACATTGTGCTGGAGGATTAGGGAGGTCATGAACTGGCTTGTGAATGTACATATGCTAGTAAACATTAGGGGGCAGAAGAGTGTCTGTATTTTGGGTCCTTTAGCTGTATATTCCAGTGTTTTCTTAAACGTCACTGAGTCACTACAGTGATCATCACATATTCTTAAATTTCTATTCTGTGCTACTGTTCGGTAAATATCCATGCAAGTGATTGAAAACTGGGTCATAACTTCATACTTCAATAAAAGTAAAGCTACATCCATCATACGCGCTTCAATTATTAATATACCTATAGGTGATAGGTGACCATTTACCTCCAGCCACGCAACAACAGTAGGACCGTCCCACTGGGCAAAAGGTAAACCCTTTCTCCTAGCCTCCTCCAGCAGCTCGTGTCTGAGGGCAGGGACAGAGGAGACCTGGTATGAACACATGAATTTGTACATCCTGAACACACATTTGTTCAGTCTAACAAAACACCAGACTTTCTTACATCTCGCATCCTAAAACCTGCTCACATGCTCTTCACAAACTCCTGCAGTTAACGTTGTGCTGTTGCAGATCTGTGTGTGTGTGTAGTACACAAAGAGGATTGTACTCATTCGCGTTTTATCTCTTTGGTCCAGCCTGTACTCCTATAGCATTGAAAGGGGCAATAATTCATCATTGACTTCTGTGCTAACGGACAGTGGAGCGCAGATATGCACAGCTGTATCTGCACTCAGAGAAACACACAGGCCTTGCATTAATGCAATTCACTGACTTCACTGAATCCACAGTCCTTTAGGCTAGCTCATCCCTGTCATGTCTGCAATACGGAGGGCTAAAGCTGACATAATTAAAAGAAATCAATAAATGGCTGACATTAAATTCCTCTCAATAAATAATTGAAAAATAATGCAGAAATTATACAATTATGACAGGTGAGAATCCCATTTGAATTGTAACCATATTTTTGTTATTCCCCTGTTTATTATTATTTCCATTTATTTTGTCTTTTTGTTAAACCTTGGTGGTTTAGACTTTGGCCAGTTCTGAGACTAGGAGGAGACACAAATCCCGGGGAGGGTTGTGTCAGGAAGGGCATCTGGCATAAAAATCTGCCAAATAAAATATGAAAAGAAATCCACTGTGGTGAATCCTTGTGAATAATGTTACAGATGAAGAAAAGGTTTGTTTATTTGTAAGTTTTCTTTATGCATTTACACCTTTGTGTTCTATTTGTGAGCTTGGTGTTGATTAGCCAAAAGCTGCCAAGTTGACCCTTGACAGTTTCTATAAGCAGAAATGCACAAATAAACGAAACAAAACAAACACAAGAAAAGAAAAGCTTGGTGAAATAGAGACAAAAAAATGCTAAGAATATATAATACAGAAATAGAAAAGACATGATGACCCCCTCCATTAAGTTCCACCTTATTGTGCGCTCGAGTTACATCCGCAGCTATGCCGTACGAGGCGTTTACCCTGGTAGGATTTCCCAAGGTAAACTGGTCCTGGAGGTGCAAGGCCAGGTCCCCCCCCCTCAAAAGACTGCTATGAAGAACACAGCACGCTCCTCGTGGCCTGGTCTTAGCCCTTTATACACACGAGGCAGCGCTCCCATGGATCCATCACCTACGGGACAAGCCATAGGTGTGTGGTGCAGAGTAAATCAAGGTGGTGTAAGCCTTGGCAAACCAATCCCCAGTTCCTTAAACTGGTTCTTGGGATGTTGGAAGCTGAGGTATTTCAGCCATATCCAAGTGGGAGGAAGCCCCCGGGCAGACGCAGGAAATGCTGGAGAGATTTTGTCTCTCAGGTGGTTTGGGAACACCTCTGAGGAGGTGGATAAAGAGAAGATCTGGGAATCTCTGCTTCGATGGCTACTCCCAGAACCAAGACCCGGGTGAGTGTCAGGAAAAAAAACATGGATGGAAAATATTTGGAATGGAAATAAAAAAATAAACAGTAAATAATGCAACGGTCTGTCGTTATTTTTAATGATTTAATTAATGCCTTATTATCTAAATGTTTTTATTATTTTTAATATTATTTTGAATGCATCTCAAGTCACATCTATTTACTGAGACATTTAGGCATTTACGCATTTGCATATTTTTGATTTTTGGTAGTTATGACTGTATACTATTTGTAAGCTAATATAAAATGTTACCTTTAAATTACATAACAGATGCAGCTACGGAGAGCAAGCTGTCTCTAGTAATTTAAGACTTGCTACTTAAAGTTTGCAATAGTTCAACCTGGAACTCTAAATTTCTTTCTGCATATAAAATATGTTCACACTATATTTAGAGGATTGCTTCAACCTTGGCAGAAGTACTGCATCAACAACAATGCCCACACCTGGAAAGCACAGTGCTGCAGTTATCTGCTCAGTGATTCTGGGCACCACACTAAACACGATTATCCATCTCATCGTAGTTTTTTTCTGCAGAGATAGATTTTCATTTGTTTCGGATGTTTGAATCATGCAGTCGGGTGTTTTTAAGTGAAACTTGTCTTCACACTTTCTCGGCTGTGCTCCATGTTTTGTTTTTTTTTAGCAGGTGTTGAAGTGTAACATCTGAGGTCTAAGTACTATTTTGTTATGCTTCCTTTTGAGGGTAGCTTTGAGCACTGGAAACAACCTATTCAGCCCAATGCAATTTGCACCATATCGACAAGGAGAAGCAAATAGATACTCTTTGTCTGTCATGCAAAGAGCTATTTGTGTTGTCCTCCCACATTCAGCGAGATACAGAACTGATAAACAGCCTAAAAATGCCTGATGAACAGGGGACTGAGGAACACACTCGTACTCACATCCACGCACGAAAAAACAACAACAACACAGTTCCTATTCTATTTTGTGAACACATTTCATAACAAAATGAAAAAAAAAATCAAACTCTGAATCAACCTCCCTTTCCCCGATTGTGTTGTCAAAGAACTTGACAAATGGAAGGAGAGGGCTTTGTAATAAACATGATACATGTAGCACTCTCAGCATTGAAGGCCTCGGTGTGGTGAAAGGGCACTTAAACACACCACACATGGCATACAAAGGCCTACAGGTGACAGAGGAAATGTGTTCATCCAAACACAACCAGATACATTCACTGTCTTATCTATCCAGCACATGGGGAAGATAGCTCATGTCTTATGTTCAGGTCAAGTCTAATGCATGGAGAAATACATCCACTGAACATAGCTGGGGGAAAAGGGAAGTAAGGAGACAGTTATGATAAATCATACAACCAAAAAGAACCTCTGACATTCTCATAACCAGATGTTGCAGCTGGTTATTTCACACAAATAGATAAGAGACACAGATAAGGAGAGGAAAACATTCTGGGTATAAAAATTGGGCCCCAGGTTTAGCGGCGGCACATTCTCTGTCCAGCCATGGATGCAGCTGCCATTGAACTGTAAAAAGGGGGGGAAGAAAAAGTGCTCATGTGGTAAATGAAAAAAAGAAAAGAAAGAAAGCAATGGCATCATTAACAGCCATGAAGGATAGATAGAGACGTCAGCTTTGGCACTGGTTCTTTCAGGAGAGGACGGATGAGCAGACACACAGAAGAGATGACACAAAGGGCAAAATGGCTGAGACAATGTCATATCCAGGAGGGCATTTATACATCCTCACAACTTACCCGCTTTGTTAGAGTCAGAGGATGATGAGAGGGAGAGGAAGGGTAAGAGAGGAGAGAGTCAAAGAAGAGAGAAAGAGGGAGAAAGAGAGCGACGGGGAGACAAAAGTACACACATGTTAATGAGTTTATAGGCAAATTCACCCTACGGCTCTAAACACAAACACTTGCACTCCCACTCACTTGCGCACACACACAGAGACACATATCTCACAATGGAAGACATTCTTTAACAGGAGCATCTGTAGAGCAGTCCAAAAAAGTCATCTTCTACAATGCAGTCCTGATCACATCTCGTGCAGCAGAAGAAATGAGAAATGCACTGAAACACAGCAAGACCCTCCCCTCCATGGCCTTACATTCAAATGCTCAGTTACATTCAGATACTTGTTGTTACCTCTTGAAGGAAAACAAAACACACCAACAATGAGATCACAGCAGTACTGATCAACCAAGATGCTGAAATGGAAATAGTGCAGGCAGCTTAATGGCATGCAGTGAGGAGGAGGAGGAGGCACCAAGATGCAAGGTGGTGGCGTGTGGTCTGAATCCCGGACACTGCTATGAAGAAGTCGGTGCAGTGGAAGGAAAACAACACATTTGTCAACATACGGAACAACAGTAATCTCTATTGACCAAACTACATGGGAGGCAAAGTTATCCGTCATGACAACTCAATGTGCACTTCGAGCAAATGACATTCATCATTTGGCACTGAGGCATGGCAAATGCGCACACACACACGAACATACACGCACATTTATTCTGAAACACTCCAGCTGAGAGAGCCGATGTGTGAAGGGGTTTCCCTTTTGTTTCTTCCCCCCCAAGAAGGCACCTAATGTGTCTGAGTGTAATCTATGGGTGGTGGGTTAGTAAAGCCATCTATAGCTTCCAAAGTGACAAAGAACCTTTGTGCGATTAATTGGCTTTTTAGCCTGGATCAATAGTGTGACTTTGGCTGTGTGTCTGAATACAATGGGGCTGATCTGTGCTCGTGGATACTGATCGAGTTTCTGCTTTGTATTGATCCTGTTCTCAGGATTAAATCGGTTATGGTAGAATATACAGTGAAAGAAAAGAGGTTAAAGGCAAACCCAGGAAAAGGAGGGTGTAGCCATTGTCTCTATACCATGTTCAGACTGGTTTATATACTGCAATGTAGCAGTGAGTGGGAATTCTCAAGAAAGTTTGATGGATTGTTTCCAAAGAAAATGTTTCTTCTCACAGGGTACCTAAATGTCTGTGTTATTATATTAAATGGATACTGCTGGGTGTGCATTAAGGGACTATGATGATACTAACTCCACCTCAAAATGTTGTAGTGAAGTGGCACTTAGGATAAAAGCTTACTTCTTTTTCAATCTGCGGTCCTTCTCGGCCTGAGTGCCCAACTTGCTCACCCCCATGTCCTGGCCCGCCATGTCTGAATCCATCATTGTTGCTGTGGAGAACATAATCAGATACTGTTATTATGAATGAATGAATGAATAAATAAATACATAAATAAATAAATAGTGTATTTGTATTTTTAGTTGGCAACCAGTTAAATAAATTCATCTACTACAAAGAGACAGACTGCAATGTGAATGTCTGTCTGCATTTATAATATATTGTTTGCAAACCTTTGCCATTCTGTCTGAGAGTGACTGCAGTCCGCAATTGTTTGCAGAGGTTAAAGATGGGAGGCAACCTGTCCCCAGTCGCCCCCAGTTGTGACTGAAAGTAGTCATCCAGGTTGCTGAGGGTGTTGCACACTCAATCTCTTGACCACTTGGTCACTACAACTACTTCCATTCGTTCAATGAATACAAAAAAAAACTAAATGCAACTGGGCAACCTCCAATCATTTTCCCACCTTTGTATTTTAATTCTAGTGTAGCTGAGCCATAAAACAGAGCCTTCAAAATTGAAACTAGTAGGTGATGACACTGTGGCTATGCCAAGCTGATGCATTTTTAGTGTGTTTATGCTGCTAACATGAAGTTATACGTTGACTAGCTGTAGCAGTAGAATTCTAAGTAGTACTGTCCAGTTTGTAAACTCTTCTTAGCTGGCAAAAATTGCAGCTAAGAGTGCTTTTTAAAAAGTTTTTTTTTTTAGACAAAATAGACCAAATTGTAATAGTATTAATTAAAATATCCCAGCGCTGTACTCGCCTTGTGGATCTACCATGACCTGTCTGTGTGCTAGGTGTGCCAGTCGGCCTTTTTCCTTCTTGCCAAATAATCGTCCGATGGAGGATTTAATGCCCTTCTTCTTTGGCTGCTTGTGGAGGGAGTCCTGGCTGCTGGCTACACTACTTAGGGCACTGGCTTCAGCCTCTAAAGAAGCCACAATCCTGAGGACAAAAACATACAGACAGTATTCAGAAAAGGAGTGTTTGCAACATTTTAATTTTATGAGATAATCAAAGGTTTTCCATTATAAACTTATGTTAAGAAGTATATTTGTCATCTCAAGTACCTTTTATTTAATGCCCTGCTGTGTTACTCTAACTCGTTCTGTTATTAACTTTTGAAATGAAAGTTTACTGACTTGTATTCCGGGAATATTTGCTGCTTATAGCAAATGTACTTTTTGAGCATTTTATGCAAATTATTGAAGCTTCATCTCATCTGATATCACTGCAACAGTGATACTTTAGCTTTACTTTAGTGATACTTTAGCTTTAATCATCCAGATATTGAGAAAGTACTGAAGTACTGTAATATCTTGGGTGTTGAAATATTATTCATAGCACAAATTGCAGCTGAACTGGCAAGTACTAATTGGGCAGTATACTATCTAATTTTCATCAAAAGCAAGAATAGGATGACAGCATCATCTACAAACACACATCATCGAGAACCTTTTTAAGAAATGCCTTCACTTACAGCAGGCACTTACCCTCGTGCATCGTTGTGCGAGGAGGCTGGCAGTGTGTGTGTCATTCGGACAGTGCGTGGCGTCGGAGGGGGGGATGTCTCACACTTAATGGTGGCCTTGTCCTCGCGGCCATCCTCATCCACCGCTGCTATCTGAGGGATGAAGGCAAAGGGGCGGAGCATTACAAGTGACCTAGGACACCAGTAAGTCAACAATTTCGTCACGGTGTCACTGCAGCAACCATTACAGCTCTGAGTTATAGTCAAATGGTATCATATTTAAAATCTGTTGAGCAAACTCTTGGTGTGTGTACCTTTCTCCTGTGTTTCCTCAAATCACTGGGCTGTATGGTGAAGGAAAAACAGAAAAAAAAACTATCAATATCCACGTGTTAAAGCATGAACAAAAACTTGAACTCCTGCATGCTGGTGAAAAATAAAACAATTAGCTCACTTATAGAAATATCATGTACCATTAGAAGCTCATGAGCCATTGCCCAATACCAGACCACCTATTTAGAGATCAGCACTGAGGAATAAAGAAAGACTGGTAAACAAGTCAGTTGAATAATCAATAAAATCAAAGCCTTATTGCTTTGAAATCCCATGGGTAAAGAAGACATTTACACTGATCCCACTAGACACCTGGGTTGAATGATGATAGTCGAGAGAGCTCTCCAATGTGTTTGTTGCGTTGCTACCTTCTAGAGCATTTTCAATACAGTTATCTGACAAATAATATGGCTTGCTGTGTGATAAACAGGTCTGTGGTACAGTTTTGATAAGTGAAGTTCTCTTATTTTATGTGAACCACATTGAGAAAAGGACCTGTCCACCTACACATTACACCTACACGAGCTGCTCGGCCATGAAAGCCATGCTATGAAGCTCCCACTGCACGGTTTTTGTGCTGATATTAATGCTAGAGGAGGTTTGGAACTCTGTAGTTATTGAGTCAACGGAGCTTTGGCAACTTTTACACTCAATGCTTCTCAGCACTTGGCAACTCTGCTCTGCAACTTTAATCTGGCTTCAAGAAAACCAATAGGTGACATAATAAAGTTTCACATGCCGGGAAACTGTATTTTGTACTAACTGCATTACTATTCCCAGACTTCTAAACAAAGACCACATTTACAGTTTACATGGTGCTCTTGCAGGTAAAAAGATGGCAATTTATTGATGCAACATACATTATGTAAACAAAGGTCTGTAGTAGGATCTGTAGATGGTATGATAGAAGATGTCTCGCACGTGGTGATGTAACATACCAGTGTCATGACCCCCATGCGCTCCATGTCCCGGGCAGGGCTTCGAGGATCAAGCTTAGGTGTGGAGTGTCCGCTGGGTGGGGAAGAGGAGGCAAGTGAGGAGGCAGTTGCTGAGGCAGTGATGGAGGCTCCGTGGTGGTGCATTCGAGCCAGGTTTAGACCCTCGAGGCTAACGCTGGCCACTCGGTTCTCAATCTCCTCTGCTCGCAGCTCTGTTGACTCCTTCTCTTCCTGGATTAGCCTGGTATCAGGAAAATGCTGTGATTATTTTTCTATGTAAAACTTAAAAAAAAAAGAATCAAGCTGTGCAATTTTTAGCTAACTTAAAAAGCAAAAAAATATAGAAGCTATTCTGCTACAAAAATAGCCTCAGCTTTCAAGTTCTTTAAAGGTAGATTTCAGCAGATTTGCAACGCTCAGTCCTTTAAGTCCCTGCAGTATCAGGTAAAGTAATTAAAGGACAAACTAAAAAGTTAAAAGGCTAAAAGTCGGGTAATTAACCACACTCTGTATCTAACTTTGTAATTAGCTGAAAGCTCAACACTTTAGATTCATGATCACTTTACACAATAAGACCGCATTAAATCTTTCTAAAAGAAATGTAGCGCTGTGTCTTTTGATGTAGATGTAAATTAGCAAAGACCACAAGGCACATTAACAGCCCTTGAAATAAAGAAGTAAGTAAAGTTGTGCCTGGGGGTCATGAATACTTATTGGCACAAGATAATTACAGCATTATCAAGCAAGAGGCACCTCACATTTCCCAAAACACTGAGTGCATACAAGAATAGTGTTTGGGTCACATACGGGAAGAGTAATCTACAGACACCTTTAGTGGTTTACCTGTGAGCTCGGCAGACACACATTTTGTCTAGAGAGTGAATTACTATGCGGCTCATTTTCTCTAGGGCACTTTTTATCTTGCTTCTGTGGTTACTAGCTTGAACACAAGGCAACCAAAATCAATGTGGGTGTGTTAATTTTTAATTCTAAAAGCAGAGTTTTTGGGTGAAATATTACTTTAGCAACCAAGGGCAAACAAGGTGGAGTTATGGAAGCAGAATATCGCTCCAAACTTTAAAGTCTTTCCAAACATGATCTTAAAAACATATCAAGTTGGTCTCCAGTAAAGTGGATTTAGAACGAGGAGGCGGATCAATACGTCTGGAAATCTGGTCTTCAGTATTAAATTTATACAACGGCGTGTGTCAGCTACCGGATCTCCTTGTTGATTGCGTCCAGCTGCTCCTGAAGCATCATGGCCAGAGTTTGTGCATCGGAGTGACCACTGGGAGACAGCAGGTCCATGGAGCTGAACAACGTCTCCCTATCGTCGTCGTCAATGTCAGACATTTCCGTGTCGCTCTCAAAGTGGTGGCCTCCCAGGACCCCCAACTGCTGTGAGCGCCATTCAGGCTCCCCCAGTGACTTTGCCTGCATACAGAGACAGAGTGAAACTGTGACTACAAAACAATATCTTATTAGTTATGAACTAATATTTTGAGATCATTACTGGAAACTGAAAACATAGTCATGCAATACAATTTTATGAGAAGCACTTATGCTTTCCCCCCCTGATTATGTCTTATTACTAACTCTAATAAGACTTAATGACTTCTCTAAGCAGTAGTAGTGGCGACACACCAAAAGATGGAAATGGTTTTTGTTTCATTTAAAAGCAGTATCCTATATATTTATAATGTGTCCTGCACTCATACTTGAATTACCATAACCTGTATTTAGAATCCAAAAACTTTAAACCTCCAAAATAAGAGCCTACAGAAAATGTTCACGTTAAGCCTGTCAATAATGTTATATTAAAGGTTCAAGGCCCAATTCAGACCCAGTACATTGTTGCCAGGTCTTTGTCTCTGGTCATCATATTTGGTAAATGTAGTGTGTAACCCCTTCATTCCAATCAAGGTATGCCGGAAAGCATCTCTGAATGCACAATACATAGAGCCTAGAAGCAGATGGGCTACAGCAGCAGAAGACCACACAGAGTCCCACTCCTGTCAAGAACAAGAAAGCGAGGCTACACTTTACCTGAGCTCATTAAAATTGGACAACAGAAGATATGAAAAATGTTCTCTAGTCTGATGAGTCTTGATTTCTGCTGCTACTTTTAGGATGGCAGGGTCAGAATTTGTTACAAACATCATCAGAACATGGATTCATCCCGCCTTGTGTGAACAGTTCAGACTGCTGCTATCAGTGTAATGGTATGGGGAATAGGCTTCATGTCACAAAGCTCAATCATGTCAAACTGGTTTCTCAAACATAACAATAAATTTACAGCAATCAGAAAGTCTCTACAGCCACCAAATCTGAAGCAGCTGTATGAAGCTCTGAGGAGTCCTTCTAGCAACGTGTTTAATCTATGTGATACAGAATAAAGGCAACCCAACCCAGTACGGGAAGGTGTAATGAAGTTTCCAGTGAGTGTATATTGAAATATTTTAGTCCCTGTTGGATTTGCCAAACTGGAACTTCTCCAGTATCTAAATTTAACTCACTGCATTAAAGCTGACACTGTTCATTGACAGACCACTAAAGAAGCTCTTAGATGTTTTTAAAATAGAAACATTTAAATATAAGTAAGATTGAAAGGCAGACAAACCAGATGTTATTCCTCACCTTGGTTTCTCGCAGACCTATTCGACCTCTCCTTTGTCGATGTATGACCTTTGCTGAGCGGTAGTGGTCCGACTGGGTTTCAGCCAGAGATCCCAAAGAGAATCGAAGCTCAGCTGATGTGTCCAGATGGGATCTGGGAAACAACTTTTATGAGTATTATTGAAGCTAAACGCAAAATGCTTGGTTACAGATTTTGTGTTTTTCATATGACAGATGAATAATATCTGAACCTGTTAAAGCAAATCCTTCAAACACAATCGTTAGCAGTGATTTTGTTTGGGTCGTAAAGCAGATTGCCAGTAGATAAGACACAGCAAGAAAACTTGCAGTACTGATTAGTTACACAAGCAGGAAACCAGTCAGATGTTATATTTTGATACCTCAAGCGTACCTATTAGTCACAGTGAGGAGGTGCAAAGTGTACTTCTTGAAGGATAAGAGCTTGTTATGCATGCTTCTATGGCTGCAAATTGTTTGTCTTTGGAAGAGATTAAGGCTGCCACTGTCAACACGTCAGCTTTGTAAGATTAGAACTTCAAGCAGCATGAAATGGAAACCAGAAAATATCCAAAAATAGATGCCAAAAGTTCCATTATACCAGTGTTTCTAACAATAGTGTAACAGAGCAAGTAGTTTTCACAGAAGGATAAAATAACAGGAAAGCTCCTGGAGACGGAGTATCTATTTGCCTCTCTTTGCTTCCTGTTCTATAAACACACACATTAGACTAAATCTAAATCTCTCGTGGCCTTTTATTGCATGTCTAGTGTAACACATCTTCTTTATGTTGCAGATGTTTTCACAGCATCCACGTTTTTCTTGAGTCATTTGTTCACCTTGTAATACGTCGTGTATCCACCACTAACGTTTGGACACAGAACCAACTAATGTGATTAATGGTTTTATATAGCTCCTAAAATACATACAAAATATGTTTCTGGCCAGTTTTTAACTTTGTCCATCTAAAGTGAGTTATAAAGCTTAGTTTTTTATTCCGATTTAAATTTAACAGCAAGTTTATTCTAATTGAATTGATTAAAATGTGTTGTCTGACTTTTACAATCCCACAAATTAATTTAATTAGTGATATAAATTAATCATTCTCAAATAAAAACAAGAAAAATGTTATTTATTAAGGGGAAAAAAAATCTTTTCAACAGTGATTAAAACCAAAGATGATTTTATTTGGCTCCTGGAATGTGTCAAAGATTGCTATTAAAGCAACTGTAGGCTTTTATTGTGAAAGACAAGAAAAAGAGGAAGCCTATTTCTCCCCCTGTCCAATATGGTGGTCCAAAAGCAGCAACTGATGCAGTATATACATGTGGAGATACGTTACAAACTGCGTCTTACATCCGGATACACTCACACACACACACACACACACACACAGAAAACCGACCTACCGTGACAGCGTGGGTTCTGTGAGGGAGCCTGCCCTCAATCTGAATTGGTCGAGCTCCGATCTCAGTTTCTCAATATCCTCTGCCAGCTGCGACTGGACAAAACAATTTCTCTACATCATTGTCTGTGATATTACATGCCCAAAAAATGAAATGATTATCCTACCCCTTTATACCACTAGTCATACTAGTGACATGGCTGCAGCATGTGGAGCTGATTACATTTACAGGTCTGAGTAGGTGACAGTTGTAATTTCTACTGTTTTCAGTAGCCTCCTTATTATTCTATCCCTTGCAGGAGCTTTTCAATATTGAAGGTTTATAAAAAATTTAACTAGTGCCAATAACCAAACTCATTATTGCTGTACTCAAAAGTCAATTATTACACTAAGCTCATGTAAAATGTAGACATTTTGAAACAGGAGGTAATCATTTCTCGATCTCTGCAACCTACTTTTTCTTGGATTGACTCCTCGTACTGTTTTCTGTAAGTTTCCGAGTCTTGGATTAGCATATTCTGCAAAGAAAAGGGGGGGGGGGGGAGTAAAGAAGTGAGAAAAATACATCTTTTAATGACCTTGATGCAATTGATATTGACAGGTTTCCATTGACGTGTCAGGCGTTTTTAACCTTCTCTTCGAGAGCTGCCATTCTCTCCTTCAGGTGGAGCTGAAGTCGCTCGTTGGACTCAGTGAGGAGTCTGTCCACTGTGTCTGAGAGTCTCTTATTGTGCTCTTCATTCATCTTTTCCCTCTGCCGAGCCTGAAGGAGAAAAATACAGATAAACCAACACAAAACAAGCACATTTGTATGAGAATAAGACATCAGTCTAAATTGTTTCTGATGTGATGAAAGCCTCTCAGCAGGAACTACAATAACTAATTGCATGGCCTTTACAGCTATTCTATTTTTAGTTTAAAATCAGAACTTTATATGAGGACAACACTTCGACAAATCAGTGTAGTGTATCATAAATTATGTGATTATGTAAATGAACCCCAAGCACCACATTTCAGTAAAGATTACCTCAAAGAAATTACTATGCTTCTAGTGTGGCTGCACTTTAGATCTCTCTCTGAGGTCTGATTCTGACCACTTGCGCACTGGATCCCCGCTTCTGTGTCTGAACAGCCACATAATTTTCTTTATTTTAGAGAAAAAAAATAATCACAGGGAGTGAAATCTGGTGAGTGGGGCTGGTGGCGACTAAAGATGGCGTTGGCTTGTTTCTGCGCACAATAGAACAAGGTCACACATGTTCTCTGATAAATGCCTCAGGATGCTACAGCAGAACTCTGCATTGACAGCCTCGAGGACAAATCCAGAATGCACAAACCCGTGAATGTCGACACAAAGGACGAGTATACTCCTTGTTGGCCTTCTGACCTTATGCACTAGCTTCAGGCTTGGCCACTGAGCAACAGTTCCACTGAAAACTGCTGTTTGGTCCCTGGGTTATTGCTGGAGACCTCACCAGGGAGTATTACTGTATCCGGATGAAAGTTGGGTTAGTTTGACACATGAGTGGAGTGCCGCGATCAGTATGGGAATTCCAAGTGACAATCTAAAATTAACAGCAGTACTGGAAGCAATGCAATAGTGCATGAGAAGAGGACACTGAGTGGGAGATTGGTCAAATTGAAATCTGATTAAGCCTCCTCATTTTTATATTTATTTTTTACATGCTGAATAATACACAGCTATTTCTCCCATAATGGCTTTTCTTGACTCCCTGTTAAATAAAATATTTAATAGAAAATCCTTCTCCTCACATACAAGGTCTTAAATAATCAGGCCCCATGTTATCTTAAAGACCTCATAGTACCTTATGAACCCAGCAGAGCACTTTGTTCTCAAGCTGCTGGTTCGTAGGATATTTAAAAGTAGAATGGGAGGCAGAGCCTTCAGCTTTCAGGCCCTCTTCTGTGGAATTAGCTTCCAATTTGAATTCGGGAGACAGATACCCTCTCCACTTCTAAGATTAGGCTTAAAACTTTTATTTTCGATAAAGAACATCATTAGGGCTGCATCAGGTGATCCTCCCTGCAAAAGGCCTAAGCTGCTGGGGGATTCCTATGATGCACTGGGAGTGTTTCTTTTTCACTCACTATATATTTATACACCACTGCATTTAATCATTAGCTATTATCAATTTCTGGCTCCCATCCACAGTGTATCTTTTATCCTTTCTCCCTCCCATCACCACCGGCTAGTCATGGCAGACGGCTGCCCCTCCCTGAACCTGGCTCTGCTGGAGGTTTCTTCCTATTAAAAAGGAGTTTCTCCTTCCCACTGTTGCCAAGTGCTTTCTCAAAGGGGTCATTTGACTGTTGGGGTTTTCTCTGTACTATATGACTGCTGTTGGAAAGATTGCCCACTATTGCATTTTTCAAATAAGGAAAACAACAACAAAAAAACTTTGAAAATAACTCATGAGGTTAAACATCTTCATACAGACAGCATTCTCGCTTGAATTTGCTATCATACACTAAAGTGTGACGTGAAAACACTAACGTCTTTTAGAATTACTCATTTGCATCATTTGTGAGTATTTTGCAAACCATTATATCAGCAGAGTACGTGAAACACCCATTTGGTCAAGCTTCATTGGTGACAAATCAGACAGTGTGCCATCAGTTGCAGTCGCTTCAAGCTGTCTTGCTCATGCAGAAGTGGCTGCCTGGTTAACGCTGCTTGGCACAACGCCTCCGCAGTGACTCACCCTCAGCAGCTCCTGGTTCTTCTCCTCCAGCTGGCATTCCAAGTGCCTCATTCGCTCCTCAATGCTCCCGTGACGCTCTTCCGCCTACAGTTGGATCACAGACAGCACAGACAGGACAAAAAAAAAAAAAAAAGAGAGGCCACGATGATCTGTGTGCTTGACAGCCTAAGGGCCAACAAAGAAAAATGGTGGCGACAACACAAGCCAAAGCTTCTACCCCAAACTCAAAGATGGATATTTATGTTTTAAAGCGTAACTGGAAAGACAGCTGATTGAAACAAACAGTGACAAGGAGAAAGATGGAGAACAAGGCCACCAAAGGACAGAATGAAAGAGGAAGAGAGCTGCTCCAGCACTGCCAAGTATGAGCTCCAGCCAGAAGTGCCATGCAGCTGTCCCATGGTGGTAGAACAGCCAGAGCAGAATCCCAGTAAACACGCCCGCCACAAAACACTAATAAGATAAATGAATGATATCTGTTCTCTATTGGAGTTGGCAATAGCTGTGATGCCCTGTGGAACTACCTTCCTAAGAATGGAGTTCATGTCTTGGAGTTTAGCTTCCATTACAAAGTGATAATCATCAGGAGAGGAAGAGGAGCTGGAGTCAGACTATGTGGCCGAGGAAGAGGAGAGGAACATGTTGAAACGTCATGACACCACGTGGACACTTACACAAATGTACAGAAAAAAAAACGAGGGCATCTGTGGGAATACGTCAACAGCATGTGTGTTAATGTACAATATGTACAAACGTGTGCGCTTACCTTGGTGAGAGCTGCTATCCTCTGGGCTAGTTCGGCCTCAACCTCCGGGAGTGTCTCAGCCTTCCTCATGGTCTGCTGGAGTTTCTGTTCTGCAAGCTCCAACCTCTCCTGTAGTTGTCTGTTCTTCTCCTCCATCTGCACTCAAACACCACAGACAGCAAAAACATTAGCTGATAGTTGAACAACGAGACTTATGAGATTTTGTATCTGGCTTCCTGCAGATTTTGTGGAGGGATTGCAGCCAAAAGTAAACAAAAAATATAAATGTGCACGTTGTGAGGAAAAGAGTCACATTAGCCGACAGTCAAAGTTAATGTACTGAACTGGTTCTTATATAGCGCTTATCTATTCTACTTGAGCACTCTATACAACATGTTACATTCACAGTAGCACTGCATCGACATGTAAGTGGTTTCTATTTAACATTCACACACATTCAAATTCCAATGGATGCATCTGTGAGCAACCTGGGGTTCTGTATCCTGCACACAGATACTTTGGATGCGAATTGGACCAGCCAGAGATTAAACCACCAACCTCCTGATGACCTGCTCTACTTCCTGAGACACAACCACTGAAATAAATTTAAACACTCTAAACCAACTAAGGATCTGCACTTAGCTTAAATCTGGGTTCTAACTTATTGCCTTGAAGCCAATAAATTTGCAGGAATGCTTAATGCTGAAAGAAAGAATGATAAATGATTACACAGGAGATTTATTCAATAAATTACCTTCCAATGCTTTGACCATACATCATCCAGAAAAGAAATCCAGAATAGTGTTTTTCTTGCAATAACAACAAACCCTAGCAATGACAAATTAAAGTATGAGCAGATTATTAGAACACTACACTATTTGAATGAAAGAGTTTTCAGTGTGTTCCAATGCTGTCCTTGTTAACAGAGTATAACGAAAATGAACTCTATAAATGTGATTCTCTTCCTTCTTCCTATTCAGTGTCAGCAGAGCATAATTGCCTGTTAGAAAATAGAATCACAAATGTTTGTCTTTCAGAGATGAGGCACACTCTGGCAGTGTGCCTCATCTCTTCTTTAGAATAGCAGAGTCAGAGTCTGCACTGCCAAGAGTGACACTGGCAACTTATAGACAGCTGATGCAGATCCTGATTAGGCATTCAGCTGGTACTTGCTATCATTAAGATGGAACTCAAACTTAGCATTAAATGAAACTGGAAACAAGTGACTTGCTTCCCCATTGGACAGTAAGAATTTTCTCCCTCACTAGCTTGGGATCAGTTTTAAGACTTATTTAAGGACTGGCTTGGCAGCCTTTGCCATCGGCGACAGATGCTCTGGTCCCCGAAGCTGCAATAATTAGACTCTAGCAGGCCAAGTATACATTGTGTTGTGTGTCAGTGATATTTTCTGCCTCAACCCATATCGCCATCCCACGTGCTTGAGATGACACAGGGGAAACATGACAGTTTGTTTTTGTTTATTATATCCTCCCTAGGTATCCTACTACCCATCCTTTTTGCCATTTTGCTTGCCATTTCTTCTCATCCCTTCATGTCTCTATACCAAGTAATCTTCAGACATCAGCAGCCAGAGCCCAGTACAATAGCAAGTGAAACTTTGTGCATATATTTACCAAAAAAGTCTGTTTATGTATGGTAGCAGGAGTTCATTTAAAAAAACCTTTAGGGTTCAAGCATACCCCTTGCATAGACCCTTTCCCTTGTAAACGTCATGGCTGTAAATACATAAGTGGTTTCTTCTTAAGTTGTGGCTTCATACACATTTCCTGAGTGAAAAATGACTGGCTAGCAAAGGTTAACAACCCCCACCCTATGTAATCATCTGGCAGGATGAAATTAGCTTACCATTTACTTTTAGCGATTACATTCTGTTAACTATATACTTATGATTAGCAAACACTCTTACTAGTTTAGTGCCAAGTATTGAGTTTTTATTTCAGCCATTCAAACAGTTTATATCTTTAGTTAAAACTACTTTTTTAAATCTGTTTTTTAGCTAGCTTTTTTAACTGTTTATCCAGTACGTTTAGCTAACAAATTCAACAGTTAAAGTTTTAGCTAATAATTTCCACCTGGTTTCAGAATTTTAGCTGTTTCAATTATTTTGATCTTTTGTCATGATTTTATATCACAATTTCATGTACTTACACTGTGAGCTAACCATTTCAATGTTTTATATGTTTAGCAGACAGTTTTAACATATTTCATACTATTAGCTTTTCTAATAACCCACTGTGCCATTTTTTGCTTTCATCTAAATATATTTTCTTATTTCTTTGTTTTGACTGTCTCTCTCTATTGCTCTTTTACTTTTAGTCAACAGTTAAATTTTCTTCTCAAATTTGTTCAGGTTTTAGATTTTAAATTGTATTTGTTTCAGGTTAGGCTTAGTCACACGTGCCCAGAGATCAGTTAGTGACTAAATGGCAACCGCCAGTTGCAAATGAAAAATGTGGTGGAAATGGTTGCCAGTCGCTTTAAAACTCATGGCTAAAGCCCATGCAGGACGAGAGACTGATCAGGCAGACGCCGGCAACTTTCATCTGCTATGAAAAAATGTGTATTCTCCAATCTGTCGAATTGTTTCTGGTAGTTGCTGGCATGAAATTGCAACCAAAGCAATCACATGGAGCAACGTCGTCTTTGTGACCACATTTCCTTGGCGACAACCAGTAACCACTTATATCTGGTTGCGGAAAATATATATTTTCCCTCATGACCAGTGATCACCAGGTGATGTCTCGTCTCTAAGGTACCCCCAGATTAACTGGTCTAGGGGATTTCACAATTGTTTTAAATAGTCACTGTAGTTGTGATGTACATGTCTAAAGTAAACATTATGCTAAAGAAAATTGTTGAGAATTATAACTAAAATATAAATTAGTGTCTAAATAACTTTCCACACAGTAAATCCAAACAGGGACTGATGGTGTCACTCTAATTACTTCTACTCATATCAGAAATTCTTTCTATTCTTCCAGAGCCCAGACAGTGTTTAAGCCTTTACTCATAAAAATGCCACTAGATCTTCTATGGCCATGCAATTTATCTAATTGGCTGCAATGAATCACAAAGAATAATTGAAAGGAGAGTAAATCTGTACAATCGCTTGACCATATTCTGCAGCATTATGTCAATTATGAAGAAATCACATGTGAGCCATGTGCATCTGCACAAAGTAAACATTTATAAAATTTCTTCCCCAGTAGTAATTTCCTCTTACATTATCTACCACGATGTGAAGAGGTTTTCTCAATGCCAGACCTCTGTGGAACTGCTCAAAGGACTATGTTAACTGACAGGAACCATCTTACACATTTTTCCTGGCTGATTCTTTTCTGAATCCAGTAAGAAAAATACGACTGATGATACAGTAATGAATCGTGCACTGCAGCTGCCATCTGGACCCATTTTTTGGAAGAAAATAGTAATCCCAGAGAGCTGATTAATGTGATTACATGGCTCACACTAACCCTGGAGTGGACTTTACAGACCTGTCTGAGGAATGCCTCCTTATTGGCCAACTCGTTCTCCAGTTTGTCATTGATGTCATGCACAGAGGTGGCTTCTCTTTGGGCACTCAGGTAACGTTTCTCCAGCGTGACAATCCGTTCCTCCATGTCTTCTTTCTGACACATGGCCTGTATAGAGACACACAAAAAAAGACTTAATATAACATCAACTTTGGGTGTAATATTTTCTCCTGCTGCTTTGCACACATGGAATTTGTACACTACTTTAATATCAGCACCAGATGAAAACTCCATAGGGTGTCTGGACCCTCCCTTAAGTGACAGGGTGCTTGGGCATTCAGCACCTAGAGCCACTAAGCTTCCACATCGAAACACTGAGAGACAGCTGACGTGGTTCAGGGATGACTAGGATGTCTCCTGGGCACCTTCTAAATAAGGTTTTTAGACATGTCCTACCAGGAGGAAAAACTGATGACATTTCTTCACCGTATACTGGATCTCAGACTAGACCCAGTATACGGTGAAGAAATGTCATCAGTTTTTCCTGGAAGAAGTAAAGGAGTCTGGGTGTCTCTACTTAGGCCAGGATAAGCAGCAGACAGTGAATGGATGGATATTGCAGATATACAGATATTGCAGGGTCTTTACTTTACAATATAAAGAACCTTGAGCTCACCATTATTGTTAATTGGCACTGAGTAAGTAAAACTGAAGTGAACGGAATTGAATTAGAGATTCTTCAACCACTTCCTGGAATGCACACAGAAAGCAGACTGCAAGTCTGCAAAATCAAACTTTTATCCCTAGAATGTGCACAAAAGTTAATAACAAATAAAGCCTCATAAAATACAAACATGCGCTGCTGTCATGAACAGAGGCAACATTATCATGGAATTTCTCAGACTTAATTTCCTCCATGGAGAATTGCTTCAGACACAAACTTGCGGTAGCACCCATTGTTTCCAAACCATACAAATAATAACAGTTATTCTTAGAACACTAAATAAACTGCTGCTGTAAGAGAAGGCATTGCAGGGTAATAAAACACGATTGGCCTGATAAGCCCATGTTTGTCAGCCCACGATAACTGCCTCTGCCCACATCGTTAGAAATCAATAGTAATTTCATCCCCAGGCGACAGGGGCATCAGCTTATGTTCATATCCAGCCCACTTCACTGATATTAACCTTGCACAGACATATAATAAATAGGACTATTATTTGGATCTTAATTGCCAGTTTTGGACACAACTGGCTCTTTTTTGTGCTTCATGCATCAACAGTCTTGAACCCGTTCAAGAAATACAAATGGCTAGTTATTTATTTAACATTAAGTGTTAGTTTGAGGCCTAGAGAAGTGTTTATCTGAAGTGTATATTTAGATATTTTTTCAAGGACTCTTCACTTAACTCACTTCACCCGATGAAGGCATTATGAAAGACCTTATACGTTCACAAGTCAATGTGCATGTTTTTATGTGAGAAAAAGACGGAGTAATAAAGAGCTGGGGAGAGTGTGAGAGCATATGCAAATAGAAGCTGTTTTTAGACCACTGCTCGCTGTCTTTGATGTTTCTCTTGCAACTGTTATCCCCATGCGAATATGTGTGTGTGTGTGTGTGTATGCTTCCCCCTGTGCTCAGTTTCTGTGCTGTGACCTCTTTGATGTCCCTCTGGTACTTGTTGTTCATCTCCTCTGACTTGATGAGGTCCTTGCGGGCGGTCTCGAGTTCCTGCTCCACCTCGGAAACCCGGGAGGAGAGGGAGGACATGCGCTCCTTCATCTGGGCCAACTCGTAGTTCTGCTTCTCCAGCAGGTCCTGCAGCTCGACCACCTGACTCGCCTCATGGGCCGGCTCCAGAGAGCCATTGGACAGACGCTGGAGGGGAAAGAGGGGGACGTGGAGTAAGAGGTCAACATATGAAAAGGGAAAATTATCCAAAAATATGTATGCGTCATGAAGCACAAAATTTGCCAAGGGATGTTTGGGGATGATTTCTAACTTTTAGTGTACTTTAAAAAGAATTTAAGAGCTTTTTTAAAAATGAATTCCCTTGCATGACGTCTTTTAAAACTCACAAATTAAGTGAGGCTTGTGGTATATAGGTAATAAGGTAATAATAAAGTAGTAATAAGATCACTGACAAGTGAGGGTTAGTACAGGATTTGGAAATTGGTTGTTAATGTTGTGGCTAATCAAAGTAAAAAAATTCTTTCTTTCTTTTAAGTTAACATTCTAACTAGAACTTTTTCCTTGCAGTTGAAATAAATCTTTTGGATGTTAAATTATATCCCGAATCCTGAAACGTGTCTTGTAAGTCCATTCAGAATGCACACTTGCCCCACAATAATCGCGATAACAAGTGATTATATTTTCTTTCTTTTTTCAAGTGTTAACCTAGTAAAAACCCCAGTACCTAAATCAAAAATAGAAGTTTGAGCTTTGAATGCAGGAAAATAAACACACTATCGAGAGTAAAAATGAACAATGGTGCAAAGCAATTTTCTGATTTCCTGTCATGCCTCATCTTCCTGTCGTGTATTCAAGTGGGCCCTGAGAAATCAGCCATGCTTCCACTTCAGATACCATGTCTGCTTTTGAGAATGACATACATTTGCATTCTAATAAATTCAAGTTCAGGAGCTCACGGCTTTGGTTCTTCCCCTGCTTTGATTCTGGATG
Source organism: Diplotaxodon limnothrissa (assembly GCF_057381915.1). Lineage (NCBI taxonomy): Eukaryota > Metazoa > Chordata > Actinopteri > Cichliformes > Cichlidae > Diplotaxodon > Diplotaxodon limnothrissa. The sequence goes on from NC_140612.1 coordinate 25,899,210, forward strand.
GTCACAAAGACTGAATCACACCAGACTCTGCTGGAGAAATTGTTTTGACACTTGCATAAGTAATCTGATTAGATTTGCAAGGTTTCCACTCCGTACAGCTCTCCTGGTCTCTGCATGAGGTAGATTAATGAGGAGGATACCGCAGAGATTCAGCTTACAAAAGAGTTTAGGGGCAAGAACAACAGAGGAAAACAACCTTATTATCGGTGCTAAATAACAAACATGCATAGTTTAAAAAAACAAATCTTGCTTTTATGCTCAATTGAGTTACAGTAAGGTGAATGAGAGGATTGAGGGAAACTGATCTCTTCATTCTCCATCTTCCTCTGTCTTCCTGCTGTATTGTGAGGCACAGCTGCCCATCTTTGGCCATCCATCTGTGAGGACAAACCTAATTGGGCCTCTCTGTCTGCTGCCTGTGATCAATGATTCACTTGAGCAAGGAACAGGATCCACTAAATCACACCAGTGATTTTAATACGAGCATGCCAGCAGTGGGCCATGCTCATAAAAGAATTTTATATCTTCTTTATTGCCAAATGGCTCAGCTGTCCCTCTTTGTATCTGGGGTTTCCATCGATGGGCTTGTTTCACAGATTTGTACCATTTAGGACCAGGATAGTTTAAAGGGACAATGTTAATAAGAGTTACCCAACATTTCAAAGGGGTGTATTGCTTTTTAACTCTGAATGACCTTTAAAAATGGTTAAGTTTGGCTATGAAACAACTGCTCTCATTCATGCCTGCATGGATAGATGGACAGATAGTCTTGAGATGCCCCTCAATTCTTTATATTTTGCTCTGAGAACTAATGTTGGCCTTGAGCAATAGTTCTCCAAACTTTCTTAAGGTCTTTCAAAGTTTCTTCTTTGAACATAAGATGCTTTTTCACTAAGAGGAATGTTTTTGTTTATTAGGCCACTTAACGCTGCCTAATGAATTATCTAAACATAAAAAAGCACCTTACTAAACAGATGAACTACACATAACAGACAAATAAGCAAATAACCACATTTTAATTGCATCTAGGCACGTTAGTACTAGCAGCCTGTTGCAAAAACACATCATTTGTTCCTATTTCTTTAGTTGAATATACAAAAAATCCCAAAGATGATGCAGTTTGTCAGACAAAATATTCTTGTACCAACAAGGTGATTCTCAAAAAGCTATTAGCTTAAAGTGACAGGGCTAAAACACCGTCTACAGCAGATAAGCAGCATTTGAAAGTCACGTCATTAAGAAATTAGATAAAACCTATGACATGAAACCTAAAAGACAGATCTGTCCCTTCAGTTACAGAAGAGGTGGTCTGTAATTCAGTGGTGCAAAAACTGATGGAGTGACAAACCAAGATATATATATATATATATATATATATATATATATATGAATGAAAGAATCCGGTGGGCAGGTTTTGCCATTGTCCCCTTCCTGACAGTTCCTTCTACATCTCTGTCAGTCACTCTGACTACAGTCATGCTGAATAACTGACCCTCACCATTACTGCAAGGTTAGTGTTCTTTCTTCACCGTATCACAAAACAAATGTGCCAAACAACACATGTTCATACTCTCTTATTTTATCTACACAAAACAGAGCAGATGATGGCTGTCTCCTCATTATCACATCCCTCAAACTCACACGCTCTTCATCTCTTTACTCCCAATCCCCCACCACCACCACCTCCCATCCCCCAAACCCTCGTTCCCCAGCAGACCAGCCAAGTAATAACGTCTCCATTGATCTACCCAGGTATCCTCTGCTGCTGTCTGCATGTATAATAAAAAAAAAAAAAAAAAAAAAAAAGTAAAAATCCTGCATCTGCGTTTGCCTTTAAGGTGCATCATTTTGGGCTCGCGTGCTTCTGACATAAAAAGGCATCAGCGTAATCTACACCTACACCTATGCTGTTAAAATAATAATCAAAAGGAAATTTGTATTCAGCTATGGATGTCCATGTGTGCTCCTGCATAATGGCAGGGGGTGAGATCACAGCGGGAGTTTTCGCCTAACTCCTTCAGAATGCCTGCAGAGGTAAATAAATGTATGATCAAAACCATGTGATAGTCGCTGCAATACTTTAAAGTCAAAATGCCAATACAGCAGGGGGAACTAAATGTACAGGAATTATTTGTGTAACGCCACCACAGCAGGGTTGTAGACAAAATACTGATTGGTAGTGCTTTTATTTTGAAATGGAAAACATCCGGGTTACTGTATGACCGCCACAGTAAGTATATTTAATATATACATACATAATACTATGCACATTTTTAGAATAAACTATATCTTAATCAAAAACAACAAGTGCAAATATTGCCATAATGTACAGACTATTAAAGTGTAGTGTAGTTATTATAGATCCACACATAATTTTGACCATTTTTTCCACCCATATTTAAATCAAGGGAGCTCACCTTGCTATGGACCTTCTGTTGAGCTTCACTGCCCTCCAAAATGTCCTCTCCTCCCTCACCTGATGCCACTTTCCTCTGGATGTGAGCATTCTGTTCCCGTAAGGCCACAATCTGTGGGACACAAAAATATGGGGTTAGAAGTAAAAAAAAATAAAAATACAACAAAAAACCCCCTCCGCACACACTTGCCTGCACACAGCAACACAGTTTGTGTGAGACGAAAAAACAAAACTCAATTTTAAGGCTGGCATCTTCCTCAGTGTGGCTTTAGAACTTTTAGCTTTTAGCGAAGCCTCTTGAATGAGCCTCTTGTTTGCACACACGATGAGGATAAAACCACAACCACACATAATTGCAATCCTTGGTTAACTAATCATTTTCCCTCTCTTATGCAACGCTAGTAAATTACAGTATATCACACTGCATAGGAATTTTGGAACATTACTTTAACCAACATTCATGGAAACCTTGTGATTATTGAGTTTTGCAAACCAAGTGCTTTATTTCCCCACCATCAGCCATCCTGAAGCCTTAACCCTGTCACAGGGGTGTCTGACAACAATAACATTCTGGTTTGGCTTTGACTGACAACATATGATTATCACTCACTTCAAGAGAGAGAGAGGTTGACAGTGTACCTGCTGCCTACTAGTTCACAGTACTTCTTGAAGTACTTCTTTCCAGAGCCTAATGCTTATGGAGAGCAGCCATTCATTCGTCCCAGGTAGGCCACTAAATATTAACTAGCAGAATGGATAACTTCTTCTAAGACTTTCTCCGTGTATCCTACACTAGCACTAAGGTGAATACGAAAATAACGTGTTGCGAATGCAACAATCTTTTATTGAGGTCGAACATAGGCCAGCTGCACTAAAGTAAACACAGTGCAGCTTTAAGAAATGTATGAATTAATGATTCCCCTGAGAAAAGAAAGTCAAAACAGAGTAAGAAATACAAGCCAACACACGCAGTCCTGGCTCTGAAAGTAAAACTGAAACAGGGCAGATCCTCAATGCTCCTCTCTGCAATGGAAAACTAAGAAAAGCCACAAAGTCAGTCTGCAAACTGTGAGGGATGTTAAAATAGCACTGGTGATGATATTTCTGTGTGCTATTGTGCTCCTGTTCAAAATGAATTTGGCCAACCTGGAGATTTGTTCAAAATGTGAAAAGACTGTCTGCTTTTATTTCAACAATAAGCTTGGTACAGTGTGTTCCGTTTATTTTTGCAGACAGAAGCAGTCAAAGTTACACCACTGTCCACTGGTCTCAATCTCTGAAACCTCCCCTAAAAAGTAAATAACCACCAGAAAGACAACTCTAGCACTAAAATAGTTTTACAGTTATTCTCTACACGAACAAAAAAGGAGGAGCTCCTAACAAACCCCCCCCCCCCCCCCCCAACAATTACTACAGTACATGAGGCATGCTGATAGCGTGATGTGATTAAAGCTGCATCATGCTGGTTCTCCTCTATGAGTACTCGGAAGCTTCAGAAAAGCTTTAATCTCTGAACCATGTAGGACTCTCAAATCATGCATGTTCCTTTTTGTCCTTCTCTTTATGGATGATTCGATCAGGATTTCCAAGCAGCCAGCACCATCATTTATGACAATCCAACTACCATTACTAATCATTCTAATAAATAATTACAGTTTGAGAATGGAAATGCTGAGTGATCGTCGCCGTTGAAAACAAATTGCGATGCTTTAAAATTGTCTTTTCTCTCTCTTTCCGCAACAGACATTTGTTGTGATCGGAACAGCAAGAGGAGCCCGAGGACAATCAATGAAACCGCTGTCGATAAAACAAACAATGCAATCAAGTGACTTTGACATGATCCAGTTTAAACTCAGATCCCAACCTGCCCTCATTGACACCTGGACACGAGTCGTAGTTAATGTCGGGACCTCTTTAAAGTTGCGAGTGAGAACAGAAGATTATCTCCCACCTTCCACAGACAGGGTTTCCTTCACACTCAACTTTGCCAGCAGCAGCTTGGCTTCTTCTTTTCTGCTGCACTCTGTCTACAAAGGATCTTCTGTTCATTATTTTTAATGAGGGCATAATTATGCCTCCGTATGTTCCAGTACCATTATTTTGAGATTGTCTGTAATTTCTCCATCTCAGAGATCAAACACCAACGCCACCCATGACATAAAGGCACAATTGATGAATGGGGCGCTACTGATGCATCTCCATCGCTGAAATGAAAGAAGACAGAGAGAAGTTTGCCAGATGCAAAATGAAAAGGGTGACGAGGGACACAAGGACGAGTGGAGCTTCTTTTACAACGCAGCATCACAATTTCCTTATCTTCCTTTAGCACTTCTGGGCTCTGTGTTGACAGGAATGTCTGATGAAGTAGAAATTGGAGGAAAATGGGAAGGAGTGAAATAAGAATGGCTATGTGTGAGTGTGTGTGTCCACGGGTGTCACAGGTTGCTCTTAGAGTATGAAAGATTGATGACGTCAAGGTGAGATTTGGGGAAAAGCAAGTTTGGTGCAATGCACTTAAAATAGAATCAATCACACACCTGGGGAAAAATGCATGACCACACATAAAACATGTTTATCAAATGTTTTAGGTCAAAGGAGATTTCATTTCATGTATTAGTTTTCTTTCTTTTACAAAATCCCAAAAGAATTAGGTCAGTCTTTTTTTTGCAAAAGCAAGAAAAAAAGTACTGCTGTTGCCATTCTCAACCTTTTCTGCCAGCTTTTATTTGAAAAACCGTGAACAGAGTATTTCTCCTACTGAGCATAGTGCTGGTTTGGATCAAGCTCAGCCTGTAAGGACCTCAGTGCTAGCCCACATCGGCTCATGGGTCAGATGTTACCTTTCTATACATCCGATTATCAAATCTTATATTACCACACCATTAAAGCTGCTTTAAATTGTTAAAAACTGATTCAAATGACTCTATTGGCTATTGAAAATAATCCCATTTCTTTGCCTTAAGAAACGCTTGGGTTGCTTTTCCAGTATGCTTCAGGCCATTATCCATTTGCACTAAGAAGTGCTGTCTACTCAGTTTTGCAGCATCTGGTCGAATATTAGCAGAGAGAGTATAGCCCTGTACACTTCAGAATCCATACTTCTATCAGCAGTCACATCACCTATAAACACTAGTGGTAGTTCCACTATCATACATGCCCGCCTCACAACATTATCTCTACCATATTAGACAGATGATGTGGTATACTTCTGATCAATTAATTTTGTTGTCTAATCTGGCTTGTTGTTGCAACCTGTTATTTAGACCTTGTTGTAAACTGTCCTTTACATTCATAAAGGTGTTGGTGTTGCAGAGCTAGCCAATTGAGTTCCACTTATTAAGAATGCGCCAGATTGTTGATTTTGGCTACTCACTACTCATTAAGGTTATTTTGTTTTTTTAGCCTCTTTCACTTGCATCAACATTCTTTAGGAGCTCCTCCTATCCAAAAAAAAGACAAAAAAAAAAAACCACAAAATGCAACACTTGAAATCAAATCAATTTCTTTCAATTCAATTTTATTTATATAGCGCCAAATCACAACAACAGTCACCTCAAGGCGCTTTATATTGTAAGGTAGACCCTACAATAATATATACAGAGAAAAACCCAACAATCAAATGACCCCCTATGAGCAAGCACTTTGGCGACAGTGGGAAGGAAAAACTCCCTTTTAACAGGCAGAAACCTCCGGCAGAACCAGGCTCAGGGAGGGGCGGGGCCATCATTTGCATACTTTGCCAAATAATGTTCCCTGTTCCTTCAACAATAATGAAGGAACAGACTTCACATGACCATAAAATAGCTCATTAGTCAATTTCATTTTAAGCCTCTGAAAGTTACAAATGGTCAATCACCACGTGTAACTAGGGTTGAGTTGCTAAGAATCTGGTATGACTGCATAAAATAATATTTGATACATATTATTTTATCTGCCTTGATCTTGTATGGTTGTGATAGATTCAAATGAGCTATTGAGCTACCTTTGGGAATTTAACAGTGTCTTAAAAATATGTCTGTTTTGATTAACATCAAATAATTGGTAAGCAACAATTCATCCTCAGATAGATACCAAAATGCTCCACAGATAGAACTGCAATCACTAGCAGCAATCAGTGTGGGGCCACTTAAACACCTGTGACTGCATGAGGTTAAAGGCTGCTGATTTCTTCAAGCATGGACACATTGTCTAAATTCCTGGAGGGAAATGGGACTCATAATAGACCTCCATCTCAAATCAATTACCAGTTTGCGGGCTCACGGATCCGCCTGCCTCCCTGGAGCCTCTTAAGCGTGGACATTTTTATTCGGCAAAGCCGGTTTAACCATCCTCTCCACCACCACCTCCACCCTCCATCACCTCAAGGTCTAATCACTCATCTGTCCGCAGCTCTGACAAGTGTTGTGTTAACCATTAGAGAGGGACAGCCACACAGAAATACTGTATGGTCTTTATAAGCTTGGAAGTGTGATGTGAGAAATATTTCAAGGTGCTGCTGAGATGTCTGTCAGAGTTTCTGCAGTTAAAAAACAAGACTTCAGGAAAAACTGTCAAAGAGAAAAAGAGAAGAATTTAGGTACCGCTGGCCTTTAGGTTTACTTTTTTAAGTTTTCAATCTTTTCTACAATTCTCTCCTTGTCTGGTAGATCGCACACTATCAAATCTTGGGTTTTGACCCCTAGCGACTTTACTCGCCATCAAAACATATCATTACAGCTTCACTTTTTCTGTCCTTCGGTTTCTTTCAGAGGTGCTCTGACCAAGTGGAGCCCTGCACTCTCATTAATACACATACCTCCACACACGATCTGCCTCTGCATCCCACCTGCCATGTCTATTTGTGTCTTCTGCCTGTCTATGCCTTTTTTTTCCATCCTTACCCCCTCTCTCTCCTCTCACACTAGATCTCCGTCTGTCCCTCCACCCATGCCACACGCCTCCCAACCATTCCCCCTATTGCTTTTCATTCCCATCTTTTTCTTCTTCTCTTCCTTTTAGTGACTTTTACGCCAGGCCCGAGTGTCAGGCTGGCATGTCTGACAGGCTGTGAAGTGGCAGCCTGAGGGTTTTTCCTCAGCTGGAACAGGACCATCTGCAGTGCAAATCCTACTCTAGCCCGAACTAGGAGGTGAAGACGGAAAGGCCACCAAGGAAACAGTGGCTGATGTACTGTCAGTGCTTCGCCGCAGCCACTGATAAGCTGAGGTAGAGTGAAGCCTGTCGAGGTACCGTAAATGTTTCTGGGTTTCAGAGCAGATACAAAATTCAGGACACATCACAGTATGTATTAGGTTTGCATCCACGTAAACAAGTAGTATATGTTCCTGTATATATGTTATGTTTGTTCGGAATATGCAACTCAACACAAGTCTTGAGATATTGCATGTATATATAAATAGTATCTACATGTTTAATACATGAACAGCATATATTTTCTGTTATTTCAGCACATTCCCATCTCAAAGTGTGAAATATTTCTCTTCACTGTTGGCATCGGACAGATTGCTTGTCATCGTCTGTGACTTCATACACCAGCAGTGATTTTTAAGATGCAGATGAATTTAAGTGCTATAAAATTAAGTAAGTCACAATTTTATAGACCAAAGTTTCCCATGTGGAAACTTTGTGCTTTGAAGTTAGTTTTTACTCGGTTTTTACTTTGACATTAAGTCGTTTTTTAGGTTTAGATGCTTAAAGATTGGATGGGTTGAGTAAAAAACATTGCAATTGGAATAAATAAAAATGCTTGTTCATCACATTAACTCTGCATGTTCAAAATTATGTTTACTGAGCATGTTTGCAGAATCCTTAAAAAGCAGTACAGACATGCTTTTGTCTGATGGGAATGACTTAAATGAAACAATAGTATTTGTTTTCCAAATTAGAAATGCTTGCTTTTCCTGATGCCTTTTATGCAAAGGATTAATAAAATAGCCAAAGTCTTTAATTCCTTATTAAAGAATATAATTTTTCTTTGTCCCATTCGTCTATATGCTACTAAGTGTTCCTTTGATGAAGAAAGCTAATAATCTACCTCAAGTCAGACACTATGCATTGGTATGAAAACAACCAACAAACCATAGTCTGAGGTTCCAGGAATTTCAGCCCATTCATTCTAGTTTTAATCCATAATCACTGATGATGCATTATCTGACAACACAAACAACAAAAAGTGTGTTTAAAAATATCACAATATTCATTATTCTACACCGTGGCCATTAGTCACAGCTTATTAGCACTGCATTGGAACCCCTGTGGTCTTTTGCTTTAAATTTCAACATAAGGTTCCGACTTTTTAGTCTAGCCATTCTCCTCTAGCATTTCTGCCCAGAGAGGTAAACCCTTGAGACTGTTGTGTGTGAAAATTCTTGTAGATCTGCAGTTGAAATACTCAGGTTGGCCCATCTGCCACATTCAAAGTCACTTTCATCACATTTCTTTCATATGCCTAAAAGCATTTGGTTGCTTATAAGACATCTGCATTAGCAAGCAGTTAATGTAGTTACTGGTGAGTGTGGTGGTTATTACCTCCTGATTGGCTGCTGTGAGCTCCTCCTCCAAGGCAGACACCCTCTCCAGTGACACTCGTAGTCTCTCTCTTACCTGAAAATCACAAAACATGAATCACAATCTGTCTGTAGATCCTTTGTCATGGGCACTGTTATAAGCCTTCACTGCACTTAATTCCACTGGGATGGACTGATCTTAAAAGAGCCAAGCTGAAAAACGCAATCATTAGCTTCCTCTCTCACCGCTGTTAAAATCCCAGTCCAGGAAAGCAAGGGTTAACACATCAGAAGGTGCTATCCTCTTTTCCTCCCTTAGCCTTACAACACCACTTTGCTGGGGCTTCAAAGTAGCATTATACGGCTCTTACTGCTTTAAAAGCACCATTTGCGGAGAGGAGATTCCCCTTCTACACTTCTCCCTTTGTCTCTTTTAGGTTCATCATGGCTGTGATGGAACAATTACTTGCAACACATTGTGAGTGTGCACCAGATATGAGAAGAGGCTGATCCTCTGTGTCCACTCTGGGATATTGTTCCAACACGGGACCCCATTTGCCTGAGCTTATATTACCTTAAACAATGTGGACGTTGGACATGTGTTATAAATGTTGGCTTTCGGGGGGGGGATGAATGGATTACAGGGGGAGTGCTGATATTACACAGGAGGCTAAGGTCATAAATCAGCGGGATGTGAGGAGAAACACTGAGTGCGACATGTAAAGGCTTAAAACTAGAAAATGATAGCATGAAATCACACAAAAGGAAAATAAAGCACTGTTAGTATCATCTGGTCTTAAATGTTTTATCTATCCATATACATTATAATATACTATAATATGATAATTAGGGGGTGGAGCCAAATCTGAATCCAGCAAAGCACAACTAATAAGTTATTACAAATATGTTTAACATTTAAAATTAAACATAATGTTTTGGGGAGAAAGAATACATACAGTATAGGTGACTCAAAAGTAACAATGCAAAACATTTTTTCCTGATGGCTTTTATTTTCTTTCTAGATCTGTAGTATGTGTAGCTGAGGTTTTTTTCCTGGTTAGCTCCTGCAGCTAGCTAGCCAACTGGTTACTTCACCTCCACACTGTGCTAATACTCACTCAGCTTGCCTTTGACATGACTAATGACACCACACTGCAGAAATATAACACATTAAACCTAATTTTTCAAATCATTTTTTTTAATCGTCAGCTACACTTTTCACAAACCCACTAATTACTTGTGCATTTATGAAAACCAAAAAAGAATTTTAAATGTAAATAACATGTGACTGATCCAGAATAAACAAAAATACATGTATTTGTCTCCAATAATAATATAAAACACACAAGTAATTAATAATAATACAACAGAGAAGGGACATACAACCGAATCAAAACAACACATTAAAGTCAAACACATTAAATTTGGTAAAACTGAAAAAAGCCAACAGTTACACATTTAATGTATATATTCTGACAACCTTACCTTCTCATCTAGGGCTTTATGGTGTTCAAACAAGGATTTGAGTGCTTTAAGAACTTCGACTTCACTGGAGACCCCTGAAGGAGACTGAGCCTGCCTCTTGACCACAGTCATACGAAGTGACCGCTCGTGTCTGGACACCAGGCACTCAAGATGTTCCAGCAGTAACTAAAGGGAAGAAATAGGAGAAATCAATGTTATTATCAACTCTGAGAACTGCTGAAGAATCCAAAATATGAACATTCTGAGAACACAGAAAGCCACGGCTCTTGTTCTTATTCTATTTATGGGTTTTTTTCTACAAGTGCTAGAGGAATGATTTCAAGTGTGCTTGATCAGGCTCAAAAAATGTTTCAAAAATCAAACATGACTATCAAAAAAACATTATATACATGCAACAAAGGCGATTACTTACAGAGACTGAGTCCTTTGGGAAAAAAGAAAAAATTGCAACAAAAGTGGTTTGGTGGCTTGGTATGTGACCAACATCTATTATTATTCTTAGTATCATCAAATTTTTTTTACCAATTAAAATGGCCATAATCGCTATTTACATTCTCATAAACTGTTGTGAGTTATTACCAAATTATGGTATAAAAGTTCAGAATCACTGGAGAGAATGTTTTCCAGTAAGAAAAGTTTGCTTTGTATTCTTGCAACGCCTCATCAATGTAACTGTGCGAACAATGTATATATAAAAAAGGGGGCAGATAACTGCAAAGGCAACGCTGTCCTTTCAACAAAAACACACAAAAGTGTAATCTATGTTGCGAGGTAACTTGTCAAGTCAACAGCCAGCAGAGTGCTACACAAAGACAGAGAAGAAATGCGGAGCTTGGAGGCAGGCTAAACAAAAGGCAACTACACAACAAAAACGGGGAGTAAACAATCATGTGTGTTATTCAGCAGAGATAAAACGTTATTTGTTACTGTAGCCTGCTCAGGTTCCACTGTGAGATCAGTGTAGGATCGTCTGCTTTCATTTCATTTCCCCTAGTGAGGCAGATCGTGACACTTCTTTCCCTCTCTGATGTCGTCCAGGGCAATAATAATATAGCCTCGAGATAATGATCTGGTTATAGGCTAAAGTTACAGCTCAGAATGATCTGTGTGCTCTTTCTGACCTTACTGGTTATATTCCCACCATACCTTTAACTGTCCAAACATCTCCATCTGAGACTACCTAACATAGTTAGCTGGTGTAAGTGTATTCCATTGCAAGTGTATTCCAAGTGTAAACCATTGTTATTAAGTCAAAATACCACTGACATCTCTGCTGAAGTAAAAATAGGCTAAATTATTAACATAGATCTGAAAAGATTCTTCCATAGGCTACATAGCACCAATTGTGGCAAACAGATAACCATGAGTAACCATGAAAACTCCTTAAAATTGCCAATACTGAGGCAGCTAGCCCTCAAGCATAACTGTAACAAGTAACAAGATTTTTTTTCTTTTTTAATTTTATTAGTTTTTTAATTTTTTTAAATTCTAAATGGGACCATAATTTAGTAAACTAAGCTCACGCTGTGGTCAGCAAAGTTTGAAACTAGAGTTTGAGAGTATAAACTCCTCAGAAAGCTTTTACTAACATGATAGATGAAGAAAGCCAAAAGGTAATTTCCCAATGTTTTTGTGTTATGCCCCGCTGGCTATTTAAAAGAATGCAGATTTAAGGCTCCTTGTAGTCTTAATCTTTGTGCCAATAGCACTTCTGGTTTGACTTTTAATTTTTATATACAGTCATGTCAAAAAGACAGTTTTCACAAACATGCAGTCCTGTGAAAAACAAAGTACACACCGACTGCTTCTGTACGAATTAAGATGATAGGTAGCAGCTTAATGTCAGCAACACGATGTCTCCATCTTCCCAGACATCCAATCGAATTGAATCAGGGGTCAGACTGCGCAATGCTCAGACGAAGTGCAAAAATTTGTAAGAGCTACATCTACATTGGCCCTACAAGGATCTGTTAGTGTTTAAAATATCGCTTTATAAAGAATATGGCAGCACAGCTCAGGTTTGTAAAGTTGCATCTGAACAAATAACATGTGTCCTGGAACAATGTCCTTTGGACAGATGACACCAAAATAGAGACAGACATCTGCAAATATGTCAAGCACGGTGGTGGATGGTGATTTGGGATCACTTTGCAGGCCTGAACACCTTACAGCCATGGCTGCCAAAAGTAGTTCTGGAGCATGATTACAGATTACAGAAGTAATAATCGTGCTGTAGATGCCTTCTTACTTTTAATGAAGTATTACAAAGTTTATATTATGAACTTTTGTTATCTTAAAGTTTCAAGTAAATTTGGCTACCACTAGCCAAAGTCAATAGATCCTTTTCAAAATTTCCTTTTTGTGCCAACTGAGTATACTGACTACTGTGCAGCGCCAGTAGTCCAACATTTAGAACAGGATCGATCTTTTCATCTAACTGAATTTCCCAAAATGTAAATGTAAAAAGACAAGAGTGCTAGCTTAGAATATGATATTCTTCAATATATGGTTCCAAATAAAGTAACAGAAATAATCAATAGCATTCTGACTCATTTTAATGTCAAACACACCTGACAAAACAAACCAAAAGCAGCAAAATCCATAAAAATGTTTGATTCCTTTTTTATGGGGGGATGTCTGCAGGATCCTAAAGATATATTTTCAATAGAAAACACTGGAGCAGGCAGAAGTGATCAGAATCTCTGCAGGAGTGAGGTGTAAGAGTCGAACAATGAAAACTTGCAGTGAAAAGAAGACCCCTGCAGAGCACTGCTGTATGAGTGTAGTCTCTTCATTTGTCTCTCTGATTCAAGTGTCCCTGAGAGATCCATCAACATCCATCATGTCTACATATATAATCCTGCACACTCAACAAAATGCCTACTGTTGATTCAATCAGGAAGTCAGTGTTTACTCAACAGCACCCCATTTCCAATCTCGTTCAGTAAATATTTTCATTATTTATCCGATCTTGTTTTTCTGTCTCTGTCTCTACATCAGCTGCCGAAAGTGGGGTCCGTGACCCACGGCTAAGTGGTGCACAAAATGAGTAGTTGTAAATCCTAAAATGTGGCATGACATTGAAAAGTGCATATCTAGACAAGGATCTTTTATGCCAATGAAGCAGGCATATTGGGTCCATTACTCACATTATCTTTGTGCCAACAGCTACTCTGATGCGACTGTGAGACATCACGTAAATCTGTCATGAAATCACTCACTTCACTCGGGGTACAACAGACTGTTCTGCTGCTGCAGAGATTGGCTTGTTAGCCAGCTAGCTAACTGGCCGGCATAGAGAAATATTTGAGCCAGACCACGTTGTCAAGTTACGGTTCGAGGCCAAACTGAGTAAGAGCAGCAACAGAAGACCAGATCTGAGTCACGCTTTCTTAGTTTCAAGCAAACAAACCATGATGCTAGCCAGCTTGTTCATGGTGTAGATTGAATTAAATGATCCTTTTGTAAAAGCGCATGTGTGGAATTTACATGCTTAAAACTGCAATTTGGATTTATCAATATAAAACAGATGTAAAGGACAATGTTTAAAAGGTTTTATAACACAAAGAATTTCAGTGGCATTTGAACTCAAATGCTCAAAGTAATTAAATAGCATAATTATTACATAATGAAAATTTTAAGCTGATGAAAACTGATAATTTTTGATTAGCATGAACCCTTTTACAAAACAAATAAGCCCCACCTAAAAATATAAATTCAGAGTACTTTTATTGGTGTGGTGGCGATAAGTGACCCCGCTCCCCTTGTGATTGCTTTAATAAGTAACAGGTCGCCATGATCGCACACAGTTTGCAGCGCAGACACTGAATTGACTGTAAACTAGAGCTTGAGCTTAACTGATATGAGTAGATATCAGCTACTTGCAAATATATTGATATCTGGATTTTTAACTTGCCAAAAAATGAAAATTTAAAAAGTAAAGATGAAATGTTGTTACACATATCCTTCAAACTTGTGCTTCATCCGATATATCCGAGTTTTTAATCAATAAATATCGGTATTACTTGCAAAAATCTTATATTAGTCAGTATCTACTGCAAATACCTGAAAACTACTCACCAAGCAGTAGTAAAAGTGAAACGTGTGAGGCGAACAGGCAACAGAGAACTTTGATCTACAAAGTAAAAGTTGTGGCTTTTGAAGTGTTTTGGTTGAAGTGGTAAGGCACGACTTTCTCTTTTTCCGATTTGCCCCAAACGTTTCCAACTTTCAGCTAACAGAGGAAAACGGTGAGTGTTTGCAGACAAGTCTGCATCTCACATGCAAACTGTTGGCAGTCTGCTTGAAACCAAAGCAATCATGGTTTCGGTGCAGCACCCTTTTGGCGACTGATTTCACCTAGTTTGAGTGAGCAACCTCCAGCAGCCGCTCACTCACTAAGGGTCTACACATTTTCACTGCTAGCGACTAGTGGTTGTGAGATGGTCATTAACTGGTCTCTAGGCTTTAGTGAATGAGACCTAACATACTAGTTAGTTAGTTTGAGTTTAGTTGCTTAATTATGTTTGATTTCCATTCTGGTAACTCTGTAAAACTATGAGCAAAGTGCACAACTATGCCTGCGATAAAACAGATAGTACACTAATCCCCTAAGTTGTAGCTGGTGATTTGAAAATTTATCAGTTAAAACACACGAAAGCAATCAGTTATGAATGTTAGTTAGTCTTGGCCCCTCAAAAGTTTGAAAACTCTAGATCTTCATCACATATCAAAGACTGTGATGCTTAACCCACAGCCAATAAGACCAATCCCATACTCATCACATGATGTTGCAGGTTCCCACGTCAAATGACTGCCTGTACATGTCTTCCAAGATTTAATTATAACCAGTGACAAAACCAAGCTTAATTAAAATTTGCTTAGTAATTGCCTGTTGGAGAATTTGAGGTGATAATAAAGTGCGAGAGTGAAAATGACTTTTGTCTGTCCTCCTTTCTTGCACCTCACCTCCCTCTTTTCTGTAATTTTCCATCAGTGCTGTGCTAAAATCTTCTGTCTCCACCAGAGGAAGATAGTGCAAGACTGCAAATACACACTTCATCAGCATTGGGATGGAAAGCAGAGTCTTATCTATCAACAGCAGAGTGTGCTTTAAAAAGGCAATGTTTTTTATTGAAGATACTGGACTTCAGCTGATCCTCTAATGTTTTTTTTTAGCTGCCCCTCCCCCACACCAAATTCTTTGAACTGGACACTGCAGGGCATCAGTACCATTTGGACTTAGTTTTACTGTTGAGCAGCCATCCATGTGAAGTAAGTGGAACAATTTTCAGGCAGAATGTGGAGAGCTAATGAGGTGTGCCTGGGCACAGGAAATAGACAGTGTGCATGGTTGCTTCAGTGCTTTTGCAGCCTTAAAACCGTAGCCACCAGATAGCTTAATCTTCCTCTGGATGCTGCCTATCGCAGTGTCCAGCAGGTTTTTTGGGAAAACTTGAGAGCAACTTGTGGAATGCATAAAAAAAGGATTGAGTATGAAATGCAGAAGCAGCTTCATTTCTGGTTTAAAATGTCCAAACATCAGTTTTGTTTGTTCTTATTGCTCAGAACTACTGAATTCCAATGGTCATATTAAAATAAGTTAAGTAAGGAAAGTTTAATAAAGATGTATAAGGATGCTGTCCTCACCCTGGTGTTGTTCCTCTCGGCTTTGAGCTCAGATATCTCTTCCTCTTTCTCCAGCAGCTGTTCCCTGCAGGCGTTCAGCTCCTTGGTCAGTGCTGCAAACTCCTAAGCAAGAGAAAAGACAGAGACGGGTAAGCATCACACAATACTTGGGATATACAGCTGCTGCTGGCTGCATGTAGTGGACGACGAATGAAATCCAATCAGTGAGAACAATTACCACAACTATTCTTCAAAGCCTTGTTTCTTTGCCAGAACATCAGCTTTGCTCTTTGTCTCGGTTTTCTGCAGATGGATACTGACAAAAGATATTTGCTCTGGCTCAACTACATTTACAATTACAGCCTGAGCAAACTGCCAGTCCTCCTCCAGACCCAAAACACATACAGTCTTCTGGTGCTCTTGTTTTCTTAAACACACTTTTGATTCAGAATCTCTCAGAGGGATTCTGAGCTATACCTACAGATCTACAGCTATCATAAACAATCTTCAGAAGGGGAGGCTGTCGCTTGGGAAGGCTTCAAAACCTTTGTCCCTGTCATTCTGGTCTAAATTAAGCATAGCCACAACAAACATTTTTTGAAGCAGGCCAGAACAGACAGGTAGAAGGAAATCAAACAGAGACAACAGTGACACTGCGACTCATGCGTTTCAATTTAGAATAGACTGACGTGAGGCAGTAACTGACACGCTCGGTGTTTGATTTCACATTTATATGGGGGGAAATATGTGCACGTCTGAAGTACTGAAGGAACTGATGCAAGTATGGTGTCCTTCGCAAAAGACTACAGGTCGAAGTTAAGCTAAACTTTACTTTTCTAAATTGCTCCAGAGATGCAACACATGAAAGGATGCTGATTTATTGAAGCACCAATTATTAGTTGATTTTACAGAAAGCTAATCATTAAAAAAAAATTAGAAAAATTTGTATTGGAACAAAATATTTAAAAAAATATGACAGATGTGGTTTTGTCTTGTTAAATGGCTTTTCTGCTACTTAAGAATTGAATGAGTATACCAAAATATCATCGGTAATAATAAGTTGCAGGTCATTTACTTTAGTTATATATACACTTCCTATAGAAAAATAAAGGAATACAAATTCAGTTTTGAAAGCAACCAGTTAAGTACAAGTGATCTGTCTGTCTGAGTACACGTTGTAATTTGGAATCTGTACACCAGCTGTCCTTCAGGAGTCATGGACAATAACTCAGTGTTACAGACAGACTCCAGGGAGTGGAGCAATATTGTGTCTCGTAGCTACAGCAGCGCATCAAATCCTTATAGATCTTATAGAGCCACAAATCCTCTTCACAAAGAAGCCATACACCAAGAAAATCCTTAAAAAAACTCCCACTTTGTATTGTGAGGGCAGACTTCCAAAGAGTCAAGCCAATCTGGGATCAAAGAAAAAGATTTTAGGTCTACATTTAGAACAAGCTGGGATGGTGAGTAGAGAAAGAGCTGAAGTCCATCGCCTCAAGGGATAAACTGTGTGAAATCCCTGAAGCAGCAGAAAGGTGTAATATTGAAGACCAGAGTATTCACAAAGGTGCTTTATTTTTATCACCTGATATATTGAGACAATTACATCCATGTTCACACTAACATGGTGTCATGCTTTGTTAGTAACACAGAGAAAATTCACGATACAAAGATCCAGAGTCATCTTGTGGGTGTTGTTTACAAATTAAAAAAAAATATATATAAACAAGGATGCTGCTCGATGATTGCATTGAATTTGGCGACGGAAGGAAGTAGCTGCAGTGACTCCAGAGGTTTAACATGCAATACCACAAACCTCTGGCCAAAGGTGATTGCACATGTCACCTGGTGGGAGGCAACCTGTCTCCAAACAAATCGTTGTCTGACTCAGTAGTCAGTCCAACTGCCAGCATGCTCCAATCACTCTGAGTCAGTCTGCACCGATGATTGCAACTTGTCTGTGA
The DNA here is from genome assembly GCF_057381915.1 of Diplotaxodon limnothrissa. Classification (NCBI taxonomy): domain Eukaryota; kingdom Metazoa; phylum Chordata; class Actinopteri; order Cichliformes; family Cichlidae; genus Diplotaxodon; species Diplotaxodon limnothrissa. The sequence continues at coordinate 25,917,212 of NC_140612.1, forward strand.
TGTGTCTTTGCAATAGCGTACTCTCCTCAACTGGCTGCCAACTATTGCAGTTTTGTTCCTGTTATAGTCTTATTTTGGAGTTAAATCATTGTCCTTTAGTGAATTGTGGAGGATTTTCTAAACTTCTGTTGCAAATGAAGTTCTTAGATTCTTATTGTAAGTAGGTAATGTGCATTTTATGTGTAGATTTATCAGTTTCCCAACATATTATACTAGATTGATTGCATGTAATTGCCAATTTGACCCCATTCATTCACAAACTGATAACATACAGATCCCCTTTTATCACGATCTTGATAAACCAAGTCATTCTGAACACGTCGACTGGCTGCAAGTGATGATCGGTTCATTGCAGAGAGTCAGAATAATTTTGATCGAAATAAAGAGTGAAATTAAGTATTTAATTAAAATTAAAAGCAGATTTTGTGTTGCTATAAAAAGCATGTGTGAAAATACAGATTGATAAATGAAGATCGACACACAGCTTCCCTAACCCGTGCGTCTAATAAAATGTTAATTAGCCACATGCTCATTTTGCTTATGCTAATTAGCCTTGTGGAACTGCTGTAATTAAAAGTACAAAGATTTTTGATGTAAAAATTGAACTGAAAATCCATCACAGTCATGGGAGTTCGCTTTTTGGGCCAAAAACCAAACAGTGAATTTATAGAACTGTGCAGCTCTTTTTATTACATGCACAATATTTACAGAATGGAAGGCATAACATTGTATTCCTGCTTAATGTGAATGTGAATATAAACAATAGGTTTTTTTTAGGCTCTGGAAGGCATAACATTTTTCTAAATATACCACAAAATATTAAACAAACTGTAATCACATTAGTCTAAGAAAATGCTATGACATTCTTTTTTCTATTTAAATTAACTATAGTGTCTTGCTCCAAAGGTCCTTTCAAAGTCCTTTCAGCCATTGTTTGACATTCAAGATTAAAATGTTAATTAACTGTAGCGTCTCTTAACTTAATTGTCAGTCAACAGCTGGAATCTGAGTGCAATCAAGAACTTAAAAAGAGTAACTAAGGCCTAATCAAAAACAGCATGCTGTCGGTGGCAAAAGATCGTATTTATTTATTCTTTTTTTTTTTTAACTGCGATTGCAACGGGAAAAAAATGCACTGCTAGAATATGACATATTTATCTAATTTAACCATCCAGTGCTTAATAAAGCTGAATTATAACAGGCCTTGTACGAACACATCTGTAAGAGTAGCAAGTGCATAATAGTTGAGAAGTCAAAGGTTAAAAAATGAAAAATGTTAACTAGTGTATTTGCAAATAAAGTTAAGGTCCGCTAAGCTGTTACCATAGAAACAGGAGATAGGGGAAAATGGTGGCATGATAAACAAGTCGTCTCCATGGGGAGTTGACCTACTGTATAACAACCCAACAGAACAGAAAAACATTTATAATGGATTGCATTTATATAGCGCTTTTCAAGGCACCCAAGGCACCCAAAGCGCTTTACAATGCCACTATTTACAATGTACACTATTATTGTGTATTGTGTATTTTGTTGTACAGTTATTTTATTTTCAACTTTAATTTATATATTTTATCTTATTCTTCCCAGTTAAATTTACCCTTCATTCTAATTTGTGTTGTACAGTTATTTCATTTTTAACCTTAATTTATATTTTATTCCTTCCTAGTTAAATTTACCCTTTTTAATTTTTCATATTTATTTCCTATCTTATTCATAGCCTTTTCCTTTTTTGTTTTCTTTAGGTCACGAGCAGTTGTCCAAGCATTTCACTACATATCGTACTGTGTATGACTGTGTATGTGACAAATAAAATTTGAATTTGAATTTGAATTTTTATTCATTCACTCTCGCATTCACACACTGGTGGAGGCAAGCTACAGTTGTAGCCACAGCTGCCCTGGGGCAGACTGACAGAAGCGAGGCTGCCATATCGCGCCATCGGCCCCTCTGGCCAACACCAGTAGGCGGTAGAGTAAAGTGTCTTGCCCAAGGACACAATGACCAGGACAGAGAGCCCGGGGATCGAACTGCGACCTTCCGGTTACAGATACGCTTCCCAACCCCCTGAGCCATGGTCGCCCCATTTGTAGGACTTTAAGATGTATTTTACTCATTTTTAATATTATCATGATTCCGACGATTCCAGATTGCCACATTTATATTACATTAAAACAATGTTATGCTACATGTCCATTGTCATCTTATTATTTTGCTGAAAATGATCCCCAATAGTGATAATCACAGTGTCACATGATCATAAATTAGAATGGGAAATCATATTTTAATGATGTTCCAACTTGTGCAGTAGGTCAGGCCCAAAAAACAAGCTCAGACTTCATAAATCTCCCTCCCACGGGAATGTAGCTAATCACAGTCACCTCCTCTTAAGAAAGGGTCCTTCTGCAAATTGCACAATTTGCTTTTAATGCTTGTGAGACCTACAAGCCCCCTGCCTGTGCTCCAGCAGTGCTGGTAAGCTTCAACTTCCTCAGCAACAGACTGCAATATTCTCTCTCCACAGCTCATCTGTGAACCCTTTGTCTCAGGACAATCCTTTCTCATAGAGCTGAGTTAAAGTAAAGGCCATAACCCCAGGGGCAAGGAAATGTTTCTAAGACAATCTCTTTACAAAGGCCAAACTGTCAGGACCATGACAGATTGTGTGGGCCTACTGAAGCAAATTTCACAGTTGTGCAGCTTGTACAATCCAGTAAAATGATCTCTTCATTACAACAAAAGTCAAAGTGAAAAGAAAAGAGGAAGAGCAAAAAAGTTTGAGCTTCTTTTGCATTACATATATTTAACAAACTAACAAATAATGCCTGGTGGAACCGCTCACATTTAAGGCAATTGTCAACCTGAGTATTAAAAAACTTAAATAAATTTGGGTTATGCATTGATGCACATGACATAGATAACTTGTGATGGCACCTTTTATGAGAGGAACTTTCAGTTGGAAACCCTTTTGCCTTGAGAGCTGCCTTAATTCTTCTAGTCGTAGATTCAACAAGGTGCTGGAAACATTCCTCAGAGACTTTGCTCCCTATTGACATGATAGCATCACACAGTCGATGAAGATTTGTTGACTGCACCTCCAAGGTGTTCTATTGGATGAAATCTGGTTACAATAGAGGCCATTTAAGGACCGTGAACCCAATATCATGTTTATCGTGACATTGGGGTCACTGTAGTTTATCGCATTATTTAGATTGAGTTCAGCTGTGTGTTTTTCCCCAGGTGTCTCCAATCTGCCCTGATCTCTTTTTGTGTATTTAAACCCTCAGTTTGCTTCTGCTCTTTGTCACGTTCTCCTTCATCCCTCATATGTTGTTTTTTTTAAGTCTTCTTCCTCTGCAAACCCTAGATTTAGGTGATTTTTACTCACAACTTTCTTCCCAATTCTGATGCCTAATTTGAACTTCAGCAGGTCATCCTGTATAAAAGCCTAAATGAACCGAGTTACTATCATGTGATCAGCTGATTAGATATTTGCATTTACTGGCAGTTTAACAGCTGTACCTTATAAAGTGGGCAATGAGTATATAATGTAAAATCTGTAAAACAAATAAGCAAGGAGGAATGGTAATATTTTAGCACATTTCATAACAGGTGTCTTGTTATGCGTAAAACTATCAGGCTAAGCATTTTTGCATTTTTATAAACTTAAATATTGTATATTTAGAGAAAACATCTGTAACCTATACACCAGCATCAATAACAACACTGATATGAGGAGAAACATAAACCTTATGGTACATTCGAGACACAATGAATTATTCACAGCAAAAATGCAGCAAATGGAAGTTTGTTCCCATGCAGTGATTTATATTTTGCTTTATCTCCCAAGGAAAATATAACCTGGTGAATTTTTATTCCCAGGAAACACTACTTCTAGGCGTTGCTCTCATAAATAACATAAAAATGGACTAGCAGCACAGAAAAACTGAAGAAGAAAAAAAAAAGAAGGCTGGGTGCACTGTGGTGGAAATATGATTCAGTGAGCAGAGAATCAGAGAGGCGCAGCGGAGTCGTGAGATATAAGATGCACATGCTGAGGGGCTTGCGTGACAGAGCATCTTCAGCGCATCAGTTAAGAGAACTTTCACCTTACAAGTCACACAGAGGTAGAGGGTTAGGGTGATGTACAGTACAAACACACAAACACACACACAGACTGTTGGGGCCCTGGAGACATTGGAGTACTCTATAAGGGAAGAGAAATGCTGACGTTCCTGAATGCTGTCAGCTGTGCAAAAGAGCATGTTTCTAATAAACGATTTGATTTAAAAAAAAAAAAAAAAAAAAAGGAATTTCTACCATATCACATTTTCCATGTATTAAAAATATCTGCAGTGCCAATGTACAAATGGAGTGGGACTTTACTTGAAAAATAGTAACTGGATTCTTTCCTGACTCTGTCAGTCGTTTCTAATAGACAGAGGAGGTGTCAAACATGCAACCCAGGGGCTAGAAATAGACTGCTGGGAGGTCCAACTGGTGTGAAAATTAGTTATTTTCTTTAAATATCATGCTGTAGTACTCCTGGTAGGTTTTCAATGCTGCACCATAAACTAAAATGAGTTTGACACCCTTGATAAACACTTATTTCTATGAGAACAGCTTCCAACAGATCAACATTCAGCAGATCTATTTACGCTTGAGTGCCTTGTCTCAGTGCTTTTACTCCAGCTACCTTACAGCACCAATAGTGACCAAAACTAGCCAACATGAAAAGTCCACCAATCACAAACATCAACAAAAATGACCAGCACGTAGCACAAAAGACTCCAACACAAACTCCACATAAGGACAAACCTGAACACCAGTTACATCCATCTCACAAACCATCACAATTTACTGTAAGTACAAAAGTACTTGTGTGAAGTACAGAAAGACAGTTTTCTTGTGATACATTGTACGAACTAATGAGAATCGAAATCCATTGAGAATGAGAAATCTATCCTTGACCTCGAGCACAATTTGGGCAAAGACCTATTCAATCAATGTAATCAATGTGTGCAAATTTCATGACTAATACTCTCTGAACATCTGGTCTTTCAGGCACATGATCTAAACGCAAAACAAAGTCTGTATCAATGTTAGTGAATTTAACCACGTGGCAGCTAATGGTGAACATTATCCATAAAAAAGCCAGTGTTATTTAGAGATCTGGAGAAAGCCAGTGGCAAAATGGGTGCGACAGGACCCACTTGACTATAGTCAAGAGCAGTACTTTTACCTCATAAAGAAACCCTTATTTTGTTTTGGGCATAAAAAAGAAACAAAGTTTTTTTTTTTAACCTTCTAGCTATTGTTAACTAATGTGTGAATGTTTACCAGGAGTGGAGAGGAGCTGGTTGAGGGCTGGGGTGACACTGCGCCCTCCTTGAGTTTATTGTATACAGTATTTCTCCCAGCCCATTGTTCCTTCACTGGGCTGGTTTCAGTCATTATGCAAATGTACTGTTTATAAGATTGGGGAAACCTGCAGTCAGCTGAGACTGAAGAAGTCACTTAGATGAGTGACGAAACGTTTCTCCCACAAAACGCTACGTCCAGATGAACAGAATCAGCTTTTGGAGTGTATACAATATTGTTACAGTGCAGCTATGGCTCCTAATGCTTTTATTTGGTTGTTATTTGATTTTGCAATTTAAAACTGCAAGCTATCTAACTTAGAAAAATACTATCCAGGGGTATATGCTTAGCTAATAATTCTAACTCTCTAACCAAATTCGTGCACTCAAATTTACAGTTAGTTGGCTGTAGCTGTAGCTCGCCTTCTTGCTAATATTGTAGCACAATCAAAACTGAATGGAAATGATAGTTGGCTATTTTGCCAAATTACTTCAGTGCCTAGTCCTTTTAAATGAAAGCCTTTACTTGCTCAAACAGTAAAGAAATTGTTTAGAGAAATTCCAAAACACATTAGGTTGGGCTGAATACTAACTGTAAGGTTCCAAGGTTGTTTCAGCTTTGATGAAATGTTACTACTTTATTTTACTGACCATACAAATAGCTGGGAAATATAAAATTCCTCTTGGATAGGCTGACATATTTGCTCCAAACCCCTCTCAGGCACGATTTTACCCATGACCTGGTGGACCGCTACCCCACCACTCCTCTCCTTTTCCTACTTCTCATTACCTGGGCAAACTGCCTAGCACTGCAATATGTCAGGTAGTGTATGTGTGTGTGAGTATCAATATTTGTGAGGAAGTCTGCCTAGAAGGTGAACTCTAAATGAAATGGTGGACAAGCCTTCCTCCCTGAGTGGGCGACTGTCGGCCCAAATTACAGCTATTTTTTTTTTTTTGAAACTGAGGTGTGCTTCTGCAGGAGAGTCGTGCTTCCGGGCTAAAAACAAAACCTGGCAATTGTGTACTCTCAGGAGAGAAGGAGAAGTGGTGGCATGATTGACGGCATGCTGATTCACCAGGTGAAACACAGAGAAGAGCTCACCCAAGCCTGTAGCCAAGCCTCAGAAATGCCTGAGCAGAAAGAGGTGTTGAGAAATGTTATCTTAAATAAAATTCCTAAAAGTTTGAAATAAGACTGAAGAAGAGTCAAACAGAGTTCAAACGCTCTTCCGCAGCATACATTAAAACAAATTATGGCAAATTTCATGGAAAGAAGCTCTAACTGCAGTACAAAGGGACCCCTTTAGTGAATGCATCGTGGCTCCCATTTAGTGAGTGAAAAACACTCTGGGAAAGTACCAGATAATGAGCAACAAGCATAAATAGAGGCATTTCTATCATATTCGTGCATTCTCAAACATAAAATCCAAGCTGTAGAAATTTAATAACAGAGGTATATTTACAGTGTGACACCAAGAAGAAGACATGATAGTCTCTTTATGGGATGAAACTTTTAAATTGTGTAATGAGAACTTTGTGGCTACGGTATATCGTGACTCTAATTTAGTCACTTTTTTAAAATAAAATACTTTCCACTCTTTAGGATTGCAGGATCATGTTGTTTACAGCTACTGGTTACAGAGCAAGCACCTGCATTACGGTCACATATACTATCAATGCAAGAAAAAAGTCCTCATGTAAATAAGTGCATTTCTGTATTGACATTTTTAGTTTTACTTTCTTATTTTTTTGCTTGTTTCTTTTAGTAATTTATACTTGATTTTTCCGAGAACTAACAGCAAGTACAAAAACACAAGTCATACATTTGGTTGAGTCAGACAATTGACATTTGAAATGACTGATTTACAGTTTCTAGTCTATGCTCAGAGTCCGTCACACCCTGCAAATATGAAAATACACAGAGATTGGATAAACATGTTAAATATTATCCTTGATATATGATATAAGGAGAAAAAGGCATGCTAGTGTATATAAAGCAGCAAACTTCAAGCTGCTTACCTGAGCTGCCTGATGTTCATTTCTCTTATATTGTACATATATTGTATTGTATTTAGACAATGATTGGTGTGGATGTTATTTTCAGCATTTGTGTTTCTGAGGTTTGACAAGCAATAGGTCACTGTGACCTTCTGTCACAATTAATGAGTGTTGTTTAAATGTGAATTAGAGCAATGTTCCTGTTGGTGTGCAGTATATTTTGATCTGGGAACATGACAACAAGTTGGATCTCTGCTTCCCACTTACTGTTTGTGTAAGTGGGACCTGCCTTATGTCTCCAAGGTTGCATCTGAACAGACATTTGGAACAATGTCCTTAGGAGAGACAAGACCAAAGTGGAGATGTGGTTGCAATGCACAGCACCACATTTGGGGAAAATCCAACAAAGCACATCAGCACGAACACTTCAGACCAACTATAAAGCATGGTGGTGGAGGGGTGATGATTTGGGCTTGTTTTGATGCAATAGGACATGGGCAACATGAACCCCTCTGTATACCAAAGTATTCAAATGTGAGGCCATCTGTCTGAAAGCTGACAAAAAAATGTGTGATCCAACTGAACAATGATCTCAAGCACAGCAGCAAATCTATAACATAATAGCTGAAAAAAAAACTTGTAATAGCCCAGTCAAAGCCCAGATGTCAGCTTGATTGAAATTGTGTAGGAGGACTTTAAGAGAGTTACGCATAAAAGCCTGCAAACCCCAATGAATCACAGTAACATTGTGAAGAAGAGTGGGCCAGAATTTCACCAAGACAATGTGAGAAACATTTACTTCAATTTGAAATGATAATGAGATGAGAATGAAAACAATGTATTGCTGCTAAAGTTGGTTCTAAGGGTGACTGAATCATAGGGTTCACTTAGGTTAGCTGGCTTAGTTTTTGTTAAATATATAATGAAGTGGTGTGATATGCCATTGACGTTGGATTTAAATATTTTTAGAACCTTGTAAGAACCTGATTTTTTAATTTATTATATTCTGATAAGTAAAACCTTGGGAGTTAACTGAATACACTTTAATACACTTTATTTAATTCATCTAGTAGATGTATTACTTAATTTAAACATTCAGCAGAAACAACACCAATCCACCGAGGGCCCCTGCCAGCTATACTCTTGGCCTACATCTTGCTCATGAACAGGGACTGGTCACAGAGATTGTAGATCGGACACTCAGGAGCCATACATGCCTTGCAGAAGAGCGATATAAGAATAAAAGCTCAGCCAGTAATCTCATTTCCTCAGCTTTAAATATTCAAGAAGGTTATCCACGCGGAGCGAACACAGCGTCTGCTTCATTGTAACACACAGGTGAGTTAAAGGTAGGTGACTGTTGCATCAGCATCCAGCATGCTTTCATCAGTGAGTTCTCTTTAAGCAACAGTGTAGCTGTCTTTAATCTGTGCAACACCAAGGACACCCACAGACTCTACTGACAACTGAGCCACTGCTGTCACGCTGTCTAGTACTTCCAGAACCTACTGTGTCTGAGAACCTCAAAGGCATTAATATTGCAGTATTTGTGGGCTCGCTCATTCCTCCAACATCGTGTTCTGAAGCCATCACAGCTTCAAGCAGTGGCTCAGACCAAACACCATGAAGTACAATGATTCACTATGAATGCAAAAAGAGTATAGCACTATAGGACTACCAACACATAGTCATAGGTTTTAAATTTGAAACATGCCAGCAATGAATGGATCGACAACTAAATTCACTTTTAATGCCCTGATTATTATTATTATTTATTTTATTTTAATTTTTTTTTGTGTGTAATTGCCTGTTATTATTATTATTATTTTTTTTATTTTAATTTTTTTGTGTGTAATTGCCTGTTATTATTATTATTTTTTATTTTATTTGAATTTTTTTTGTGTGTAATTGCCTGTTATTATTATTATTTTTTATTTGGACAAACTGTTTAATAAACAAAGGTAAAGGAGACAAAAGAGCTAGGATGGTAAACAAAGAGCTTGTATCGCTCGGCTATGAATTTAAATTTTAATGACAATATATATAAAAAAAACAGTAATAAAATGAAGAAAAAAGAAAACATGCACTTGTAGATAGGAAAGGATCGCCTCAGGTGAAGAACAGCCAACATAAACGTCTGACTGAAGAAAAAAAAAAAAAAACACATGAAAGGTCACTACAGGTGTTTGTGTAAATAGTTGTGTGTGTGTGAGTGAATGAGTGTGCGAGAAAGAGAGAGTGTGATGGTGTTGAGGGTAGGAAAGGTGTGATTTACAATAACCTTTTGTTGGCAAGGTAACAGAGGTTGTCTGTGCTGTAAAGGCCCCTTGAGGCCAAATCATAAATCTGAAAGTGGAAAATACAGCCTGGCAATTTACTGCCCTTCAAGTGCCTAATAACTAATTCTGATCCCTGTGAACTCCAGTACGAGGACCTGTCACACTCCCATAGCCTTTCATCACAGCGCTGGCTTTAAACCTCTAACCTGCAGAATCCATGAGAATGTGAGCCGCGTATGACTAAAATTTGTGAAAATTTGCTCGTCTTCAAGGAAATATAAGAATGAGTCTCACTATAGATTCTAAATGAAAGAGGTTTTTCACCTCAACATATAATACTATGTTTACACAGGAGCTATCAATCAGTTTTCAGCTATACAAGAGTAGTTTCACTCGAGTCACAGTTTTTTTTTGTTTGTTTTAAAAGAAGTATTATTAATCTTATAGTTAATCTTATAATTTTTTAGAGCTCTCTTTTCATCTTTCTTCTGATTGGCTACCCACGGTAAAAAGAAGAAGGAGGGTGGGGCTGTTTTGAAATGACCATATTAGGAATATCCACTTTTACTGATGTCAGATGATGCTAAGAGGAGAAAAAAAATTTGCTTTAGTGCAGAAACTTTGAACTCACCATATTTAACATGCTCATCTATCACTCTAATAAAACAGAAAATACTGAAAATACATAATAAGCCCATTTCAAATCATCATACATTACTAAAACAGGTGATTTGTTTAAATCCAAAAGTGTCCGTGGCTTTTAACATTAAGGGCTTTCGGATGTGGAATAACCTGCCAGCAGGATCAGTATATCACCTCTTAAAAACATCTTTATGTAACTGGGTTTATCAGATTTTACATTTTATTAACTTTTTATTGTCTTTTTTAAAATCCCTTTTCAGTTGCTGTTTTTATTCTTTATTATAATTCTTTTACTTTTATTGCTTTAAACCTCAATTTCCCCATCTAATCTGAATGTGTTAATATGGTTGATCTTTTTGTTTAAATTGATAATAGTTTGCTCGTCTCTCGAAGGGGTTTCTAAACCCTTTTGTTAAACATCTTCTTTGTCTATTCTGTTAAGTACTCTACAGATTTCAATGCAAGACACCCTACGAGACCACCCATCTCCCATGCTACAGTTAACAAACTGCTTGCTAAGTTTCGTGAAACTAGTTCAGTTAATGAAGAAACATCAGTGGCTGTCCTAGCTTCATTCAGCAAGAGCCCACAGTGTAGCACTCGCCGCATGTCACTGGAGAGTGGCATTAGTCAAACATCCCTTCGGCGGATATTAGCTACTCACAAATGGCACCCTTACAAACTCCAGCTACTGCAGCATCTCAACGAGGATGACCCAGATCGGTGCACAGAATTTGCAGAATGGGAAAAACAAAAATTGGAACAAGACCCTCAGTTCACGTAGAAGATTTTGTTCAGTGATGAGGCAAACTTTTATGTGAATGGTGAAGTTAACAAACAAAACCACCGCTATTGGTCTGACACTAAGCCACATTGGATGGATCCCTCCAAGAAGACAAAATGCTACATGATGATGTGTTTCCCTCTTTATGCACTGAAGCAGGCACGTTCCCTGAGTTTTTCCAGCAAGATGATGCACCACCACATTATGGGTGCCAGGTCCGACCATTCCTAGATGAACAGTTTCCTGGAAAGTGGATTGGTCGTCGTGGGCCAGTTGAAGTGGGAGAAGAGGGTTGCATTGACAATCCAACACAATGGGCAGCACATTGAACAGATTTTATAAGTGGTCAGAAACTTGTAAATAACCGATGAAAGAATAAAGTTACGTTGAAACCAAGCACACCATTGTTTTTCTTGTGACATTACCAATAAGTTTGATGTGTCACATGGCCCTCTTCCTGTTGGAAAAACAAAAGTTGTATCCAAGATGGCCGACTTCTAAATGGTCACCACCCATCTTGAGGAGTTTGCCCCCTCACATATACTAATGTGCCACAACCATTCCCATGTTATTACGGTATCCATATTAATGGCCCACCCTGTATATTGGGAATAAAGAAAAAAAAATGGAGCCCAGTTCCTTGTATATATATACACACACACACATACTTGGCCAATAAATTGGATTCAGATCTTTAGATAATTGAATTAGAAAATAAAATGTGATTCTCTGATAAAAAGTCACAAGAGGCATAAGAGAGAAGTCTGCCTAGAAGGTGAACTGATGACAATCTTCAAAGTAAGAAAAAGCTTTCTTAATTTCTTCATGAGCTCGATTGCTAGTTTTAGGCCATATTAAATAAAATATAAAGCTAATTTAATAAATTATGGTCATTATTAGAGTCAGAAAGGATTATCAAGGGTATGGTCATCGGATAATAACTCCCTAACCAGTCGGGGGAGTCATTTTTCCCCAAGTGAGCAGGGATTGCCGGGGGTCACTGATTGGTTTGCTGATTGGTCTTTGTGACTGAGGCCCAACTCTAAGAGAGGGCAAAAGAAAGTATACTACCATTTCTAGCTAGTTCGTGCTGCAGCACACTGCGTACCACTTGAATATTCATAGTATTTGAGAAGAAACAATACTTTTATAGGCTCTGGATATTCAGTCTCCATCTTCTAGTTTAAAAGACATATCAATAGGAATAACTGTTACAGATATACTATGAAAATCAGATGCTTTGCAAAAGAAGACGTAAGCTCCTCTTACACATAAGAGATCTACCTAAACTTGAGCGTGTGCATGTAGTGTGTACATGTCTGGGGATTTCTGTCTGTCTGCAGATAGCAAGGTCAAGGTAAAGGAGCAATGAGCTGAATAATAAGAAAGTTTATTTGACTTTCATATGGAAGAGGCTATGAAAGTAAGCATCCAAGATACATCTCTTCTCCAATGTGTGAGCTCTGGACTTGACACATTCAGCTCCAGCGTATGGTACAGTGATAAATTGATGCCACTGCAATGCATGGCGATGCTGTGCACGTATTAGAAAGGTCAAGGAGGGGGAGCGCATTTTATTACCAAACGAGAATGCCTACTCTCTGTTTTCCACATGTAATGTTCTGGCTAGTCTTCTCATTTGGAGCCAATAACATCAGGCATCCAGGCAACAACAAAGCTGCACATGGCTGTGAAACACCCAAACAAGCATAGCCCGAAATGTCAAAGCATCTATCCTGCATTACACATGGACCAAAGAACACCCAGAAAGTTGTTTTGTCAGGGACAAAACAGCAGCAGGGTGGCTCATTCATGTTGTCTGTTCATTGGCTGGTGACCCAGTGTCATCCTATGTTGGCTTAGCTGCAAAGTAGGATGTCTGTGGAGAGCTGCAACTAATATTTATTACTGCTAATGTCAAACCCTCTGGCTCTGTAGGTTTCTTTTTAGTTGGTTTTATTTTAAACAACAGTGTAAACATGCTCACAGGCTGAGAGAATACTCATGAATTTGATCACTTTTTGTGTTGGTTTTTCTTTGAGCGTGTTTGGCTGCTCAAATGCTCTCTTGAGCTTGACACATTTTTAGAGATCTTTCTCATATATCACTCATATAACATGCTTTTCTTGACAGCTTACAATAAATTGGCTCTTTTGACTTTAAATTTGAGCTATGGGGTCATCTGTGATCATTTTTCATTTATTTATTAGTGAATAACATGCCTGTTTATTTTTTTAATTATTATTATTTTTTAATTAACTATCCATGACCTGTGCAAATTTGTAAGGTATTCAAATAAATTCAATACTCCTGAGACTCTACTTAATATAAAAAAGTCACCAGTTTTACAAAGACAAGCACAAAAATTAACAGCACTGAACTCGAAAGATGAGCGACACTTGAGAGAAAATTGAAATGCATTAATTCACCAGGACAACCTGAGATTTCAAAACACTTGATCAAAAGTTGCTTTGTTTACTTAAGCCTAATCAAATGGGTAAATTACAGCAGAAATAACAGTCCAATAACAATGAGTCAATGATACTTATGTCATTTAACATAAAAATTCTCACCTCCAACTCTACTGAATTTATCCGAACTACAGCAAAACAATCCTCCATCCCTTCATCCAGCCATTGAAGCACTAGATTGCCTCTTCAGTGAATGTGCTGTGCTTACCAACTTTCCACTTTTGAAGGTTGCTATTTTAACAAATGCGATCTGGTCGTGCACAGGGGGCATTCATGGTTGAAGGTTTAAAAAGAGACAAAAACGGCAAATGGTAACATTAAAGAAGGTGAAAACAGAAACTGTTTGTGATAACGAAACTAAACGGGCAACTGATCGACTTAGATAAAGCCATGCTCCACAACACTAGACGCTCAGAATGAGACCAATCAATTGTTACTACAATTACATGACAGGAGACTGGACATTACTGAGATGAATGCCACAGAACATGAGCTTCAGTGTAGTAAATCAAAGTCCAGTTGCCAGATAAGCGAGGCAATTTTAATTCGACAGATACCAACTGAGCAACAGACCAGTTTGGTGTAGGCGAGATGCCACATTTGAAAAATTCATCAAACAAGTGGTGGGATTTACAAAGATTACAGTGGGCAGAGAGGGTGGGCTTTTCAAGGACTGATGATTCATTCCCTGTCCATGTAGACAACATCCATGACAACAAAACACCGTCCGTGTATCAAAGGAGGATGCACCATCTGATGTTTAGTTTTCACTGATATAAACAAGATTGGTTAGATAAAGAAAAACCAATTCCACACTGCAGGAGCTTTAAGGCGGTGTGAAGATGCTTCCAACAGAATCCAACGCTGTGTTGAAGAAGCTCCTGTAATTAGCCAGAAAGACGTAAATCCCGATCAGATTAGTAGCCAGCAAATGCAGTAGACCTGACATTGCTGATTTGTACTCTCTTAACCCCGTGACATTTCCCTGGCCTCTCTTGCTTTGTGGCCTGGGTGTTTTATCTAAATAGAAGGCTGAAAAGCCTTGAAATAACCCACTTAGAATCTCAAAAATCTAGTCGAGAAATCCTTGAATGCAAGATACAGTAGGGCAAAGATACTGTACAAAGACAAAACGTTTGTTTTTTTTTTAAAATTTGTGTAAATGAAATGACTAATGTGCTGGACAGACAGAAAAAGTTTTAACTGCTTCTGTGGAGCGCTCAACTAGGATTAATTTCTTATGTATGGAAGTTAAGACTCGCCATTAACATTTACAGCTATCTGAGGAGACCAAAGAGGTAAGGTAATTATAATGTCAGATGTAAGTTATGGTGAACTATAAAAAAAGAAAAATGTAGGCGGTAGTATTTGTGTCTAAATAGTCATATACACCTTGTTAAACTTAAATGGCTTATAAATATCAAACAGCATGAATAAACAATTATTAGCTCAGCAAATTCGAACGAGCGAAAAAAGAATGCAATATGGTTAAAAGCGACAAAACAAGGCCTGTTAGCTTTAAGGTCATCACTGATATAAAATTTCAACTCTTTTTTTTTTTTTCCCCCCCAAAACTCTTGTCTTCTCCAATCATCTGAGCTGTGTTGGTGCTGACTGCGTTATCACTCTCCTCCAGCCCTCTCTCCTGCATCGCCTTATGGATACTTAACTCGGACGCAGATCACAGGGTTCCTACATAAATTATGTGGACTCAAATGAAAATCAGAGTGACAGACGTGCAGCGTGATGATATCCAAGGTGCCCCATGGGCTTTCAATGAGGCAGGCTCTGACCAAGGTTGGTTCAAATATTGATGCAGAAATACCCATTCATATAATCCCCAAATACTCATACTCATGTCCATACTCATCCATGCTGTTGGGTAGCAGCAGTGCCGACTTTTAAAGGTCAAACCACTCAGGGTAGGGGTTTTGTCATGCTGATACACATTATAAAACACTATAGACAGAAGTAAAAACACATAAATGTAAACCTAATGACTTTTTCACTTGGGCAAGTACTTTATTTGTTCTGAAGACGAGAAAACAAGACATTTTCTTACATGTACACAAACAATAGCTCCTTCCCCCTTCTCTCCGTCTCTCTGCAGGTACACACTGAAAGTCAAATGGCCTCTGGTGATGTTCAAAATGAATTAATGTTGAAGGCCTGGTGCTGTGAATCTCTGGCATTTTCTAAAAGGTCTGTAGCATGAAGGAGGCCACCTAGAGAGTCAGCTTGCATTCAGGAAACGGCATTCACTGATCCAAACTATTCTTTCCCTTTGTATGGGAACAAACAGTTGTTTGGGACATTTAAAGTTCACACTTGTGGGTGATTCTGTGCATTTACAGAGCAGACCAAGCTATGCAGTGGGGAGAGAACATCTAACACAGACTGAAGCAGAAAGGCATGATAATAGCAGAGGTGCTGAGATAAGGAAGTGTGGATGGACCAAGGTAGCAAAAAAGCACCCCAACCATGAATGCGCAACAGCTGCTCTGTGCTGACTGCACGTATTAGCACCCGAGCAATGTCTCAATAGTATGATCACATTTCTTGTTAGAGCTATAAAACGACTGCCATTGGTTCCAGCAGGGGTCGTGATAATGGGCAATAATAAAGTTTTTTATGCTCTGAATTTGAAATGAGTTTTGATGATGAGACAACTTTCCTTTGCCTTGTCTGGACTGATTATAAGAGGGTAGGGAAGCCATGCGTGTGCAAGCACCCACACCCACACACACACACAGTGGCTGCACAGACCACAAAGGCTGTCCTTGGGAGGCTAATGTTCCTGAGCTCCTTGGGGGCACAGTGGCCAGATGTTTAGCTATGCCCGCTTGCCTGGTTTTGGTGCCAGTGCCCCATTACAAGCAGCATCTTTCACACCACAACACAAAGCTTGCAAGCTCCAAGATACAACATCACCTTCTCTTGCACTTGACAGGTGAGCACAGGTGAATTGTTTATATATGTTCTATTAGTCCAGGCCAAAAAAACCAAAACAAACCAAAACAGAAAATATTCAATCATCATTTAATTTTGTAAAATCTTTCCTAAGATTGATTAGGTTACAGTCACATTTGAAGGAGCTATTACTTACGTATTTTAGAATTTAACAAATGAAACATCCTCATGCTTAAATGAAATCTTAAAAGTAGACTATAAAATCACATTAACTAGGCAATAATCATAAATTTTCATGAATTTTACATCTAAAATGTAATTTAGTTACTACAGTAGCACTATGATCTGTATATAAATGACGGACGGGCCAGCCAGGTCTGACAAGTAAATCGCCTCTTTCTAATGGCCGCCTGGGGGTGAAAGTCCAACTATAGAGACATCAATAGCAAAAACGGGATTTATGACCTTATAAAAACGTTCCTTATGAACTCCTGGTCTCTAATACTAGATATTAGTATCTTATTAATATAGTATGTTGTTTATTTTGTTGTAGTGAGTATAACAAGTCCTGCAATTAACAACTCCCTAAAATGTGAGAATATAACTGTCCTTGGTTTTCATTTGTGATGTCTGTTTTCAATAAACAAAATCCAAAATGTTCAATTTGATGATGGGACTCCACCGACCAGGCAGGTGACATCAATTAAGCTAACTCCTTCTTTAAAGGCAATAAGTGCGATAGAGCCAATGGAAAATCTGCAAGATGCAGGTTTGAAACATGGAGTCTTTCTTACAAAGACAAAATCTTTTTAAAACAAGGAAAGGCCCCAACTGCAGTTCCTGAAGTGGCCACTTGAGACTGAATTCAAAAGTGACGACAGACCAACAGAGGTGCTCCAAAAATATATTTGCTTGCACTAATTCACAGTTATCCAGAAATCAATAAATGTTATCATGGCCGTGGTTATGTCCATCTTTTGTATATAGCTCAGCGTTCATTGTCCTCTAACTACATTATTAAACAGTGTTTTTTTTAACAGATCCAAGTTTAATTTCAATAAAAACTATGGTTAACACAACAGTCCACATTTTCCTTGCAAAAAACCCCCCAAAATCTATTCATTCAACTTGCATGAAATATTTTGCAGCACACTTTCATTTATTTATTTTTTTTAGGCATAATCTTAAAGAGGGAAGAAAGAATGAGCTGACTACCTTTTTCAGTACTACAGTAAGGCCATCAAGCTTCCTGCTCTACCGTGACATGAAAAGGATGCAAGTTTAACATTAATATGAATTTCAAAAGGGAGTTTGACAAATGCTCCTGTGGTGACAGAGCATGGAATATCAGAGAGACTAAATTTTGGCAACAAATCCACAACAACTGGAAAGAAAAAGAAAAATATTCAAAGAAAAATGAGAACTCATCCAAATACGTTCCAGTTTCTGCACTGACAAAGAACACCCACGAGTCATTGTTTGTTTGCCGCAGCACTGGCCAGGCTCGGACAAAGCTGTATTGGTGCACAAGAGAGGATTACTTCACAGCAGTCACACACTCTCTCTGTCATGCAGTCGACATGCCAACCGAGTGGACTTGCTCTCAGTTTTGGTTCAACTCACAGAGCATTGCAGAGGTTCAGCCCTGAGCCACAAGTTCAGAGTGCAACAATAAACAAGGGCATGAGATGTCCATACTCAACATTTTCATCTAGGAAATATGCTTCTTGTTCTATGCTAACCTGTGCAGGGACGTTTTTATTTTACGTACTTCACACATGCATGACATATCAGAATTGTGCGATCTTTAGCATATATATGAGCAGTTCCTAACAACTTCAAACAGACACACACGACATAAAAAGACTTCTCTGCCAGTGTGGTGGGGTGATGCTCAAGGCATATAGCACATACAATATGCAGGGCAATGCAATATGCAGCTCAATATATATCCAGAATAAGAGAGCAAGAAGCACTACAGCATTCTCAGAGGACACAAACAAGTACAGTGGCTCCCTGGTGGCATCTTGATGTCGAAACAGGGTCACTTCAAGGGTAAAGAAAGGCTGATCTGCTGCAGAGTGCACTGTCGAGGAAAAGCACGACAGCAAAACATGCCTTGGAAATTCGTTGCGGGCGGGGGGGTGGTCTGTCTACATGCTGACACTTAAGACTCAGGGGTGCAAATGATGCTAGATGCCATTTGTAACAAATCTACCTGCATTACACCTACTGTATGAGCTTTTAGTTAAAGACTCAGTCTCCCATAACACTGCAAAACAACACGTGCACAAAGCAAACCACGAATCAGCAAGCTGAGTCTATGCTGCATAACTCTACAAGCCTTCCCTATTGTTCTGCTGCTCCATTGTTGTAAGAACTGCCTTTTCGATTGAGTCCTTTACCTTGTTTCTTTACACATCTGGTTTTCTTTAGCACTCATTAGATTACTGCCCATAGATTTATTTCTAATCATTAGCCAACGAGCCGTCTGTTTAAACAGAGGGCATTTGCAAGGGCATTTACACACCTTACACACACATAAGCACTGTATGTTCTCAATTAAGAAAGAAGCTTTAAATTTGTCATGAAACATTTGCAGAGCTGGCCTTGCAGTATTAGAAACCTAGATTATTATACCCAGCTTTGCTTGGCAGCAATCCTCTTTTTTGCTTCTGCTTCTACCTTGCCATTTCCTCATATTTCATAACTTGTCACATCTTCACAGCACAGCTGACATTCTGAACAAACATAATGTTGAAGAAATCCTTTACGTAGTAGTACATGACTAATTGTGAAAATACTCCACAACTTTGCGTTAAATTCCAAAAGGCGAAACAAACACGGTGGCAGAAACTGGCCAGTCGTAGACGGCTGCCAGCTCAGTCCTCTGCATCGGTCTGCTTCCCTGCAGTTCTTGGAGGCTACAGCGATGCCAGATCAAGATGCGCCATGTGGAGCGAACCCTGCTGAGATGAAGTGTTGCCAGATACGTGTCTGAATTCTCATGGGTCACTGGTGTTGTCAGATTTGTGTCAGAAATCTCTGGCATTCGAGGGCTGCCAACTCTCCCTCAAAACTCGACAGCGACTGTGCTGCCAGCTCTGTCTCAGTGTGCAGGCAATACTTATTTGACACATATGCAACAAGCGCTCTCGTGTGCTGTTGGGTTGCCAGATGCTAGATGCAAGTCACAGTGGTTAGTGTCCATAGACATGACATTATTGAATTAACTTGATCTGAAGCCTTACATATTTTATGATTTTCACAAAAAATATTTTCAGTATTGCTACTATTCAGTTATTTATAAACTAGGGTGATGTCAATCAGAATCACTCAAAGTGTTTAATATAACAAAACTAAACGATCTGTTTATTTTCTTGTTCTGAGAATTTACTCTGTGAAGTTTAATTTAGAGTTTATTCCCCGCTTGCAAGATAATGAATGCTTTTATGCTTTAATACAGAAAAACCACGTTTTATTTTACAGCCAAGGAGGTTGTTGAGCTGATTGTTGGAAAGCTATTAATTTTGCTACCTTAATCACAACAAACTGAGCTAACAGTCAGTAGTTGAAAAGCATAATACAGGGTGGGCCATTTATATGGATACACCGTAATAACATGGGAATGGTTGGTGATATTAAAGTCCTGTTTGTGGCACATTAGTATATGTGAGGGGACAAACTCCTCAAGATGGGTGGTGATCATGGTGGCCATTTTGAAGTCGGCCATCTTGGATACAACTTTTGTTTTTCCAATAGGAAGAGGGCCATGTGACACATCAAAGTTATTAGTAATATCACAAGAAAAACAATGGTGTGCTTGGTTTCAACATAACTTTATTCTTTCATGAGTTATTTACAAGTTTCTGACCACTTATAAAAATGTGTTCAATGTGCTGCCCATTGTGTTGGATTGTCAATGCAACCCTCTTCTCCCACTCTTCACACACTGATAGCAACACCGCAGGAGAAATGCCGCACAGGCTTCCAGTATCTGTAGTTTCAGGTGCTGCACATCTCGTATCTTCACACCATAGACAATTGCCTTCAGATGACCCCAAAGATAAAAGTCTAAGGCGGTCAGATCGGGAGACCTTGGGGGCCATTCAACTGGCCCACGACGACCAATCCACTTTCCAGGAAACAGGGAAGAGGGAAACACATCATCATGTAGCATTTTGTCTTCTTGGAGGGATCCATCCAGTGTGGGTTAGTGTCAGACCAATAGCGGTGGTTTTGTTTGTTAACTTCACCACTCACATAAAAGTTTGCCTCATCACTGAACAAAATCATCTACGTGAACTGAGGGTCCTGTTCCAATTTTTGCTTTGCTCATTCTGCAAATTCTGTGCGCCGATCTGGTTCATCCTCGTTGAGATGCTGCAGTAGCTGGAGTTTGTAAGGGTGCCATTTGTGAGTAGCTAATATCCGCCGAAAGGGATGTTCGACTAATGCCACTCTCCAGTGACATGCGGCGAGTGCTACGCTGTGGGCTCTTGCTGAATGAAGCTAGGACAGCCATGTTTTCTTGCATCCACATTTTGGCAAATCCAACACAACCAGTTTCACGAAACTTAGCAAGCAGTTTGCTAACTGTAGCATGGGAGATGGGTGGTCTCGTAGGGTGTCTTGCATTGAAATCTGCTGCAATGACCCAGTTACTGCATTCACCAGATATCGACACAATTTCGATCCGTTCCTCGCATCTTAACCTCTTCGACATGTCAATGGCTGTGAACATAGAGAAGCTTGAAATAACTCATGAAAGAATAAAGTTACGTCGAAACCAAGCACACCATTGTTTTTCTTGTGACATTACCAATAACTTTGATGTGTCACATGGCCCTCTTCCTATTGGAAAAACAAAAGTTGTATCCAAGATGGCCGACTTCAAAATGGCCACCATGATCACCACCCATCTTGAGGAGTTTGCCCCCTCACATATACTAATGTGCCACAAACAGGACTTTAATATCACCAACCATTCCCATGTTATTACGGTGTATCCATATAAATGGCCCACCCTGTACATCAAATGTATATATTAAGCTTGATTTCTTTCTTGTTCTTTAGCATGCGCAGTCTTTTTCTACATGTAGCATGCATAATAATAGAAGGTAAACACAATATCAGTGCAGTTCAAACAGACTGTTTCAGAAACATTGCTGTCAGAGGGGATATGATGCTGCATGTTCTTGCTAGTCTCACAGGTATAGTTTTTTTCTTTTTATTAGAAATCTCGTGGTTATTTTTAAAGTCACAACACTTCCATTCACTTTGCGTTAGGATAGAAAGACTTTGAGCATTATTTGTCTCACCGTAAAGGAAAAACCTTGAAGGATGTAAACTTATATTCTTATAAGTCTGAATAAACATCCATTCTCCTCTGTAAAGAATGCTGGCACAGATCATTTCACTTCTGCCGTAATAGCTGAAGCTATTCCGAAGTGTACAACTGGAAAGCAGCCACAACATACTGTAAGGGCTCTTAATCTGCCACTGAGGTCTGTTACACTGTTATAGAACATAAATCTCTGAATTTAAAAGGGACAAGTTCCGGTGTTTTAGGATATTATAACACATATAAAAGTTAATGTTATAATTTTCCCAACAGTTTAGGACCACATATATATAGCAGAAGTTACACTCCATGTGATGGGAAGAGAAAATCTTGGATGGAAATTACTGATGGGGTTACACAGATGAAAAGATTATTTTGGTACTCAATTTTTCTTTGATTAGTCAACGATTATTTCAGTAACTCTTATCTCAGCTTCCTGTGGACAAACTTCCTGTCCTAGGCTCCAGTACCTGCCCAAGTCTGCCTACCTGTGAATATCATCCTGTTGTCCCGAGTCCAGCCCACGTCTAAACCCCTAAACTTTCTTAACTCTTAATTTAATCAGAAAACAAGACTACAGGTGAGTTTCATTGAGTCTTATTACTCAAACCATTTGAACTATTGTATGTTTGAAGGATATTTGGCCATTGATGGCAAAAACTTGTTGGCTACTGCAGTTTTAATCATCTATTCCTTCAATAAGTCATCTTTCACCTATAACCATTTTAACTCAAAATTAATTTCTGTTAGAATTGGTGCAAAATTTATGAGATACAGACCTACCATGGTCTTTTTTCCCCCCTTTGAATCTATGCAGCTATGTAAACATAAATAAACATACTAGGCTGTCATTTGCATTACTTGTATCTCTATTTGTGTTTAGTGGAAAATCCATGTTCTTCTGTATACACTGTCATCACTGATGCACATCTGCATCCACAGGCACAGGAGCATGTCTATGCTAATCAGTTGGCGTGATCTGCTGTGAGTTTGGCTCCAACCCGACAGGGAATCCTAGCTGCTATTTTTATCCCCTCTTAGTCCCCCCCCCCTGTATTTAACAGACCAGTGAACAGAATGAAATAATCCTCTGTTTTTCCTGAGTGAGCTTCAATCACACAAATGTTCTGCAGATTAAGGATGAATGTCTCAATCTGAAACACTTGAGTAGCAGATTTTTGATGAGGAGAATGTTTAGAGAAAAAAAAAAATCACAATCAGATGAGACACGCATTCGTTTTCCAGTAACAGGACTTGATGGAGCATTTTATTTATTTCTTTTTTAAATCAAGGCCGCCTTGAGGTGGAGTGTCTTCTCTACCTATATGTGCAATGTGGCAACACATATCACCTTGGAAACGAACATCCTACTCTGAACATGGTTACCATAGTAAAGCATGTGACCTCTCCCGTCTGTTGTGCTCCAACTGTTTGTCTTTTGCATGGTGCAGAAGACAAAACTGATTTTTCCCTCCACTGAAAGTCAATCATTGCTGGAGCCACATTCTTCAACTCAGTAAATGATTGTACACATTCATACTTGATTCATACTTGAAATTTATATAGGGTTGTGCACTCTTTTAGCTCTTTTAAAATACACTTTTTCAACCATTAAGAAAGCCAATATTCTGTTTCATAAAAGAAAATCTACAGTCACCAGCTACTTTGTTAGATACACCTGTTCAGCTGCTCTTATATAGCTCATATATATAATCATGGCAGGAGATCAATGCATTTGGGCATGTAGACATGCTGAAGTTCAAACAGAGCAACTGAAAATGTGGACAAAGGTGATTTGAGGGACAATGTCATAGCTTTTGGTACCAGACTGTCACGTCAGAGTATTTCAGAAACTGCTGGGATTTTCCTACACATTGAACACTGAGCAGCAGCTCCCTGGGTGAAGTGTCTTGTTGATGGCAAAAGGTCAGAGGATAACGGATAGAGCAATTCAAGCTAATAAGAAGGTAACAGTAACTCAAATAACCCAGATATTCAGAAGAGCATCTCTGAATGCACAACATGTCTAACCTTGGGCTACAGCAGCAGAAGAACACACTGGCTGCATCTGATTTTAGCTATGATCAGGAAACTGAGGCTACAGTTCACACAGGTTTACCAAAACTGCACTGCAGAAATCCTCTTTCTGAACTAAATCTGTCAAGCTTATACAAACTTCTATTTCCCTTCCATTCATATTTATAGAGTTTTTAAATATTACAATAAGTTGTTCTTCTTGTTGCCAGAAGAACCACTTTCCAGGTTTTGCCTTACATAGTGCTCCACAGATGAGTTTGGCGAGTCACCCCAATAGTAAATGCCATGCTGCTGACTTGTTTATAAAGCACCATGCCACTTCCTTTCTTGCTATGGCAAAGTAGCCAGAGGATGTTTAGATATATTACATATATTTAGAATTAATGATTACTTAGAGACCAGTATGGATGATACATTACACAGCCAGAGGATGCATTTTTCTGGTCAAGGATAATGTTTCTGACACTTTCTCTTTTCTATGGAACTGATCCACATTCGACATAAAACACAGTGCATTACATTTGTTTCCTTGGAAACCGTTTTGTTTTTTCTCTTTTTTCCACCCACATATGGTATCACATTATCTATTAGTGAAAGACTATGTTTAAAAATACACACTGAAAAAAAAAATTAAATACAGAGAGACATTGTAGTAAAAACTGCGCTCCATTAATAATTAATTTAAAGGTCAAGGAAGGGCTTGCACCTTTGATACACTGTCACATTATCACAAAAATAAAAGTTACAGAAAAACTTTAGCTGTAGAAAGAAGAAAAAAAAAACAGGTTTAAACTAAATAAGACCGGAGGGAAGGAAAGATCCTCATCAACTTTAATATTTTATGCCAGTATTATCCCTGAATAACTGTGTTCTAAAACTGGCAAGTCTGTTGGACCCTTCTCCCTTCACAGTCACCTGGGAACTGGCCGCTGGTGAGTGCATCGTCTATATTTAGAGATCTTTGATCCACAAAAGGAACACTGTAATAGGTGGAAGTTTGATGTGTAAATGAGAACTGAAACTCTTAATTTTCCCAAACCAAATGGAAAAAATGAAAAAGGACGGTGCCTCATTTTCTGAAATTATGCAGGGTTTCATAGAAATCATGTTATTGTCCCAAAATGGCAATTAATTTCCCGTGATTTATTAAAAATAAGGTTGTTACGGGTGAAGTAAACTGTGCAGTATTTTGTCTACGGCTGTAATGCAATTCTTCTAACAAAGAAAGAGCAAAATCAGCTACTTTGTACTGAACTTCAAACTGCTAACGTACTGACCTAGTTTTCTGCTTTTTGTAAAAATTACTTTTATCTCCTGACTAATTCATTTATTCTTCAAATATATTCGGTGTAGTGAGCTGACTTTTACAGTAGATACCAAACTCCAAATACTCTGAAGTGACAAGAAATGACTCATATATTGGGTATATATGGTTATCATGTATGGCAGTGGCAAAGGTGAGAAAGGAGTTGACAGAGAATACAGTCATGTGGTCTCTTTGTCATGCACCATCAAACCCTTCAGCTGGCTAAAGGATTTGAAGCGACATCTAATGATGACCCTGCTTTGGGTTTGATGTATTAAAAGAAGAGCTTTGGTGTGTGTGCTTATGCGTACCAATACTGCTTGCCTTAGAATAATAGAGTCACTGAACACTCTGAAATCCATAACATTGGAAGCACTGGAAATGTAATGGAATCACTTCTGCATGCTACGCAGACAGCAAACCATGCAGCAGGCCAAGTCATGTGAGCTACGGTCCAGCCTCCTTCTTTCTTTCTATACCGACAAAGTAAAGGTTAGGATCATGTCCAGGGGTTGTACTGAAGCAGGAAAGGTGGCAAGACGTACAATGCTGCAGAGACACAGTGGCTAAGTAATGCATCAACTTGATGTTCTGTTCCACAGGGGCTCAGAAGTTCCTATCAGCTGCTGCAGTCACCGAGGTGAGCAGTCAGCAAGCAAGCCATAAGATATGGCACAATTTCAGCCTGCATACTTAATTCATCCCTGCCAGCAGCAACCTCAGCTGGGGTCAGACATCCTTAGTCCCCAAGACGAAAATAACACAGAAATGTTATTGTTGTTCAACCTAGCTTCAAATCAAGTTTGCATGAAAGCTTTATTTAAAAAAAATCATTCTATTTGACACATAGGAATTTACAGCCCTTTAATTTGTGCCTATTTAAAGTTTGCTTTTTCATTAAACTAGATTTTAAAGCACCCATGAAAAGAACCCACAATTAAAGAAATTCCTACACAGAGCGCCTACTCGTGAATCTGAGATAAAGCATCTCAGCTAAAAGCCCAATTATATGATTGTAATAAATACTTCAGGGCTGTGGTACTGGGTAAGTGTTAGCAACTTTTTATATGAACTCTGTGATCCTAAAAAAAAACAGAAGGAAAAACACAGCAGCAAAAACAGATAACATATTTCAGACATGAAAAGAATAATTAATGAATCAACCACTAAGCATTAAAGTTAGCCAGATAATGTTAAGATGTGCTGAGAATGGAGAATTTGTTTCATCATACAGGGCCCAAGATGGTTAAGGTGATGATGAGGGCATAAATCAAGACAGAAGCAGGGCTGCTTTCTATTTGACTTCTATATAATCTGATTTCTTTATGCAAGGAGATAAAAGAAGTGTCCATTAGAAAGATTGCAGCATTGCTTCTGCACTGTCTTCATTTTTTAAAAATTGGGGGATGTTCATCTTTTATATACAGCCTATGTTATCTAAAAGGGTAGATACATCTTACACCTCTGGATTAAGATTCAGTGATTAGAGTTCTAGATGGAATGAGCTGTTTCCTTGAATGAAGTGAAGATTCAAAAGATCCAAGTCTGCCATGTAAAAATTTAAAAAAAGGAAAAATACATTTAAAAAAAAAGTCAGCAGCAGCACTTCCTTAAGGATACAGTTCAGCCATGCAGAACCAAGCGGCACTTCCAAATCCAATATTACAATAGTTTCCTTCCCAAAGACACATTCCATTCAAGCTTCACTGGACCTCCCTGCAACACTCAAGGTAAAGAGATAATGAAACTTCTGATAAACAACACAGAGGGCACGAAAGTTCTAAAGCAACTTTTCTCAGAAAGACACACTGCTGGAAAGTGTCGACAGATAATTTCCTGGAGGAGCCTCACACAACAAACTCTTTTCATCTTTGTTCACAAATGCAAAAGCTATTCACAGCGAACACAGCAAGCAGCAGTGACTCATGGACACTGAATTATGGAAATGGTATTCACTGATTGAAATTCAACCTTATTTCAATTCTTTTTAACTTTTTTAAGTATGTCATCTTTTTTCCCCCTCATGACACTGCATTTGATCCCAACAAGTGTGCGGTCACTGAGGCTTTCAGAGCATTTGTACTATGTTCATTATGCAAGATCTCATTACGTGGATCGACAACTTGCTCTCATTGGCCCCATGCTAATTGAGGAGAATCCCCAAAGGCATCCTGGTGTCACTGCACTGATAAATCATTGACTAATAAATGAGAAAAGAATATTATGAACATCCAAACATCCTCTGTAAAGCTAATAGTTTTAATGAAACCAAGTCAAATAAACAGTAAATTTTACTCACATCATATTTTAATACTCATACTGTAAATTCTTAAACTAATTGTATAGCTATGCCCTTTTGTCTTTCACATGGTCACAATTCTTCCAAACAACTACAATTGCTACCAGCTGCATTTACAGTTACTGCATGGCCTAAATGTGGAAAGCAACCCCAGTGGCCTTGTTTAAACTTTGGATTATGTGTTAATTAATGCACATTGCCAGCCAAATCCTATTATATATCGACTGGAATATGAAACCCCAGCCTACTGCACTCTAGTTCACTAAACTACTTCCATTAATCAACAACAGCAGAGATATAGATTTTACACACTCACTTCATCTTTGCATCTTTTTCCTGTCTTTAAATCATTAACTAGTGTAACGTTTCACTGTGTGATTGACATTTATAAATGGCCTGATACAGCCATGTTTACTGCAGTATTCTTTAGTGTGAGAACAGTTGATGGTAAATGGTAAGATAAAGATGAAATAGCATTGTACTGATTCTGAATCCAGCAGTGAGCCCACGGTGCATGCAACATCAAAATTATTGGAATCTATATTTCATCTGTTTTGCTCTCCCTCTGAAAGGAGGGAGCTTCTATTTGTCTGTTTGTTAACAGTCTAGCATCAACGGTTTTCAAAATCATCAGCATCATCTTCAAATTTTGTGTGATGGTAGATATCAATAACGGCTCAAGCTGAATTGTGCTGTAAATTGGGTCAAGGTCAAGGCTAAGGCCACACCAAAATGTGGGAATCAATTATTTGTTTCTTTATTTATTTTATCCATGATTTTTGTGGATGGTCTTCAAACTTCACAACACTGCACTAAGCTGTGGGGATATGAGTGTGAAGCATCTGACTTTGACCTTCATCATTAGTGCCCAAGGTCAAATGTGACCTTGAAAAACAATTCCAAGAAACCATATCGAGTAATATATTGTATGAAAAGGCATGGAGAGAGCTGTACAACAGACTATTTTTTCAAAGCACTGTACAACGTGACACAATAATGTTTGTGCAGAATCTTACACTGCACAAATGCATTTTAATACCTCATGTTTTTAAAGCTTATAGATACTTAAAAAAAAAAAAAAAATCAGCCAATTTTGCTCCAGTCATATGGGTTAAAGATAATAAAATACACGCTTTTAGTATGTAATGCTTCAAGGGTCACACAAAATAGGGAAAAGCTGAAGTTGGCATGTTTCATAAAACATCAGCATGTTGTAATAAAAACATCATCAAAGTTTTAGTATAGCGATGGTAACGGACATATAGAGAGGAGCTAAAGATATGTAGAGACATTACGGACTGGCATGAAAATGCAACCTGATTCTTCCCCAACCTCAAAGTCAAGACCCCATGTGAGGTTTCGAGGAGAACAGCACAGAAAAATTACCAATTTAACTGATAACGAAAACACTTTGGAACTAATTACGGGTGTTGCACCACCATTCTTTTGCATTCTGCTTTAATGAGCTTGCTTTGCAGTATATAGTTAGATTTTAGGACAAAACAAGCCCATATAATAATAATAATAATAATAATAATAATAATAATAATAATAATAATAATAATAATAATAATAATAATACATTTTATTTGAGGGCGCCTTTCAGAAACCCAAGGTCACCTTACAAAAAACACAATTAATAAAAGGAACAATGTATATAGCTCTTATGACGAGGCTTTAAAAAAAAAAAAAAGTGTTGCTGTTTCATACGCTCTACAATACATCTGTCTGGCAGAGAAGCAAGATATTATTATTTCATTACCATTTCAACTCCCTTAACAAAATAAATAAATAAAGCATTTCTCATCTCATCACCGACCCATCGAGGGAGACACCCTTTGGTGTCCGGATACTTTTGGGAATTCAGCTAGCTTTCATTTCCAAAGGCACATAAAAGCTATGTTCACAATGGAAGTGTGGTTTAAAGCTGGTGGGTGGTCACCTAACGATATTCCATGCTTTAGTTGCCTAGGTAACCCTGCAGTGTATTTACTATTAGGTCATAGGTCAATCAGTTGCTCCAATTGATCTCCTGTAATTTCACATTTACTTGCAATTTTGACAGCCACCAGTTATTTTCCTTGCAATGGCCTGAAGTCGCCAAACATCATTCGCTTTTTATGGTCTCTGGTTGCTGCGTCATTTACAGTGTGGATGCAGCTTGAGGGATCAGAACTTCAAGTGACAATCCACGTGACTACTTGATTGAATCCTGCAAAATGAGCTCTTTTACTTACTCACAATTTAGCTGCATTTCTTCATCTCCTAGTGGAGTGTTTATTGCGTGCTTTTCAACTTTCAGAAAACACACACACACACACACACAAACTGTGTGGAGTCTCCTGGGTGTTTTCCTCAATCCCACTGCTTCTGAGATTATGTTGCTTATCACAAGTGCGCCCAAACATCAAATTGCAAGTGGGAATTTTCAGTAGTGTATTACTAATGCTGCAAAGTGATGCTCCCGTAGATTGGTTCACTAATGCATGCAATTGAACTTTGGCTTTCATGTCATATCTCTACTTTACACCAATGACTGCAACACGTACAGAAGAAAACCACTACTTTAAGGTTGAATGGAAACGTGAGAAAATACTTAAATGACTTATTTAGGCTCCCTGAGTCATTAGTCAGCCGAAACAAAAGATAGGATGGAACAGGTGATTTCCTCTGAAGATACGCTCCACAGGTGTCACAATAAAGTTACTTCAAACACCAAAAGGTCTTCACGGGTGCAGCAGTGCACCACTCTTAGCTTTGAAGCATCACA
Organism: Diplotaxodon limnothrissa; assembly: GCF_057381915.1. NCBI lineage: Eukaryota > Metazoa > Chordata > Actinopteri > Cichliformes > Cichlidae > Diplotaxodon > Diplotaxodon limnothrissa. Next base: position 25,947,415 of record NC_140612.1, read on the forward strand.
TTTTCAGTTCAAATGAGCAGTCACAGGATCAAATGAAGGTAGATAGAAGTGAACTGCTGGGAGCAAAACAACCATGACAGAAAGCAAAAGTGAAACCTGCTGATAGACAAGTCTTACAATACAGGCATGGAAATAATTCGGCATCAAATATCAAAACAGAAGCATAGCTGACTGATGTATCGCAGTGAGGGAAATGACTGACGGAAAAGAAAGTCATGTTATTTCCTGTGTGCTTGATAGCATCATGAAGAACAGACAGGAAGTGGATCTGTTTGGAGACTCTGTAAGGAAATGAATAAAGAGATAGAGAGACAACAATCTGCTGTACATCCAGCCCCTTCATCACTATACATATCACGTGTTTTTGTCTGTATCATCTTATGTCTGTAAAATCCAACACTAATGTGTGGATCTGCCTACAATGTAACATGGGATCATGGCACATTCATGGCTTGAACTGGTTGAGTGTAAATAGAGGGGACTGCAATTATCCACCAAGATTAATCAAATTGACTTTCTGGCTGTGACTAGTCTATGGACTCCTGACCAAACAGACCCCATCCCCCTCCTGACCTCTGCCCCAGCCTGGTTGCTGATTGATGATGGTGCTTGTGGGCCTGTATGTTAGAGAACTCTTCAGTCAGGGCTTTTTGACAAACATTTTGCAGATTTTCATGCTTGACATATTTTTTGTTTATTCAATTATTAAATTGATCTTAAATTTAAATAACCTAGATTCCATGATGATAAGTCTACTTGCACAGTTGCAATTTAGACGACTAAATTACCACTAAATCATGATGTTCTATACATGTTCAATTTAGATTGAAGTTACCACGGAAAACAAGCCAGTGAAAAGCAGTGAAAACAGCCTGGCTCATAGAAATACAAAAACTTTCTGTATGTCTGTATATTATCTGTATATCCATCTTTGTATGTTACCCAAAAGCCAGAAGCAGATTAATAACATTAATTCTCATCACAAAACCTACAGTCCCCACTCCTGAGAATCACAGTTTTCCAGTAAATGCTTATTCAATAACTAACTGGTACACAGAACAGGAGATCTTAGCCTTAGAAATACACACTAGACCCCTGCAAGACTGGCCATCTTGCCCAGAGGCTAGATCATTAGATAATAGCTGATGGGTTGCCACACAGTATAACAATAAATGGACTTATAAATGCATTATGTATCATTAAGGAAAAAGAAATATTTGGGGGATTTGCAAACTTATAAAACTACACCAAGTAAAGTATCAATGGGGAGAAACTAGGAAGTTACTGAGGAAAAAGTTATTGCCCCAGTATAGAATATGTGATCATGTAGAATAAGGGATTGCTAAATTGCTCGTATGTTACTAACATATATCCTAACAAGCAACAAGATAATGGCAAATATATGTACATTAAGTGTTACTGGCAGGCTTTAAAAATTAGACATCACATTTTGAAAATTAAAGCTATTACTGTAAAAACCCCAATTTGAGGGTCATGATAGTAAAATTTTTTGCAGTTTTATTCAAGTTTTACTTTTAGCTGAAAATTTTCAAAAGGGAACAGTAAAGAAAGAAAGAAAGAAAGAAAGAAAGAAAGAAATCTACAAAGCCAGCAACTATTTGGAAAGAAGCAAACTTTTTCCAAGCATACATGACAAAAAAAAGGTCTAAATGGCCTGAAATGAACTGCTGTGATTGGGCAAGGGTCACTGAACCTTTCAGCAGATGAAATCTATTTGGACGTGAATGTTTCTGGTGGTCACAGAGAGTTCAGACAGAGTGAGATGGAAGCAGAAATGACACAAGATTGACTTGGGAACTGAGAGACGGTCAATTTGTGATAGCTTTTATCTCTATTTTTGACAACCTCAGCATTTTAAATTCTACTTCAGGTTTCTCATTTGCATAAAATTCATGCATAGTAAATGGCATGAATTCAAAGCTGTTAAAGGACAGAGAGGAAAAGTTAAGCTTAGATTTTCTAGGTATATTCCTCAGCATTCATGCCAACAGCAAGCAGAGAAATGGTTAAAGGTTTTAGAAGGTAGAAGCATAGAAACTCCAAATGCTTTCAAAGAAAAAGTTTTTTGCTTTATAGAGTCCATTCAAACTTGAAAATGTCTAACTGCTCCTAAAATTGTACTTAATACTACTTAAGTGGCATTTCACATTCAACAAAATACTTTTCTGCCCCTAAATGAATTAAACTGAAGGAAAGTGTGCAAGTGGTTCTAAATGCAAAAAAAAAAAAAAAAGAAAAAAAAGAATGGTGCTTTAAGAAGCAAACAAGGTTTAACTGAGTCAGAATATATGTAAAAGTAATATGGCTTTGCCTTTCTGCAGGAACTATTCAGTTTTGCTCTGAAATTTCTTTGATAACGTGCCATTTGCTGCCAGTGAACAATTTAATGAAGATAAACAGCGAGTGAAAAGATAACAGATAACACTGAAAAGACCGGTGCTTAAAAAACTGGGTGCAACATCTGTGGCGAGGTGAATGCCAAGCATGAAATCAGCATTACGCAAGGATAAAGCAATTGCTGTTGCCAGGAAAGTGTGAAATCTAATCAGGAAGGGAATAGCAGGAGTAAAACTCACACACATACACAGGTGAACTACACAGCAGTTCAGTGATGGCAAACTACCGCACCATTAAAATGCTTAAATGGACTACAAATGGGCTAAGTGTTTTGGTGACTTTTTGTTTTTTTTAGCGAAGAGGGACAGCAACATTCAGAGAAGCTGAAAATGGTATCGAAAAAGTGAAAATAAACCCCAGTGTCACAGCATGAAGATACAGATACAGAGCCTCTGGTGAATAGTAGGGTGCCTGCTGACAAATTATGATGTAACACTGAGCTCTTTGCTGTAAAAAGCCTTCACATGAGAAGAATTAAAATCTGCTCCTGGGAACGGATCACTGTTAACAACTCTACAAAAAGTCTATGTCAAACTTGGTCAAAGTTTAAAAGCTAAGCGTTGGGGTTGTACCCGCCTAAGCGAGTCCAACTGCTGCCAAGTCAGCCACCACTACTCTTTTCCTTAAAATATTATTGGCTTCCAGTCTGTGTTAAGCACTTTGATGCTGATCATGTGAAAGTAGCTTAAGTTGTCAGACAGGCACGCAGTGCAAAAAATCCTTCACCTTTTCACCCACAGGGAGAAGCTGAGAAGCTTCTTTTCCATTGTACATATAGGACGACCTGCCAAAAGCATTTCCATTTCCTTTTAGAAATCCATGCCAGTAAACTGCAATAAGGTAAATAACTACACTCGGGTGATATTTTGCATTCAACTGTTGTCAGAAAAATCTGAAAAATGTTTGCCCACTCAAGTCAGACAAAGGTAGGAGAAAATGCTATCACAAGCTGCTGAGTTTCTAAGGTTATTCACAAAAAACATGGAAGGAAAAAGCAATCTAATGGATCTGAAGAACATTTTGATTGATGCTACAAATTCATGTGTCGCCATTTTTAAAATTTGTTAGTTGTAGGTTTTTATCCATTAGTTTCACTCTACTTAGTGACTTAGACTAGACAAATACGTTATTAATTAGTAGTAAATCAAATAACTGGTAAAGCAATTATATACTGAAAATAGCTCCTATAGCTACGTGTAAAGACATCAACACTCCAAACTCTTAAACAGTCAATTAAGATTCCATGAACAATAACTCTTTAGCCAATGAGGATGCCATCCCGCAGTCAGACCGCCTCCCTCTTTGTTGCATCTGTTTTTCACAGTTTTGATGCTGATGGTGGAAATTACCAATAAAGCCTTCAAAACAGCACTTCAGAAACCAATGGATGACATGACAATAGTTGCATCCATCGTTTACACCATCTAATATGTTAAACTGGCAAAATTGATTTTCAGAAAACTTCTTTGACTCATGAACTTAAATTCGAGGTCACTGAGATCCCAGCTCATCTGATATTTTTACGGTATCAATTTGAAACACCTACGTCGCTTCCTTCCTGAGTTAGCACATCCATGTTGCCTGCATGCCGACTCAAAGTAAAAGTTAGCAGCATAAACTCCATATAAAAAGGTGGAAACTTTATTTATAAATCTAACCCGTCTTACACTTGTTTCTTCTCAGGTTTTTGCAGAGTATGCTCAAATCACCCACAAACACAAACACATCAGGGTACTCACTTGAACACATGAGTTCAAGGTCAGTAATAGCGCATGCACCTCATCTTCCCATGGCTCACTAAAAGCCTGGCCATTAATGACTACACACTACATACAACTTACATTTCCGCCACCAGCTAACAGAAGATTTATGTGTTTCTGGGTACAGAGGTCGGCATAGCAGACGCTGTTTCAGTGCTTCTAAGTGGAAGCACTTGTGTAATAATGATCATGAATAATCCATATCACTCATGTCAGAAGAGCTGGATCGTGTTCTTCATTAGCTAAGCCCTAACAAGCCAAACATGTCATGTGATTTTGGAAGAGTATTTCCTTCATCCAAGGCAGCAGAACAACAGATGTCAGAGTCAATATATTTTTTCACGCTGCACAATTTTACTGCAGTTCCTCAACACAGTGTCACTTACTTTAAGTTTTACCTTTGCGTTCCATTTGTCTTGGTTATGGAAAGTTATGTTCAGTTTAACTTTAGAGGTTTTACTCATCTGTGAGGCAATGAACTGATTATTCTAGAGTAAACAGGCTCTCTTGTGATTCATCTGATTACAAATGCCATTGTCTGCTATCTAATTTGGTTCTTTTAGGTTTCCTGTGCTTCCAAATCTGTTTATTCCTTTCTTTGTCTTCCCTATCTGTCTTAAAGCTACTTCTTGTTTAGGTTAAAGTGCTTTTTTATTTTACAACGTGTTTTACCTGTATTTGTCATTTCTGAGGTTAGGTTCTGCTCTGCCCTGATTGTGTTCACCTGTTCCTTGCTATACTTCTCTGAGTGTAATCCATCCATCCTTTAGCTTCACGAGGTCTGGAGCTCATCCCAGCTGTCACAGGACAAAAGGCAGGGTACACTCCAGTCTATCCTAGGCTAATACAGAGATCGGACTGTGGAAGCTGGAGTGAACACCATGAATTGCCCTGAATTTAGGTCCAACTTCAAGTTACACTTAAAAAATAAAAAGTAAAAATACAGGACATATTTGTGGGGAAAAATACAAGAAATATATCAAAGAATATTTTATATGAGCTCCTTGTAAAAGAGGGAGCTAGTTAGTTTGAAGTGCTGTGAGGATGTGAATGAACATGAATCTGTTATACTAATCTCACTACTGAATTCAGTATAAACAAACTTCCACTGATAAGACAGCACACTAATCTTGTCCTGAACAAATGCAAGAAAACTCTGAAGTGACAGCTCAAGAAGTTTTGTTCCCACAACCTGACGTCATCACAGAACTCATTAAGTTTTTTGCAGTTATGCGAGAGCATCTTAATCAACATGAATAAAGTGATCGGCTAGCTGCCAGCCACCGTTTCACAGCTCCGCTCGATAAAGCTGCTAAGCAATAACACCTCTGTTTTTTCAAAGCAGACGTCTGAAGTACGTAGACGTACAGAAGCTGGTGTAAAACTCGGTGTTCAGCTTTGCCAAATCAAAACAGAGTCAATAATATTCCATCTATGACCAAATTCGCATTTATATTTATGCTGTTTAAAACACTTTACTGATAATTATACACACTATATGCCCACATAGTCATTTCTATACAGAGGTTTTTTTTTTTTGTTTTTTTTTTAAGCTGAAAATACTTCCAGTGCAGGTACCAGAATTTTGACAGATCACCAAAGGTTTCCTTTTTTTCTCCAAAAATATAGGTTGCATGTGAATTGCAACATACCTAGTCCAACTGCATTAATTATTTACAACATTCTTTGAAATAGCACACTGACTTTATAGTTTGTGCTGAATTATGCAGAGGAGTGCAACAAATGGGGAAATATGTATGCATCCAATCATTATGGCATATCAGGCTGTGTCATGTCAGTGCCTCACATTCTCTCCCTCGCTCTATTAACTGTACATATTCTACTAATCGTGTCTCTTCACAGCGATGGGTTTTAAGCACTACAGCTCACTCTGCACACTTTAACGCCTTTATTTCAGTAGGACATTTTTCTAAAAATTCACATATAATCCTTCATCTGTTGTCCTCCTATTCACTATATAATTACAAATCAAAGTAAATCCTCTACAAGCCCCAGAATTAGCATACATAGTTAGTTTATGCAGAGGCTACTCCCAAGCCAGACAAGGCCCCCTGGCTTTGTAAATAATGAACTGCGTTGCAGTCAAATCCCAGTTGTAATCATTTGCTCAGGATCGGCTGCATTTATCTAAGCACTGGGGGAAATCTGTTGATGTCGATTGCATAATACCGCATAACATAACTGAATTTCCAGGCAATAATTGCAATTACAACTTCAAAGATGAACAGAAATCAAAACTAACAATCTCAAGATAGCTCAAAGTATCTTAGAGAGCAAAGAGGGGGGAAAAAAAAATTGTACTAAACTTTCAGATGCATGATAAATGTAAGCTGCATATCCAGAACCAAATTCCTCTAACTCATTTTCTTACAGCTTGTAGAACTGCGTGTATTGATGACTATGCACAACTCATTCTCTGTTGCCCCTGCTCACAAAGCTGCAGTACCTTATACCAGTTTGTTTTTTGGGTTATTTTGTGCATGCTTGCTTGCAGTATCATGGTAGAATCCAGAATCTCCTGTATCCTTAAGTAAGGATTTGATTTCCCTCAATAGATCTTCTATATCAGCTCATTGTTCATTTTTTTACTAAATGGGTAGAAAATTCTGTCATTTCTGAGTTAAGGATGCACTGATTTTAGAGGTCACCAAATCACTGCAATCACTAGCTATGTTTCGTAATGACAACCTTACAACACATATGTGGTTAAGATGAATATAATAGTAACTGAATATTTAATGTGTTGAATGGTGGTTTTAGGGAGCTGCTCCTTTGCACAGTTCATCTAAACTCTTTCCTCCTCTTTCGCTCCAGACACCCATGGGTGTGGCAAAGCCAATCCACCAGTTTGAGCTGAGTAGCAGCGACTGTCTCCACGGCAACCAAGGGTGGATGCTGAAGTCTTTCAAGGGTGCACGGTGCCTCTGTTGCACGTTAAAGCGATCGTCGTGTAGCAGGTGGTGCTCCCTCCTTCAGTGTAAGTGGGAATGGCCTGCATGGCCACAGGGCCTGGTCAGAGCCACGCAATGCCAGGATACCTGTCAGCTTACATTAGCACAGATCACAGAGCCAGCATCAGTCAGTGGCTTGCTTTGTGTCGGTATCAGGCTTTTTCGTACGGAGACGAAGACGGAAGGCAACTGTGTGAAGAGGCTCTTGAAGCTGGGGTCCAAGTGCTCCCACCATTTATTAAAGTACCCTCCAGAAAGATAAGGCATAGTTTAATTTCACTGGAATTTGCAATTATCAGTCTGAGGCATTTTTTGGGGGGGAAGCAATCACTGCTCCTTGACCTATAATGATTTCATAGGTCACAAAGTTTAATCATAAATGTAAGCCGAAAAGCCTATGACAAATTAAAACTATAGATCCTTAATTTAACCTCTGGAGAGTTTCTCCTCCCTCTTTGCTTACATGGAAAATGTCTTCAGTAATGAACCGTGGTTTATTTTGAATACAGCAATGTCGCAGCTTTTAACACAAGAGGCACTAGACTACACACTTCACCTTTGGTGCAAGAGCAAACAAGCTCCAGACAGAGACCATAGCCTGTGAAACATTTAACAGCAACTCTTAAACTAAACTGCAAGAGGAAAATAGCCGAAGCCTGGAGAATCCAATCAGCACTGAATGTAGAGACGCTTTTGAATGGATATAACCAGAGGCATTTACGCCTCGGTCTCTGTGGTTGTCAGTTCATTAAAGTTAGGGTTATGCTCATCTCCAAATCCACAGACCACTTCATACCGGTATTTGATATAGGGGAGATGAAAAGGGGGGAAAATGCCTGATCACGAGTGGGTTGTGAATAAGTAAAAGCTACTCAATTTTTCTGAAGCATTTCTAGTTTGTTCTTTACCTGATTGTCAAACTGTGACAGCTTTTACCAGATTAGCATGTTCTGTTCTTCAGTTGAGCCATCCTCCTCAGAAATGGCCTCAGTGGAAAGGTGTGAAGAAGCCATTTTTAAGGAACCAAAACCAAAAGAAAAGACTGAGGTTTGGCAAGTTGCCCAAAAACTTTACTGAAAATCAGCAGCAACAGGTCTTATGGAGCAATGATGGAGACTCTATCATGGTTTAGGGCTGCATTTAATTATTTCAGTCATTGGCTTTCAAGCTTTTTTGCGCCATTTTTTCTAACAAACTATAAAGAAATGATTGGGTGGCTCAAGACTTTTGCACAGTGCGGTATTTAGAGCTCAAGACTGGTCGCAACAGGTAGGCCAGAAGCAGGCAGGTATAAGATCAAGACTCTGTTTTAGTTTCATAATCGTTACCGCTCTTAAAGAGACGTAAGTTGGGTGCTGATACAGGAATATACATTTCCCAAACTGAAATATGATGTTAAACTGTCAATGATTACCCAACTCAAAACGTAGCCAGTATTTCAATTTCAAGGAAATTGAAAAATCTTCCAATAAACACAGACTGATTATCATATCATTTACAGCTGGAAGCAGGAACTGGTTGTTCAAAACATGTGGAAATCTCCAAACAGTGACAGACCATACACATTAAAATGCATATATAGAGCTGGAAGGCATGCTGTAATGATTGAGCAACTGAACACAACATGTTTTTGTAATTATAATATGAAACGATGCTGGAACGGAGAAGAGTTCACTTTCTAAAACCCTCCAAAATAATTTGATTCCTCCATACCAAAAACAAGGTAGCTAATCCAATCTGCCCTAACTTTCTGTGTTAATTGCTAAGCCCCTGGTAAACTCGCTCAGGAGTTCCCCCATGTTTTGTCTGCAGGTCCTCAGCCTTATTGCCAGCTGCAACATTATACACTTTCATTAAAAATCCCAAATGGCAATATGCTCCCAGCTCACCTGCAGGGCTCTTGACACAAATGATCTTTTTAGAAAAGAAGTGACTCCAAAAATGTGGCTGTAGCTGGATTCCAGGAAAAGCAAAAAAACAAAACAAAAACACAGCAGCAGGCGACAATGTCTCTACAACCAGGGGCCTGTTCTTCGTACCGCGCTAAGTGAGTTAGCTGGATGAGATTGTTGACGATTTCGCGTGATCCTGGATCGTTCGGTTCCCCGAAGCCCATCCGGGACTTGCTGTCATAGCAACAGAGCCGTAAGCGTAAACCTGCTGGGGAGCAGGTTTACTTTATGTAAACAGGATTAGATCGCGGCCACGCAGGTATGTCCGCGTCATTCATACGAAAGCAACAGCGATATTCCACCACTGTTTCACCATAAATAAATAACATCAATGTAACTAAAGATAATGCAGCACTTGATCCTTTTATTGATTTCACACAGATACATACAGGTCATTCCCTAAAAAAGGGAAATGTACTATTAACATTCTATTACATGTATGTGATTATTACAGATGTAATTCATATTTCAGAGTAGTAATTGTAAATTACTTCGTGTAATCAAGATGAGAGACCACGGCTATAAAAGCGAAGGTGGATTTGGGAAGTCTGTCGCAGTCATATCCTGTCCGTTTACGCGAGCAACCCATTGCGGAAGGTGCAAGATTGATAAGGAGAGTCCTCAGAATTCAGCGTATATTGCGGGACAGACAGGATCCTTTAGCTCAGCGCGACAGTGTGCTCATAGAGAGATATCGATTTTCCCGTGAGGGTATTATTCACTTAACCAACTTGTTGACGAGGGGGTGCAGGACCACCACCTGTCTTTTTTTTTGCTCTGCCCTTTTCTTGGTTGCTGTTATGAACAAACAAACAGAGTATTCCAGGGTCTCTTTCCAAGAGACTAAAAGCAATATAAGTGATAAATGTTACCATTCTGTAGAATATTCTTATATTTCACTTTTACTTGTTCCCATGTTCTAGTGGGTCCTGTTGTGGCTCTAATGTGAAAGGGGATATAATATAACATATTATAATATAATATAATGTAATATAATATTGGATAATATGGTGTGATATGATAAATCTACCCTACCGCCTACTGGTGTTGGCCAGAGGGGCCGATGGCGCAATATGGCAGCCTGGCTTCTGTCAGTCTGCCCCAGGGCAGCTGTGGCTACAACCGTAGCTGCCTCCACCAGTGTGTGAATGTGAGAGTGAATGAATAGTGGCATTGTAAAGCGCTTTGGGTGCCTTGAAAAGCGCTATATAAATCCACTCCATTATTATTGTTATTATTGAATTACTTACGAGTTTGATTTGTCAGCAACTTTCTGCCAGCCCTCTCTCCTTGCTTTTGCAGCCTTTGCAGTGTTCCCTTGCGTTTTAATTAAACTCTGAAACTCCTGAAATCCCTCACTCAAGAGTTCTTGCTCTGCTGCCGAAAAATACCGAGCGCGCTCCTTCGACATTTTCGCCGACCAATCAAAGGGTTGCCGATCAATGTTTCTACTATCGATGCGTAGCCCCTGTTGGGCCACCCAGTGATCTCACATTACTTCATCCAGCTATACTAATCGTCAACAACAGGTGTGTTCGGGGAACCGGAATAGCGAGCTCAGAGTTAGCGCGATGATTTGGTCTTGGATGTTTCATTTGATCTTGGATGTAGTAAGCGATGTACGAAGCACAGGGCCCAGACATCAGATAGAAGAGCTGTGAAGATAATCAGACAATTAAGATCTCTGCTGGCTTCCTCGGAACATACACGCAGCACTCTGTGAACATGCCTTTTGGGGAAAAAAAGGCATGTTCACAGTTTTGCTGCCAGATAAACCGATGCGGTTTATCCCATGTGAGCCTCCAAGCGGCTGTATTGATTTTGCATGATGAGAGGGTGGTGGTAGCAGCAGGGAACACAGACCTATGAGCTACAGAAGCAGTGTCTCTGAGTCTAATACCTGTGCTTTTTACATGTTGCTTGATGGCTGCACAGTTATATGTAAACAGAACATGTGAGAAAGAAGAACCATTACACTCTCCAACCTTGTAAACTTAACAAAGATTGTATGTAATAGATCAGATAGATTTATTGTTACAATTCACTTCTACTTTCTTTGATTGGTTCTAACTTGTTCTAAATCAAGAAAACAAGATTAAAACTGCTGGCAGGGAAAGTAGATGACACTGATCACCTTGTTAAAATCCAATCTTATGCTGGTAGAGCTTGGTTGTGCAAAACAGCCCAGGAACTCAAGAAATAGGGCCAACACCTTTGGATATCTCCAACCTCCACATGAGGATGTGCAGGAATATGCCCAATCAACCCCACCAAGACCCAATGGACCCGCTGCCAAAGTCTTGGTGCCAGAAAACCCACAAGCCAGATCTATTAGTCGATTAGTTGACATAATCAATGATGCGTATTGTATTGGCTAGGAAACAAGGTGTTTGACGTAGCCAAAAGGTCAGAGCTGATATGTGACCAGCAAGAAAGCAAGATCATAAAGATGTCATATGACCCCTCAAATAACTTTATAAACTGTGGCAGTGTAGTTAAAAGCCAGACGGCAGTTTGTAACAGTCCAAAAACCCTTGCAGCGTAACAGAGAAGCAAAACAGTGCATAATTAATGTTGCTGGGTTTACAGCCTGGTCATGGCATTATCAGCATGCACACACTAACACACTAACAAAGCTACACACATACTGAACAGGAAAAGACAGTCAAAGCTGGTGTAATTGAATGTAGCAGAGATTTTATTGCCACTGCATTATTCACAAAGGCCACTGCCTACTGTATCGCCTCATGTGAATGACTGTAGGGGAGATGTAATGCTGCAAAGACGCAGTGTGTGAGAAAGTAACAGACTATTTCTGAGGTCTAACACACAGCAGGCCTTTGAGAAGCTTGGGGTGAATTAATTACTTAGTAAATTGAAAACGCTAAGTCATGTGCCTCCAAATGGACTCTTGTTTTGCTCTTTAATCCAACCTGCACAGTGACGGGTAGCTGAGTGAAACAGAAATGTATGTTGCAATCACAGTGAACTAAAGGAGGCTGTAAGACAAAGAGATAGAGATGTAGAGTTAATGACTGGATACAGGAAGACCCTTGACACCTCCCAACTATTCCCATTATGGAGCAATAAAATTAAACAGCATGGAGGACTGCTTTGTGGAATGGGTATTCCAGTTTCAGCTCCACAGATGATAAATTTTGATGGAGAGATGCAGGGAAAAGACAGATCATTGAGCCTAAGATACTGCAAAGGCTGAATAGAACAGCCACAGCCAGTGCAAGAATAAAATAATTTTTTTTGAATTTTTTTTGAATTGAAATTTATTTCAGTCAACAACAACAACAACAACAGATTATAATTTTACATAAAAGTACTCAAACAGAAACCGAAAAAGGAATAGGCTGAAGCCTTATGGCTTATACTTATCCTATCCCTTACCCCCATAGAAATAATCAAATCCTTAACCAAGAAAATAAATAGCATTGATAAATAAGTTGTATAACAGTTTGAAAAGAAATCAATGATAAATCAAGAAATTAAATCAACACAAAAAATTTTTAACAAACCAAATTTCTATAACCTTGTATAATACTAATTTTTAAAATCTTCCTGAAGAATGACAAAGAAAAACACATCTTCAGTTCATCATTAAGTCCATTCCATAATTTCACTCCCAACACTGACACACATCTATACTTAACATTGGTTCTCACTTTAGGCATTTCAAACTTATAAGACCCCCTTAAATCATATTTTCCATCTCTTAGTTGAAACATACTTAAAATACAAATTGGAACATTCTTTTTCATCACACGATATATCATTTCTAAAGTTTTAGAATATATAATGTCCATGAATTTTAACATAGATGATCCTACAAAAAACTGGTTGGTGGACTCCCTATATCCAACTTTATTTATTATTCTAATAGCTCTTTTTTGCAATTTAAATATTGAATCCAAATATGTTTTGTATGTGTTCCCCCAAATTTCTGCACAGTAGGTCATATAAGGCAAACAAAGGGAAGTATACAATAAATAAAGGCAGTTCTTATTCAAAAAAATCTCTTGTTTTATAAAGAATAGAAATAGACTTGGATAATTTTCGTTTCACATGTTCTATGTGGGGCTTCCAACAAACTTTATCATCAATAATTACTCCTAAAAATTGTCTAATATACTCTTTCAATTTCAACATTATTTAAATTCAATTTTACTTTAATATTACTTTTACTACCTCCAAATAACATAAATTTTGTTTTACTTTCATTCAATGATAGTTTATTAAATACAAACCATCTATTTAACTTCATGAGCTCTGTTTCCACTGTTTTCAGTAATTTCTTTATGTCTTATAATTAATATAGTTACTGAGTTTCTATGTTTCACTGGGTCATTTGTTTAGTCTAACAACAATACACCTGACCAGTACTGATCTATGGAGGTCCAGCACCTGAGAAACACTGGCCTAGATATTAGTTTTTGCAAACAAGTTGGTGTCTTTCATGCAAACTACCGGTGATTGTGGCAATCTAGTTGTGACCAAAGCTAGTAACCAACACTACAGGGCTTGTACTTTATTCAACGCTATTGGCAAAGAAATTATTCAAACTTTACTGCTTTACTCAAGCAGGCAGTTTTCTCTGTGTAAACAAACTCGACAGTGTAAGTGGAGGAACATTATTTTATCATTAAAAATAAAAATGTATTATGTACAAGTTCAGGGTGCAACAGAAGCCCATGGCTGATGCACACAAATTACAAAACTTAGATTTTCTGTAAGCATCAGCACTATGATAACCTAAAGCAGGTGGCAGCCTTTTCTGTAATTACAGACCTCTTAATTGCTGCCCATGCCTTCAGTTTGCTTAGTGCTCCAAATACACGTCTCATATATTGCCCACTTACAGCTGGAGAGTTGGCCTGGAGATAAGGGAGCAAGTTAGATGACAGCTCTGACAAATATGCTGACGACGTCGCTTTTACCAGGGCGAGCCAAGGATGTGCCCCTGTTTTTATGTGCATTATGGAACAGGGGCTGCAAGTGCGTATGGGAAGAAGAGAGGAGGATTAAAATATGGATGAAAAAAAAAACTACTGGATATCAGGCAATTTGGATGGAAATGACACATTCATCAATGGCTGAATGAGCATGTAGTGAAGTGGTGTTTCTCTTACTCCTTTAAAAATAAAAAAATCCCACTTAAAAAGTATTCAGATATTTTAATCCCTTCACATACTCAGTACATACTTAAAAGTTCCATTTCTTATTTATTTATTTATTTATTTAAACTTTATCTGTCTTATTACACTAAAAGTGAATCAAAATTTCTTTGGTCCACCTCCGGGACCATCTTTAAAGTGGACAAAACTATTTTTTCAGGTTTTCTGCCATATATATCCTGTTACAGTCTTTGGCTATATTTTATTTTAGCAACCAACGTCTTTTAAAATCCAAATCCCTCTAGTAGAGCCCAAGAGTAGTAATAAGGAGCTGGAAATGAATATAACAAGTTCACTTTAACACTTAAAAATCTGCAGGAGGCCCATAAATTCAAAATTCAAATTCAAATTTTATTTGTCACGTACACAGTCATACACAGTACGATATGTAGTGAAATGCTTGGACAACTGCTCGTGACCTAAAACAAAAAAGGAAAAGGCTATGAATAAGATAGGAAATAAATATGAAAAATTAAAAAGGGTAAATTTAACTAGGAAGGAATAAAATATAAATTAAGGTTAAAAATGAAATAACTGTACAACACAAATTAGAATGAAGGGTAAATTTAACTGGGAAAGAATAAGATAAAATATATAAATTAAAGTTGAAAATAAAATAACTGTACAACAAAATACACAATACACAATATAGAACTATATAAGAATGTATGAAGAAATCTAAATATAAGTAAATATATACACAATAACAGCAGCTGTACAAGTATTAACCGGAAATGAAGAATATAGTGACCAGTGTTGTGCAAAAACAAAGTCCAGAAAGTCCAGTGTGTGTGTAAGAACTATATATGTGGGTCAGTACTGTGTGGTGGTGTGATTGAGAGACCGTATCGCCTGCGGGAAGAAGCTCCTCCTCAGTCTCTCTGTGTTGGTCTTCAGGGAGCAGAATCGCTTTCCTGACCTCAACAGAGAGAACAGTCTGTTGTTGGGATGGCTGAGGTCCTTCACGATCTTCCTGGCCTTGGTCCAGCACCGCCTGCTGTAGATTGAGTGCAGGTCAGGGAGCTCGGAGCGGATGGTGCGCTCAGCTGACCGCACAACCCTCTGTAGAGCTCGTCTGTCCTGCATGGTGCTGTTCCCGAACCAGGTTAAGATGTTTCCCGCCAGGATGCTCTCTATGGTGCACGAGTAAAAGTTCCTGAGCACCTTGGAGGGCAGTTGGAAGTCTCTCAAGCGTCTGAGGTGGTAGAGACGCTGTCGGGCCTTTTTCACCACGGTGTTGATGTGACAGGACCATGACAGGTCCTGCGTGATGTGAACTCCGAGGTATTTGAAGCTGTCCACTCTCTCCACTGGGCACTCGTTGATGACGGGGGTCTGGTAGTTCCTCTCCTAGTTTTTTTATATATACTTTTTCTCCATAGAAAAAGTATATATATCAGTCCTGCTTTGATTCAAGCCTAGTAAATAAACGCACGGCTTTATATTCTGTCAAGAAACCCACAGGAAATGTCACCTTTCAAGTCCACAGTGCTGGATAAATGAGATCAAACTGCTGCACAGAGCTAGGCAAATAGTTGCACCATAATTGCGTCAATGAAGAGTGAGGTTATTGCCATGCTAGAGTCTATTGAAGTGAAGTGAGTGGCTTGGCCCGAGTGTGCTCCCAACTCCACTTTAAAATCTCTGTGGGATCTATTATGGATCTGCGTGCATGTGTGTGAAAGTCTGTGAAGGTACTAGCTCTGTAATGCATCAAATACGCTTTACTGTTCAACACGTGTAGCCGACGATACGGCAGAAGATTAAAGGATGATGTGCAATAAAGAGAGAAAGACATCACAGCATCGCATTAAAGGATAAATGATACTGGAAATATTATACATAGGCCATTTTGTTACAGACTAAACATCCCATTAAGGGACTAACCAGTGATTAAGCCCATCATTCCATTCATCACTGCTTTAAAATCCCTTTCCCCAATTGTTTGTATTGAAAGGAAAAAAATTCAGGACATGGACAAAACAAAACATTAAATCATTTCCTAAAGCATTACTCAGATAATTAACAGGTTTTAAGAGGCTTTTTTTTGGGTATCTTATGCAAATCAATATAGCACATGACAAAGAAACAACCATTTGAATATGTTGGTAGTTTTTTTTTTTTAAATAAGAAAATTAGAAACTAGTTTAAATGTTATCATGTTTCTTTTACCAGTTACCATTTATGAAATACGGTAATAATCCAAATGAACAAATATATAATTGGTTATTTTTAAAATATTACAATTTTGTCATACAGGATTTTTGTGTGACCAAAAATAACACAAATGTAAGAATACAACAGCAAGTTTGGGTATCTTAAGAATGGCCTTTTCACAGACCTTCTCCCAGGAATCTTAAATCCCCAGACCCATTTTAGTCTTTAGTGCTTCCCCCAAGCAGCCATGTCAGCAAAATCCATAAATCAGATGGCAGGTGTTAGGTCGAACATTGCTCTGTTTTACTCATTTTTAAATGCCACTGGAAAAATTTACTACACTGGAAAGAAAATATTTTATGAAGACAAGTTTTAGGCAAGTTTTTTTCTGCATAACTGTTAGATTGGCTAAAGTAAAGTCTCAGTACTAGTTAGTTTGGGCTAAAAATATTATTATTAAATAATATATTTAATTTATATTTAAATACATACTTGTATTTAAATATAAAACTCAATTTTCACATTTGGATAATCTTTTTCCTTTAAATATAAATATATACCATCTCAGAGCATCTGAGCCCATGACATCTCTCTCCCTGTCAGTGGTCATCACGCTTCACCTCATTGTTGCTAATGAGCGATTTTATCATCTGGAATCAGCACTTTCCAGAACAAGCCCTAGTACCTAGCAAAAATCTATGGACACTTCTGCTGTGTAATTTCGCTCTTGTGCCCATTGTTATTCCACTGTTCTTGCTGTCTGGGAAGAACAGGTGCTGTGGAACTAGAATAAAAATAATAGACATTGTTTCGCTCTCAGTGATCACTTAACATGCAAATACATTCAAAAATTCACAGCACATATATTATCTTCAACTTATATGCATGGTGATTTGGCAGAAAATGCTGCATTTAGTGATTTGTTTCCCCCTATTTAAATAAGCGCTTTGCAAAACATCTAATTGAATTTCGGCTGTAACTGGGAGTGAGGCACACCTCCCTCTGCATCAGCGCAGCCCGTAGAGTTTGTGCATTTCGCAGAACTGATTCGTTGCTTGTATATTTATCTTATGCATAGGGTTTTTGTCAGATAACCCTGCAGCTATAACATCTCTGTTAAGACTGAGGCTAAAATTGCCCGCTACAATCTTTCTACGTTCGCCGTAGAAAGATTGCTGAAATTGGCTATTTGGTTTTTTTATCTTGACACTACAATTTCCGGAATAACTACACTGTCAACAACAAGGTGGAGGATGAATGTTTATTTGCATACTGGCACATGAATACAATCTTTTTCTCCTGTCTCTTGTATGCACACACAAGCACACACCCTGGTATACAGGGACCTCTTGCTTTCGAAAGCATACTCATCCTTTTAATCGGTCTGGAATCCATCAAAGTGGGTCAAACTCCCTTCCCCATCTGCCCGGGCCAGATTTTAAATGCACGAGGGCTGATTAAAAAAAGACCAAGAAAATAGGGCAAACGCCTACAACACACAAACACATACGCATGCACACGTATACGTATCACTTGGGAGACCAGCGGCGGGAATGGGATACCAAAGGGAGGAGCGTGCTTGTGATTGTGTGTTGGTAAGGATATTGAGGGCATTTGTAAGCAGTTACTATGTGCAGTGTAACAAATGAAAGGTCAAGATTTGAGTCTGTCGGCCGTGTGTTAATTTGTCATTTTTGTGCTAATTTGCATACGGCCACCTTTTGTTGATCCATCAACGCTGAATAACACGACGCAGAGAGGGTGGAGCACACAGAAAGGGGAGGGGGAGTGTGTGGCAGGGTGCTGGGTAAGACAGCTGTGATGATAAGCTCGCTTCCACAGCTGGGTGTTGTTACTGTGTGAGCGCATTTGTACTTGTGTACGCGTGTCTGCTGTACGCCTGACTGACAAGACTGTGTAGTTCACATGCATTGGTGGAGTCTGTTTCTTCGCAGTCTTGCGTGTATTAATGTATGACTACATCTGCACACATGGTGAAAATTCAGCTCAAAACAAAAACTGACAGAAACAGCTGCAGAAATGTTCCAGATAATCAGGCAAGCACAGTTCTCAAAGCTTCAGCTTCTCCCTCGGGATCAACCTGCAGGACTGTCCAGGTGTCATATGACGTGTAGCGTCTCCACATCTGCACTGGTGAACGTGCAGCAGTCATAAGACGGGATGGGGTTCTGTATTTAACCTGTCATCGCGGTGCACGGACGGGGATCCCCAAGATTACGTTTTGACATTTCCATATTACCCTGAAATATGTTATTCAATTATAAACGTTAGAAACATGAAAAGATTTTTTTCAGTCTAAAAATGTGAATGTTCAATTAAATGTATTTAATTGAACAACCGAGAGCCAAGAAAACTGCAATGATCATTTTGTTATCCACTATACTGACTACATTTTTCTTTATATTATTTTATAAATGAAGGTCACAAACAAACTTCTTTACTGGCAACTACAGGACATGTCAGCAGCACTCAGTTTGTGCTATGGTAGATTGCGTGCACAGGAGATAAACTGGAAGTTGAGCCATTGGCATCCTGAGCAACGAGGAATAAGTGTTTACTTGTCACTCAAACTGCTGTCTGGTGTCTCGCTATGAGTCATCCCATCTTGAGGCTCTTTCTGTACTCCTTGAGCCTGTTTGGGCTGGAGAGAGTGCTCGCTTGAGAATGCACATTAGTTAGCACTGATTAACGCATCTGAAGATGTGAAATGGAACAAGAGGCACTGTGTCATGGCTGCATTCAGCTTTAGTAGTAGAGAAAAGAATTTTTATCAGGACATCAGTACAAACATCCCTCCTTGGCGTTAAGCACCATAATGAGAAGAAACACTTTTTAATCAGCGTATACAGCCACGTTGCATCTTTTCTGTCAAGCCCTGAACGTGAACCCTCAGTCAGACAGTCGGAAGTGGAAACCAGTAGCAGCACAGCTCTAGCAGTTTAATTAAGTGAGGTTGGCCTAGGCTGTGGCTCTGCTTACAAACAAAGCACAGGCGACAGATGCTTATAGGCAAACCCAAACAGAAGCTTTTTAGCCAAATTCCCCCTGTGGCCATGCTGCTATAAACCTCCCAAATGCCAGCTCGCTGCAGAAGAGAGGATTATTTTGAAGGAGACCAGTGAGTAGCAGCTCATTTTCTTCCTCTCTTCTTTAACAGCAACCGAATATTTTAGAAAAACAAACAAACAAAAAAAAAGGGGGTCGGTGAAACATATCTGACAATCTGTTCAAAATTTCACTGCCAATTTTGCTTAAGCCCTGATTAGACTAAGAAGTCAGTGTTACTTCCTTCTTGTTATCCATTTTATAATAGTTTATCCTACACTAGGAGCTTCTTTCTGCAATGTTGCTAGAGGTGTAAAGCTGCAGAGGCCATATGGAAGACAATGCACTCTAGACTGTGGGGGAAAGGGAGGCTTTTAAGCAAAGACACTCCAGCTGTAGCTACTAATCACACGAAACGCTAATTTGAAAACCAAGGACAAATCCCGGGGAACAATTATGTATAATTTATTAGATAGCTCAGCCCTGACAAACTGTTTGGCGGGGTATTGTAGAGTAGCAACAACCAAATATTAAATACAAGGACACAGACAAATCAACTAATAATAATGAAGGATTGAGCTAAATTTGACTTGACTGTAAAGTGACACTTGCACAAAATTGGAAATATTAGGAGATTATAATTGTTTAATCTAGACTTAATATTCTTTTTTTTTTATTATCTGCCATATGTATACTGTTACAATAGTAGATCCTCATGTAAAGAAGTTTAAAATACTATGAGTGATCCCTGTGAGCCCGAAGCTCAGGATTTAAAATGCCATTGCCATTTTTGTCTACTTTTGGATCTTTATGATGTCAGTAAGAAAGGATTTCCTTATATGGTGTAAAGACAGATGAACTAAAACAGCTTTTGTATGAACTGATCGGCTGCACCAAGGTAGGAGATAAATAAAGATTTAACCATGAATCCAGCAAAATGATCCCAGTAGAGTGTGGAAACACAAATATGTAAGTAGAAGTGAGAATATTAGCCCTCCCTTTAAACTTTTACACTCTGTAAGATTATTTCACAAAGGTTTAAAATCTGCAAGTGCTTTCCCCTCTCCAGAGAAACCGCCCAGGGACAAGAACCATTGTGTATATTGTTTGTCTAACCAGTTCTTAGTAGTACAACTCTTTAAAAGTGTTACATGATGACACTACAAGAGCACTTCCTGCAGAATTTCTGCCACTTGAAAGAGAATCACGACTAAAAATCTGCAGCAAACTAAGTAATAATGCCCAAAGGGTTCGGAGCACTGCCAGCAAGTCTTCCCCTCATGGGAGGGTTTCCATAAATATGAACACTCCAGCACAGCAAACAGTCAAAAGGCAGAGAGAGGTAGTTGCGTCACTCCTCTGTGTCACCTTGTCGCACAGTAGAAGTAGCACGTCAAAAGAGGTTATTTTACACCACAAGCTCAACATGCATTTTAGTCACACTTGAAACCAAAGGATAACAGCCTGCTGGTCAATCCACAATCTGATATAGCTGTATTGGAGTGATACCTACAACATAATGATGATGCTCCAGACCATCACTGCAACCAGTTATGTTAATGCCATATCATGGCTTTGTGGTTTGGGGGAATACACATATTTCAGGGCTTTCTGGTAGAAAGTCTTTTTAGCGGTGGACAGCATTGTGAAAGGATCTATGCAACTCAACCCAAGATATTTTATCTAATCGTTACAGCGACCTGTCCAGGATGTACCCTGCCTCTCGCCCTATGACAGCTGGGATAGGCTCCAGCGCCCCCCGCGACCCTGAAAAGGATAAGCGGAAGCGAATGAATGAATGAATGGTTACAGCGTACAGATAAGAAATTTAACTTGAACTTCTAACTTAAGCATTTTTCCTCTTGCATCCCCATATGGAAAAGATATATATAAATCTTAGTAAGTTTGTATCTGTCTTGTGTGAAACTTGTATGAAAAGCATACAAGGGTGAAAACAGATATAAGATCCCTTGAAAAATTATATAATGAAACTTGTATGTTTTGGATACTTACTAAAACAATATATGAAAGTAATGAGAAAGTGGCCACTTGGGTGTGCATACAGGTCCACATCCAGTCATGTTTATGGTTGTGAAACACTGAATGATCTTTATGGACTGTAAAATCTAATTAGTTCCCAGAACATAAAAAAAGTATGCAAACTCGTCTCAAAAAAAAAAAAAAAAAAAATTCTTCATTTCTCTAATATCAACGAGAAGTTGATGGTGCAGATTCTTGTTCCCCTGCACTGAATGATCACAATGATCCCTTAAAATGTACCACTTTAAAACTGCCATTAGTTGTTAACCAAATCTTAGCAAAACTGATGGCTGTTTACGGAGCCCCGCAAGGGACATGGGAGAGAAAAAAAAATGAAGATGAACTTTTGCGAAAAGTAACTCGGGATCTTGCAAAGGTTAATCTTTTTTTTTTTTTTCCCTCCCATGTCCCTTGCGGGGCTCCGTTGCTGTCACATGCAAATCCGTACAAAAGACTGCTACAAAAATAAAGAAAAAAAATAACTTTGTTAGTACTGTATTCTTGAAATTTTAACTTTAAAGCTGAAAAGAAATGTCTTTTTGCAGGGGACTTTCATGAAATAGGCATGTTAAAATTATCAGACTGGCAGTGTTTGTGGACTGTTTCGCACAGAACCACCATGCCTGAACATAACCTCCTGAAGTAATTAGCATAGCTGTAGACTTTTCATCTTGTTTTTAGTGCATCACATTTGAATTCTAGGCCAACTGGAATGCTATAAGCCAAGGTTAACCACAAAACTGCAGGTGAGAAAAGATGCTCCTTCATTCTACCCGATGTCTTATGTTAATGTGCCACCTCTGCTTGCTTTTGTGCCTGGCAGTGCATACTAAAGAAACTGAATAACTTCATCACCCTGATGGAGCGGCTGAAGCTTCAAAAGGCACCTACTTTGCAATTTAATTTGCCCCAACTGATTTATAATTGCAAACTAGGAAGGGCAATCTGATGAAATGAATATCATTAGTAGATGGTAAACAATTTGACAGGAAATGTTTTAAGTGTTTAAATGACTGTACTGAGAAAGCACTGGTATGGATCAGTGCAGTGACATTATATCACCCCAAGAGTGGAAGAAAAAGACTTGTGAGCAGCCCAATAGTGGCGTGTCCTTCGATTAATTTATACGGGGACTTCCTGGGACTATAATCTGTAATCTATGGTCCTTTTGATTTTGCAGTATCAGAGGAGCTTCTTCCAACAGGTATGAGCCCTCCAGGGAGCCTTTCTTCACTAATGATTTGACATGAAAAGGCAAAGCTGAGGTTATGACAAACACAGAAGGGGAAAATCTTCAAATGGTAAAGTCACAGTGGCTCAGTAGTTAGAGGGCATATGAATAAGATATCCGAGGAAATGATTTAAGAGGCAGAGATAATGACGCTCTGCTTGCTTACCATAAAAACAAAGTGATCTAAAATTTCACAACAAGAGTAAAGCAACACAAGAGCAAAGGGATGAGACAGTCTGGTCTCTTGCCAGCCCAGATTGCGATTTGATTGATGGGCTTATGAGGCAGGTGTATTTCTAAATGTATATGTCGTCCAAAACTGAGCTCCCCTCAGCACTTCTTCTCACTTGAAACGCAACCCGCAAACCACTTTCCACACTTACGAAACCATGCTGACTGCACCTGGCTGCAAAAATTTCCAATCATCATCACCTTTTCCTCCCCTTTTATGCTACAAAGACAACCAGCAGGCGCTCAAAGACTGATATGAAAAAGGATACAGTCTCACTCACTTCCCTTCTTCCTTCCACCCACAATAAAACAGAAAGTACTGGCTTGGTTACAGGAGTAACACGCACTCGATCAATATCCACCAACACTGCTTCCTTGCATGCACGCATGGGCTCTGTGCAGAGCTGAATTATGCAGGGGGTGGTGGTGTATGTGTGTGTGTGTGTGTGTGTGTGTGTGTGTGTGTGGGGGGGGGCACAATAATCAATGTAGGGCACTGTGCACATATGTCCCTATTTCTCTTCAAACCAAACGTGGGCGGATCATGAATCATTAAAAATCATTATACAGATTTATATGAACTCTGAATTGCAGTTTCACACAATCCAACTGTCAGATGATTTATTCATCAAGAGAAAGTGTGAAGATGTTTTGCACTATTCTCCTTTAAGATCTTAGACAAGTTATTGCCAAATTATTCTTTGGTAAATTCGAGTATAGAGAATTTTGGCCAAGATCTCTCAAAATCCAAAACAAATCCAAAACACAGCACTTTGCAATGTAAGCACACAATACAAAGTCGTGGAAAACAAAGGGTTGAGTTTACCGAGGGGATTCTGAGGGGCTCTGCACGCAGATAGGAAACACCCAACATCCACTGTTCCGCAGAAAATCAGTCTACAATTTACCATAATAAAAGCCACAAGGCACTCAAAACAAGGAAAAAAAATACTGTCAACACAAATAGACAAAAACAAGCAGCTGATATTTCAGTAAACAAAACAAGCAAAAGGTGGACTGAAGACGAGCAGTTAACTTGCCTGGAACGTGTAAAACCTCGTCCCGTTCGGTGGATGCACCTTGGGGGAGTTGGTCCCCGTACTCATGTCTGAGAAAATCATAATCCCTTTGATGGGCAAACAATCCACAGCTGATTCTTTAATTAAAAAATATTAAACTAAGCTCATATGCGTCACAGAGACTGTAAAACGATCCGAGGCGAGGACTCGGATTAGCCCCTGACCCGGCTCTGCGCTCCCGGCATCAGAAGGTGGAGCGCTCCGGTACGACGCGTAACGCTCCGGGGAGAAGGACAACCGGGACAATTAAAGTGAAAACGAGTCAGCTCTCTTCACTGGTCTTCTTGCACGTCCCCACTCGCATGCGGTATATTAGTCTGTATCCTTTAGCGATCTGAACTGAGAGTAAACCCCGGCAGCTCCATAGTCTCTCCACGCCCGCCGCAAGCAGCTCTGCTGGCGGCTCAGATGGGTCGCTCTGTGCACGGATTACTGCCTCCCTCCTCCTCTGGCTTCAACAATAATCAGTCAGAGCATCACAGCGAGGCTCAGCCAACAACATACCGGGTGCCTAAATTGGCAGCAGAGACACACGTTCGCTCTGTTTGTACACTGTAAAAATGGCCTTTTGTTACAGTCATTTCAACTTATTTTCATTTCTTTTTTCCTTTTTTAAGGCGGATAAAACAAAATGGGACAAGAATGTGTAGACTATTGTGTTTTCTTGTACTAATTTAAAAGATAAATTAAAAGAAAAAAACATGTAAATAAATATTTCCAGCGAATACATTTTTAAATGACAGTTTTTTTAAAAGCTGTTTTAGAAAAAAAACCCTCAATGCTTGCTTTGTGGTAGTACCGTTTACTTGCGCAATTTCTAAAAAGTAGAGTAAACTCTTACTAGGTTGTCAACGCCTTTTTTTGGAGTGTACTGTAGCTCCGTATTGATTGGAGGAGCAGAAGGATGCTTAAATTACTCAAATGAGGCAATCGTTTTCTGTGTGACAACAGGAGAAGCTATCACTGTCTAAAACATGCTGTCTGGATGGCGTGCTGTGCTCACTCAGTGGGAGAAAGATGGCCGTTTCAGGTGAATAATGGCTTAAGCGTTTAAGACAACTTCAATCTGCAGGGTGTTGCAACGATGTTGTTTAGTATCAAAGACACCAGCAGACAAAAATATGTTTCGTGCACTGGTCATTTTTAGATTATTTTTCTTAGATAATAAGATTAATTTCAGAGTAATGGTCAAAATAAACATGCACAGTAGGTTTTTATTGAACTACTACTCCATTGGATATTTATGAGAGGATACCCCATTTACATCAGAAATACTAAAAAGTAATTATTATCAACTGGGAAAGTATCAGTTACTTACAGTAAACTTTATGTATTTAATTTAGGCTTTTAATGCTTTTCTTAAAATGATATTTTACTATGTACTGTTGAGCCAGAAGTCTTCACCTAAAGGAGGGGTGAGGAACTCCATGCCTTGAGGTGCAGGTTTTAGATCTCACCCAGGGTCAACACACCTGAATCAAATGATTAGTTCATTTCCAGGCCTTTGGAGAACTTCAAGACATGTTGAGGAGGTAATTTAGCCATTTAAATCAGCTGTGCTGGATCAAGGACATCTAAAACCTGCAGAACACCGGCCCTTGGTCATGTATCATTCAGAGGCAGATAAACAAATTTCTATAAACATGGAAAATTTGGTTGTTTTTTTGTCTTATGTGACGTTTAACTCCAATGTGCCAACAAAACGGCCTCAGTATAGGCTTCTATACTGAGATTTCTTTGTACTTAAAAAAAAGAAGCATATTTATGCATAAACATTCAGGAAACTTTGGGATTGATGGCATCCTTTAGTTACACATTTTACCCTCTTTGACTGTATTGTCTTCCTATAAGCCTGCTGTGCTATTAGTGTCATTCACATGATGGATTAGACATAGAAGTCTTTCACCTTCGCCTTAAATGTGCCGTTCTCGTTAGTTTTTTTCCCCTGTTCAGCATTCAGTTGATACATTTCACTTTAAACACTAAATTGTCTGAACTAAACAAATGTACAAGTGCACCTCATTATTGCCATTTACATTTTTAAGCAGATACACAATGACTCTTAGCCTTTTTTTCTCAGGTCTCTATCAATTATCGGGTTGTTTCAGAAACAATTCCACACTTTTACCATCTCTTTCTTTAGAAATGCTAATGCAGATGCAATGTTTCTATGGAAAAAAGGACTCATTCATCTAGGTTAAAACAAGCTTACTGGCTACAGACTTCTTTTATCACATGAAAAAAAAAAAGAAGAGAGAAGCATTTCTGCTCTAACAAACTTCCAACCAGGGGTGACATGTATCCAGTTTTCATTCAATTTTCTCTCATCAAGTGACCTTTTCATGAGATGAATCCACTTTATTGAATGGTTTAATTCAATTCACTGTCCGGGCTCCTTTATTTCTTTTCATGGAACTACATGCCAGCATTCAAGTTAACATTTTGTATCTCAGACTATCATAATTGGATCCACAAGAATAGTGTTAAGCTGTTATTGAGATAGCAAATCTAGTTTAGTCAGTACAGGAAATACCCAAGCAGTTCATGGTGTGTTCCACAGTTCGGTGAGCTCCGTGAAGCTGAGTGGGATGAACTCACTGGTGTCCTCACACCCGACAGAGGGATTTGGTTCTGGGAGACATCAAAGTATTTGCTCTTGACATAGCAGGTTAACAGCATTTCCAGCAGTGGAGCAGCAGATCTCATTTAGCAGACTGAGCTGAGTCTGCACCCCTGAACTGCTTCTCAAAACTCACCCTCAGCACTGTAGCACAATACCACATATTCACTGTGAGCTTGACTTTACATTTGAAATCATAACGTAAGATTAGACGCTTTTAGAATATAATCAAGATGGAGACATTTTAAAAGAGACACACATTATTAGCTGTGTGGTGTCAGTATACCTTCTGACTTCTTATTATAGTAAAGACACAGGTAAATGTATTTATTTATTTTTTGGCTTACTGTATCGATAACAATCAATTAAATCAATAACCCCCATCTGCTTGAGTCTGCATGCCAAATATCCTTGGAAAAGATGCTAACTCCAAATTGCTCTCCAATGCATCCAATGGAGTATGAATGTGAATGACTGTGAATGCTAGATAGAAAAAACTTACATAGAAAGAGCATAGAAAAAAGTGCTTGTATTGATGTGTGAATAAGGAGTTGAAGTTGCTTAATTTTTAGCCAGCAATGAAGGCATTTAAGATGTTGACGTGCAAGAGTGCTGTTATAAACTCCTACTGCATAGTAGGATTGTGGACATGCAGCACCTTTGCCATCACGGGTTACTAAGCCCTCCTGCACATTAGTCACATAAAAAGACCTGTCAGTGTGCTGCAGTCCACTGGACTCTGACGTCATTGTACAGATGTGTGGTGGGCATGGCTTAGCGCTTCCTAGTGCTGATTGGATGGAGCCTCTCAATCCTCTCTGTGTTTTCTCCAGCTCTGATCAGCACTGTTCTTTGTCTTTCAGCATTTCCAAAGCTGCCAAAGCATTGCACCTGGGAAATTATATTTGAGACAAAAGGGTGGTTCTGTTAATATTAGAGTTAATTTACAAAAATCTATCAAGATAGGGTTTTAGATAAAAAATCTGATTCAAAACTTATTTTTAGAGCGACATTTTTTTTATATATATATATTTTTTTTACACAGGATCCCCACAGAGGAAACCTCAAAGACACAAACACCCTGTTCATTAAATCCACACCTGAGTGAGTATGTGGGTTTATAGTCAAGTGCCTGCATGCTTTCAAGCATTCCTGTATATCTTCTCTAATGCATGCATCCCCATTTCCATCTAAATCCCTTAAGAAGAAAAACACACAGCCTCATGTCATCAAAGAGCTCAAACAAATTGATTTTTGGTTTGAAAGGCCTAATCTGTGAGGCCAGCTACAGCCTTCTGATAGAAATATCACATAACAGAAGTGATAATAAATTAGGAAATAAGAGGCATGTGTATTTCTGCCAAGCACAGATAATGGGCATTTAGGTAGGAATGTAGGATGCTGTTTTGAGAGGTCTTGCTGAACACAAAACATGTCCATATGACCCACAGCAATAATCGTGGGAGTGTGAGGCCACAAATTTATACTAGCAGGGCACTTGTAACCTCAGGACATGCATGTAAATCACACATTTTAATTTCTTCTGCATGTGTGTGTGTCTGCAACACATACTGTGAGCTTGTTAGAGCATTGTACTACAAGCTTGTTTGGTCACAAAACCACTTAAACTGCAAATCGGCTGCAAAAAAAAGGAGGGGAAAAGAGAGACAATTTGTGCATAGGCAATGAGGATTTGGCAACTGCAATTTCATTGTGTAAGATGCTGTAAGGAGAAAGGACAGCTTTAACAAAAGAGGTGGCCTTGTGCAGCTTTGACTAAATTGTTATATGTAGAAAAAAATGCAAATCATACTGCACCTAATCGTATCGTGATGTGTTGTGGTGAACACAACAAATGAACTTGTTGCATGAAATACTCAAAATCTGCCATGAGGTGCATAGGAGGTGACAGAAAGGAATATGATAAAATACATAAAGGAAGCAAATATGGAGACTTTAAACTGCTATTTAATAGCAGTTATTTCAGTAGCTGATCACATTATTTAGTGCTGCATAGACATACATGCAAAAGTATAGTAGTAAGTAGTCTGAAGTAATAGTCCTCCAGGCTTTCTGGAAGTCGTTCAAAGTTTTTCTTTGGACATTGGCTGCCACCCCTGTGGCTTGTCATGTCTTCACAATGTTGTGCTGTGGACATTTATGTGCTTTTTTGTGCAGAGGAGTTTTTTTGTTTCCTGTTCTCATGCTGTCCTACCATGGAAGCATAGCATGAGTAGGGGTCTCTTTTTTTTTTTCCTCTTGTACTTTTCCCATTGTAGTGTACATTTCAATGTTTTTTTTCTCTGACTCTACCAATCTCCGACCTGTATCCCCATGTAATGTTTGTGCTATATGTGTAAGGTCGGGGGGGGGGTCCCATTTCACTGCAGGGCAACCTGCATGTGACGAATAAAGCTTTGATTGATTTTTCACTCATTTCAGTCTGATCCTTGTACCTGACCTGAGGAATGTTGACCTTTAAAAATTTTGCAAAAAAACTCATTTTAAATCATATCTTTAGGCTCTTTGTTACAATGACCTGAAAATGCTGAAAAAGTCATTTTCATTCATTTTCAGTTTTAAAGGAATAAAGAGTATTTTTGCACCAGCAAGGTGATTCCCAAAGAGCTATTAGCTGAATATTTGGCATATCATAAAACATTTCAGGACACTTGACAACCAGAATGCAAAGGAAAAAGGTAAAAAGGTCTAAATACTATCTACAGCAGATGAACAGTGTGTGAGTTTTGCATAGTACTTTTCAAGAAGTGCGTCTAAGCTAAATATGAATCTCAGCATGGTGCCAAACTCACTGCCATAAAACTGAACTGTGAAATTATTCTGTTTGATTTTGAAATATTGACCAGGAGTCCTATCCCTAGAGCAAATCTGTCAGGATGACTAAAAATGTCCACTGCAAGCTCAGAGCCCAAGGTGACCCCTGCAAAAACAGCGCTGTCTAATCAACAGTCCCAATTAATAGTTCTGTGATATGGATTATGAAATGCAAAACGAAAAGGTCAAGTGCATGCAACTGAAATGCAATTTAATGACACAGTTCTGACATTTCAAGCAATCACAAACTGGTACCGGCTGTAAATAGCATAGCTCTAGAGGCACTTGTTCTCTGCTTTGATGACTTGTCGAGGTGCACATTTGATATGCAGCCCGTGATAAACCTCTGCGGGACTGGGAGGGGGTTGCACTGGGGAGATGGTAGCATGATAGAAGTAGCATACTCTGTTGTCACCATGCCTAGCACACAGTGTCAAAAACACACTCCTAACAAGCTAACTAGAGACAAAAAGCTTCAGGGCGCCCAAGATATGTTGTCATGTATTATACTACTTACTGTATCATAGTGCTCCCGATAGAGCACAACTGTCAACTGAAGCAAAGGTAGACCTGTACTCCTCCTCTGGGGTTACAGAAGGAGATAAATAGGAGTGCATACGGAGTAGGCTCCACTTTAGGCATGTGATGAAATACTACATTTTACATGTTTTCACTCTTCATGTTTCCACAGAAGCTTTGCGAATAAAGCTTATGGTTTCCTTTCTAAGCAGCTTCCTGTATGATAGCCCAGTCTCTAGCTAAAGGGCCCCTCTAGACCCCATAACACCATTGCCTTCCACTGACAGACATGTCACTGTCTAATTGGGTCTTTCCCTGCTGCCATACTGGGCACTAGTTCCCATTTTCTGCTTGTGAACTGAAATCTAGTAATAATAAGTGGACAGGGTTTTTCTTCTTCTTCTACAAATTAGACCCAGAGTCCTGTAACTGTTCCAGCTTGCATAACCAAAATGTGATTTTCTTTTATTTAGCTTTATGGTATTTGTGGAGTGCAGCTACAGTAACTGCACCTATTTTGTAACGTTACCGAGCAAAACTCCCACTAGATCTGCAGGTGTCAGTAAAGGTCGCAGTTCCAAGGCTTCTTGGAATGACGATCCGAGGCGGAGCAGCAGAGGCATATTGATCGTGTCAACTGTCATGTGTGGGCAGACATCTGTAATGGGCATTACCCTCAGCCTGTCACTGCTGAAACATTAGGGAGCTATTGTCAAGGATACAGTGTGAGGGAATATTTGTGTGTGTGTGTGTGTGTGTGTGTGTGTGTGTGTGTGTGTGCGTGTACTGTTCAAGAAGATATGTAAATAAGATGATAGTATATAAAAATGGAGTTCACTAAATTACATCCGTAACTGTTATGAAACATAAGCTAGGCAATACAAATTTTTCTTTCCATGACTATGAGTGCAGACGTTATTAAAGATAAACCAGAATTATAAGTCAAAATGAAATGGCATTAAAAACTCATGATGTACAAACATATACCTTTATAGATGTGTGTACTCTGCCATGAGGCCATGCAGCTCATGATACGGTATCCTATATATATACTGGAAGTCTGTGCTTTGTCATGGTTTTGGAACTACAAATAAGGCACTCATTATGCTTTTGCTTATTTTTCTTCCTGCATTCATACTGTATATATTTATACCCCATTACAGTCTTGGACGATCACACTAAGCATGGCTAAGGTTTCAATGATGTCGCCGATGAGGTCGGCATAAGTGCAAGTAATCGCTGTGAGCCGAAACCTCAGGCTTCAGATTGGTCTAAACACATAGTTTCAGACATTTTGCTCTGCACTATGATCTTTATGATGTCATTGAAAGCGGGTATCCGTGATATGGTCATGTCAGGCACATTGTTCTGACCAAAGAAGCCAAATGCTGTTTAAATCTTCTGTTTATGAGGGACAGCCAATCAGGAGAAAGTTGGCTTGAAGGCAGGAGAAAGAAGCTAATTGGCTTGTTTAAGCAAACGGGTGACAGCAGCACAACTAGTGTTTTATTTCCTTTGGATTAGAATTTAAAGATATTCGGTGGATGTTTTACCACTAGTTGAACTGAAGTTTCCACATGTGACTCTTGTTCTGTGCACTCTGCTGCAGTGGTCACAGTGGTTTCACTCTTCCAATAATCTCTCGACTGGCTGCGATGAAGCTCAGGATATCATGTATGCAAACTTTAATAGTTGGATTATTTGTTTTGCATAATGGGTGGGAAATCCGAGTTGCCCCTGATGCATCCATCAGAGTGTGAATGTGTGAATGTCTATTTAAAAGCACTTGTATGAATGTATGTGTGAATAGACGAATGAGTTTTGTAGTAAGAAATTGCTTTGAGTGCTCACATTGAGTAGAAAAGCACTAAGTACCAGGCCATTTATTATTTAACGCAATAACAACAACTGTAGTTGTAGTTATTTAGAATAATAAAAAAGTAAATAATTTAAAAAAAGAAGCTCTGACTCACGCAATTGTTTTGGGATCTGTCCCCCCCAAACAACAGCCAGAGACCGCTTTTTAATTCTAAGCAGGAACAAAGTCAAAGATGAGGAAAAAGGAGCATATTCATACATATAATATATGACCAGCTATATTGCTCATTGCCCTTTGGGAAATTTCAGGTTCTTATACCGGTTAAGTTGCTTTCACCAAAGCTGTACAGGAAGCAGAAACATTCTTTGACACATCCCTTTGGAAAATGGTCTGAAAAGGAGATTATGTCTGTGGGTTGTCGTTTGAAAATGCCGCCTATACACTAGCTCCAATAAAGAAGCATTTTGACAAGGATAAAAACCACATGGAGTGCTGAAGGAGATGAAGCTCAACTATTCTGAGCTCTCAAGGCCAGTAAGGATTTGAGGATTCATCCCTGTGGATAAATGACCTCCACACCCCAGTTCCTTTATTCCTGACAGTGGATACCAAAAGAAGAAGAGGGTAGTTTCTCATTCGTGGACATCCTGTGGATCACTCATCCCTCTTTAACACTCTACATGAAAAATATTATCAGGATTAAAAAAAAGCTCAGTCTTGAAAATGTAAAAATCATAGAAACAAACCTCGTGGGTAAACCTGAGACAAACAGTCCTTGTGTTTTCAAATATAGCTGTTTTTCATGTGGCCAAATCACATCCCATACTGTATTTTTAGCTCTTCCAACAAAAATCCTGGTGACAGTTACTGTATTTATTTACTCATGCATAAAATAATACCGACAGAGCGACTTCAAAGATGCACTTGTAGAGTCCGTTGGGGAAGTAATCAAACTCAGAGCGAGCAGACAGCCCAGAAGCAGGTTTTCAATCATACAGAGCAGACTAACACTGCATTATAAACATGTGGTTTGACTGCCTCAATGGAGTTTGCTGTTGTGCTCAGCACTTCTAAAGAAACACGCTGATTTGGGTGTGTGAACTGTCGATCATTGTTTTCAGTGCAGCTATTCATGTGCATATGCTGACTGGCAACATCCGGAGGACGGCGTGTTATTTTCTCTGCCGAAATAGAATCTTACAAGGAAAAAGGGAGATGAAGAGAAAATTATGGATCTGCTTATTAAACATTTCATCTCTGCTTATACATCCTCACATACAAAGTCCTGAATGATCTGGCCCTGTTCCATTTTAAGGGCACCGTAGTCCCATATTATCATAATAGAGCACCTTAGAGCTCCAAGAGTTTCCAAACATATAACAGAAGGAAGAGCCTTCAGCTGTGGAACCAGCTCCCAGTTCGGGTTGGGGACACACACATAAGCTCTATTAATACGATTATATTCAAACTTTATTTTTTCCTAAAGCTCACAGTTGGATCAGGTGGCCCTGAACCATACACTACTTATGCAGCTACAGGCTCAGGTTGCTGGGGGACCTCTCATGGGTGTTTCTCTTCCACTGCCCTCTTTTCACTCTGCATGCATTTACATACATAGCACTATTTTATATCATTAACTTGTCCTGGTTGTCATCTCATGCTCTTTTCTGCCTCCGTTTTCCTTTTTTGTTGGGATTCTCTCTCTAAAATTTTCCCTTTATAATATGAGGCTTGGATGACTTTCATCGCAGACCAGCAGTATATGAATAACTATACCTGAACATATAAATATATCCATAGATCAATAACTTATTTTTCTTAGTAAATGTATCTTATTGTATCCATCTAAATGAATGATAAAAGTTTTAAGGTGTTCGAGCTAACAGCATCTTATCCTAGCCAGCATACTATAGCAGTTATACTTTCATAATATTAGATTTGCACTGCGGAGTACAGTCACGTTAGAAACTACACCTTCTTAATCATAAGCTTTGCATATCAGAACATAATAATACCCATCCATGGTCCTCATCAGATTCTAAAATGATTTAAATACAACTTTAGGTCAGTGCAGAAGCAGTGTGTGTAAAAAAAAAAAAAAAGAAAAGAAAAAAAGTGCATGAGTCAATCTCTTAAAGTCGCACAGAAAGCAGTTAATTTATCAGTCTCACAAACTGCTGTGGAAGAATTTTTGCCCACTCTTCTTTACAACGATGATTCAGTTCATTGAGCTCTCCTAGAATCCCACCACAGTTTTTCTATCAGATTGCAATCTAGAGTTTCACTGGGTCACTGCGACACCTTGATTCTTTTCTTTTTTTCAATCATTTTGTTGTAGATTTGCTGTTGTGCTCTGTTTCATGTGCTAATTTGGGACAAGCTTTAACTGTATGACGCATAGCCTCACATTTACCTTGACAATACCAGGAGCTTCTGGTCGACTCAATGACTGCAAGGTGTCCAGGTCCTAAAACAAGTCCAAATCATCCCCTCTCAACCACTGTGCTGAGCAGTTGGTGCTAA
Organism: Diplotaxodon limnothrissa; assembly: GCF_057381915.1. Classification (NCBI taxonomy): domain Eukaryota; kingdom Metazoa; phylum Chordata; class Actinopteri; order Cichliformes; family Cichlidae; genus Diplotaxodon; species Diplotaxodon limnothrissa. The sequence goes on from NC_140612.1 coordinate 25,981,820, forward strand.
AATGCTGTGTTTGGTTTTCTCTAAATATGGTTCTTTACATATGGTCATGTCTCCACTTTGGTCTCTTGTATCCGAAGGATATTGTTCCAGAAACCTTGTGGTTTGTTCAGATGCAATTTTGCCATGTTGTCTCTAGAGAGAAGAGGCTTTCCCCTGGCAACGCCTCCAAACAAGCCATACTTGTTTGCCCTTTTTCAAATTACACTGTGATGAACTTTAACATTTCACATGGTATCTGAGGCCTGTAAACGGTAGCTCTTAGATTTGTTGCAGTTTCTTTGAGCATTGCATGGTCTGACATTGGGGTGAATTTGCTGTGACGTAACTCCTGGGAAGATTTGTGACACACAACCAAATGATCTAGACCAGAAAACAGCCAAAACGTCTGCTGTTAGAGAGGTGGTCACACCAGCTGATGTTCAGTTAACCACATGACCTTTAACTGATCAAGCACACACATCCATACATATGCAATAATACTAAGTGCAATAATCCTTTCTGTCATCGTTGTATTTTTACTCAGTTGTATATAGTATTTGTATTCTATTTTTATCTTATTGTATATTTATTTTATTTTATTCTACTGTATATAGTATTTTATTTTATTCTATTCTGTACAGTTGTGTACTGTATTTATTCTTATTGTATTCTAATTTTTGCCTCATAACTTTTGCACTGTCCACTTCCTGCTGTGACAAAACAAATTTCCCACGTGTGGGACTAATAAAGGTTATCTTATCTTATCTTATCTTACCCTCTTAATTAATATGAAATCAGTAAGGTTGTACTTAGTTTTCTGCAAACTGAATTGTGGCTTATTTTTTTAGGTAAATAAACCACAACACTGTATTTAACTAATTTTAGAATCTGGTGAGAATCAGATAATGTTTTTATTATCTTGTGAGGAGGTGCTTTGCTGACCCACATCCACCCATCTACATTAAAGGGACGGCTGCTCCAAGCTGGTCAAGAAGGCTCACCAGCACCTCTTCTTCCTGAGGACTCTGAGGAAGAACCACCTGTCCTCAGACATCCTGGTGAACTTCTATCGCTGCACCATCGAGAGCATCCTGACCAACTGTATAACAGTCAGGTACGGGAGCTGCTCTGCCTCGGACCGGAAGGTCAACCCAACCACAACCACTAGCACTTTATAAAGCCTCTGTAGAAAGTAGCCACATATTTCACTTATCTTAACTGCACTACTGTATAATTCTGTATAAACAATCATTCTGTACAATACGATAATTATAATTCTACAACAGTTTACAACTGTTTGTGTCATGAATCGCCGTGCGGCAGGCAGGAGTAGGACCCAAAATGCAGGACTCACAGGCACGAGGGAATGAACTCAAAACTCAGCTTTATTCGCTGGCGGAACAAATATACAAACTAAACTAAACTGGGAAACCACAAACTAAGAATTCACAGAGAGACACAGGGAGATCCACACACGGCATGAGGGACGACGTCACACTGAACAGAGGGAGACGCAGACAGAAATACACAGAGGGTTAACGAGGGAAGTGGGAACACACGGGGAACACAGGTGACACTGATAATCATAACGAGACAGGGCGGGGTGAACTGAACACTGACGGGAGAGGTGAAACAGGAAGTACAGGAGGAGAGAGAGCACGAGTAGAACACCAACGTAACAGGCAGGGGAGACATGGAATAAACACGAAAGGGGACGAGGGCTCATAAATACATAGAGGGCACACAGGGGGAAGAGAGCACGGGGAGAACTTAGACATAATGGGCAGGGGAAGCATGGAATAAAACATAAGGAGAGACGAGGGCTCACAGATACACAGAGGGGCACACAGGGAGACATGAAGGGCAAGGGATCAAAACTAGAAGCCATAGAATAAGTCACACACAAGTACAATAATACGAAAATCACAAAGAACTAAAAACGCTGGGTCAGGAGACCCAGGACCGTGACAGTACCCCCCCCTCAAGGGCTGGCTCCAGACAGCCCAAACACAGAAAAACAAAACCAAACAGAAAACAACCCAGGGCGGGCGGCGGGGGCCCAGGACGGAGGGCTCGGAACAGAAAACAAAGAGCACAGAAAACACCGGAGCCCAAGAAAACAACCCAAAACACAGAGCAGTTCAGGGGGCCGACCGTGCGGAAGGCAACGGCGGAGACGCGGAAACAGTTCAGGAGGCCGACCGTGCGCAAGGCAACGGCGGCGACGCGGAAACAGTTCAGGAGGCCGGCCGTGCGCAAGGCAACGGCGGCGACGCGGAAACAGTTCAGGAGGCCGGCCGTGCGCAAGGCAACGGCGGCGACGCGGAAACAGTTCAGGAGGCCGGCCGCGCGCAAGGCAGCGGCGGCGGCGGCGAAGGAGACGACGGAGCAGTTCAGGAGGCCGACCGCGCGGAAGGCAGCGGCGGCGGCGGCGAAGGAGACGACGGAGCAGTTCAGGAGGCCGACCGCGCGGAAGGCAGCGGCGGCCCTCCAGTCCCAGGCGTGCCGGCCATGGCCCGGTGGGCGCAAGGCCAGACGAGGCAGCTGATGAGGATGCTGGACCAGACGAGGCAGCTGATGAGGATGCTGGACCAGACGAGGCAGCTGATGAGGATGCTGGACCAGACGAGGCAGCTGATGAGGATGCTGGACCAGACGAGGCAGCTGATGAGGATGCTGGACCAGACGAGGCAGCTGATGAGGATGCTGGACCAGACGAGGCAGCTGATGAGGATGCTGGACCAGACGAGGCAGCTGATGAGGATGCTGGACCAGACGAGGCAGCTGATGAGGATGCTGGACCAGACGAGGCAGCTGATGAGGAGGCTGCGGCAGACGAAGGCTCTGAAGAGGAGGCTGCGGCAGACGAAGGCTCTGAAGAGGAGGCTGCGGCAGACGAAGGCTCTGAAGAGGAGGCTGCGGCAGACGAAGGCTCTGAAGAGGAGGCTGCGGCAGACGAAGGCTCTGAAGAGGAGGCTGCGGCAGACGAAGGCTCTGAAGAGGAGGCTGCGGCAGACGAAGGCTCTGAAGAGGAGGCTGCGGCAGACGAAGGCTCTGAAGAGGAGGCTGCGGCAGACGAAGGCTCTGAAGAGGAGGCTGCGGCAGACGAAGGCTCTGAAGAGGAGGCTGCGGCAGACGAAGGCTCTGAAGAGGAGGCTGCGGCAGACGAAGGCTCTGAAGAGGAGGCTGCGGCAGACGAAGGCTCTGAAGAGGAGGCTGCGGCAGACGAAGGCTCTGAAGAGGAGGCTGCGGCAGACGAAGGCTCTGAAGAGGAGGCTGCGGCAGACGAAGGCTCTGAAGAGGAGGCTGCGGCAGACGAAGGCTCTGAAGAGGAGGCTGCGGCAGACGAAGGCTCTGAAGAGGAGGCTGCGGCAGACGAAGGCTCTGAAGAGGAGGCTGCGGCAGACGAAGGCTCTGAAGAGGAGGCTGCGGCAGACGAAGGCTCTGAAGAGGAGGCTGCGGCAGACGAAGGCTCTGAAGAGGCTGCAGCAGACGAAGACTCGGAGGCCGGGCCAGGCGAGGTTGCAGAGGCTGAGGCCGGGCCAGGCGAGATTGCAGAGGCTGAGGCCGGGCCAGGCGAGGTTGCAGAGGCTGAGGCCGGGCCAGGCGAGGTTGCAGAGGCTGAGGCCGGGCCAGGCGAGGTTGCAGAGGCTGAGGCCGGGCCAGGCGAGGTTGCAGAGGCTGAGGCCGGGCCAGGCGTAGCAGAAGCACAGGCGGATGTAGCCGGGCCAGGTGATGACGAGGCGGTCGCAGATGGCGGCTGGACAGGCTCCTCGGGCCCTCCAGCTGATGCGGCGTGAGGCTGAACGGGCCCCTCGGACCCTCCAGCGAAGACAGGAGGCTGAACGGGCCCCTCGGACCCTCCAGCGGAGACAGGAGGCTGAACGGGCCCCTCGGACCCTCCAGCGGAGACAGGAGGCTGAACGGGCCCCTCGGACCCTCCAGCGGAGACAGGAGGCTGAACGGGCCTCTCGGACCCTCCAGCGGAGACGGGAGGCTGAACGGGCCTCTCGGACCCTCCAGCGGAGACGGGAGGCTGAACGGGCCCCTCGGACCCTCCAGCGGAGACGGGAGGCTGAACGGGCCCCTCGGACCCTCCAGCGGAGACGGGAGGCTGAACGGGCCCCTCGGACCCTCCAGCGGAGACGAGGAGGTGCTGGCCGGGCTCACTGGAACCCCCAGCGGATGAGGTAGATGGCGGCGTGGGAGCCACGGAGTCCTGGATGAGCTCATCCGAGCTTCCAGCAGGAGTTGATGTAGAGCCAGAGAGGTTTGGGACCCCGGGCTCAATGTTAAGCTGGCTAAAAAACCGCACTGCTACGGGGAACTGGGCCAAAGGTTCAGGTGCGAGCTGAGCTGCTGGACACACGGGGACCTGAGCTGCTGGACACACGGGGACCTGAGCTGCTGGACACACGGGGACCTGAGCTGCTGGACACACGGGGACCTGAGCTGCTGGACACACGGGGACCTGAGCTGCTAACGGTGGAGAAGCAAATGACTGCACAGGGGACTGAACTGATGTCTGTAGTAACGGTGGTGGTGAGGGTGGAGTAGGTGGTGGAGTTAATGACTTCACAGGGGAATGAACTAGAGGTAGTGACGGTTGTGGTGCTGGTGGTTGAGTGGGTGACTGTGCTAAAGGAGGCTGCACTGGGGACACCGGAGACTGCACTGGGGACACCGGAGACTGCACTGGGGACACTGGAGACTGCACTGGGGACACTGGAGACTGCACTGATGGTTGTAGTGGAGGTGTAACGGGTGAAGGAGTGGCTGAAGTGGCTGTGGGTCGGACGGCTAGTGGCTCAGCTACAGGGTATGGCAACGGCAGGGCTATGGGTTGAATGACTGGCTGAGTAGCAGCCTGAGTGGCTGGGTGTAGTGACGGTTGTGGTGGAAGAGAAACAGGTGGCAGTGTGGATGATGGAGCTAAGGGCGACTGAGTGGCAGACCGAACTGATGACTGAAGCGATGGTAGAGGTGAAAATGGAGCTTGTGGTGGAGTTAATGGCTGAGCTAACGGGGACACAGGAGACTGAACTGAGGGTGGCTGCGAGGGAGCTAACGGAGCTGTGAAGGACTGCGAGGGAGCTAACGGAGCTGTGAAGGGCTGCGAGGGAGCTAACGGAGCTGTGAAGGGCTGCGAGGGAGCTAACGGAGCTGTGAAGGGCTGCGAGGGAGCTAACGGAGCTGTGAAGGGCTGCGAGGGAGCTAACGGAGCTGTGAAGGGCTGCGAGGGAGCTGGCTGAGCTGGGACGGGCTGCGAGGGAGCTGGCTGAGCTGGGACGGGCTGCGAGGGAGCTGGCTGAGCTGGGACGGGCTGCGAGGGAGCTGGCTGAGCTGGGACGGGCTGCGAGGGAGCTGGCTGAGCTGGGACGGGCTGCGAGGGAGCTAACTGAGCTGGGACGGGCTGCGAGGGAGCCGACTGAGCTTCTGGTAGCACAACAGGTGAATTAGAAGGCTGAATGTCCGGCTGTGGGGTGGCGCGTCGGCGGCGTGAATGCCGTTTCTTTTTCCCCGCAGATGGCTCCAAAGGGCCGGGAAAAACCACATCCGGCCGGTGAAACTGACGCGGCTGCTCCAGGGTGGCTGTTGTCTGTTGCTGCTGGGCCAAGTCTGATATTTCCCGAGTTCGCGCCGCCTCCCGGGCGTTATTCAAATTGGCCAATAGGTCCAAACATCCACTGACCTGGCGGAGATGAGAATTTCCTTTGAGGATTGCTTCGATAGCATTTATCCCCACAATCTTGGCCCTTGTATTGGAAGTGTGAGTTATCCACTCGACTAGGCGTTGGACACGTATCAGATCGCTCTCCCCGGGTAAGTCTGCTGGGTCCATATCTGGTGACGTCGTACTGTCATGAATCGCCGTGCGGCAGGCAGGAGTAGGACCCAAAATGCAGGACTCACAGGCACGAGGGAATGAACTCAAAACTCAGCTTTATTCGCTGGCGGAACAAATATACAAACTAAACTAAACTGGGAAACCACAAACTAAGAATTCACAGAGAGACACAGGGAGATCCACACACGGCATGAGGGACGACGTCACACTGAACAGAGGGAGACGCAGACAGAAATACACAGAGGGTTAACGAGGGAAGTGGGAACACACGGGGAACACAGGTGACACTGATAATCATAACGAGACAGGGCGGGGTGAACTGAACACTGACGGGAGAGGTGAAACAGGAAGTACAGGAGGAGAGAGAGCACGAGTAGAACACCAACGTAACAGGCAGGGGAGACATGGAATAAACACGAAAGGGGACGAGGGCTCATAAATACATAGAGGGCACACAGGGGGAAGAGAGCACGGGGAGAACTTAGACATAATGGGCAGGGGAAGCATGGAATAAAACATAAGGAGAGACGAGGGCTCACAGATACACAGAGGGGCACACAGGGAGACATGAAGGGCAAGGGATCAAAACTAGAAGCCATAGAATAAGTCACACACAAGTACAATAATACGAAAATCACAAAGAACTAAAAACGCTGGGTCAGGAGACCCAGGACCGTGACAGTTTGCATATTTCTGTATAGCTTTATATTTCATATTTCTGTATAGTTTCATATCCTGTTCATAGCCTGTACATAGCTTGTATACCCACTACAGCCTGTACATACTTATAGCATATTCATAACATTCCATCATACCGTGTACATTGTAACATACCCATAATAGACCCATTTTTGTACCCTCATACCTATAACAGACCCATTTCTGTAATATATCTATATACCTATATTATTGCTAGTATATATTTTGTAATATATCTATATCATGGCTAAAGCACTTCTGGATGGATGCAAACTGCATTTTGTTGCCTTGTACTTGTGACATGTGCAATAACAATAAAGTTGAATTCTATTCTATTCTTTGTCTAAGGAGCTTGGAAAGAAAAGCGTCTGGACTTCTTTAAGTTGCTTGAAGACGTTTCACCTCTCATCCGAGAAGCTTCTTCAGTTCTAAGGTCAAATGGTGGAGAGTCCCAGATTTAAACCCAGTGGTAGTTTCCCCCCAAAGAGGGACAAAAGGACCCCCTGATGATCCTTTACCTAATCACATGAGCCAAGATGTGAAAGCGGGTGTGGGTCACAATCAGCCAGGGTTTCGGGTGAGCTCATTGTGAAACCTGGCCCCACCCTATCATGTGATTTCCTGAGGTTAGATGGCCCAGGATGTGAGTGGGCGTTAAGGCATCTGGGGAGGGAACTCAAAACTGGATTATAGATGGCAGACAGTTGGTGTCGTAAACCAGCGCCTCTGTTCAAAGATGGTCGCTCACAGTGGACGTAAATGGCTTCTTTCACTCCTCTTTCAAACCATCTGTCCTCTCTGTCCAAAATGTGAATGTTGGCATCCTCGAAAGAGTGACCTTTATCCTTTAGATGCATTCTATTCTTTCTTTGTCACATGACTGTATATGACCATATTTGACCATATTTGATTTAAGACGTTTCTGTGGTCAATCGCATAAAATATTCTAACACTTTTTAAATGTATGTTTAAACACCATGGAATTTATAACTCAATGAAAAAAAACTTCTAGTTGAAACTGCTACTTTGATGCTTTTGGATGATTAGAAAAATAAAACTTAAAAAAAAATCCTACATAATGGCTGAGTCACCAAACACAGAGCACTGATGTGAATTCGCCCACATTTCATTCTTGCAAGTTGGCTTTGGAGTCTCATTAAAATGTCATAAGGCTTTTTCTGGATGCGTGACTTGCTTTAGTAACCACAGATTATACAAGACTTTGAAGCAAACAGCCCGACATCTTCTGTTTTACACAAAGCAAAACCTGATACAGTATTTAAAGACGCATAAGTTTTGCATCCTTTAGTGAGTGTGGGTTGATAAAAGTTTGAAAAAAGTAAAATGTTGATCTTTGCTGAAAGAGAGACGCATTTCTGTCAGTAAACAGCCTTAGCGGTTCAAATGTTGCATCATTCATTTTAACATCCACTCTTTGCTGAGTATCACGATGCTTTAAAGGCTCAGAAATAGTTTTTATGTCATCGCTTGTCAGAAGGAAATTCAGCCTGCTTAGTGCACTCTTGCAGGGCTCCTGCTGGGAATAACAGGGAGCTTGACTGTAGCTTCACTCTGATGTTTTTCCAGGATCAGTTTTGCTTAGGAGTCAATTTTATGCATTTAAATGTGATCATTCAAACCATTTCAAACAAGAGGACACACCAGGGGCCTGCGTCAAAGCTTCCCGGGGCCTTTCTGTGTGGAGTTTGCGTGTCCTCTCTGTGCTTGCGTGGGATTTTCCTCCCACAGTCCAAGAACATGTTAGGTTAATTCTAAAATGGCCATAACTGTGGAGATAAAGTTTGGGATGAAGTAGAGTAAAGCACTCTGTTATTGTGGCTTGCAGTGTAAATTTTGGTATCCTATATTTAATTACACTTTTCTTTTCTTTTATTGATTTGCCTAAAACTGCAGTAAACTATATAAAAGAAAATGATGCACATAAAACCCAGGAAACTTGTACGTAACAGGGATACTCCACAAACTCTTTAATTTGGAGAGATTAAATACATTTGCAAAGCAGGAGTAAGGAGAAATGAAGTATACATGCATGTAAAACACTGCAAGTTTCCATTAATGAAGTGGCACCAAATATGTATACATTTTTGCATTCATTTTTTGTAATGACTCATTAAAGTTCAGAGCACCGATGTCACATTACTTTATGTTTTTGTTTTGAACACCTTGCTTGGCTGGGACCTTTTTTATGTGGCGTTTAGATGTCCTCCATCTCTTTTGTGGGTTTCCTCAGGCGGCTCTGGTCTCCTCCAAAAGTCCTTTCCTGCTTTCAGGTTAACTTGTTAATCTAAAGAGGCCATGCGTTGTCTGTTTTAGCCATGTGATGGTTTGGGAGCCTGTCGTGTTTATACCCTACGTTTTGCGCAACATCATCTGGGATAGGCTCCAGCTACCCTGCATGTCTAATTAGATGAGGGGTCTCGCCAATGTGTTCTGAAGTTTTTGACATCGTGGCTTTCCCTCTTAGGATTTGATATTTGTATTGAAGTATCTAGTAAAGAAGAACCAAGACCAGATTTCTCAAGGTGGTTTGAGAAATGGAGCTGAATCTTGAGGAACAGGAAACACTTTATTTCACAGTACACCTGAGAAAACAGAAGCACTCCGAGCCTGTAATGCATCTGGCACAAATCAGAAAACCAGATTATACCCTTTGATTCTGCCTGTATGATGCTCAGCACGGAGATAAGTTAACATTTCGTACTGTCTCTGGGGATCTTGGGGACTGTGGTGCAGTCAGGTTTAGAGACTACAACATAATTAATCAGATTTCCTACAATCTAAGAACCAGTGCTTCACCCCCTCCACTGGAAATTAAAACATACCAGTAAAATAAAGGTTTTAAAGACGTGCATATTTAAAAAAAAACAACAAAAAAAAAACCTCTTTTACTTTAATACTGCTATCAATATCCAACACAATGTCTGTGTTAGTTCTGGTAATAGCTATAATGGCATGGGTTGGCTGACAGGTTAACAGGAGTCATGCTGAAGTTTTAATGAGTACTTACACATGCATAAGCACACACATACACACCTAGTGTCAGTCCGCTGAGGTCTGTGTGGGTGGCTGATACACGACATTTAAAAAAAGTACAGAATTAATAATAATACACACTCAATGCAATCATCAAAGTTTTGCTTCATCTTGAGGGAGCAGAAATATAAACCAGCCGTGAATGTAATTTTTTCCCACTGAAAGTCACTTTGTAAATTGAAAGATTTAATTTTTTGCAGAAACAAGTCTCGTGGTTAACATAAGCTGCAAAACAAGTCCACGTAGTTAACCGATCATTAATAGTGAATTTAGAAAGAAAGAATGGAAGGTGATTTAAAGATGTTTGACATTCAGTTTTCTTTGTGCAAATGGGGCCCGCTGAGAGAAAATCTAAGAGGATTCTTTCCTCTCTTCTATCAAAGACCATTATATGAAACTAAATCTTAACTAGCGTCGTTACTGCCACATTTTGATCAAACTTCAGTTGGACATGGACAAGCTTCAATCAGCAGTGGAGGTTCTTTCATGTGGCTGAAGGCTGAGAGCAAAGGAATCTAAAAGGAGACATATTGCACCGTAAAAATGACCTGGATATTGACACAATCAATCTTCTGGGACTATACGAGCACATCTCTTTTTATCCTCTATATGTGTGTGCCTTTCTGCTACCCACTCTTTCCCTTGATTGTTTTTACTTTATTTGCAAGTTCAGGCTCATCAGTCTTCTCCAGCAGCACAGGGGGAAGAAACAATCTCATAACTCTCTCATTACCGCCCCCAGCCTCATACTTCTGCCGCTCACAGATAACAGAAGAAAAAAAAAAACCCTTGCTTTTGGGACACAAACTACCGTTTCTGCAGCAGTTTTGCTTTGCGATGCTGAAACCCATTAAGTAATCCAATAAAGGGGAGGAGAGAAAATAAGGTTAAAGTTCTCATGATAATGAAAAAAGGGCTTAAATTGAGCATATGTAATATTTCGGGTGAGTCCTGGATGAGGCCAAGAGGAAAAGAAAAAGTTATGACTACAGGGTGAGCAGAGATCCACGCTGTGCACCACAATATTTATAATCTTGCTCAATTAACAGCTGAAAAATGACTTAATTTATGAAACAACCGTGTGCCACTGCTGTAGCGTAGCAAACAAAACTCTTGAAACAACTTAAGAAAGTTTGTTTTCAACCAAAATTCCTCAAAAGCTCATTAATAAGGTGGACAGATGGCCCACTTCGCTAAAGGCCAAGTCATCACGGCAGAGGTGATGGATAGAAATGAAAGCTGTCTTCACTGTTTTTCTGAAAGAGCACAAACTGTCCCCAAGCAGACCGTCCATCCTCTGCCATGTGGACTTAGAGCACTATGTCTTCTGGCCTGTCGCCGGCAGCTAACAGAGATGTGCACTTGATCACACGACTTAATTGGCCTTCCCGGCAGTGCAAACGCACTCACGCAGAGGCAGAGCAAATGCAAACAAATGAAGGTTCAGAAAACAAGTTAAAGTGTCAAGAATCGGAGCACCAATTAAAAAGAGCAGGTTAAATCTGTGGTGCCAAGGTCAAAACAGCAGCGTCTAAATGTCATGTTCTTTTCATTAAACATCACGCCTTCATTTCAGCAAATATGGACTTTAGCGGCGGAGCAGCAGAGAGCAGCAAATCGTTTGTTCCCGTCTTTATTGGCGGTGGCAGTTGCGTTTAACCTCATAAAGACCATTTTGAAGTCTGGGAGAGTACGCTGACACAAATGACTTGTGATGTTTAGCTTTGATTCACCCTTCACCGAGAAGAAAATTAATATTCAGCTGGTAAAAGTATCAAGAGAAATTGTCTCAGAAATGATCACAGCTTCATCATCTCTTTGCCAAGATCAATAGCTTTATTTAATGAATGTTTGAGACATGCTGGAGGATAATGGAGCAGACATACAAGTAATCGGCTGTGCTGTGAATTAAGCGTTGAATGAATTTTGTAAGGCTTGTGCAGCAAAGCTGAGCAGCAGAATGAAACACCAAACGACTTCTTGTTGTATAGCACCATCTCCTGGAATAGTATGGAAGCATTCCAGCTCTTTGGCCTTTACATTCAAGACAAAGTCACCGAAAAATCTTCTATATTTACCTGTTCACACCTGTTCAACTTCTTTTTAACACAAATATCTATTCAGCCAATCACATGGCAGCAACTCAACAGGACCTGCTGAAGTTCTAAATGTGAATCAGGATGGGGAGAAAAGTTAGCTATAAAAATCAAAAAACCAAAAACTAAAAACAAACAAACAAAAAAGCCTCATTAACTGGTAAAAACTCACTTTTAAGCCAGCATAAGAAAATATGTTCATATCCCTGCTTCATGAAAAGCTGTCACCTGTCTTCTCTGGAGACAGGTTTTTTTTAGAGCTTCTAGTGTAGACAGTACATAGACAACATTGTTTATTAATGCAAATTAATGTTTCAAAAGAGGCAATTTAAAAAAAAAAAAAGGTTTGGAGATTAATCTGTGACCAAAGACTCAAGGCTGACTGCTAAATCATACAACCAGATACCACAATGACCAATCAGTTATTTTTCACCTTTAACGACAGAATTGAAGTACAGACAGTATATCGCTTTTAATAGGGCGGAGTTTTCCTTTATATTGAATTTTCCCTTTGTTGCGTGTGTTACCTGTTTACACCACAAGATGGCAGTGTCCTACAACAAAAGAAGCAGTGACTTGACTCAGGTTAATATCCAGCAGATATAAAAGAGACTGACTTCCTAAATGAGCTTGCCTAAGGCAGACACAGACGCCATAAATTTTCACTGTCACATCTTGAATTTGGTAGAGCTAATAATTTTTAAGATTTGGATCCAGTCTTGTCAGTAAATGTCAAACGTATAATTTCAGTTATGATTTGATCTTTTATTTACTGTAATTTCTGAATTTCAAATGGTATTTTCTTTTAATTATACTGTGTTAAATCTCACAAAGAGATTCTTATTTGTATTATTCAGCCAAATTAAATTCTGAGCCAGATCAGTGCTTTGAAGATGTCTTTTCTTTTTACCTACATTTTGTGCATTCACAGGCACCATCCATCATGGCTTGCGCCTGAAGTAAGGTACTTTCCTTCAGGAAACAGAGCTGTTTGCACACATCTACTGTAATGTATATCCTCTGCAATCGATAGACACTAGTCATCACAAAGCTTTGTTGTCAGCCACACAATGAAGCATCCTCCCACAGAATCTATATGAGCAGCTCTCAAGGAAGCAGCAAATTACAGCAGCTCTTCTAATCCCTTGCAGCAGGGCTGCGCCCGACACCTCCAATCATGGACATCCCACCCACTTCCTCAAAAATGAGTCTTGTCATTTACTGGTCATTGTCTGACCAGGCAGGGTGTGTGAGGCAGTGGTTATGGTTGTGTAGTTATGTAGTATAGAGACTATGGCTGAATGTTATTTGAAAACACGAAGCTTGCCTTGAATTTTGACATTTTAAATAAAAACACAAAAATTGACATAAAACAGTTTTAATTTCTATGTGCACAAATAATGTGTGACATTAGCATCAGTATAATAATTAAAAAAAATTTAAAAAGCAAATATCACAACAACAGCCCAACAATCATGTGACCCTCTTTGAGGAAGCGCTTTAGCAACAGTGGGAAGGAAAAACTCCCTTTTAACAGGAAGAAGCAAATACTGAAAAATGTAGCATTTTGAGAAAAAAATGGTCGTTTTAAGATTGACGGCAGGTTGGACCCGAGGCACAAAAAGGCAAAGTTGGTTTTACTACAAAAATGAAGAACATTTTCCAACTAATTATGCTAACTCTTAACAAGCCAGTAACATGATTTGGAATAAAATGAACATGAGTGACTTTAAATATCTCACTACATCTACAGTACAAAATATCATCAGAAGATTCAGGAAATCAGGATGAATCTCAGATCTGTGTGCAAGGGACAGGGCAATACTGGATGTTGGTTATATTCGGACCCTCAAGCGGCACTGCATTAAAAACAGACATAAGTCTGTGCAAAACCACTGCATGTGCATACCTTGTTGTTAAAAAGCCTACATCTCTGAGGGCATAGGGGTGCATTAGCGCCTATGGAACTGGCAGCTTGAACATCTGGAAAAGCACCATTCATGCTGAAAGCCACATAGAGGTTTTAGAGCAACATATGTTCACATCCAGATAATGTCTTTTTCAGTTTTTTCAGTTTTTAGTTGGACAATGCCCCTTTCTGTCAGTGTAATGATGTTTAACTACATAGTTAATCCCTGCGATATCTCAATATAAGAAAGAGAAGTGTATGCTTCAGTTTATTGTCATGATAAAGAAGCCCTGCTGTGGTTAATGTAAGAAATCTGTCAGCTTGACTTTTTGGGCTTAAAATATAAGAAATAAATGTTTAAAATTACAGGAAATTCTCATAGCCCAGACTGTCCTATAATTATAAAATAGAACGTTTTTATTAATTAACAGAAAGTTTCGTATTTTTATTGTGCAATTTACTGTAGATACACTTCATCACTTTGGTGTAATATGAATGGCTGTCGGCGAGGTCTGTATCGGTAGGATAAGCTGTAAAATTTACAGTTATAAGTCCAAAACCTATGCATTCTGTCACATATCCTAAAGCCGTCCAGTGGATTGTATTGGACTGGCCCTTATATTTGACATCTGTTGTTTCAGCATTTGATAAGTTTTTGTTCTGCGTAGTATCTTAGCCCATCATAAAACCGCCCTCTTCTGAACAGAAACCTCTGATGTTTTGCTGGGCTCAGCTTGGAGCAGCTGGATGTTCTACTTATATATGCATATACAGTTTGGTCCATATATATTTGGACACTGACACAAGTTTTTTTTTTTTAACCTATTTACTGACACATATTCCAAATATAGTTATATAATGGACATGGACATAATGTGTAGACGCCAGCGTTCATTTGAGGGTATCCACATTCAAATTGGAAGAAGGGTTTAGGACAGGGCCTTGAGGCCTGGAGTTGGACACCCCTGGTTTAGGAGTTTCAGCTCTTTATCATGTTCCACCCTCTTTTTAAAGGGAGCAAAAGTAAATGGACAGTTGACTTAAAGGCTATTTCATGGCCAGGTGTGGGCAATTCCTTTGTTATGCCATTATCAATTAAGGTGAGAAAATGCCCGGAGTGGATTTGAGGTGTGGTGCTTGTATTTGGGTGAACAGACAATATGCAGTCAAAGGAGCTCTCCATGCAGGTGAAACAAGCCATCTTTGAGCTGCAAAAACAGAAAAAACCCATCCAAGATATTGCTACAATGTTAGGAGTGGCAAAATTTGTACTGTTTGGTACGTCCTGAGAAAGAAAGAAAGAAAGAAAGAAAGAAAGAAAGAAAGAAAGAAAGAAAGAAAGCAAGCAAGCAAGCAAGCACTGGTTAACTCAGCAACGCAAAAAGACCTGGATGTCCACGGAAGACAACAGTGGTGGATGATCGCGTAATCATTTCCATGGTGAAGAGAAACCCTTCTAACAACAGCTAACCAAGTGAACAACACTCTTCAGGAGGGAGGCGTATTGATATCCAAGTCTTCCATAAAGAGAAGACTGCATGAAATTAAATACAGAGAGTTCACTGCAAGGTAAAAGCCACTCATAAGTGTCAAGAATAGAAAGGCTTGATTGGACTAAAAAACTTCTAAAAAAGTCAGCACTGTTCTGGAAAAACATTCTTTGGACAGATGAAACCAAGGTCAACCTCTGCCAGAATGATGGCAAGAAAAAACGGCTCATGATGCAAAGCATACCACACGGCAGTGGCAGTGTGATAGCTTGGCCATGCATGGCTGCCAGTGGCACTGGGACACTAGTGTTTATTGGTGATGTGACACAGGACAGAAGGAGCTGAATAAATTCTGAGGTGTTCAGAGACCTGCTGTCTCCTCAAATCCAGCTGCAGTCAAATTGACTGGGTCTCGCTTCAAAATACAGATGGACAATGACAATATTGCCAAAGCAACCCAGGAGTTTATTAAAAAAAAGAAGTGGAATATTCTTGATTGGCCAAGTCAGTCACCTGATCTTAACCAAACTGAGCATGCATTTCACTTGTTGAAGACTAAATTTTGGACAGAAAGGCCCACAAACGAACAGCAACTGAAAGCCTGGCAGGGCATTAAAAAAGGAGGAAACTCAGCATCTGTTGATGTCCATGAGTTCAACACTTTAGGCTGTCATTGCCAGCCAGGTATTAGGAATGAACATTTTTTTCAGTTATTAAACAACTGCATCTGAGTTGTTTCATTAGAAACAAAATAAGGAAAAAGTTCTTCCGGTCCAAGTATTTATGGACCTAACTGTATACCCATTTATCTGCTGAAACACTAATTTTACTTATGGTATTACAGTATCAGATATTACCGCCTACCATAATCAAAACACCTCAGCACTTAGCATTCTTCTCACCATATCCCAGTCTAAAACTGTCCTTAGCCAGCTGAACACAGAAACATGCTCAGTCAGAGCTCAGGCTTTGCTGCTTTTCTCTGCGCATTAATGAAGTAGAAAATAACCTTTAGCTGTGTGACATTTCACAGCTCCAGCTATTGTACAGCATAAGCAAAATAATCCAGGAGGAGGTGTGAGCGATGATCTTGTGTACCCTTTTCTGATTCTAAATGCTGCTGAGTGCCCATATATTTGCACTTTTGCATGTGAGCTCTAGATACCACAAAGCTGCTTATATTATGTACAATATTCTGGGTTGTTGGTATCTAATGCCCCTTTCAGACATTAATTCTTTTCCTTTTCCTGATAGCAGTCATATGACCCCAGAGGTCTGACCAGGCTGGATCCAATAGGCTTCAATACGGTAAAATTCTGACAGTTCTATGTCATACTCGTCACGAAAACTAACCACTCGAAACTACTAATGAACCCACAAGTCACAGCATAAACCCTTTTGCCACATGTGAAAATCATGTCCATACCATGACTTTGTCTCTCAGTCATGCAGGCATGTTTAAATGAAGCAGTGAAGAAGATTCATGTAAAAATATCCTATATCCGAATGGCAAACGGCTCAAATCAGCAATGCCTCGCAATAACACAACGTCAGCTATGTTAGTTTCAATAGAATGCACAAAAACAAGTTAAACATTTACAATTTAATTCATAAACCTGGTCAGTGAAATCAAAGTTGTGGGAAAACAACATGTTTGCAGTGTGCTATAACGCAGATCTCACGACCTGTCGTAAGACTTTTTCTCAAACACTTAAGTCTCTGGCAAATGGCCCAGCCAGGTTTCCTTCACTGCACTTGCCAGCTCCTCTTCATCTTTCTGTAATATTGGCTGCCACTGCACCCCAGTTTTATTTACTGCCGAGCATCCTTTACAGTTAAAAGCAGGCCTTTTACTGCGACAGTAAAGGAAGATCGTGAAGGACCTCAGCCATCCCAACAACAGACTGTTCTCTCTGTTGAGGTCAGGAAAGCGATTCCGCTCCCTGAAGACCAACACAGAGAGACTGAGGAGGAGCTTCTTCCCGCAGGCGATACGGTCTCTCAATCACACCACCACACAGTACTGACCCACACATATGGTTCTTACACACACACTGGACTTTCTGGACTTTGGTTTTGCACAACACTGGTCACTATATTCTTCATTTCCGGTTAATACTTGTACAGCTGCTGTTATTGTGTATATATTTATTTATATTTAGATTCCTTCATACATTCTTATATAGTTCTATATTGTGTATTGTGTATTTTGTTGTACAGTTATTTTATTTTCAACTTTAATTTATATATTTTATCTTATTCTTCCCAGTTAAATTTACCCTTCATTCTAATTTGTGTTGTACAGTTATTTTATTTTCAACTTTAATTTATATATTTATCTTTATCTTATTCTTCCCAGTTAAATTTACCCTTCATTCTAATTTGTGTTGTACAGTTATTTCATTTTTAACCTTAATTTATATTTTATTCCTTCTTAGTTAAATTTACCCTTTTTAATTTTTCATATTTATTTCCTATCTTATTCATAGCCTTTTCCTTTTTTGTTCTCTTTAGGTCACGAGCAGTTGTCCAAGCATTTCACTACATATCGTACTGTGTATGACTGTGTACGTGACAAATAAAAATTTGAATTTGAATTTGAATTTGACACACAGCTCAGTTTGTCACACACAGCTCTGTGATCTTAAAAGGCTAAAACTCCACTTGATATTGGATGAGGAGGCGAAGCCCCCATTGCCACCCCACTTTGAGCTAAGACAGAAATGAGATGCCGAGCCAGGTGCACTCAATTTCCCAAATTAAAGTGCCTCCATGGGGCTTCTGTGGGATAGAGGAAGAAGTGACTGAGTAACCTCGAATAGGTGAGGCTGTGGATTATGAGCTTGTTTAAAGCTGCCTTGATTTTCACAGACATGCAAGCGCAGACAGTAATGCAAAATTAATCTAAAACAGAACTTGATACACCACTGCAAAGCTGCTTCTACTGTACATTTAAGTGTGAGGGTTGGGTCCAATTAACAATATATTAAAGTTTTCCTATAACTTGTCTTAATTATCCCAAATAAAAGTGTGACACTGAATTAAGCTGATGAATTAAAAATGATTGTTTTAACATAGAAAATGTCCAAAACGTATTCAGATGACATTAAAAAGCGTTTACCCGCTAAAAACGGAATATTTCAAAACTAGACCTAGAGGCTCGGTACAAAGTACTAAAGCAGGGCTCGTACTGAGATCAGAATCATGTAAGTTGATATTTTCCTTTTCTGCTACATATGCCCAAATAATCTTTCCATAAATAAGAACACGCCACATGTTTGTCCAGATGAATATCTAGGCTTGCACCAAGCCAGCCATGACCTAAGAAGATTTACAGAACAAAGCAACAGCGCAGAAGAGATTTGCCTTGCAGTGAGCCCGAATCAATGGAAGTAGAAAGCTATTTACCTGTGGTGCAGGAGGGTAAACAAGGAGAAGGCCGTGATCCAAAGAAGAGGCAGCAAAACAAGAGAGAGAAAGGACAGAAGACATTAGACCAGTAAAATCAAAATGAGGGAAAATACAAGACTTTGTTGACATTTGCACAAAGCAAGTAAAAACAATGAATTCTTGTAATGGGATGACTGAAATGAGGACGCTCCATTAATCGGTTCTGACTTATATTGGTTGTCATAAGTCACGCCCTGCAGCTGCTCACAACGACATCAGGAGATTTTAAACACATACAGTAGAACACAAAGACAAGAATGAAGGAAATGTAATACACACAAAGGAAACGACAGTGTTTGACCATCAAAATAATAACTTCAAAAAGAGCCATTTGTGTCTCTCTCAGCCGGGTGAGATCAGCTATCAGGGAGTGCAACACCGTGCGACACATACTCTCAGTTACAGTGAAAAACTAAGCGTGTAGATGTGTGAATGAACTTCACTAGAGACGATTTTGACAAAGCACGCTCAGAAGTGTATAATCTTTTGCATGTGCGTGCTGGGGTTCTCCGTCTTTGTCTCGGGTATGTCTGAACAAAGCCATGTGGAATAAAACCATGTGAAAGTCAACTATATCTGTGCAAAACTCCCATTACGTTAACAGGATAATACCAAAGCCAGCAAAGTTACACATCTCATGCCTGAAAAAGGCTTTTCATCTATCTGGGTCTCTGCCTCTTTTTGTACCCTGCTCATCTTTTCCTTCTGTTCTCTGAATGTGAATGAATCTTGAAGAATCATCTTGTTACACCGCAGGCAGTTTTTGGGGTCGGGGGTTCGGGGGATCAGCTGATAAGTTGCCATGGACTCTGAAAATAACTCAGGATAAGGCCTCTTATCCCACTGACAGCGAGAAACTCTCAGTTTTGTTTTGTTTTTTAACCCACATTTTATTTTTTGACAAGCAAATTGCTCAGTTGCTCTGCACTCTGCCACTCCCCTCCCTCTCGTTCTCCTCTCCTTCTTCTTCTTCTTCTTCGGTAAATTTGTGTCTTGTAAGTGCTTGTATGTGACGGTGGACAAGAGCAGCCCGTCCACAGGGGACTAGAGTCGAGAAATGGAAAGGGATGGAGAGGACAGAGTCACCCAGCGGAAGAAGAGCACAAACACGATTCACCTCTAAGGGCAAAAACACCGGCGTGTGGTTTTTGAGCAGCTCTTTGTCACGCAACACCCCCGCCCTCCTCCTCCTCTCATCTGCTACTCTTGTAGTTTTGGGAATTTGGGAAAAGAACAAGGACACTAACCAAATAAACTGCATGCGGTTGTAGAGAGACTGCACAATATTTGTCCAGACCTTTTCATTTGTTAAAATGGGACTAGGATCCAACTAAATAAATATATATATATATATATATATATTTAAAAATGTCTAAAAACAATGCCAGGAATTGTTTTGCTGCAGATTTTGCAGCAGGAAGCAGCTAGCATGTTTTCTATCGCATGACTTTTTAGTGTTTTGACTATTTTAAATATCAGTGGTTAAAACTTCCAACATCGTAACATCCACTTTCTGCCATCATCTCTCTTTTCAAGCATACCTTTTAGTAATATTTGGGTTTCAGACTATTTATACTGATATTTGGCATCAATATTTAATATCCTAAAAATCTGATTGGAAAAAAAAGTGCAATAGAAAGTGTTGAATTTAGTAGTTTGCAAAGGTTTCAGGCAGTTTAGATCTTAAGATTCTTACATCACACACTTATCATCAGGGAGGCATGTGATTGGCCCCAAATGAATTCTGCCGCATGCCAATGACCCCAAAGACATCCAACCAGAAGCTTAAAGGGATTATTCCAAATAAAATCAATCCAGAATCAGCTGATATTTTTATGCAACCTTCAGTGAAGCGTTGCAACATTTATGTTCACATGCTTTCTAAATTTGGGCATATCACACTGATCAAACAATGTATCTAGAACATTTTGTGCTTGTTTGAGAATCTTTCATAGTCGCCTCTGATAGTGCAAAATGATTACTGTGTTAGTTTGTCAAGGCACCAGCTAAGCTTCACGTGCTCACGACGGCCAGCTGGGAAAACCCTATTCTCATGACATCATGACCGGGCATGTTGTTTGTGACAGCATCGAAAGGTTGAATTGAAACTTGCAAACATTTGTAGCTACAACATGTATATACATGTACAGGAGAGTTGGAGGTTTGGCACACTTTGGCGAGTGTTACAAAAATGACTGCATTAAAAAATTATTTGAATGCAATAAAGTACATAAAGCTAAGTTCTGCAGAATGCTTAGACCAACTTAAACTGGTATACCTTCAAGACAATCTGTGCTCTTTTAATAGCATATGGTACTCCTGAAAAAGAAACCCCCGCCCTACTAACGGTTGAAAAGATAACAAAATGTTTCAAATTTCACTGTAACATCAGTTACATTTTAAATAAACAGTAATACATTCAGCGATACAATAAGAAGGTTATTACACAAACTATCTAATGATTATAGTTTCAGGGTAATTTGCTTTGATGAAGTAGAATTACCAAAGAAAGCAGCAAATAGCCAGATTTCTCTGAGTGAGAATTCCTCAGTCACACAGACATCCCTTCTGTAACTAATGACCTCTATTTCTGTCACAAGACAAGCCTTCTTAGACGCTTACACAACAATACACTCACAAATAAGGAGGGATTCGCATTTTTTCACATGCACACATACTGCAGTTGCTGACATATATCTCCAGAAAATGAACACAGTGTCAGTATGCCTCCTTGCTGCACGGGGTTACCTTCTCGTCCTCTCATTATCCTCTCTCCTTCTCAGAAATGTCAGCCTTCTCACTGATACATTGCTTCTCATATGCTGCACTGTTTGGCATTTAAATATCAGTGTTGGAGCGCATACCTGAGCCGCAGCTTGCAAGAACTTAAGATGCAGGATTTAAAGGTCCGGTACAGCTGTAGCAAACTGCAGTGGGTCATGGCTTACCATGCATGACGCATGTGAATTGATAAATTTACAAAACTGTGATTGTAAAAGTTTATTTTGAGCATTAATAACACACAAAATAACCAAGTAGGCCCTTTTACATTACTAACTGTCTATTAACTGTCAATTGTAACTTCACTGAGTTGAATATACAAATTTTAGTTTTGAACTAGCTTGCTAGTTGCTTCATATTTAGTAATGGATATTTAACAGCAGTAAAAATAATATATATATATATATATATATATATATATATATATATATTAGGGGTGCAACGATATTCGTATCGATATTGAACCGTTCGATACAGTGCTTTCGGTTCGGTACGCATATGTATCGAACAATACAACATTTGTAATTTATTTTATCAATTTTCCTTCTGACGATGCTGTCTGTGTTGAGCGCTCAGTGAATCTGTGTTCGACTACTCCGCCTAGGCTGCACTGTCGAGCGCAGATCCACTGAGCGCTCAACACAGACAGCATAGTCAGAAGGAAGAGCGCAGGGCAAGCTAGCGAGACAGAAGTTAAGCTCTACTTGCAACAGGCAAATTGAACCTCATTCAGATCTGGCGTTTGGAATTATTTTGGTTTTCATGTGACGTATGACCCTGAAGGTAAGCGAGTCATGGACTAAAGTAAAACAGTATGTTGGATGTGCCACGCAATGCTCAATTACATTGGTGTGAACTAGTGTGTTAGCGCAGTTAGCTCGTTAATGTGTTGGCCGTCTAGCCCCATGCACGGAGCGATCGGCGGTAGCTCGTTAACGGAGATTTGCCATGTTGTGGCGTTAAGGTCATTTCAACGAGATTAACCTGAAAGCACTAGTGGGAACACAACGAATATGACTGCACATTTACGCCGACATCATCCTAGTGCAAAGACAAGTGGAAGCAGACAAAAAAAAGCAAGCATGCTACTAACTTTAGCCGAGTCATTTAGACAGCTGTTAGCACATGATTCTCCTTATGCTGCTGAGAATATAGCCCAGAAGAAGCGGATAGTATAGCTTTTATTTTGGAAAGAGCCATTTCTCTGTAATAAACTCTCTTTTCCAAAGATGAGTGATTCCTCAATCAGATACAGGGCTTGCAATATCGCTAGCCCGACGTCCTGGAGCTAGCGATTTTTTTCAGTCGGGCTACCAAAATCTTTCTCTTCCCTGCCCGTCGGGCTATTGTAGGAAAAATATATGTCAATGCTTTTGCATTCTTTCAGAAATGTAGCTGGGTAATTATGTCATTGGCATCGGTGAGCCACTGTCAATATGTGACATATTGAAGTCGCGTTTGAATTTGCGCTTGTTTTTTTGCTTTCACTTTGCAATCGTGCGAACTGTGTATAGAGAGCGACAGCACTGATCTGTGAGTGATGATAATTTGTGCACCAATTCCTCTGACATCGTCTTATTAATCGTTAGCTTACTATGCAAACATGACAAGTGAAATCTCCCGCAGCTTAAACATGTGAGAGGTTGATCGCGCAGAGAATCGCTGAGCTTATGTGAGTGAGCGTGTAAAAGCATTTCAGTTCTGCTGAGCCAAATAAGACAGGTCAGGGTGAAGAAGTGACAGCCAAAGAAAAGCTTACCACAAAACGGAGAAGTTATGACAAATCAGACTATAAGGCAAAAAGAAAGTGCAGCTTTATGGTTTCATGGACAAAATAATTTCTGTGGCTGCAATATGATGAGCTAAATAACCAGGGCTGCACATAAGTGGTCCGCAGGTGCGCATTCGCTGTCACAATAAAAAACACGCACAAGGGTTAGGGTTAAATTTAAAAACTGTACTTTTGAGTTAAAATATATATTTATAATTTTAATAAATGACAAATTAAAAATGCATGAACATTTTTTTGTATCGAAAAAATATCGAACCGTGACACCAAAGTATCGAACCGAACCGAACCGTGAATTTTGTGTATCGTTGCACCCCTAATATATATATATATATATATATATATATATATATATATATATATAATAGACACTTGCAGAGGGGAATTTTATAGGACTGGTTAGGTTATTTCAACAACTGCTAATCTACTGGATTTTTCCCAACACAACCAACTCTAGGGATTTTTTTTTTAAGCGAATGGTCCAAAAAATGGAAACTATCTAGTTAGCAGCAGTCGTCTGGCTGAAAATGCCTTCTTGATGCTAGGGGTCAGTGAAGAAGGCCCAAACTGCTTTGAGCTGAAGTAATTCAATGGTTACTCAAATAACCACTCATTAGGTATACAGACAAGCATCTCAACACCAGCAGCAGAAAAACCACTTCGCATGCCACTTTTGTCAGCCAAGAAAGGGAAAACGAGCCTAGAATTTGTATGGGATTACCAAAATTGGACAGAATAGAACTGGAAAAACTAATTGTTGGGTGGTCAGATGATTCTTGATTTATACTGTAAAGTTAAAGAACAGTTAATGGACAAAGGTTAATAGAATAAAAAGGAGAGTCCATAATACAAAAATTAAGGAAAAAGGGTTTTAAATAAAACTGAACTTTAGGTTTCTTTATACTCACTGTCATTTCTTATTAAAGAAAAAAAAAGACTTATTACACGCTAAATCATTACTTGGGTATCGCACACACCCGTACACTTTGTCCCAAACTCAGTTTATTAGGATAGAAAAACGTGTAAAAACTGTATTTGCCTTTGTGGCTAACTGCTGAACAAGCACAAACTTTTATGAAGTACATATCAGCAAAGGTGAGCAGGTGGGACTGTGTGAAGACAACAAAACTCTTATGACAGCACAGCAGCAGCACAAGAAGCACTGATGTCACAGTGTGTTGGTGTCACAGGCTACATCTGGCTTCTGCACTTTAACGATGGCAGCTGCAGTTTGGGGATGTTTTTCTTCTCGCACTGTGCCCCCTGGCCAAACAAGCAACCTTTCAGATACAAGGTCACTTTTCTGACCTCTACAGTCCCACTCCACCCTCGTGAGTGGTTTTGTGTTAGCTGGAGGCCACAGCTAGTGATCAATTGAGCTAAGACGAGCAATGCATGGCTTTGACTTGCCTGTCTTATTATGGACATGAAGCAGAACTGATACACATTAATGTACCAACATTACTACAGTGACCACATATGCACTGGAGAAAGGTCACACATCAGCCTATTACATCAGTGTGCGAGTATACAGTATATCTGTGTGTTACAGAGACAAAGAGATCCCAGTGCTTTGTGCTTTGCCCTTGTTAAAGGGAGAGATGAGATGCGTCTAAACAGAGATGGTGACATCACTTCTTGGCAGGCTGCTCCAGGGAGACCATGGTGCCTGGACCACAGACACACACTGATCCAATAACAACACAAGCCCCCATTTCTGCGTGTGTGTGCATGTGTGTGTGTTCGAGGCATATTGTGACCAGTTCAGTCAGCACATACCTCCCACAGCTAGTCCTTAATCAAACAGAGGGAGGTCGACTCATAAGAAAAAAAATACAGAGTGTGCGTACCTGTGTGGGCTCTACTGGCATCCCAGTTAAACATCCCAGTCACAGTGCTGAAGTATGTAAATATTAACAGCAAAAAAAATCACTGTGTACATGAACATATACAAATGGAAGAAGGGCATGCATGTGCATCAGCAAGACAGAAAGGACAAGTGAGAATTTAAAAGAGATTTTAAAGCAAAAGAGTGAAAGACTGAATATCTACGTATGACAGAGTTTTGTGCATACGTGTGTGTCTGTAAGTGAAAGCGATGGAGGGAGTGCCTGATGTGTGTATGTTAGAGTAAGATAGTGCTAGCGGTAAGGTGAAAGGGATAAAGACAAAGCAGTGTAAGAGAAGAGTAAAAGCAGAGGAACACTGCGTCATATACGCCTTATGTAATTTACAGGTCAGTGCAATCTCCTTTAGGTAGTTTTGAAAGAAACGCTTTTTATATAAGCTCTGCAAACATTTCCCCAAATTTGAAATAACAATAATCATAATAATTCAATTATAATTACATTTTAAAAAAGGCTTTCTGTTTAAATTTCGGTTTAATAACATAAAAAACATGTTTTCTAGATGGTAACTTGTGCGGACACTGCAAACCTGAAGCAAACACCTCCATCAGTTGTCAAAGATGACCGCAACATTCATATAATGACCTTTTGGTGAAAAGAGATGTTATCAGAATCGCTATGAGACCTATTTACTGAAAATTCTCTGTATAATTATTTGGGTTTCAGCCCCGATCCACGTTCCCTTAAATGTCAGCTGGAATCTGTGCATCCTTGCCTCAGTCCTCACGTGATGCTATTTAACAAAAACAAATGAACATTATTTTGAAAATTCTATCCTATAATAAAACAATGATTTGTTTTTTAAAATAACATTTCAGTATTAAACTCACTGACTTACAACACTTACGAGATGGTAACGAGACCTGCTATGATGTATGGTTTGCAAACAGTGGCACCAAAAAAGAAGGACAAGCTGGAGGCGGCAGAGTTGTAGATTCTAAGATTTTCAATGGGAAATTAGAGATGATCATATCAGAGGTGCCTCTGATAGCGCAGGTCGAGCAGTTTTGACGACAAAGTTGGAGAGGCAAGGTTGAGACGGTGTGGACATGTAGGGGAGGGAGAGTGAATATAATGGGCCAAGGGTGTTAAATATGGAGCTGTCAGGCAGAAAAAGAGGAAGACCACAGAGGAGGAAGTGAAGGAGGACATGCAGAAGGATGGAGACAGATGATCTGTTATGGTAACCCTAAAGGGAGCAGCCAAGAGAGGAATAAAATGAAGAAGAATATTAAACTCACTGACACCACAGACTAGGTAACTTGGATAATGGCTAAAGAAGGAATATAAATTCATATAAATATATGAATGAATATAAAGAATATAAATATAAATATGAATATAAATGTGCTAAGTTAAAATCTAGGGGACAAAGATGTGCAGGCACGAGAGCATGGGTAGTTCTAGTAGCAAAAGAATGGTGACCTTTAATCTATACTTATAGCCTCCTATTAAAACAGTAAAATGTGATGATGAAAATAAAGCATGCATGTTTTGAATTCGAACAAAGGTTGAATTGTGGCAACAGAGCCTGTTCTCCAGCTTTTACCATCATGGCCTTAGCACTGAAGCCCCAGCATGGAAAGAATGCAGGAAATGAAGCCATGGGAAATAGTCAACTATTAAGGTGCTGTGGTAGAGTCCACATGCATCAGACCTGATGCCCTGCATAAGTTTCTTAGTTCCAATCCATACAGTGTGGATTGCAATGATCTTATAAGTTTGCTGGACTAAGAAAGCATGTGCAGTAGGTGCCTTAGGACCGTGGGGCTTGTGCATGTCATACTGCCAAATTGGTAAGTGCATGACGCCCCCTGGTAGAGAGGCCTTTTATGACCGTTTTCAATAAGCCTGTCTTTTGGGAATTATCCAGAGTTCATAGCAGTGTGGCATTAGCACAGATTTAGCAGGGGAACCCTGAAAGTATGCAATAAAGGCAATAAACAAGTATGGAAGAAGCTGCCAACCTCAACATTACAAGCAAAGGTCAGGGGAACGTATCCACATATTTTATCACACCAAATGTATTTTTCAAGCATTTCTTACACATGACTTCATTTGACCCAATAATAATCCCATCTAATAAGAAGATGGTATCAAAATAAATAAATAAACAAACATAAAAGGACCCCTTTAATAAAGCTATTCGTATGTGAGACACGTATGTGAGAATGCTGTTTGTAGATTACAGCTCAGCATTCAATACCATCGTTCCCTCGAAGCTGGACAGGAAACTGCAGGATCTAGGACTGAGCAGCTCCCTCTGCAGCTGGATCCTTAGCTTCCTGTCTGACAGACGCCAGGTGGTCAGACTGGGCAGCATCACCTCATCCCCCATCACACTGAACACTGGTGCTCCACAGGGGTGTGTACTGAGCCCTCTCCTGTACTCACTCTACACCTACGACTGCACAGCCACTAACAGCTCCAACATCATTGTGAAGTTTGCGGACGACACTACAGTGGTGGGTCTTATCACCAACGGTGATGAGACGGCTTACAGGGAGGAGGTCAGCGCCCTGACCCACTGGTGTCAAGACAACCATCTCACCCTCAACGTCGCAAAGACAAAGGAGTTGATAGTGGACTTCCGGAGGTGCAGAGAAGTACACACCCCCATCACCATCAACGGCGCTGCTGTGGAGAGAGTGAGCAGCTTCCGGTTCCTTGGCGTACACCTGGCTGAGGATCTTACGTGGTCAGTACACACAAACAAAACAGTGAAGAAGGCGCAGCAGCGCCTCTTCTTTCTCAGGAGACTGAAAAGATTCGGCATGAGCCCCCGCATCCTCAGGACCTTCTATCGCTGTGCCATTGAGAGCATCCTCACTGGATGCATCACCACCTGGTATGGCAACAGCACCGCCTACAACCGCAAAGCTCTCCAGCGAGTAGTGCGGTGCTCTGAACGGATAATTGGAGGTGAGCTTCCGTCCCTCCAAGACATCTACAGGAAGCGGTGCCTGAGGAAAGCGGGGAGGATCATCAAGGACTCCAGTCACCCCAGCCATAAACTGTTCAGACTGCTTCCATCAGGAAGGAGGTTCTGCAGCATCCGGTCCCGTACCAGCAGACTGAGAGACAGCTTTTTCCATCAGGCCATCAGACTGCTGAACACGTCATAGACACCTCAGCTTCACTACTGGAACTTCAACATTATGCACTCCACACTGTATATAAATGCCACTTGTTTTGCACATATTCAACTCTGTATATTTTATATATTTTATTATTATTATTATTATTATTATTTTATTTTTTTTACTATTTAATTTGTAAAAATGTGTATACACACACACACACACACACACACACACACACACACACACACGTAGGAAAATATTTAGTATACACATCCAGAAATGCATACACTATTATATATTGTACATATATTTATTAGTTTCAGGTTGGCCATTCTTGTATTTTGCTCGTTTGTGTTGTTGTGTTTGCACATCTCTGTTGCTTGTGGGGCTCGCACACAAGAATTTCACTCGCATGTGCTGTGCCAGTGTGCCTGCACATGTGATGTAACAATAAAAAAGTGATTTGAGTGATTTGATTTATTCCATTAGTAAGTCACATGAAAGGAGCATTAAACAACACAAATGATTTTCTCCTCCCCGTTTCCATTCGACAGCAGCAGAGATGAAAGTGCACAAAGCAATAAAACAAAATGATGTATCAAATGTAATTACAGGACTATTAGGATGCAAGCTTATTGCAGTGGGAAACTATAAATGACAATGACAGAAGAGATGTACATGAAATTAGACTATGTTGGATTAAACAGGTATATGGCTCATTGTATATAAATAACTGTCAGTGTGTGCACTAAGATAACTGTTGGCAGTGCCTCCTTATGGTCTGCACTATGTTGAGTAAGTGTGTGAAGGTCAAGGTCAGTCTTGGTCTCTCCTCTTCTCTCATCAGGTACCCACTCGGCATCTATGCCCCAAAGTCTCTCCACTTTTCTCCACTGACTACATAAAACTGATGCAAGATAAAGGAATACAACATCCTCAAAGCATTACTACTCTGAGGCTGCTTGTCGAAGACCGAGAGGAGACAACCTAGATAGACAAAGGACACTAGAGCACAGAAGAGGTCATGAACACAATGCAGGAGTTGGAGTTGTAACCCTTGAATAATTGTCCTGTATGTATTACTTAAGTGAGAACACTCACCTAATTCACCTAATTAAAAAGCCATTGCTTGATTCAGTACAATGATACAACTGTGTATTTGCATATAAAGTAGACTCAAACCACAAACAAGCAATGTGAAAGTGAAATACTGATGTTGCCTTTGGCTCTGTTTTTGCCTCCCCCGATTCGTGGAGGTCTGCAGCTGCTAAATGCTTCACTATGTTCTGCAGCCAATTACTTACTATTTTATAATGCCATCAAACCTTTCAGTGTGTGTGCTTATTGGGCATTTATTTATTTATTTATTTTTCCCTGAAGATCTATGTAGCCATGTATGGCTGATGGAAACAGAACCTGAAGACCAGGGGTGTCAAACATAAGGCTCGGCAACCAGAATTGGCCTTGCAAAGACGCCAATCTGACCCACTGGACTAGGGCTGCCACAAACGATTATTTTGATAGTCGACTAGTCACCAATTATTTTTGCGATTAGTCAACTAATCAGATCATGCATCCACTGGACGTAAAATGTACAGCTTATTGCACCAGCACGCATCTGCTCTTATATAACTATCATTAGCTAAGTGGTTAAGGTATGTGCTAAGTAAAAATAAAGACAGGATGATAGTTTATTAAATTTTAATGACATTTGCAGATTGTTTCGGTGGAGTTTAATAAACTCAGCCATCTGCTCCTTGCTATCTAAAATATAACAGTATATTCTGGAGCATCTCACACTTCTGATAATCAGTTGTCTGCTTGATGCTTGTTCAGCTGTGCAAAAACTATAACTTTAATCTCAGCCAAACCGATTTACTCAGGAACAAATAAAACACTAAAAAAAGCCAAACAATATAATTTTTAAGTTATCTAAGTGACTTATATATCATGTTTAACCTGGATAGCGAAAAACGGCAGTGGGTTTGAAAACGATTTGCCCGGAGTCTGGTGTTCTCACGGGCTCTAGTGAGCCTTGAACCCCGGCTAGCTATCGAGCCGGTGGGTAACAGACGTCTCCGAAAATGTTGGAGCGCTTTTGAAAGTATGTGGTGTCTTGATAAACTGAGCAGATATTTGAGGTTTACACAGCTACATTCTCGCCTGAAAATATGTTAAATGTTTATTTTGTGACCCAGAAAGAATAATAAGAGTAATATTAAAACTAAGTAGCTGCCGCCATTGTTGGAAACTGAGCAAGGCCACGCTATGAATTCTGTGACTCAGGTTCTTCTTCTTCTTCGGGGTTTAACGGCAGCTGACATCCTTCCTCATGTAGTGCTGCCATCTTCTGTTTTAGTCCGTTATTACACTCTTAAATCCTACTACTCATTCCTGCGTCTTTAGTGATCTTACAAAGCTTCAAACGACGCGTCGACTATTAAATTAGTCGTTGACGATTTTGATAGTCAACGTAATCGTGACTAGTCGACTAATCGTGGCAGCCCTACACTGGACAGCTTTGAGAAATGTGACAGAGGGCATTGATTTATGACTTTTTACTGTTTTCTTTTTTTCACAGCTTTTAAATTTTTTCCCTACTGATAAATTCATCTCCCACTTCCATTTATACTACACCAAAACAATTATGCCATAAATAAACAATAACCATTAAAACTGTTTTTCTTTTACCATGTACTGTGAATTTTTGATTTTAACATCCACAGGAAAAAACCCCAAAAACAAACAAAAAAGGACACTCCTTGTAAATTCGTGTGAATTACTCATGTGAATAACTTTTTCTGTAATTTTATACATTCATGTTGACAGATTTTTGTTATATTTACTACAGCATATGGAAAATCTACATGAGACATACCTTTGAAACGGCACTTATTTTTCTTGCATTAAATATGTATTTAAACATTTATCTTTACCCGGACAGAAAGAGAAGTTTTGCTAGTTCTGCCCACTTGAGACGGGTTGTAAATATTTGTGGGTTCATGTTTATGAGGAGTCATTTCAAATAATGTTTTAATCCACTGCTAATATAAAAGTATTGATTAATGCATCCTTAATGACTTTACTGAGTTACTCAACCGAATCCAACCAACAGCCGTACACAGCTCGGCACACATCCTTAACCCTAATGTACAGATCATCTGTAATCCTTCTCTTTTCTTTCTGTTTATATGTATAATATATATGTTGATGTTTATGTGTATAAAAGGAAACCTCTTAATAAAAAAGACATTGTTTAAAAAAAGACAGTTCATTATTTTATTTTGCAACCATTGTTTGTCAATGCATTCATCACGTTTCCAGTAAAATGTACACAGCTCACTTTCTGTGTGATCTGTAACCAAGTCAAAAACTTTCTTGGAGCAAACCCCTCCCTGGGGTAGCTCGATGAGTCGACACAATGGCCAACGATTTCTCATTATGATGATTAGTACAAAGCTTGTAACATTTAAGCCCTGGGTAAAATCAATGTCGGTTTTCTAAGGTAGAAAAAACCCCTAAGAATATACTCCTTTCCCTGCAGCACTGAAATTTGAGAAATAAAGATATTTAATCTATACTGCTTATTTAAACACTACATTCATGATATGTAACACTGACTTGGTTTCTTTTTGTCTGTCATTTGTTTCCCAGTGAGCCCTTTTCCCTGCCATGTCATCAGTTATCCTCAACTACATATCCCTTATGTTCATAATCACCATCGAAACCTAGACTGTCTTTGCTCTACTCATGCTCACTCCTCATCTCATCTCTGAGGCAACCTTTCTGTGCATGCAGGGAGAGCAGATGTGTTTCAGAAGGTGATTAAGAGCAAGCAGAATGCTGAAACAAACACAGAGGGAAACATTTGGAAATTAAGAAACCAGAATTTAAGAAATATACCCAAAATGTTTTGTGAGAGTTTTAATAGCAGGAGATTTTGTGATCAAGGTACAAATTAATTAATTGACAATTTTATGATTTACACTACGGCATAATATACCAGACCTGTGGAGTCCCACAAGGCCCGATTTCCGGTCCTGTTCTTTTTTCATTAAATTTGCTCTCTTTACAGCCTGTTTTAGAAGTAAGTAAAACAGTAAGTTACCACTGAAATATTAATGAGTGACAGAATGGCTGAAGTGCACAAACTTCTTTGTGGCTCAAGAGTTGGGAGTTCGCCTTGTAATCGGAAGGTTGCCGGTTCGAGCCCCGGCTTGGACAGTCTCGGTCGTTGTGTCCTTGGGCAAGACACTTCACCCGTTGCCTACTGGTGGTGGTCAGAGGGCCCGGTGGCGCCAGTGTCCGGCAGCCTCGCCTCTGTCAGTGCGCCCCAGGGCAGCTGTGGCTACAATGTAGCTTGCCATCACCAGTGTGTGAATGGGTGGATGACTGGATATGTAAAGCGCTTTGGGGTCCTTAGGGACTAGTAAAGCGCTATATAAATACAGGCCATTTACCAAGACACTAGTGTACTCTCCTAGTTGAAGCCCCCAAACACTGGTCCAGAATGCTAGAGTTCTACTTGTATCTGAGCTGTATGAGAGACTACACTATTTTTTCCTTGCCTCACCTCACTTGATTTCAGTTCACTTTAGTGAACTTTAGTTCTATTAGTTGGTTATGGGTTTCAAGAACCTGGCTTTTTCACCTCCACAGTTCTAAGAGCCAAAACCTCTATTGACTAGCTTCAAATCATTTCAAAATCCAGGATTAAGACAATTTTTCTGTTGAAGCTTTGTGATGTTTTGTCCATTTTAATAAGTTACTACTTAGTTACTAACTACTATTTCTTGGTATATATTATCCAGATTAAATAAACCAAATTAATCATCTTTTAAAATTTTACTTTACTTACTCTATACGTAAACTTCAGGATGTCATATTTAGATGCTTCATATTTAACTAGAGCCTATTGCCTCTTAAAACCAATCTACGCTGGTCTTGGCCTAAACACACCACAGCATGTAAGCCTGAGATCACAACATTACACTCAACTGTTTATGTGTCAATTTTAAGGTATTGAGAAACTTTGAAGAACTACTGTGAAAACAGTATGTACGCTTTTTAGAAAAGCCCAGAAACAAATTGCTGGCATGCAACAAGAGAAGAGACCGCCATTAAACATCACAATAGTCAGGCCAGCCTTGAAGAAAAGTGAGAAAACAGTAACTCTGAAGACAATGTACAAATTTAGCATTTCGGTGCATGAAGTTCAGAGGGATGAAAATCAGTTAAAAGGAGTTTGCGTGTGGGATGCAACTATTTTTAGATCAATGATTTGAGATGTGTTAAATGTGAGATGTTACGAAAGAAGTAGAGTTATTATTGGAATAATTATTTCAGTGTTTTATTTAATACAGAGATAGTTTAGATGGTCAAGAAACTTAATCCTAAATGACCCTCTCCTTAATGAAACCTACAAATGAATCATAATAAGAATTTTTCATCACTAGTCAGACTGTTTATCTACTGTCCAGACGTGTAGGTTTGGAGCTGTGAGCAGTGATGAGTCATTAAATTTTAAAGAATGACATTTGCAGAGAACTAATATCATACTACTTTCACTTCATTTCCATTTTCAGTGAAATTACCCTCCATAGAAATTAAGATAATCATTATTTTGAAAATGACTTGAGGCTTAAAACAGAAACGCTTTGTTTATGCCTCAGACTCCTGCAACAACAGCCTGAAGTGTACCCACAAATAATGATCAATTTCCCATTTCACTGTGTCTAAGCCATTATAGAAACTATTCATCCCCGAATCTCCTTCTACTATATCAAATCCTCATTCATTTTTAAATGTAGAACTGTAATCATTAGCATTTTGTGAAACATTATATAAGATTTAAAAAGTGCTAATAGCAGGGTACTTTTCGTACGCTAAAATATTAATATGGAGCGAAACGTCCTTGAAAAGTAGGTTGAATTTTACAAAAATCATTTTGCTAAATGAACGTGCCGAGTTTGTTTTATGACAGCACTCCCTTGGCCAAATTTGTGTGTAGTGAAGCATACTAACACACGTATTTCAATCACGATAATCAATATTGTGTTAGCATGCTAGCATTTGCTAACAAACCAAAACACAGCTAAAGGTATGTAGAAATCTGAAAGATACAAGGTTTGGTCTTTGCTACTAGACAAAGTCATGATTGATCTAGACACAAGTTTGGGCCAAAGTTATTGCGATCAATAATTTGTGTGACATTAATATGTGAACCAAATTTCATGGCAATCTTTCAATCATGATTCGTGAATGTCAGTAAATTAAAATCCCAGACAATTCAATATATCAAGAGGCAATGTGTTCAACCTAAAAGTGGCACCTGAGCAAATGCTGCAGAATTCCGGAGTACCACGAATATCTGCAGGAGACTTCCTTCCATTTGATAGCACAAGAGTCAGGATATCACCAAATACAGTACAATCTAACCCCTAGGTAGCATGAATTCCTGTTTAAATGGGCGTATAGTTATTTCAGTCTGCACCAAAGAATTGGATTGTCAATTTCAGCCATGCTCCTAGTGTGAAGTGTACTCTGTGCAAAACCTGCTGCTGTATTCTAAATCTGATGCCGCTTTCTCTCTCCCTGCAATCTTTTTCTCTTTGTTGCCTCCTCCTTTCATTATCTATCTCAAAATATCTCTTTCTTGCTTTTAAAGCCTTAGGGAGGATTGCGATATTTTGAGAGGTCTAGAAAGGACAAAACAAGTCAATGTAGGTCCATGACAAATCAACATAAAAGCAGAGCCCCTGCTATCATTAAATCTAAAGTCTGTCATCTAGGACAATAATGGGAATCAGTTCAGTGGCAGGGGTCATTTGGCTGGGTCTTGCGTGCTTAGCAATGATGACCTAATCTGCAAGTGATGCAGGCAAATGCTTTTCACTGGTGTTCCAGTCAACCTTACAAAAAACAAGCATTGCTTTCAGGTTGCTTGAGTCAATAAATACTAATACTATTGATAGTCTGCTGTTATTTGCTTCCATCTCCTTCCCCATGACGGTCTATCTGCCAAGCATCTCACCAGAGGGGGTAGCTGGTTGCGACCTACTTTGAGGAGCAGAACTGGAGCTGTCAGTCATGCAGCTGTGCGTCACATTGCCTGAGAAGCTGCTGCTACTGCTACTTCACTCAGACCCACTTTCCTTAACATAACATTTCACACAACTTCTACACCGGATTTCTACCACTGCACTGCCCTATGGGTCACTTTGCCATGAAAGAGAAAGAGGAAGTGAAATGATGAAAAACCTCTAACATAATGACATAATGTTAGACATAATGCCAAAAGCAGGATGTCTGGTAACTGTCAAGTGGCACCTTTTAATTAAGTCCTCCTTCACGTCCAGCGATTCCATTAGCACAGTACGGGTGTGCTTATATCTACCAGCTCAGTGCAAACAACTGCTGAAATGCTGAGATCATCAATTTGGTGAATGACTGACAATTCATTAACTAAACAGGATTCAACACAATAATTCTTGTACGTAAGGCGGCATTGATTTCGATGGCCTCGTGTCTTTAGCAATTTCCTGGGGTCACTGTGTCTTTTTCTTTTCTACCAATAGCACTTTCAAGTTCAATATTTTAAATCAGAATGAGAATTAACAAAATAAGTCTAGTATTTTTTCCTTGCGTCTTTATTGATGTAACAGTTTCAAAAAAAGACTGAGTGCTTTCAGTTGGATGGAGCAACTTTCATCTTAGGAGGTAAGTGAGTCTATGGTGCTACAATCACACCAGACTTTTACTCATGAGATGAAGTGCATGTTTCTTTTTGTTGGTTTGTTTGTTTGCTTTTTAGGTTCTGCTTTCACTTGCTGTCCACCTTCACTCGCTGTATGGTTATGTGTAGGCACCAAAACTGCCTATTAGGCTTAGCTTTAACGAAAGGACACAAGAGCTGAGTTTAAATTTAGCAACGGTAAATGCATGTTAGAGCCTTCACAGAGGTGCTAAAGGTTGCTCAACTTTAAAAAGCAACTATAGGGGGGACCACTAGGGGGACGTAAGGAAGATGGCAGCATAAACCTGCAGCTCCCGGTCAAAACTCGAAAGAGAACCAGAATTCGAATATTTCCACCGCTAAACCATGTAATAAATGCCATGGAAGGTGGAAGAAGGTCAAAAAGACAAGGAAACATTAAGGATTTTGTGAAACAAGTGGAGCTGGTAAGAGGGGGCAACGCAGACATGTCCGAGAACAGCGTGCAAGGCGAGCAGATGGAAGGAGATGTAGCTAGCCACCCTCACGCAGACTTCCAGGACATCATTAAGGAAATTCACTCACTTAAAGCAGAGTTTAAAACCGAGTTTGCCACGTTTAAGAAAGACATCACACAAGAAATGAAGGTCGAATTCAACAGCTTCAAGAAAGACATTAATACAAAGCTGGCAGAAACTGCGAACGAGCTAGCTAGCCATGAGACCAGACTCGAAGAAGCTGAGAAAAGACTGGAAGAGATGGAAAGGTGGAATTTGGCCGCAAAAGACGCTCTAATCCAGTCGCTTCAGCAACAACGGTATATTCAGACGAAACTGGCTGACTTGGAAGGCCGTAGCCGACGGAACAACATTCGCATTTTTGGCCTAAAAGAGGGCTCTGAAGGAAACTCTGTGCTGCAGTGTGTGGAGGACTTGTTGAGAGCTGAGCTTTCGCTCCCGCCGGATTCTGCTCTAAATATTCAGCGGGCGCACAGAGCTCTGGTGCCAAAACCCGGACCAGAAAAACCTCCGCGATCGGTGGTGGTTAATTTTCTTCAGTTCTCAACCAAGGAGATGGTGCTGAAGGCAGCGTGGAAGAAAAAGGTTGTACATCAGGATAAGCAGCTTTTCTTTGATCACGACTACGCTGCCGACGTGGTTCAAAAGAGGAAGGAATACGCTGGAATTAAGAAAGCCTTAAAAGAGAGAGGAATTCGCTTCCAGACGCCTCTGACCAGAATCAGGATCCACTGGGAGAGCGGCGCCAGGACATATGACAGTGGCCGGGCGGCGGCGGAGGAGCTAAGGAGGAGAGGAATACAGGTGGAGGTGCCGCAGCGGAGCGGGGAAAGCACGATGCTGGAGGAGCGACTGCAAAATGCATTGGGATGGCAGCGATCTAACACCGAGAACTTATAAGTGAGGATACAAACATTTGAATCCGGTGGAAATGACTGAACAGTAGAACTCTGAAACTAAAGGTTCATTACTCTGTTACTTTTCAAGGCAAGGTAGACCGGAAAGTGGTAGGTTTTCTTTTCTTTTTTTTTTTCTTTTTTCTTAAGGAACCTATGTTGGATCTCACGGGGGCCCCTAATCTGAAAGGGATATACCCCACGAACCACAGGGACGCTGTGGGTAAGAAATACGTATTTTCAGTTTCTCTTAAGTTTCTTGTTATCTTGTTCCAAGTTCTTAGAGTTAGTGTGGGATGCTATGATAGTGATAAGCCAAAAATAAAGCAAAACTTAACAGTGAAAAGATGAGGAATATAACGCTGGTGTCAATGAATGTCAATGGGATGAATAACCCAATTAAAAGAAGCAAAGTGATACTCAAAATGAGAAAGCTTAATGCCAATGTAATATATCTACAGGAAACACATTTGTCGCAGGAAGAGCATGATAAATTGAAGAAATTTGGGTACAGAAATTCTTACTATAGTACTTGCAAGAAAAGTTGTAAAAGGGGGGTAGCAATACTTATTAAAAATTCAGTTAATTTTGAATGTTCTAAAGAAATTCGGGACAGTGAGGGGAGATACATTATTGTAAGAGGTAAACTAGAAGGGGAGGCGGTGACACTAATCAATCTCTATATTCCCCCTGAGAGCAACCAACAAAATGTGAAGACTCTACTTACTACAGTCATGTCAGAATCTGAAGGGACTGTGCTGTGTGCAGGAGACTTTAATGTGGTATTCGACCATAGAATTGATACAACAAGCACAAATAGAAGCAAAAACAGCCTGGTGAGAATGGTTAATACATTTATGAAGGAGCATGGAATGGTAGATGTATGGAGGGAACACCACCCACTGGATAAGGAGTATACACACTACTCAAAGACTCACAACACTTACTCAAGAATTGACTATGTCTTAATGAACAGATGGGATCTACACAGAGTAACTGAATGCACAATTGGAGTGGCAGATATTGCTGATCACTGTGCCATTCATTTAAAGCTAAATCTAAATAGTAGGCGTAGAAATACCTGTTGGAGGTTAAATCTGAGCT
This sequence comes from Diplotaxodon limnothrissa, assembly GCF_057381915.1. NCBI lineage: Eukaryota > Metazoa > Chordata > Actinopteri > Cichliformes > Cichlidae > Diplotaxodon > Diplotaxodon limnothrissa. The sequence continues at coordinate 26,020,137 of NC_140612.1, forward strand.
GTCTGAATAATAAAGAAACGAAAGACCAAATCAAGAAAGATATAAAGCGATACATAGAGGAAAACTCCACTGAAGAAATTAGCCCAACGGTGTTTTGGGATGCATTCAAAGCTGTGCTCAGAGGGAAGCTTATTGCTATAACTTCAAAACAACACCAAATGAGGAAGGCCCTGTACCTAAGCCAGGTGGAGGAATTGAAAAACACAGAAATATTATACCGAACAACTCGGAATGTTCAGCTCCAAGACAGAATTAAAACACTAAAAAAGGAAATTGACAATATATTGACTGAAGAAGTGGAAAAAAAACTTAGATTTTTGAAACAGGATTATTATGAGAATGGCCCAAAGGAAGCTAGACTGATAGCACGGCGTCTTAGACAGCAGCAAGCTGTTAATACGATTCACAAGATTAGAGACCCATCTACAAATAACTTGCAGTATACCCAGGAAGCAATAGAAGAAACATTTAAGAAATATTACGAAAACTTGTATAAACAACCATGTTCCTCAAATAAAGATAAGAAAACTGCTTTTCTTAACTTCCTAGACTTACCACGTATTGGTACGCAGCAAAACAGCACACTGACTGCCCCCATCAGTCATGAAGAAATATCTAGAGCAATTTCCAGTCTGAAAGCTAATAAATCACCGGGGGCCGATGGGTTCCCCTCAGAGTGGTACAAGAACTTTAAGGAGGAGTTGATACCAATGCTTCAATCATCATTCAATCATACCCTTGCGGAGGGTGTAACACCTCCCTCATGGAGAGAGGCGATTATCTCAGTAATCCCTAAAGAGGGAAAAGACACCGAATATTGTAACAACTACAGACCCATATCGGTTCTTAATGTGGACTACAAAATATACACATCTATAATCGCTAAGCGATATGGAGCAATTATGACAGACTTAATTAATGAAGACCAAACTGGCTTTATCTCAGGACGTAGAACTCAAGATAGTATAAGAAGGACCCTCCAAATAGTTAACTCGATACAAACAAAAAAGGGCAGTGCGGCCCTAGTAAGCCTGGATGCAGAGAAGGCTTTCGACAGTGTAGATTGGAACTTCCTATATGCCGTGCTTGAAAGGTTTGGTTTTAATGACGGTGCTGTGATGTGTATCAAATCTATTTACCAATCTCCTACAGCTCGAATTAGAATCAATGGCAGCCTAACGGAGCAAATCTCTCGAGAGAGGGGTACCCGTCAGGGTTGTTGCCTCTCACCTCTTCTCTTCACTCTATATATTGAACCCCTGGCACAGGCCATCCGACAAAGTGAGGAGGTGAGAGGAATAAGTATTAAAGGGGAAGACCACATCATCAGCTTATTTGCAGATGATATCATACTCTACCTAGAAAATCCAAACCAAACTTTAATTCCAATGTTTAATGTAATTAATATCTTTGCTGAACATTCGGGGTACAAAATTAATGTGACCAAAACTCAGATACTGGCTTTCAACTATTTGCCATCTGAAGAGGTTAAAAATAAGTTTAGACTGAACTGGACTGCAAAACAAATGAAATACTTGGGTGTAACCGTGACTAAACAATTGAGTGACCTTTTTAAAACAAATTATGATAGGCTGACCACTCAGATTAAACACGATCTAAACCGATGGTCAACTCTTACACTAGACTTTAGTGCAAGAATCACAACAATAAAAATGAGTGTCCTCCCACGGTTATTGTACCTTTTCCAATCTCTGCCAGTTAAGATCCCAGTGGAAAAATTCAAGGACTGGGATAGGCTCATCTCTAGATTTGTATGGAATGGTAAAAGGCCTAGAATAAAATACACAACATTACAACTATCTAGGAAGCAAGGTGGTGTGGGACTCCCTAATCTAAAAGATTACTATCATGCGGCCCAAACCAGACCGGCGATAAAGTGGTGTGATCAGAACTTTAATGCTAAATGGAAAGATATTGAAATAAAAGTACGGGATGTCCCAGTCCAGACTTTTCTTGGAAATGAGCAACTTAAGAAAACCTTACAGCATTTCCTTGATCCTATAACATCCCACACTCTAGAGATATGGTTTGGCCTAGTTAAACAAAGTAAGTTGGAAAGGGAGGTTAAGATGTTAAACTGGGCTGCCTATGTTGTTGGTGATATACTAAGTGCTCACGACCCAGGATTCGGGAAGTGGGAACAAAAAGGAATAACAGCGATTTGTACAGTAATGAAAGATGGCCATTTGATGAGTTTCCAAGATTTAAAAGATCGGTATAGTCTAGAGAAAACCGATTTTTACCGGTACCTGCAACTCAGAGACTACTTTTCAAAGGAAATACGAAGTTCGCGTACGTCTTATGGCATCCTGAATTGTATAATTAAATCATACAGGGGCCTCCAATTCAAGGAGATTTCTGTACTATATAAAAATCTAAGAGAGAACACGGCAACATCAACTGAATACATAAAAAAGAAATGGGAGCAGGAAATAAAAACTGATATCTCAACTGAGGAATGGTTAGATATGTGTGAAACCCAGAACACAACGACTAACTCAAGATGCTGGAGAGAATTTGGGTGGAAACACTTTACTCGATTCTTTATTACACCAAAAATCAAAAGTAAACAGACTCAAGACAGTTTGCCATGCTGGAGAAGATGTGGTAACATGGAAGCACATCATACGCACGTGTTTTGGGAGTGCCTGAAACTGCATAATTTTTGGAAGAACGTGAGTCTTGTAATAGGCAATATCTTGGGCTACCAATTACCACACAATTTTAAAACTGTATATCTTGGGAATATTAGAGAGTATGTTCTGTACGACGACTTGTATTTGACAAAAATCCTATTGATAGCTGCAAAGAAAGCTATAACAAGAAACTGGTACAAACTGGATCCGCCTTCATCAAAAGACTGGTTAAATATTGTTGGAGAAATCTATGCAATGGAAAAAATGACTTACATTCTCAGATTAAAGGAAGATATTTTCGTTGCTAAGTGGGAGAAGTGGACATTGTATGGCACCAAGGAAAATTAATGAACGAACAAAACATTTAAGGTCTATGACTCTGTATATCTATTGATGCATGCCTGTATAAAAGTACATATATAAGCTGGAGTATGTATGCTGCTGAGCAAAGGCAGGCATGCATACGGTAGTTGATTAGAATTGGCACCCACACCTTTTGTTCGCTTTAGTTCTGTTTTGTTTTGACTGTGTGCTTGCATGGTTATTTCTCCTGTAATGCAAATCATGTCTATGTTTAAACTGTGACAAAACTATCAATAAAAATTACAGTGTCAAAAAAAAAAAAAAGCAACTATAGCTTAAAAAAACAGCACACATATACAACCTTTGGGATGGTTTTGCGGTAGAGGACAGCCTCAATAAAATCTGCTGATGGCAGGGAAAAATGCACGAGCAGCTCTCCTGCTGATAACTTTACATCTGTACACACCGACAAGCACAGGAGGACAGGCTTGTGTGATGTGTGTAGAAGAACAAAATCCAATAATTACTAGATTTTTGTCATGCTTTGTGTAAAGATATATTTAATAGCATGTATAATGTACTGACAATTCATGGAAAACTTATCAAAACTGCTTTCTAAACTAAAAACGCTGACAGTCGGACAAAAATGTGTACACCGAGACAGTTCGTGTTCATCTCCATCTTTGCATTTTGGATGTGATTCAAATGGTATTCAGAACTGCAATGCATCAGTATTCCAAACCCCACAGTGTAAATGTAAATGAAAAACAAGCAATTTAATTTTATATTCTGGTATAAAAAAAAAAGGCTTATTTTCTTTTATTAAAGTTTACAGTTTATTTTTCTTTTCAATTGTTTTCTCAAAGGTTTATATTTCCACAGATATTTCTTAAATCTCCACATTTATTCCATATAACTTGAAACTTCTGTGGACTGAACACCGAAATCTTCCATCGAATAAATCTCATTTTATGGTACAGAAATGAAACTGTAAAGAATAGCGATACCTTTTAGTGCTTCGTGTGTGTGTGTGTTTTGCCACAAGCCACAAAGCTGCCTTCCTTCATGCAATAAAATACTTGGTATATAAAAAAGGGTAAATTTACTTTACAAAAACTGCATTTATGAGAGTATGTGGATAAAGTCTGGTGGCTTTATTTGAATGAGCCTTTTCAAGTATGAATGTGAGACAAAGAAGGAGCACTGGGAAGAGGTTATGTTGTGAGTTACAGCCTGGATTAGGCCGTGTCTGAACACGGGGAAATAAAAGTCTGACCCCAGTGCCATTTGCAGCATATCACCCTCATGCGGCTTTATGGTCATTGCCGTCATTTTTCTCCTTCTGACATTCTTTTCTTTCCCCTCTTGCTTAATTTTTTCCTTCTCCACTCTTCCTAGCCTTTATTTCCCCATTCAAAGTCCTGCCTAGATCTGTTTTCTCTCTCACCAGTCCTTCGTTTAAGTGGGAATGAATCACATAACCATTCGACAACAAGAGGAAATCATCAATTAGCGCCATCACATTGATGGCTAAATATAATCACAGCCGCATAGATGTGTCATAACAACTGCTCATCGTAAAATTAGTCATCTTAGGGGCTAATTGTATTCTTAGATAACTGTTTCTTCGGATGTGCTGCAGTTGAGAAAATTTGCAGTTCTGTCTAAACTGCGAACTAGTGGAAAAGAAAACATTAAATTTTACAAAGATAGATGGTGTTGAACAGCAGCACAGCATCATCAAAGAGCTGAAGACACAGATGCATTCTAATGCTACAGCACAAGCTAAGTACACATCCACATGTTTAATTGTTGCATGCATGCATACTAATCTTCATTTTCAGGCTTGGCTTTTGGACTTTTCTGTTTTTTTCCTTTTGTAGTAGTAAAATAAGTCAAGACAGTGCTTTTCTGACCTCATTTCTTCCAGACAGGATTACCCATGGCCAGCGATGCCAGACTGAAGGTTAAGCCAAGGACTCGTGCTGATGCATTTCTTTGATGTATGACAGCAGTGTTTGTTTATGACAGCAGACTGTTACAATATGGAAAACCTGGGACTTGCAGTTATTTTGTAGGACACATCTATGTGTTCATCACTGATTTACTAAATGGATGGTTCATTGAAAGGTTTTCAGAATGTATCTATAGGATATACATCTATAGGATATTATTCAGTGGTTTCAGTGGTTTAGTCTACTTTAGATCAAACACTGTATGTGCCCTATGAGCCACTAAAAAGGAGTTTGACTGTACAGTGTAGGTGCAAAAAGTACACATACGTGGTTAAGGCAGGAAAAAGATCACAGTCTGGGCTAAAAAGCACTGTTTTGCAAAGCTAAATTGTTTAGTTTTATGGAAGATTTGCCACTCTCGAATGTTTATGTGCTTTTTCTCGTGATGACCAGATGTCTACATATTCTATAATCCTTTCTCTTTTTCACTAATTGAGTGTGCTAGAAGGCAGAGGAGGGCGACCGTGGCTCAGGGGGTTGGGAATCGCATCTGTAACCGGAAGGTCGCCGGTTCGATCCCTGGGCTCTCTGTCCTGGTCGTTGTGTCCTTGGGCAAGACACTTTACCCTACTTGCCTACTGGTGATGGCCAGAGGGGCCGATGGCGCGATATGGCAGCCTCGCTTCTGTCAGTCTGCCCCAGGGCAGCTGTGGCTACAACTGTAGCTTGCCTCCACCAGTGTGTGAATGTGAGAGTGAATGAATAGTGGTATTGTAAAGCGCTTTGGGTGCCTTGAAAAGCGCTATATAAATCCAATCCATTATTATTATCTACTCTAGTAATGAATCCAGTTCACAATTGTGGATATTTTGTAAACTAAATGACACATTATTCACCCTATACCTACTGTATAAGGCAACTTATTTATTTTATATTGATTTTTAAATTTTAAAGAACATTGCAACAAATACAAACAAACAAACAAAACAAAACAAAACACCCCCCCCCCAAAAAAAAGAGAAAAAACCCCCACATACATGGGGAGAGTACCGATAAGGCAACTTATTATACGCACAACAAGCCTGACTAGTCCATCTGTGGAGAGCTGTGATCAGGCACCATTTATTTATCTGATTTTACATGACTAACGCTGAACGAGATTGAGAGGAATTGCTTCAGATTGGCCAATCAAGATGGTAATTAGCTACATTAGGCATTTCTGCAGCAAGCTAGTGGTAGGGGATCAAAATGAGCTGTTACTGATCCACATTCTCTGTGTGTTTTGAGAAGAGGGGCTAATAATACTTTCAGGGTTATGAACTCTCAAAAGAAAAAGGTTTAATATAATACGGTTTACTCTCCCCTGAAGTCATGAATCCCCTGAACGCATGCAGACCTGTGATCCTCGCATGCTGCAGTAGTTCACCGATGGATTGGATTGTTGGAAACAATGGAAAGGCTTTACTATACACAAAAATAATTCTCAGTAATTCATTGAACAGCGCTTTATGTGAATAACTTTCTGCAGCATTGCAGTACTCTCTCAACACTACTTCCCCACTGTAATACAGACAAATCCATAGAGAGCCGTTTGATGATGAGGCAGTTGATGAGACACCATACGATTACAATTTTCCTGAATTTTCAAAAAGAGGCACCAATGTGAAATTCACCCACACAAACTAAGAGGGGTAAAACTGACTTTGATTGAGTACATATCTACCCTCTCCTCTAGCTGTGAAGCAAAAAAGATATAAGCAGAGCAGAATTTCTTAGAATTTATTTGGTGCAATTAAGTGTATGCTGTGGGCCAAGTAAACCTGCCCATGCCTCAACATGGGCATTTTGAGCTCTCTATATAGATTTAAGGTAAAACTAAGGATTTCCAATGCATCATAGGAATTAACTTTCAAATTAGTATGTGTACAATTTAGATTTACAAGAGCTCAAGAGACCCACGACGAGGACTGTCACTAGAAGAATGTACTGAGAAGGGTTGCCAAATAGTTTCGACTAAAAATTACCACTGGTACCAATTTTATGAGGTCACATAAGCTCTAATTTTAGCAACACAATACACATTAACTTCATTGTTAACATAAATGTTAACATTAGATCCAGGAAGCAAGTGTTGTCAGTCCTGTCCGTCTGTAACAATAACAATTGGTATTACTTTAATAAGATAACAACTATTTGTGTCTGAAATCTGTTATGTTTTAATTCAAGTCACAGATTGAAGCAGAGAAAAGTCTACCAGCAATAAAACACACAGATCAGTACTGTTCTAATCTTTATTTAAGAAAAACCATATGCCTCTCAATTTTTCCATGCATTTCTTCCGCTGTTGAACTGAAATGGTATCAAGTCTCCAGTATTTTCCTGTGTATCAGTATCAAGTTTGAAATTCTAGTATCATGCCAGCCCTACCTATTACTTTGGGAGTTTGAATGATTTTTTTTGGTGATGGATGCACAAGTAAGTTCATGAGCTGATAACAGAGACAACACTGCTAACCAACAAACATAGTGACCACTGACTTCTCAAAGCTGTAGCTTGAAAGAAAGGCAACAAAGTTTTCATAGAGTCAAATCTTATTGGGAAATAAAACCTAGACCGACCTCCCACAACATTAAACATCATGTGAATAACATATCATCTCATTAGACTGCAACATAACACTCACTGGGATGTTACTTTGCTTTGTACCACCCAACTAAACACTGTTACAGTCAAAGCAGACACCGCCACTGACAGCAGCCCTTTCCCCCAGCAGTACAATCCATCCCATTATACCACAAAAACTACCAAGGCACGGTTCAAGGAATACAACCAAGAGCTAAAGGCATTGGCCCGTCCGTCAAACTTCCCAGATGTCAGCTTTATCAAGCCTTTGTAGCCACTGTGGAACAGGTGATTCAGACCTGTTTTGGATGTTTGACAGAGTCTTACACAATATAAGACAGTTGGATTCAAGTTGTGGTTTATAAGAGTAGCTCTCCTACACATATCACTAAATTAAACTGAGTTAAATGGAAGTGTTAATAACTCCTTGACATATCCAATTGCCTGTGTTTCTTCAGTTCTTAAAGCTAAATTGTGCTTCTCACTGAGCATTAGGAATACTGTGCTTTAACAATGAATGCCGTCTGTGCCTCCATTTGGGTTCAAGCTTGTCACGGTCCTGGGTCTCCTGACCCAGCGTTTTTAGTTCTTTGTGATTTTTGTATTATTGTACTTGTGTGTGATTTATTCTATGGCTTCTAGTTTTGATCCCTTGCCCTTCATGTCTCTCTGTGTCCCCTCTGTTCTGTGTAATTGGGTGTCTTTGCATGTTTGAGTTTCTTGTTTTCTGTCACTCTGCATTGTGCATTATGTTCTCATGGTTGGTTTTTTGTTACTCTCTCTAGTCTAGTCTCTTGTGTTCCCAGCTGAGTATTTCCCTGTGTATTTTGGTTCTTAGACCTCTGCCTTATGGTTTATGTCTCTGTATTTCTTAGTTGCTGTCTCCACTGTGTCAAGTTCGCGTCTCTGTGTGATACTTCCTGTTTTACTTTGATGGTCCGTGTCTCATGTGAATGCGTCCTGCTTTGCTTGTCTCGTCAGTCCTGATTTCTCCCAGCTGTGCCCTCCTTCTGTGTCTCATTCCCCTCGTTACTTCCCAGTGTATTTAAACCCTGTGTTTCTCTGAGTCAGTGTCGCGTCGTCCCTCTTGCTGTGTGGATCTCCCTGTGTGTGTCTCTCTGTGAGTTTTCCAAGTTCCCAGTTTAGATTAGTTTGTATGTTTTTTCCCTGCCAGCAAATAAAGCTGAGTTTTGAGTTCACCTCCCTGAGTCTGTGAGTCCTGCACTTTGGGTCCAACTCCTGCCTGCCGCACAGCGATTCATGACAAAGCTCCTGTTAACACTGCTACAAGATGTTCTGCACGCAGTGATGCCTTTAGTCAGATGCTGGTTAGACCAAAAACAATGACTCATCACAGCAAATTAAAACGTGGATCACACCTACTTGAGTTCTTGCATTTTTTTTTTTTTTTTTTTTTTTTTGCGCTATCTGGAGGAAGTTTGCGAAGTAGAAAAAGTGTGCAGCTTCTTTTTAAAAAAAAAACCATTTTCAACTTCCTGGGGTAAATGTGGACTTAATTAGTTTGTTGGGAACAATGCCTGTTAATCAGTGGGTAAACTGCAAATGTGCTAATGCTTGTTTTTAAATGAGTTTGGGTTCATTTTAATAGAGGGGTGTTAAAAAACAAGATTTCCAATTAAATATTAGACATCTGACAAAAACAGGAAGATGACTACTTAGTATGAGTACAAGAATGCATGAACCTAAGATGCCTTGCTTCAAAGCACTTTAGGTGGTTATTATTTCTGTAGTGCTTATAAGAATTTGGCAGCTTAAGTGTGGCACGAGAGTAGAGCGGAAATGCCTGTGCTGCAGTACATGATGTGCCCTATTGGATACCTGTGATAGAAGCTGGCTGGGCTGCAGCTGGCAACAAGAGGCGGAGACCAAATGACTGCTCTCAGTACTGGCAACAAAACAGGCAGCTGCTGGAGCGGTGGGAGGGTTGGCCTCGTCTTCGAAAGGAGCCAGGGTATGATTATCACAGTGCAAAATCGGGCCACAAAGTGCTGTTAACAAGACCGGCTAACTAACACTTGATGCTTATTAACCGCTGCCCAGCCATCCTCTAACACAGGTATCCAGTAGAGCCCATCGCGTGCTGAAGTTTCAACAATCAAACAATGAGGAAGATATCGGTTTTCATCCTCTGTTTTATTGTTTTACATTTGTATTAAAATTCTTAAATGGTGCTGTAGGGATACAGTAATGTGCAAAAGTCTTGAGCCACCCCTTATTCTTTACATCTTTGGGGGGGGGGGGGGGGCACAAAGCCTTTTTTGTGCTGGTGTTTGATCTCCAAACAGGCGTTTAAGGAGTCTAGTAAAAATTAGAAGTGGGAATCACCAGACACCCTATGATCCAATTCAGGTTCTATCCAATAAAATAAAATGATCTTACTTCAGTTGTTTTTTTAGTTATTTATTTATTTTTAATGCAAAAATGTTTTTACCCCACAGCTAGTAAAAATGTTCTTTTTAATACATATCAAAATGTATGTAGGACTCCTAAGCTAAGAATTCTGTTGTTGTTTCACATATATCCATTAATTCATCTGTCTTTTTCAAATGATCCAATTCAGGGTTGTGAGGGTGCTGGTGCCTATCACAGCTGTCATTGTGCGAGAGGCAGAGTACACCCTGAGTAGGTCGCCAGTCTCTATGTGTCAGAGACAAACAACCATTCCCACTCATATCCACCATGAGGTTATGCAGAAGTTTGGTCTCACAGAGGAGGCTACTAGGCATAAGGTGAAATGGAGGCAGATGATCCACTGTAGAAACCCCCAAAGGGAGCAGCAAAAAGAATAAGAAATAGCAGTTAACCTATCATGCATTTTTTTAGACTGTGGGAGGAAGCTGGAGTACCCATAGAGCACCCACGCGAGCAAAGAGAGAACACGCAACCTCCACACAGAAGGGCCCCAGCTGGCCAGTCTTGCTGTGAGGCAACAGTGCTCAAAGCACTATTTAAATGCAATTCACTGAATTTAATTAAAATGGCCTCAAGGTTAATTTTAACAGATTCTAGGTGTCTTTTCTGAGCTGCGATGATATTATCTATTCCAACTGTAAACACCACAAGCATCTGCTCCAGGAAAACATTTTCACTTCTAAAAAATAACCATAAAATATTCAGTCTCCTCTGACACTACAAGCAGTATGGCAACCTAGCTTGAATCAAGCTGTGCCATCCAGTAATGATCCAATCCAATAATCACTGTGTTACTTGAGACTATAAAACTTAAAAGAAGCAATGGTGGGTATGTAACTTGGCTCTAGCTTTACAGATTACCTTATCTACTTTTCTACTGTGCTGTGACTTCCTACAGGCGCCAGACTTCCTTTGACTAGGCAGGAAACCTGCTGCAGTCAGGTGTAAATGATACGTGGAGACAGCAACAGTGACAGCCATAGTAAATCAGACGCGACCGGACACACTTTCCAGGCGAGAAAAACTCCTTGAAATGCAATACATCACATGGCTCCATTGTTCTTGTATACTGCCGCGTAGCTGCCAGCTGGGAAACTGTTGCTTTTGTGATTTATTCAACATCCTGTATATAAGCGCAAAATGATGCCTTGAGGAAGACACCTTAGCTCTTTGATGTTGCAGAGGATGCTGCCAGAATGCAATTTACAGATGTCTTAAAGACAATCACTTTTTCATCTCACGTGCACTGGGATATTTTCTGCTATCACACCAGAAAAAAACATAATGGCAAACTGTCCAGAACTGAACAGTTACTGCATTAACAGGCAGTCTATACAATGCTTAATGTTCATATATTGTAAAGTCTGCCATGTTTATAGATGGGGCAGACCTTCAAAAGCACCTTAGCCTACATTTAGTTTAAATACATAAAGCAGCACCAATGAAAAGCTGGGATACTTCAAATGATGTGATACTGCCTCAAAGCTGTAAAATATCAAGCCATGACTTAATTACGTCAAGCATCTATGGTTCACTGAATCCATAATGCCCTGCAGCACAGCCTAGACATGAATTGGCGATCACAATGCATTACCTAACAGAGGACATGTGATTAGGCGTGACATTATAAAGTGTGATGCTGTGATGCACGCTGTTGGCAGGGGGAGGCATATGGTTCAGCGGGACACCTGAGTCACATCAGTGGGCTGGATGTGGGTTCTCTGCAGGGAAGCGCTGGGAATGTTTGCCACAGAGAGAGGAGGGAGACAGAGTACGGTGATGAAAGCTAGACCCGGTTTGTAGAGTACGCTTGGGGAGTGTGATCGTGTGTACAACGTCTCTTTATGTCTGTCTCCACGTTGGTTGAGTGTGGAGTAAGTGCATATGAGAGCATGAGGGTGGGAATGGATGTTTGTATCTGTGTGTGCCTGTATGTCTGTGTCTATATGTCAGGTTGGGTGTCAGGCGCCACCTCTCTGGGGACATCTCAGGCCCTCCAAGGTTTGGAGGCCTATCTCCCCCTGCCACCACTTCCCCTGCCAGTGGCGGACCCCCTCAGACATCGGTGCGTTGGTGGTTCTTTGTGTCCGGGTATGGGCGTCCAGGTACACACCGGCTCACTCCTTGGCGGCCGCTTATCGGGGCCTGGAGCCTGGGGCTCGCTCGGGCCACTTCGGAGGTGGGGTGCCCCCGGCCTCTCGACCTGGGGCTCGGTCACTCAGGCGCAGCTGGCTGCCGGCGGAGCTCACGGGCGCGTCACTGCAACTCCCCCTGGCTTCTGCTCCGCGGCTGCTGAGTGAGCCCTCATCTGGGACTCTCCTCAGCTCTTTCCGGGACAGTGGCGCAGCTGCCCCTCTGTTGGTCTTCCTTGGTCTCTTGTGTTCTGGGGGCCTCTGGATGTCTGGAGTTTTGATCTCCTCCACACCTGCTTCACGCCCTGGAGGACGGGGCTGTGGCCCCCCCACACCCTCTAGCAGATTATTACATGAAGGAACCTTTTAAAAAAACAAAAAACAAGCGCGTCCATGCTCACAGGTGTACACACGGGTGATCACACCCACAAACTACACCCTTTTTGGCTCCTACCTCAAAGCACACTGTGTTCTGTTGATCTTATGTGCTGCACAATAATGTTTAACATTTAGTATTTACTGTCATATTCCCATATATCATTGTGATGTTGTTTATTCTATTACTCTTGTTCTCTTCTGCTTGCTTTCTTTTTTCTTTCTCAGCAGGTGATCCAGGTGATTGATATATGCATTTTTTTTCTCTGCCCGTTCTGTTGGTTTTTGTCTTTTGCCCTTCTCCCCCGTCCCTCTTCTCAGCTGTTTCTCTTTCCCTCTTTCTTTCTCCCCTTCTTTCCCCCAGTCAAGTCTGTCCCGTATTCATTAAGTGAAAATAAAATAAACAATAAAAGGTGAATCAAATGGACCATTACGGCAAGGCTGGGATGGTCAGTTTGGTAAAGTAAATCCGTTGGGCATCTTTCTTTGCCTTTAGACAACAATTCTGATGGCAAAAGAGCCAAACGGGACAGGCCAAAAAAAAAAAAAAAAAAAACAAAAAACAAAAAACAACATTAATAGTATTAGAAATAAGCAGCCGTTCTTTCATAATGTTCACACACGCTTCTTTTTAGAGCTGTAATTGTCACGGCGGGGTGCGCCGATAAGTTTAGTTTACAGGACCCAGAAGGAGACACTGAAAGGCGGAGTTCCTGACTGAACAGAAGACGATCCTTTATTTGGATGTTGGCACATGAAAAAGCATGAAGCCATGAAAACTAAGAAAACTGTGAACACTCAGAAAACTAAAGGACTAAGAAACTCAGTGAAAATACTATGACAAACTATGAACACTGAATAAACTATGACAAAAACACTATGGGGATGCAAACAGACGACCTGACAACGAAACATAGAAAACAGAGGACTTAAATACACACATGAGGTGATCAGGGGAAGTCGAGACACATGAGGAAACAGCTGACAAGGATGAACATAACGATGCACAGGAAATGTAAACTCAAACACAATGACATGAAAACTGGACTTTCAAAATAAACAGAAAAACATGACAAGACACAAGCATGACAGCATCAACCAGAAACATGACACAATAAACAACAATGGGAACATTAACACATCGGAACACCACTGACACACATGAACCTAATAACAAGGCAGGGGAAGGGAACCTAAATACAATGAACAAAGAACATACTGGACTCTTACAACATAACACGGGAAACATGATGAGGCAGACCAAACAACATGGGCTTGACACATGAGACATGAAACAAATGGCAGGTGAGACCAAAGCCCAGGGAAAAGGGGAAATGCGGGGATCAATAACAAAACTAAGGCTGAACCACTTAGGGGTTTTAAAAGGAGCTAGATGAGCTTAACCCAAACGATAAATGACAAAACATGAAGCCTCAAGTTCTAACTAATAATACAAAACAAGAACCTAACATTTCCCCATACTAATAAAAGAAATACACAATATATCATGAACTCAAAATGCTGGGTCACAGACCCAGCCCATGACAGTAATTTCTTATTAATCACACATCAGGTTTACACAGCTAGTCACAGCGCATTATAAGTGGGCACTGCGAGGCAGTGAAGCAAGTACATCATCATGGGATTGGCTCTCTTAGGAGTACTTGAACGAGATTCTCAGTCAGTGCCAAGAGTCAGTGACATCATGATCTATTTCTGGCTGTCAAGTGGAACATTTTGAAGCTAAAAAGGTATCCATTAATGGGGACCAGCTGCATGGTCGGAAACACCAGCCTATACCACCGAAAAATCAAGTGCAGCTGCCAAATACCACAAGAATCAAATTATTACACTTATTTTCTAACATGTCTTCAGGAAATTGTGGTAACTGCGACAGATGAATGAATACTGGTTCGATTCCTCCTCAGTCAGCCTACTCTGCAGTAATTAAATAACTATATGTCAGGATGAAACCAACTGATTTATACTTTTACCATTAGCAAATGACAAGTGTATATTTTTCAGTGGTTGAGTCAAAATAAACACATTTAGTGGCTTTTGGAGGGAGGATTACGTTTTCAGGTCAGCACAGCAAGTACTGGTCATAACCTCATTTCACTCACTTAAGTGGCTCTCAAGGGACCAGTTCTCTAATTCATTCAGGCAGAGCCTGCAAGAAGAACAAGTGTGTGTTCTGGGAGTGTGCATGTGCGTATGTAGAGTAAGATTTAAGTATTTCTGTATTCCTAGCTCCAGAATCTGAGTCATGCCCAAGTTCTCCCCACAGTGATGCAAACTCTATCGCAGATCCTCCTTTCTATTCCACCTACAAACAAAAAAAGCTTCAACACGCACTTCTGCTCACCGGAGAAGATGACGTCAGAATCTGTGGAGTGCGTCTGCCCACGCACGTCTTTTCCTAAGTGCGAATGATTCACTTTTAAAGGTTTATGGGGATTTTTTTTTTTTTAAAGAAAAGAGATTATTCAATAAATGTCACTATTTCAATGTTTACTTAAAAGTGAAATGACAGCTACAGTTGACCTTTTTCAGTAGTAATTTATAATACAAAGTTTCTTTTTGCTTTATACATTTATTTATATATAAGGAACCCCATTAGCCTCCACAATAGTGGTTGCTAGTCTTCCTGGGGCCCTCAAGTATAATCTAATAAAGTAGATGGAAAGATGTCCACATGATTTGGCTCTTACATCCACAGTAATATTTTACAGTTATAAAAATATGAGCATGCAAATATCAAGAACATTGAGGCACAATACACAAGAATCAAAAACAGGTCACAACCTTGCCCTCTTACGATATTTACAATAATGAAAAACTGTGTAAATAGGCTTTTATGTGTTTTTTAAATTAGGAATTGCATACAGCAGTTTTTCAAAAATTTGCTTTTGGCTCGAGGAATTACTAAAATTCAGTTTGTTAAAAATAATTGTATTTCATCTGGATACTGCAGCTGAGCAGAGAAGGAATATGGTGTGTTTAACAGTATTGCTTTCTTTATAAATAAAAGTAAGCCATAGTATAATTTGGCTTGTACTAGAAGCCAAAAATGTTTTTTAAAAGTTTTTTAATTATGCATTTGATCCATCTTAACACTAATCTGGCTACCCTATTCTGGACTAACTGAAGTCTGCTAAGGTCCGTCTTATTAGCTGCTGACCAGATGATTGAACAAGTGCATTAATAACATCTTTCAGGATTGAGGAAGTGATGTAGAAAAAGCATTTCCTAGCCAGCTAGCTATTCCCTGTCCCATTTTCCCATGTGCTGAGACCATGAAAGGTGGCACCACCAAGTAGTTTGATCTGGGTGACCTGTTCTTATATTGATCCAGCTATGGGAAGATTCAGTAGTGGACTGTTTACCAAACGTTGTCTACTTCCAATTAACTAAGATTTAGATACATTTAGAATCATGTTAGTTTTGCTTGTCCAGTCAAACATGCTCAGCAAATCTTGTTAGCTGAATAAAACATAGTGGAATCATCGGCATACATTACAAGAAGAGATTTACCCGAGATAAATGGCAGATTGTTCATGAAAAATGAATAGAGAAGTGGACCGTGGCAGCTGCCTTGGACTAAACCACAGTTCACGTCGCAGCCATCTGAGAAATAACCGTTATAATAAACCTTTTTGCCTCCTTTCAGATAAATGACTTTTCATCCAGAACAGAGCAACTGGTGAAAATCCATAACATTTCATTTTATCAATCAAAAAGTAATTGGAATTATTTTCGATTCTTTCCACTGTAATGGAAATAAGCTGCATGCCAAACATCGATTAAATACATGTCATATAGGAAGAAAACTTAGCAAACTTGGCTGCAACTTTGAGCAGTTTACTGTCTATGTTATCAAAACCTGAGGATGTATCATCAGGAAGTGATATTAATAATCGCTCCACCATCTCAACATTCACTGCCTCAAACTTAAATTGGCATTGCTCAATATTCATAATAGCATCCTGTATAAGACAGAGTCATAGGGTATGCAGTTTGCATGCCATATTGTCATTAATACACAGAGCTACGCCCCCTCCAAATCTGTTTCTGTCTTTCCTATACAACTTATAACCATCCATTTCCGGAAAATCCGGGAATAAGCATATAGTCGGCCATTTACAAACTGATGAATCATAACAGCTAGAAATGACAAAAATCACTGAAAGTCTAATTTTTAAATTCAGCGTTCTGGGACCTCGGTTTAACATTTAATTTAACATTTTCAGGACGGCAATATCACCTCTGTCTCTGGCCGCGGTAACAGTTCTTTTCTGTTGTTCCTGATGGATGAAAAATCTTCATTGATATAAAGACTGGTACCTTTCAGCTTTCTGACAGATAAAAGGATTAATTGTCTATCTTTAAATCTTTGTAATCTGATCACAATCTGTCTGGCTCGTCCATTCTCTCCTTGCATGGGCCGGTTCAATTTGAATGCTGTCACTGTCCAGGCCCAGCTTCTTCTTCAGCAAGTGTTGGACTTTATTTTTTTACTTTGCTGTTGATGAATCTGATCTTTGTAAAACTCCCACTGCTGTTCCAGCATAGCATTTAGCATGCTAACACTGACATAGCTGTCATCCTCTACCAGTAGCACTTTAGCGGCCTTCAGGGGTATATTTGTAAGGTTGTTTTGCCTCCCCTACCAGTGAAGATCTCTGTTTCAGTTCCAAATTGTGACACCAAAATGTCCAATCTTAAAACACTAATTAAAATGTATAAAAAAATAAAATAACTCCCCCCCCAAACACTAAATAAAATCATGTGATTTCATATGACGGACAAATCTGCCAGTTGACGAACAGTTCCTGTAGATACATGTGATTTGTCCAAAAATTTTTTTATTCATTTAAGATGCGTGCAATGCAAGATTTTTAGGACTGATATGGTATGTGGAGAAACACTGAAAATGAATACCTTACAATCGCCAACTAAAAGCAGCAGCTTAGCAACACCAAATATTTTATTCTACAACTGGGTCTTTCATGGTTGAGTAATTACGTCCCTTCTCTAGACTCCTTTTAATAATTCTGCAGGCAGCCTGAAAGAGTGCTGCTGTGGTGTTCTCCCCCTTTCCACTAATAAGTGCATCTTTAGCTTACATCAAACAGTCATCACTGGAGATTTTATCACTGCCAAGGAACGAGCTATTTTGTAGGGCGCTGGAAGAATTTAACCTAAAAGCTCTTGGTCTAAGGTGGTGAAAGCTAACAGTAATATACATGTGGCCTCACCATACAGTGATAAAGAGCTAATCAAACATTTTTATTTCTTGACAAGTTTAAGGAGGGACGCACCAACGTGTGTTTTTTTTAAACCCTTTAAGGGTCCACACTAAGAAAAAAGCAATGGAAATTTTTTTTGTTTTCATTTCTTATTGGCTTGGGTGAGTAATACATCTTTCAATAGATCCTGTAGTTTTTAAAATATTGTTCTCTACCAAATGGTTGAGATGTCACTTAATGGTAAACGTATGAAATGCAAATACAAGTACAGCAGATAATACAGTTGGGGAAAAAAAGGGACAAATTATAATTAAATTAACAACAAAAACTATCCAGAGCATTGGATACAGTTTATTTCTAGTAGCATGCCAGTGACCATTGCTGGTTTTCATTTCATTAAAGGAAAGTATTATATCAAACATCAAAATACATATTTTTTTAAATCTGCAAATGTGAAAAATGTGAAACAGCACAAAATGCTGACATTCAGGCCACTTCTGATTGAATGTTACTGTGCAAAGCCATTTTTGTTTTTAAAAAAATTAATAAAAACAGTGCAAATCAAGCTGTTCTGCTTGTGGTTTTGGTCGTTGGGGTCTTAGGGTGTAGCATTTATTCTGTGGTCTTGGAGAGCTGAATCATGGTTGTCCAACTCTAGATGCTGGCTTGTTAACTTGGTTCAGACACAGCCAGGCAGAAACCTTTTGAGAGCCATCGGTTTCGGGTCCAGTAGGGCACAGTCCCTCTTGTAGACCAGGTATTCAAGTCAAGGATGTATCCCAACAGTGGAATATGCCATCTCCTTAACTTGTAACTTATAACTTGTCTTATACAAGTGTAATAGCATATCAGAAAGTTTCATTCCTCCCATATGCTAATTATATACAGGGCTGAGTGATGGGCATGGAATGGTGATCTTTGCACTGGACTCTTTGCTCCACCGTTTGACCGATGAAAGAAGCATGAACCCACAGGCATTGTGTAGGAGGTTGAAACATTTCTTGTCAAACTATTTTATTGCAAACAGACCTTCATCAGAGCCTGTAATAACAGGCTCCATGGCCCTTCTTCATAAAGTCTTTGTCTGCCATCAGGGGAGCTCCACCGGTGCAGTTTGGTCATACAGTACCAATGCACCTGAGGTGTGCAAGTTCTGGACCAAGCTGAAACTTGTGAAGAGCTGAGGTTCTTTTATGGGATTGCATAGTGTTTTTTACCACTTCGGCCCCTAGAGGTAACTTCTGTTCCTTTTCACTGAGGGGAGCATTGAAGAATGTAGACCCCCCTTGATACAGCAACAAGTCGTGGATGATGCCAGATGAACTTGCTTGGCAGAACAATTTAAAGCCCCACTCATGTGGTTTGTTGCCACTATACTGGTGGAGAGTGCCAGCCCTTGTGGCTTCATATGAAACCATGACCTCAAACACACTGTGGTTGAAGATGGATGGTATCATGAGTATCATGCCACAGGACCATGTGATTTTTAGCCATATAATTGTTTGGCGTCCATATAGTGCTTGTTAAACATGAAATTCTAATTTTGCTGTCAAGTGAATACATCTGTTTAGTAAGTCCTCTAACACCATCATACATCAAAAAATATCGTCCTACCTTAGTTTCATCAAAAACACTCAAATTATGTTGGATGGTTTTTTGTTTCTGACTTCCTGGTTGGGAGCGGGATAAGAAGAGCCAACCGTTTACATTCACAGTGCTTTCTGGTGGATTTTTTGGGATTACAGATGTAAACCAATTGGTAGAAAAGACTCAATAAGGTAGGTCAATTTCAGTGAAAGCCTCAGTTAGATATACAGTATGGCCTGAAAATGTGCTCTACCAACTGGTTGAGCAGAACGCTGAAGGATTAATAAAATTAACTGAGAGGGTTTTTTGTTTTTTTTCATAAATCCAAACAAAAATGACCTGCAGTATATTTCACTATTCATTTCTAAGACTTTGGAACCACATAAGTCTAATTTATTGCCAAAAGTATGATATAGTATAGAATATCTATCTTTTTAATGAAAATTATGTCTGGGGTGAGTGAGGCCAGTATAAGCAAGTAAGTAACCAGCGCTGTGTGGCAAGTCAAAAAGTTCATTTTGACTTTTAAAATTATAGCTAATCAGCCAACCAAAAAGGAACTTAACATGCAAGCAGCTGCTGTTTCCTTGTTCATCTGATCTACTGTTCCTGGAGCTCCATGACTTTACAGCACACTGGCACCACACTGCGGTGTTCATTAGAAAGATAATTACATCTGCAGGAGATCCTTCTGCACCGTCTTGTCACCTTGGTGTATCTGAGCAGAACCCCTAGCCTCACCTTACTTCCTCTGTTTCCCCTGCCAAGCCACTAGACCAGAATCTAGTGCTTGGCATTGGCCCGAGCAGTGATGATTCATCCAGAGGGCTAGAACTGTCTACTTAATCACACCCTAACCTTTCAAGGGTATTGATCAACTCTCTGAACTCTGCTATTAGAAACAGTATAAGGTGCATCGCGCATGTGCCAAGGAGTTTAAAGGGGAAAAGAAGAGGAGAGGGGAGAAGAGGCTTTGGAGGTAAATTGCGCAGAAAAATGAGGAGGGCTTAGTTTTTCTGAAGAAAATACTAAGGACATCAATAAAGTAACGGCCACATTTTGCAGCATTATATAACTGTACATGCATTTTTATGCTGTATATAATGTAGGTATTATAATATGTTCTGAAGTTGGTCAACTTAAGGAAGGCTGTTACTGCTGGTAGATGCCTGTGTTGTCCACGCTTGCCTGTCTTCGCAGTCTCCTCCTCTCTTCCTGCCATGCATCATCTGCAGATCTACCCTGCAGGCAGCATGAACTGGGGCACAAACAATAACAGTAATCATGGAAAATCATGTGCTGCACTGGCGGTGGAGACCAGCTGACTGGCTGACTGCTGGAGCCAAAAGGGCCTCCCGTACATGCAAGAGAGACAGGGTGGGGGCAGACGTAGGGGAAGTCGTGAGCAGGAATAAAATTTGAAAGTAAAGGAGAGAAAGGTTCTCCCGCATCCACTCTCAAGCTTAGTCAACTTCATTTCAGCACTGCTCTTTTCACACAGCTTCTCCGTCTCCCACCCTAATACCTGACTCCCAACGCCTTCCCTCTTTATTCAACATTCACCCCCACGAAGTTCCACAGAGTGGTACGATCCATGATTACAAACAGTCATTTAGGAAAAATGGGTAAAGTTTTAATAGGGATGCTCTTGTGGTGACACACTATGGCATCCATGGATATAATTATATAGTACACAATATGACATTATCATATAATTCAGTATATAACATAATAAACACGAAGAAACACCAGAGATGTATGTAACCTTTAGATAAATACACAATAGCCTGAAATTACTGTCTGAAATCAAAGCATATTTTCACGCTCAGTCATTATTTTATACAAGGGATACAAGCAACACACTACATATTCTCCTGAAAGCAGTATGTTATGAATGAGCAAGCCACCGATCAATAGACACCTACCCATACAATAATTTAGCCAAGTCCTAGCTTTCATTTCAGATCAGCTGGTATCTAATTACTATTTTGTTGGCCCGAAGCAGAATCAACATCTGTTATCAGTTTGGAAAGTCCAAACAATGAGATTTAAACAGCCGCAGTGTCTGATATCAAAAATTAAGATGTAATGTTTACACAATAAAAACACTGGCACCAAAATATGTGAGAATCAAATGTAGCAAATATTGTTTTTATTGATGACCAGTGAACTGAATGAACTCAGTTTAGAGACTGTTTAGATTAAGAGTTGCTATTTTTGAGCCTAGAAAACAAACTCATGCCTAAAGATGCATAAATGGGGAACTGCTGTTTTAGCAGTACTTCATTTATCTCACTGCAAGCTATCCCTTAGCAATGGCAATAGTAAGGCAGGTCTCCCATTGCCAACACTAAAAGAGGCTGGTGAAGGACCCATTCGCATTACATTAAAGCTCACTGGGGTGAGGAGCATTTTAAAACATGCAGGGTTACTATTGAAGAAACTTTTCTAACATTAACCACATACATTTCAGTGTCTGAATTCAACCAGAGCGTGAAGTGCAAAAGTTAAAAAAAAAAAAGAGAGAGACAAGCACACAACACAGATTTCCAAAAATGACATGAACCACAGTCTGTGACTTCTACAACATCCAGCCTCCTAACATGAGCTCTGTAGGCCCGTAAACCACGACCGTAATCTCTCCATGGCCAATTATACTGCTAATGGTCCGTCAAGGCGCCTATGCCAAAGGACACTTCATGTGTAATGGTGAGACGCAGGTGGCTAGTAACAAAATAGCTTTATTTGATGGCACGGGATTAGAATGCACTGATCCTTAAGATATAGTCTCATCATATATTTCATTGGCATTAAAAAATATTGCATGTCTCTTCATATTTATGTCTTAAAACACCATCGCGTCATGTGATTTCTTTCACTTCCCTACATCTTAAAATCAGCAGGTTAGTATATTCTTTCTTTTATTACCTTTGACTGTGAAAGAAATTTATTTACAATACTGCTTAGCTTTAAACATGATTTTTTTCTGTCTTCAGAATATCTCCGCGACTAGACATCTGTATAACTACAACCCAGATCTGTATTTGCAGAAATCTAGAGCCTGGTGCCATTGAGGAGGATTAGCAGGATTGGAAGCTGCTAGGAGAGCATTAGCAGCAGCAGCAGCAGCAACAGCAGACTTCATGAGACCATGTTTGGCAAAAGTAAATAAACAGCATGGGAAGAAGGCTTCTGCAGCCCCTCAGGGTCCTTCCAGTACAGTAACGCACAGCTGAGCGCTCCAGAGAAAGCTGCCTGTCTGCCAGTTTCCCTGCATGTGTCACAATACAGGGGGGGATGGAGAAGGCTCACATGTGGATGGTGTTACAGGCTTTGAGTTGTCTGAACACTTTTCTTTTAAACTGTTTATTCAGTATTGGTGTAGAATATTTCTGTTTCCAAGAGGCTCCAGATTCAACACAGAGCAATGCAAAATGTGGACCTATATGAGGCTTTTCACATGACAGCAGTGCTCCCCATTTACCACAGAGGCCTCTTTGCAGAAAAAGCATGTCACGCAGCACTGAGTGCATGACAAACAAATAATGGTTGTCTCTGTTATTTCACTGTGATACAACAAAATAGGCTGATGAAATCTAGAATGGACAGACAAGGGACAGTCGGCAGTAGGGGTGGGGAGGCATATCAGGGAAGGGCCAGGGGTACTGCCGAATGTTTATGCATGTAAGCGGGGATGTGTTGCTGGAAGCGTCAGGGACGGCAAATGTCACTCCGATGAGTCGAAAGTGTCGTGACGAGCAGCGGAGCCGTGACCTCGGATGGAGAGAGAGAGTTGAAAAACAGAGGAGAAGAGGGAGATGCAAGGCAAAGTGCAACACAACAATAAAAAAAAAGGTGGCCACAGCAGAAACAGAGAGAGAAGGAACAAAGAGAAAGAAGAACAAGAGGAAGCAAGTTTGTGGTGGGCCAACATCTAATCCTGCCAGCGCTCTGGGCTTCAGGAACAGAGGAGTGATATCAGTAAAGACACATTCACAGCCTGCCTATTGCTTAAATGAGGCCACTTTTGCCCCCCCACCACCACCAAAAAACCTTTTTCTCTTCTCATTCATCATCTCCTTAGCAATCACACACACAAAATGGAGAAAGACCTGGAAGCTATCTATTGCCCTCTTTTAAGAATCGCACTACATGGTTATCTGAGCATTGTTCTGCACTACCGACCCCCAAAATGACATCTTTATTAAAGAAGTCCCATTATAAAAGAAGTGTCAGATGCAGTAAAATCATTTCAGTCTAATCAAGAGCAAAGACATCCTTAATAAAGGTGATGGCTGCTTCTTAGAAATAATCTCATTTTTATTGCTCAAAAAGCCAGAAGCTGCAAGCACAACTCTTATCAGCTGCATATTAAACAGAAGCACAACAGGGCACCTCTTTCCTTCACCAAATGCTTCTGTATAATTGCCAAGGTCTAACAAACCTCTTCGTGAACCATTGCAGTAATGCTGATATCATGCAGCCCAATAAGACACCATCAACATAATTAATAGAATCGTTTGTGCCAGGACATTGCTAGGAAGATCCCAGTGATGTTTGAATTAATCCAGATGCCAGGAAGAGCACCAGAACAGTATGTCAGCTCTAGGGCTGGGTATCGTCACTGATTTCTAGAATCGATTCAATTCCGATTCACAAGGTCCCGAATCGATTCGATCCACGATTCGATTTAATTCGATTTAATTCGATTCGATTCGATTTAAATCTGGGATATTTTGACAGTCAGAAATATTATAATTCAGATCAGTACATTTACATATTTTTGTATCAATAAAAAGGAAGCTGACACACGCAAGACTTTATCAAAGGTGTGAGCGTCACAGCAGATACCTTTGTGT
Organism: Diplotaxodon limnothrissa; assembly: GCF_057381915.1. NCBI lineage: Eukaryota > Metazoa > Chordata > Actinopteri > Cichliformes > Cichlidae > Diplotaxodon > Diplotaxodon limnothrissa. The sequence goes on from NC_140612.1 coordinate 26,044,309, forward strand.
CAAAGTAGCTGAAGATAAAACACAGAAAAACATGAAGGTGATTTTCCTGGCCTGGGATTTTATAAAAATATTCTGCAGTACATCAAAAACGAAAGAAAACCATTAATCAACATATGAACATTACCTCTGAAGTTACAGCGGTTTTATTAGAGACATGGTTAAGCGTTTTGCATTTTGAATAATTTTAAAAAGTTTAAATTTGTTCAGTATTGAACAGCAGAAATGAGGTTTTCTTTTCGGAAGAATGTAAAAGGGAAAAAAACAGCGGCTGACAGCGCTGTAAACAACAGTAGACTTGTGCGTAACAAGCAAGCGAATAATGAAGAAAGGGAAACTGTTCTTGAAGTACAGAGATAGAGTGAGAGAGAGAGAGAGAGGGAGGGAGAGAGAGAGAGAGAGAGAGCTGTGCATCGCGGTGGAAGCAAAACAGTAAAAGTCAGAGTGAATACATGACGATGTTTATGTGAATCTTCTTTTGCTGCTGGTTCGGTCAATATTGTTTGGAGAGAGATCAAACTAACAGCTTTAGAATCGGCGCATAAAGGGCGTGAACACAAAGCTTGGACCCGCCGACACATCAGAATCAGCAAGCTGTCGGCTTTCAGCCCCGACCGTGTCCTTGCCGTCGGGTGAGAAAGGCGACATCTCACTGATTCTGATCCGCGGGTTGCGCTGTGTGTTTAAGTCTATGTGCAGAATCCGTGTTCCTGCTCTCATTTACTGTCTTAACTGTTTGGTGGTTCTTGAAATTTTGTGAGATGTCACCAGAGATTCTGGCATTTCGGGCAAAATAAATTTATATTAAAAAAATCGATTCAGGATTTTAATGAATCGATTCAGGATTTTAATGAATCGATTTTACGTTATCCAAGCCAGAATCGATTTTAATCGATGAATCGATTATAAAAACCCACCCCTAGTCAGCTCTGTCATTACACAGTGACAACCCATACATCATTGTAGCACTTTACTGCCGGCGGACATCAGCAAAACTGTCTGATAATTGAAATGTTATTTCACTTTGGCAACCTTGGATGCTTTTTCTGGAGAAAAAAAAATGTGAGTATGTTTGATGGAGAAGAAATATAAGACTGCCTAAAGACATGCATTCAAATATGGGACGAGATGTAGGTTTGTTGCCTTTTGTTGTTATTCTATTTAGTGTGTGTAGGCTGTCCTAGAAGCTAAAAAAAATAACAACCCAAAAGCATCTATGAACAGAATTTGTTAGTGCCTAACTTTTGCTTTTTTTGTCTGTCTGGTTCTCTCAACTGTGTATTTTGTTCACCGTGTAACTTCTGAGGTGGATAAAAGCCCTGAGGCTAAAACATGAGCTAGAAGACCACATAACCCCAAGTTCAAACCTGCATTCTGAGATGAATTCAAGATCAAATATAGCAAAGGCTGACTCTGGTAAAAAGCAGGTTTTTACCCACTTGGGACACACGGTCCAGAGATCTGAATCAGAAAAGGTGAAAATGGGTTAATTCAAATTATTCTGAAGGCCAAGGGGCAAGAAGTAAAAAAAAAAAGAAAAAAAAAAGAAAAAAGTCTGGCACCTCCTGTGAACAAAGTCCTCTTTACCGACAAACCCTCAGAGTCTCTTAGAAACAGAGTGGGAAAGGCATGTGACTAGAATTACTGACACAGTTTTAGCTAATCTCCACTTACTGCAGGAATCATTACATAAGGGCTTCTATGTATGCATTGCTCAAAGATCCTCACAAATGTGTTTCGATTATTTGTTTTCAAACAAGACAGGTTGCCATTGTCATATAACCCACACAGGCGAATGCACACTGAATGTTCAGTTATGCCTGAAATTTTAAATGATCTCAAACATGCATTTATCTCAACAACACTTAGGTTGGGTAAACTCAGCACTGCAGATATCCGTAACCAGTGAGCAAAAGAGCACAGTAGAAACCATTAATATGCAATTTGTTGTACACTCTCAAGTACTTACAAAATTATCTACATGTAAAAGAAACTGGTGTTGTAATTGGAGCCTACTTGTAGTTACAGGAAGCAACAAATACACTAAATTCATTGTCTTAAAATTGATAAGCTCCCAAATGTATTTGTGGTTGGTGAGAGTCACTAAACTGGAAAAATATATGGTACTCCAAGACAACACAGTACTAGTGCCTTGTTCATTTAAGCATAATGAAATATATATATATATATATATATATATATATATATATATATATATATATATATATATATATATATATTTTTTTTTTTTTTTTTTTTTTTTTTTAACAATTTGTGAGGCAAATAAAAAGCAATACAGCCACACTCTACATTCATGTGAAAAACAAGTTTTCACAGTCTTGTAAAATCTAAGTATACCCTTATTGATACCATAGGAATTAAGACAGTAAGTAGCAGCCAGGTGCTGCTAATCAAATGTACTTAATTAACTGATCATCAACAAGTTTGACTACTCAAAGTCCACATCTCAACCCAATGGAAATGTTGTGGCAGGACCTCAAAAGAGCTGTCCATAAATGGATGACAACAAACTTTAATAAAGTAAAGCAAAACCGTTCAGAAGAGTGGGTGAAAATCCCTCCGTAAACAATGTGAAACACTGAGAAAGCCATACAGAAAATGCCGTTATGGGAGGATTGTTAAGTTATTGCTGCTAAAGGTGATTCTACAAGCTATTGAACTATGAGGTGTACTTAATTTTTCACAAGACTGTATGCAACAGGTGCCCAACATGAAAAACGATAATAGTGGTTAATTTAAAGAGAGGGTGAAGTTCGATTTATGTCGGGAATGACTACGTATGTGCAAAATGTCTGATGAAATGACAAATGTTTGAAAGGCAGTATTGTCGTCAAGACTTGTTCCAAAACCAGTTTCAGCTGAAAAGTACTTCTTATTTGTATAATCCACTGGAAATGCATGTGTCAGCATGTTACCTCTATCAATCATGAGAGTTGGACTTTTCACACTTTTTTCTCTACAGTGTTTACAAAGTCAGAGATAAGACATTGATTTGATGGTTAAAAAACAGCTTAGGCATACATTTAGATTAGCATCCACTCCTCTCTGTGACAATGAAGAAAACAAGAAAGAAAGAAAAAAGATGCAGGAAGGAGACTTTTGCCTTCTTGTAAAAGGGTCCGTTTTAACCCAAGTAATTGTTCATAAAACTAACCAAAGGTTTTGTATTTGACTTGCCTTACAATAATAAAGTCATTGGCAATCAGCCTTTACTATTGTTTGGAAATTAGGTTATGTTGTGAAGAGGACACTAAAACAATAAAACCAAAGAAAGTTTTAGAAAGTATAAAGTTTAGATGGACAATATTTTAATATTTTTATAGCAAATTTATGACAAAACACACATAAAATAAGTCAAAGACGACATCCCAGTGTCATGGAAGTCACAACACATCCTTTGTAAGCACATCATTATTCCAGCTTCCTACTTTAATTGCATGTCAATCCTTTGTTCTTGTCATGTCAGCAATTTCAAAAAGTCAAGGATACAAAGATTCCACAATAATATTAAAAAACCTTTTGAAAACAGGGATTTAAGCTGCTTACCTGTGGCAGGGCGGAGCTGAGCTGCCGCTGCAACGAGTCTCTGTCATAGATGACATCCTGTAGATGCTGCTGGGCCAGACCGAGGCTCTCCTGAGTTTCCCTCAATGTGTCCAACAGCCGGTCCCGTTCGTCCAGCATATTAACCATAAGCTGTTCAAAATGTGAGTCCGGGTCTGAGGCGCTGCTCTGAGAGCCGCGTTGGCTCAGAGCTGTGTCCTCGCTGATCGTGGGCATCACTTCACACATCATCTTTGCTCTGCTGAAGAGACGAAAAACCAGAAATTAGACAATAGGCAATTTACACTCTGAACTTTCCAATTAAGCTGTTTTTTTTTTGTTTTTTTTTTACATATAATACATACACAAACTGTCACCCATATTACAATACAGTTGCTGAACAACTTCAAATAAGAGGCAGCATACTCCCTTTTGGACCCACACATATCTAATAATAAAATTGTAGTTAAAAAAAGAAAAAGAAAAAGAAAGAAGACATAATAACAGTGGGTTTGTGCATGGATGAGAACCAAATTCTAATTCATAGGAATGATGAGTATTTGTATAGAGCAGGGTATATAGGAAAGCAAACATGTCTGTCCATGTCTTCTGTTTTGTACGCATGCCTCTGTGTAAATATCCACACACTTCTGTTTGTATGGCTGCGTGCATGTGACTGGGCCTGACACAGTTGGAGCTTGGCTCAGCGTCACCCCGGCGTTTCAAAGCTGCAGACACGTCTTGGGATGCTGGGCGTTCTGCCCTAGATTTCATGCTTGTGCTGTTTAATGGGCCAGCCCAGATCGAGTTGCATAATACACCATATCTATGCTATAGTGGATATGTGAAGCAATATTCCAGCTCCCCTCAGGGTTTTTAGAAAGCTTCAGGAATCATTCTAACGGATGTCCAGGTTGGTTCATACGCTAAAGTTATGTTTGCATCACTGCAGGTAAGTAAGAAAAAAAGAAATGAGCCATGGGAAGTCACTGTATTTTTGTAGCTCAGTGCCACACAGATTAGAAAGGCCCGTTCAACACAGACCATGAAAGAAAATTATAAGTTTGAATGATATTATTCATTGCTCACTTCTCATGACTTTCTACCACTATAGAGTGGAAAGAGTCATTTTTTGCCTTGAGGGTATCAAGGTTGGAAGTCAGCTTAAAAAAATAAAGTTAGCTGCAAGAGGTTGGGAAGGCCTATACCTTCTTACAGCAATATAACTGTTTTACATAAATATATTTTATTGTTATAAACAAGCCATGTACTTCTGATAATAACCTGGGTTTTATTCAGCTACACAGTAGAAAGTAGTGATGTGTCCTGTGTGTCGAAGCTTCGAATCGTGCGTCGGGTAATCGCGGGGGCGTTTTTCTGAAGCGCGTATCGAGGCTTGCTTTGATTACGTATGCAGTGACGTTCGAGGCCTCGCGGGCAGTCCGTACCACGTGACTGATTCAGGGACTGGTTCATCGGTTCGCGCCAGATTCGAAATAACATGGGCAGGAAAACAGCTGATTCCCCATCACACCATGTTGTGGAATTGGATTACGTACGTGCTACATAGTTACTTGTGCATTTCTTCTTCGATGGAACCAGCAAGGAAGAGATGTTTTTTTTTTTAATTTTGTCTCTCCTAATAAAGTATGCACACAGTAATAAATATCACAAATGATAAACACCAAAATATAAATAAACAACACTACACATCCTATAATCTGATTTCTGTCTTTTAGTTTATTAAAAAGTGAAGCACCAAACACTAGTTTGTGTCATTATCCAGATGTACATAAGGTTTACACATCATTATAATCAAAGAGCCCGCTTCACTTGAATTGTCCACTTGATGGCGCAGTAGAGCAAATGAATCATCACAATGCTTCGAACCATGAGTCGACCAATTGGATGGAAAGCTTCAGTTCATCATGAGGCTTCATCTCACCATCACTAGTAGAAAGGCTAACATCTTACATTCAAAGTCCCTAAAACCAGCTGTTTGCTAGGTTAGCAAACAGCTAGCTACTCATTAAACAACAACTCTACATATTTTTAAGCTAGTATTATGCTAGCAATTTTCTACATGTCAAATCTTGTCCTACTGTACTTATACCCATTATTTTTAGCACATATGTGCACTACAGGTGCCCATGGTATGATCGTATTCAACAAAATTGTGTAGAACGTCACATTTCTCACTCTTACTGGTCACCATCTTGCCTATACTGGAAAACATGCCAGTGGCAGATGTTTTTCAGGTGTTACATGGTTTTTGGTGTTTATGCATGTTAAATTCTCGTCTTAACTGTAAAAGTGTGTAGTAGGAGTAGTCAAAAGCTCAACAAGTGCAAGTGTTCATAGAAAAATATAGCAACTACAATGACAATTTCGGTCAAACATTATGTGGTGACAATATCGGTATCAGCTGCATTTATAAAGATGAAATTAACAGACTATCAGTCTAATTTGGCCCAGTTGTTTTTCAACCATGTCCCATAGTCTTTAAAGATGTCCTTAGCCTGTGCAATACTCAGGAAGCAACATGCAAAATACCTATAAATTAATGATAATTCTGGCTCCAGTGCTAGACCATACTTTCTCATTGTCTGGTCCTAGACTTGGTTTATTTAGTGAGAAAACAATATCCTATTGCCCAGACTTGGTCCCCTCTGGGTGGGTTACAATGCCAGGTCTGTGTCTCAGCATGTTCTGGCAGTAAGATGGGGTCTCCCATATCTTCTCCAGGCATCCGTCCAGGCTCCCACCAGTTCACTATTCAGCCACCATCCGCGGCCATTTAGACCAGAGAGCCGAAGCCTGCATGCTGCTTGGCTGGACACACTGCACATGCCACCCATCGCTTGGGAGAGCAGGCCGGCTGGCGGACAGACTGAGGACAAACGGCGGTGCATTTTAAGTATAAGGTAATTCATCTGACTATGACTCAATACATGTTAGTGCAAAAACAAAGCATACAATTGGCTATTAGAGTCTCAAATACTAATTTCTATTTCTAATTTCTACTTTTATTGATTCCAAGTGATTCTTCCATGGTCAAAATGTTTCAAACCTTGCTCCTAACTCTCAGGTTTACTAAAATTTTACGTTTTTGGTGTTAATCTCCTAGGCTTGATCACATTTGTCTCGTCAAAGCAGCAAGAAACAGGCACATTTTGTTGTTTGATGGCGCTTTATTTCTGCTTTAAGCTGTGTAGAAAGCAAATTGTGCTGAGGATGTTTTTTCTTCTTCACGGCAGATACAATCCCTTTTTGTCCTGTTCCTGCACCTTATGCTTTGATCTCACCGTGACTGCCCCTTAAATTATTTCACTGTCTATGAAAAATCAATAGATATGGAGAGAAAATGCACTGTCTGATCTGCTTTCCCCTGTGCTCTTAGTCATAAAAAGCAACCTTTAAAAACACTGAACCATATCATTCAGTACGACACTTATCTGGATAATTATTCCATTCAAAAGCCATTAGATCAGTCTCTAGTTTTACTCAAGAAAAAGACCAAAAAGTACAGCATATTCTGTTGACAATAACTTATGGATAAAGTTTTCCCAAAATGTGTTTTTTTTTGTGGGTAAATGCTCCTCTGCTGCTCAGTATTTGCTGCTATTGGAAGGCATGTTTGTGCAGCAAGTTATTAGTTCTCTCTCTAGTGTGAAGCAGTAGCAGTGACAGGTAAGAGTTAGTGTACTCCCCTTGAATAGATAATCACCCACAGTGGGCTGTGTGAAGAATGTCCGGACTGAGAGCTCTTATTGCCAGCTGGGATGCACATGTTGTCTAGATTGCACTCATTAGCAGTGACAGTACTATTTCCTGACAACTGAAAAGCCATTTTGACCACTATTAAAACAGCTATTTGATCTACAGATAATTCTTATAGCCTGACAGAAAGGCTACTGATAGTTTTTCTATGCTCATTTCCACTGCAATGAAACATCACAGCACATTATGTTAATGTGTACCAGGAGAGCTCCCACAGATTCCTTTAGCATGTCTGGCTATCCCTTGTCATGAACGCTTGTCATAATGAATATGTAAGATTTTATCTGCCAGAATGATACTTTTGGAGAGAAACTGACATTTTTAGCAATTGAGTGAAAGTGTTGTAAGAACCAGATGACATTTAAGTGACTAAATTTAGTGCAGCTGGTTAAAGATGGTTAAATGTGAGGGTAAAAGTGTGCAGAAATCATTGATGGGAGGGAACAGGAACACGCTCAATTGAACTCATTGTGGACTACAGTTGAAATAAGAATACACACAGACAGACATGCAGGGATCATTGGGCTTTTCTCTACACGCCATATGCCAATCAATGAATTATTCAGGGGGGTAGGAGTGAGGTTTTCTTCTCAATCAGTGCAACAAATCCAAAGCCCCTTCTCTGCCTATTGGCATTCAAGCTCATTCCTGGCGCTAGATGGGAGGAAATTCCTTAGAAAACTTGCATCTACAAGACATTGCAATGCTAAAAACGATAAAAAATCATGGAAAACTTGGGAAAAATTAAGCCTTCTTAGTTCCTTTCGGCAGGTGAGTATCCATAAAGCATTCATAATTAACAGTGTCACTACAGGAGGGCCTGTGTGTTGTACATCACACTGGTGGAGGACCATGTATCATTTCTTCAGCCTGGAGAAGGGCTGTAGTCTCAGTGTCTGCTGTTCGATTGCTTGGTCGATATGCTCACTACAACCCTATAGATCAAGCCTTCCAGGACTGATCAATAATTCCCAACAGTGGAAGCAACAGACTACCTGTGAAAAATGGGGCGTGCTGATAGCATCCCATTTTTCACAGTTTGGACTAGGTCTAACTTTTTTTTCTGAACCTTTACTCAGAGTCGACCTCAAACTGGCTTACACGGAGAAGCTGTTGGTGTGGCTGCAGTTTGTTAAAACAGATGGCCAGAAAAGTCAAGTGCAAAAACAGCTCATCAACTAACAATGCATATCAGCTGAAAAACAGTAACTTATTTGCAAGTTTCAAGAACTTCTGCGTTTAAGGTGTGAGACTAAGTTCAACATCCAGCCAAAGTTGCTGAACCTAGCAGACGGTACACCCACACAAAGCTGGATATGTACCCTCCTTGTCCATCAAATTCTTGACTACAGCTTGAGACCAAGTTTTACATCACATAATAGACTTTTTGTCATAACCATAATCTTTTTTGATGTTTTGAGGGAGACTTGCCTTGGAAGCCTTCGCTGGTTGTGCACAGAAAAGTAAGCTGGACAGAGAAGTTAAGATCCTGCCATCTTCTCACCTCTTCACCTGGCATCGCTGTCTGATGTGTTTGTCAGATGTCTGTTTCAGAAATTGTTGGATGCAACACCTCCAAAGTATAGAGAATGTGGGCTCATTAGGACATCGGCTGGCACTTTATTTGAAGCATTCTGCCAATGACAGCTAAACGATAACAATGCAAAGCACAATACTGCAGAAAGATTTTTCTTAAAAGCCATTTTAAGTAAAAAAGATTAAAAAAATGGCTTTTTTGGAATTGCCCATTATATGCTTGTCCGCTTGTCCAACAATAGGCGTGATTGCTGCTGAATGACCTTAGACCTTGTTTTATTTACTCTGACATACTGATTCCTAATCTAAACTATTGCAGTTCACCCTCCGGCACATCTACAAAGACCCATAATGAAAATGGACAAGCAGGGGGAAAAAAAACAAAGTTAAGCCACAAGATTATTCCCCTGAGTAAGAATCAAGCAGGCAGTGAATTACTGTATCTATATGGGACAGATGTAAAATTTGACACTTATGTAGAATCACTCCATTTTGGCAGAAACAAATCAGCAAACGGCAGCTAATTTCCTGAATGTCTTCAGTTAATCTCATTAATGGGAACAATTGTGTGAGTAGATAAGGCACAGCACACAAAACAGCAGTGTGTTCCTAGAGCGGTATATGGCCAAGTGAGGCAAATTCAGCACTATTCACCACCTGGGAAACATCAAAAGACATGTGGAGTGTGAGCGTGTTCAGAACAGACAGCGGCCTGAACACGACACTCTGCGGCTTTAGAGATAAGCTGTACTACTCTATGCTTGTTGGGCTAATTTTGGAGAGGCTAAAATAAAACCGACATTATTTAATAGTGTGTTTAAAGCCTTGTTATCATTAGGAATGAAATTACTAATGCTTTAACGCATTGAACAAGGAAATGGTAATTTAGAAAGGAGTAAAGCAAAAATAAAGTAGGCCCAAAAACCCATTATGGGCTTTTTAAAAAAACTAAATGTAAGGTCAGCTCTTTGAACATTTGTAGCAACATGTTAAACTCATTAAAACTAATTTTCTTACAATATGAATAAGAGTGTACAACCATTTGTTTTAATGACAATAGACTTTACTTGCACATCAAGCAGTTAGCCGACAGGATAGTTGGTTTATGACAGATTGCACTTTCAAGTAATATTTGTGCTTGACTTCTTGGCGGGCAGATGAGCAAAGTGCATCTACAGACTGGATTGATGAGCTCCACGGGTAATGGGAAAGCTGTTGCATGCCGCTCTTTCCCATTTTGGCATTCATATCAGGCTGACAGGTGGGAAAAGAGTGACACAGCATATTTGTGAATGGAACTGGCCAGATTGCATGGTACACTCATAGTGCTGGAAAATCTCCTTCATATGGCACCCTGTACCACGGAGACTTCAGACGACCAAGAGACAGTCTGTCAAGAAAACAACGATTCAAATCTATTACACAGGATTGCTCAGGATATTATAATAATTGCAGTAGGCATACCAAAAGTAATATGGCTGTAGTGTAAAGATCTTGGATGTTAACCTGAAATAATTTCTTGCTCCAAAGTGGTCATTTTAAAGGGTGACCCCGTTCCACTCCTGCTGGGTCTCAAACACCTTCCTGATCAACTATATCAGAACTGCATACAGAGGTGAGTTCTGTGGTTGCTTATTTCAACAAGTTGAATTGCAAGTATGCACCAGGACTGCTGTCTGCAAAATCTTGGTCTTGGATTGAAGGGCATCTCAGAAGAAATGTTATGTGCATGGTTAGTTGGTTTTGCAAGTGATGGTGCTGTGATGGGCTGTTAGAAAGAAGAAGCCATACTCTTGTATGAAAATATTAACACCAACCTGCCTGCAATTCACTGAAGCAGTCATAACCTGCTATAGAACACAGAACTAAGATATTTTCCCGTTTTTGTTAACTCCCTACTGTTGATCTTCTTAAATAAACAGGGTGCCTACTTCCCTATTTGGACATCTGAAGATGTAGGTAAATTATTATTATTATTTAAGTGCTACTGTTCAGATGTAGAAAAGCAGAAAAAATATCTGTCATCAAAACACATTTTTTTCCCTCAGGAATCTACTGTAGTGGAATATCTGTTTATTGTTTCTTAATAATTTTGACAAGAAGACTAAAGTTACATTGTACAGTTGCTAATTACTACTTTTTATACGTATCTATTCGTAGGCTGAGAGAAAGTGATTCATTAATTTGATACAGCATCTCCCTGCCAGGATGTTTCTGAAAAGAGCTTAAGCAGAATTTAGATGTCACATTAGCAAGAAACTGTGGTGTAGTGTTTAAGGCACTGAAAATCTTCTTACCATTATTTTAGTCGCTAGCAGGTTGCTGTGGTCACCATTAGTTTGGGTGAAAGACATGCATGTCTGCAAACATTTGCAAACTATTCACCAAAACATGGTGAAAATGTGGAAAGAGCGATGCAAGCTGAAAAGACATAATGTCCACCTTCAGAATACAAATTGTGCCTTACCACTGCAACAAACACATTTCAAAAGTTGCACCTTTTACGTTGAAGGTGAACATTCCCCATTTCCGATTTCCGGCGCTCACAAGGTCCTAGCATTTGGTGACTGAGGCCCAACAGCTGATTTAGACGTCTTGGGTCAGTCTTTGTAGAGCCTACCACATTGCCTACATAAGTGGGTGGCACCATTGTCAGCATTCAAGCATGTGTGTGCAGCAGCACATGTTAATTATCTTGTGGTGGTTGCTGACATTTGTGATTAATTATATTGAGGCTATGACTATTATTCCTTATTTTGGTTATTCTCTTACCGATCCGTTCCAAAACTGTGGTTAAATGGTCGCAGGAAATCAACAGTACTGAACAGGCCAATCACAAAAGTTGCAGGCTGCATATACGTGACATACGGTTTCATTTCTAGAGAGGTGCATGTCAGGTAGCAGCGTATGCTTTCAGAGATTAAAATAAACCTAGATATAACACAGAAATATAAATCCTCTGTAACACATTCACCTTACATGAAAAAGATACCCACTTTGAAGCCAGGAGAACCCACAAACCCAGCTTTAGGGGACACAGGCTCACATTCTCCTAGTGCCAGTCCCAAGCCAGGATTAAACGGAAGTGTTCTGTCAGGAGGGACATCCAGTTTAAGATTTTTGCCAAAACATCCATTTGTGGATCCATTTGCTGTGGAGAACCCTCGGGAAACAAGGTAGCAACCAAAAGTACCTTTTCTACATGTACAAGAAACAACATCTTTAGTAATATTCATACAACACTACACTACCAAAAAGAATAAGCAGGAATCAAAAGTCCTCTGCTACATGGGAACACTTCAGGTTGCAGAAACTTTGATTCTACAGCTTCTGATGTTTTAGCACGAAAATACAGACAGAAACTATATATATATAGACACTATAAATATATAGTGTCCCTCTCTCATGCACTTAATTAATAGGTTTTGCATGATTTCAATACCTTTTAATTTTAACTTCCATTTTGTTGCTGATGTTTTCTGTCTTGACTAAACATAACTTCCCTTCTTTTATATATATATATATATATATATAAAAGAAGGGAAGTTATGTTTAGTCAAGACAGAAAACATCAGCAACAAAATGGAAGTTAAAATTAAAAGGTATTGAAATCATGCAAAACCTATTAATTAAGTGCATTATGGCACAAGTGGCTGCCATTATAGACAACTTAGATTCACTAATTAACCTAACACACATCTTTGGACTGTGGCAGAAAACTGGAGCAATGAGAGAAAACCCACCAGGCACAACGAGAACAAAGGCCCCAGGAATTAAACCACAGCATTAACCACTGATGCAAGATACACGACAGACACTGTGTGAAACTTGTTTGAATCCTTTTCAGTAAATAGTAAAACCTTAAAATCTAAGAGTAGAACTAATATTTTTGTCAATACTTGTTGTTTTTGGACAAAGATAGACTGTCTCCTTATATTGGTTGATAAATCTAGATGAAATTGTCCAAATATATACCTTTTCCTTACCAACTTCAGACATCTATTGGCCCTCAAAAAAGCACACATAGTTATTTTGAGGTCCTACAATTAGCCCTATTAATACTAATACTCAGCTTATCTGTAGGCATAGAAATGGACTTTTACTGTACCACTATTTTTGAGAGGATATCCTGGTAACATCAATGTATTCCACAGCAGTCTGAGAACAAGCTACCTGCCTTAAGAAACACACTTCCAAACACGCTCTCGAGCTTTATAGTAAGTTTTATTTCAGCGATTGAAATCCCATCTGCCTCGATCCCAAGAATTATAGTCACAAAGTCTACCAGCAAATGCTGCTTCTGCTTCCTGAAACAGTGTGTTAGTCCAAACCACAATCTTTTGTTCAGTACATGAAAAATAGCTTGTGCAACTGTAATACATTACATCACAAAAATAGTATTCAGCACTCATTGATACTCTCATGTGAAGCTTTGGTAGTAAAAGGTGAATGAGACAGAGATGGGATGAGGAGGCCATTCTGCCATTAGGAAGGCCGGGAAAGGGTGATGAGGCTGAGCATCAAGTGTATGTCTGTGTGTGTGTGTGTCTCCATTTCTCTGTGACTGCACTTTACCTGTGTGTGAGCATCTGCGAGGGTGAGGAGGGGGAAGGGTTTTCTGTGTGTGTGTTTTCACTGGTTGTGTGCTCAACTGAAAATAAGTCTGCATGCACATGAAAGGATGAAAGGACATCGTGTAGCCTTTAACATCGCCCACAATCCCCTGCAGCAAGGTCATGCAAACCATGAATCGATGGAGATTGAATAAGAGCACTGATCGAGGTGAACAAAAAGGCAATAAAGCTCAAGTTGGAGGTGATTTGAACTGTGCCGTTTGTAACCACCACACCTGCCTCACCGCAACATTTTACCTTCCTCATTACCGAAGGTTTAGTGACAGTCAAACCTGGGCTTTAAAAGAGGACCTTAAACGATCATTTTATGCACATAAAAGCTTCTTCCACAGGTTGCCACTTTTCTCAATGAAACCTCGGGGGAATAAAAGCTTTGCCCGCACACCAGCCATATTAGGCAGGAAGGTGTATTTGCATGTTTGAGGTCCCTAACTGGAAAGTCACACACTTTATTAAAAAAAAACCCCATTAAATTAAGCATCTTAGCTTTGCATAATGTATCTGTGTCACACTTTAAAGTATGTGCCACAGCTTCACAAGTCGGAATTCCTACTAATGCAAATATTGTCACATCTCTTCACCGTGCACGCCTGTAAATGTTAATATTAATTGGCAAGATCAGAGGGAAATCACAGCTTTGCCTACAGCAATTAACCTTCTACCAGCGAGCCAGCATCTGGATGTGTGTGTGTGTGAGTGAGTGAGTGTGTCTGTTCACTCATTCATCCATTTACAGGATAAAAAGTGTGAATGGAGAGGCAGGTGAGTAGATGGATGGATGACGGGGGAGTCTGTTGAATGCCTTCTTCCTCCTTGCATCTCTGTAATAGCCGGTGTTAATGTTGTTTATAGGAGGGGCAGCTGTTCCTCATGTGACAGCTCGTCCTTTTGCGTTACTAAGCACACACACACACACACACACTCCAAGGCGGCCTGACTGCGGCGCTGATCGCGTCTTGACACCACTGTAACAACTCCGCCTCATTCTCTGAAATGATAATTGGGGAGAATCCTTGGCTATTGTCTCAAGTGCATTACATCATGCCAGCCTCTCAGTCTGCATCCCGCCCCCCTTCAACTCTCTGCTATGTCTCTCCACTGTGACAGCCGGCCGTGATTTTTTTATTTCTCCGGCAGAGCTTCACAATGTCAACCACACGAAATCTATACATTATATACACCACATATGCTTCCACACCAAGCGCTCACTACTCCCCGCAACATCCCCATCAGTCCAGAGTTGTGGAGATAAAAGGGGCACCGCAGAAAATCACCTTGAGCCCGAAGGAATGGGGCAATGTAGGTCACTGCGATACCGGCGGCAACAGTGTGCATACTCACAATTTGTTCCTTTACTATCAGCAGAGGCTCTGGCCGCGGATCAATGACAACTGCAGTCTGTGCAAGCTATACCATGAAGCGGACAATCCTAGGAGGCTTCTTCAGTGCAAAGAGCCAGCGACGCCAAGGATACGACCCTAAAGGTGCGGCTGGTCCCCGCCGCTGGCATTGTCAAAAAACAAAAGAGCAGGAACGATCGCCAAATTAGCCGGGTCGGGTAATGACATCTGATTTCCGGGGATCCACACGCACCGGTTAAGAAATTATGGCATGTTACAAATTCTGCTGTGATAAGCGGAGCTGGAAAAGACCATTGTAGGAGCTGACGGAGGGGAGGCGTGTGGAGTCTTAAAGTTGCAGCTGTGCAATTCTCTTTTCTTTATGTGCAGACCTATAATAATACGACTAGTACTACTAATAACAACAACAATAATAAAAGTGTTCAGCGTGTTAAAATATTTGATTTAGCCTGCTACATTTAATAGGTGTAAGATTTTATTTCTGACTAAAATAAAACGTGAAAAAGCGAAATATCTTCAATGTATGCCAGTAAACTATGATAAAATATCTGTTAGTACTGAGAGTACTTCTGTAAAATGTAAAATAGCGTTCCGCCAACCAATTAGAAAGGGCAGGGGAAAGCTCCTTTTTTTCAGTCAGGCAGATGCCACCAGAAGCGATGTTCACCTTTTCCAGCCACACAGATGGTCGTTGCCAGATTCCCAAACGCTGTAGTTGGGAGATGCTTGGGGTCAGCCACCACTGCCTTCAGTCCCGAAGGCTGTTTGTCCAATTACCTAGGAAACAGTTGTTGTCCAATACAAAAGCCATTAACATTTACACTAGCTTGTTTCTTTTCATCAGGGACTCTCTCACAGAATCAGATCATATAAGATTTTTAGTAATATTTTGTTCAAGAGATTGTAATAGCTGCTTGTAGAAAGACACTATATGTTAAAAAAAAAAAACGTTCTTAAAAAATGCAGGGAAAGGTGGGCTAAGTAAAAGTTACCACGGGGTTACAACAGCTTGATAAAAACAATAAAAACTAGGTTTGATTGAAAGTGAAATATAAATACTGGATTTGTTATATATAAAAAAAAATATGACTGTGCAACTAAGTACAGGTGATTTTAAACGCAATAAATAATGATGAATTAAAAGAAAATTAAATGGTGAGTTTAAACGATGGAGAGACTTGAGAAGAATCTAACTTATTTAAATGTTTTTTTTAAAAGATGGTTAAAAAAGAGTGGAACAGATAAAATATGTATTAAATAGATGTTATTATAGATAACATTAATACAGTTTTGTCTTTAATATGGTACTGTAACATAAGGTTTTGGTTCACATATTTGTGATCTTTATGTGAATTTAAACCTGTAACGGGTCATTATTTTTTAAGTAAAAGAAACGTGGAGTAAATTTTGAAATAATATTTAAAGACGACACTGCAAAAACAGTGTTGGTCTTCATTGTTGTAGTAAGTCTTAGTGTTCATTGTGCAGTAGCACTTTACACAAATAAAGATGCTGTTGATTTTCAGCACTCACATGTATTCAAGATGACTGGATGTCCATATACATTTGACCAATCATGAGTCTATGAGTCACTGTTTTAAACTCCCTTATATTTATTTTCACATTTACAATAATTATAATTATGGTGATGTTGTTACTATTATTGTATTATTACTATTGTAACACTACAAAACATCTTAAGAACTATTGGGGCTTGATAGAGCAAGCACAAAAATAGGATGAAATGGTACATTCCAGCTCATATTTTCATACATAGTGGAGAGTGTTTTTGCTATTCAATTATTAGCTTTTACGATAAAAAATAAAGAAAGAAAGAAACTAGGACATACCTGGGTTGTGGTACCGCATTATACTGTACTATAGTTCTTTCCTACACGTCTTAAAGTCTGTAATTCCCATAAAATGGTTTAGAAAATCAAACCACTGGAATAGGGTCTGTTGGTCAATCCAACATGCTAGGTCAAAATAACCCATAGAGGTTTGTCTATATTTGACCCAGCCCTCTGCTGCACAAACAAATCAAAATGTGTGTGTTTTGTGTGTATTTAATTTAAACCTTTATGTCTTGTTTGGGGTCAGAAATGCTGAGAGGTTCTTTCCCATTGTTGAGGCTTACTGACAAAAAAGATGAATAATAAAAACTAAACACAGGCACTGAATTTCTCCATTATTTTCTACTTGTCTATGTACACTGCTGTGTGCTGCAGGCTATAAAACAGTGGGCATGGATTTCTTGTGATTGAATATATAGAAGCCAGTCTAAATATGGACAAGCAATAACAGGGATTAAAATGGCCAATACTTTGAAATATCAGCAAAGAAACAAAGACAGAAATGTTTTAAATTATTTCATAATATTTTAATCACCAGAAATGGACACCAGGAGACCAGAAAAACATTGCTACTGCAATAGTCAGAATTTAATGTCACCAACATGCAGTATGGATCCATCCTGCGCTCTATGAAATGTTCAGGTTGTGGTGGAATGATGTATGGGATATTTTCTTGGTACACTTTGGGTCCCACAGTACCAACTGAGTGACAGTTAAATGTCACACCTGTTGCTTACCATGTCCAACCCTTCAATACTACAGTGTAAAGTGCACACTGCTGCTTCCAGTAGAATAGTACACCATGCTGTAAAGCTCAGATCGTTTCAAACTGATTCCACTGTACTCAGTTTTTTCACACTCTTATTTATGGAGGCTATGCCATTTGGTCCAGGTTAATTACTGGACAGGTAACCAGTCTATTGCAGGGCTAATGCAGCTAGGCAGACAACTATTTTTACTCTTTTGTGTGAGACAAGAGGATAACCACTGCACCACCCTGCCACACTTGCTAAGAATAAATGGGATCTCCTTAAATCTATTAAAATATAATGAAATATTCATCTACATTCAATCTATTAAACCTTTTGCGACATCATAGATTCTCTACTGCATACCTTGGTTGTAACAAGTGGTTAGTTGAGTTACTGTTACTTTCTGATCAGCTCTAAGTAGTCAGACTATTTTCCCCTGACCTCTGACATCAACAAGGCATTTTCAGCCAGAGAACTGCAGCTCACTCTGCTTTTCAGACAACGGTCTGTAAACCCTAGAGATGTTTCATGAAGGGACAATCCCAGTAGATCAGCAGTTTCTGAAACATTCAGGTCGGCCGGTCTCCAATCAACAACCACATTCAGAGTTGTTTAATCATCTTTCTTCCCCATTCTGATGCTCTGTTTGAACTTCAGTGGGATGTCTTGAACATGTCTACATGCCTAAAAGCTGAGTTTCTGATATGCAATTGGCTGATTAGATTTTTGCATTAAGAAGCAGTTGAACAAATATTACTAATGAAATGGTTGGTGAGTGCGTCTTGTTTTATGTATCATATCACAGATGATAAGAGCCAATAACAAAGATATTCTGATGATATCTGCTACATTATGTTTTTGTTAATTATTACAAAATAGCATTTTGTAATAAAAGTTTACTTACTGGTTTGTGAACCTATTGTCAAACCCAGGTCTTCTTATAAAGAAGCTTAGTCAAAGCAGTTGGTGTAAACAGATACACAGATACCCACAAAGTGTCCCATTCTAAGCTTATTCTATTTTAACCCAAGCCACAGTTTTTTAAAAATAGTTTGATATTTATAAAGATGTACTTTATGGTATTTTTTTAAACTGTTTTAGAAAGTTAAATAAACCTCAGATGCTTTTCATAATAACAATCAGATAATTCTGTAAAAATGGCAATGGGATTTAAATTTTTTAAATGTCAAATATTTTAACTGAACACTGTCTGAGAACTCTCTTTCCTACTGCTTTTTCACTAAGGCTCTAACTTTCTCTCACAGCAGCAGTGTGGGCCCGTGACAAATTGCTGCCTGTAGACTGCCCAAAGATTAATGCCACTGTCCATGGTGCTGAATTCTGTATGCTTCTTGTATGTGCTGTACTGTGCTGCAGGCCTCTTAAAAAAGGTATACTAACACCCCCACACCCCCTCCCCAAAGTGTTGCAAAACAGTTGTTTCCCTGGATTATTACATTAGATCTATAATCATGTCTCTTGAAAAGCACCAATGTTTCTGTTCACAGGAATTACAGTCCCTGGATTCTGGGAAAAGGTCCATTCTGGAAGATTTATCTCTCGGCTGCCAGTCACTGGCTTGGATATTTAATTAACATACGTTGTGCACTAGCTTGGTGTTTGCTGTCTCGTTTTGGTCTTTAGCTGGCACTAAATCCCACCTGGGAGAATGCTGTCAGATGCTTCTTTTCTCTGTTGTAGCCCCAACTTGCTTCCCCCTCCTGTTCTTTTCCTGTTGTCTGACAAATTAGCAAAACAGACACAGAGCTAAGTGGTGGGGTGGAGTGCTGGCTCTTTTCTCAAGTGAAAAAAAGTACACCATGATGACAAAACTCAGCAGTAACCATCAGGGCTGTAAAATGAAGCCAGCTAACAAGTGCCAAAAAAGTGCAATTCTTTGAGTGGCCACTAGAGGCTGGTTCCAAAAAAGAAGTCAAACTATAAAGTTGCTGTAAAGTCGCTTATTTCCCAATTTATAACAATTCTGATTAATGGAGGGTTTTTTTTTTAAAGATTACCTAAAATCTTACTAAGAATTAAAATTTATTTACATTTACAAAGTTCGGGTCATAGTCACTGTGACAGACAGCTGTGTGTTAGTGGACTCTGTGAACTGAGGGGTGAACTTCAAAGATCAATAGGTTTGCTATTCATGTTTGTCTTGTTGGGGCTTTCTGGAGCAAAGAAAAGCATTGCTAGCATTTTCTAATAACTTCAGACACCTTTTTTTTAAATCCAAATAATGATAATATTTGGTCATATATCCAAATATAATCATATCTGGCACACCAAAATCCAACTTATAACACTGCAGCTTCACAGTCCCCTTGTTGTCATCACAGTGGTGTGTGTGCTTTGAATCCATGGCCAGAAACAGAACAGTCTTTATTTTTCATCACTCAGCTTTGAGTTCGATTAACCTTATTGTGAGAGTCTCAGATGGTTTTTGGCGAGATAGTAAATACCGATCGTTCCCCATGATGATTAGAATGACAACAATATCATTCAGTCCCTGTTTATAATGCAGCTGAGTGTTTGTATAGCATACCACCCACTATATTGACCTGCCATGTGCGTGTTCTACAGTGTTGAATCACTCAGTCATATCATATTAATTTCCCCTGAGAAGTCAGTATAGGCCTCTGCATATGAATGACTATAATGCAGCCAGGTGATGAAAATGAAAACATTTTCATATCCGAATGCCCTGAAGCTAAGAATTCCCATATATTGACTGGTTTGACTCAGAGACTCTTGCACCATCAAAGCTTAACACTAGGATTTGTAAGGCGGTTCTTTTGACTGCACAATCTGTGGAAATGAAGCTAAAATAGGCACCAGTTAAGAAGCAATGATCAAAGTGATAAGGGAATCAAGAAGAAGCTATAAAAAGGCACCTATAAAAAGAAAAGAGACCTATGACGCTGCTTCAGTCTGATCCTCCTCCTCATAGCTTGACACGCTCAATGTTTGAATGTCATTAAGCAAGTCATCCCCTCCCCCCTTTCGTCATGCAAATGGACCTCTTTTCACACGCGGAGATTTTGCATGCAAATCTCACATCAAAATCTCAATGATCTCAGAGGATAAGCTGCTGAGGTCCTCACAGCCAATTAAAAAGACACACACACTCACTCCTTTAGCTAGAGAAATGCTGACGCAAATATTTGCTGAGGATGATGGAGGGACTTTGCGTTGTGGTTAAAATTACCAAGTAAATGTTAAGTCAAACAGCTAGCAATACGATGTGACAGCTGAGAACGTGCTCTCATAAACCCGAGGGAGAGATGTTGGTGTATTGTTTTGCGGAACGCCCTGCCTCTCCAGGTTGTTTCAGTGGATCAAAGCAAATGTGTACTCTGAAGCCTGACATTATCCCCTTCTGTTAACATGTCCATGTCCACATATCCATCATCTCAGCCTCCAGTCTGCCTCCCTTCAGGGCCTAAAATCGCATCTTATGATTTATCTGTCTGAAGAAACACATATCAGCATATTTCAGTTGCAGTCTGTACAAATCCAGAGCTGCCAGGGCTCTTTGTGACTTTCTGTCTGTCTCTATAAATGAACCAGTTTACCGACCTCTTGCTGCTTGATACTCTGATATCAGAGATTAGATCAGTCGACCGCGGTGTGAGCTGCATTACAGAGACAGAACGGAGCGGGATTACAGGTATCTGGAATCCTGTAAATCTTTATGTCTGCCTCATGATAAGGCGATATCATTGCACTTTAGCTCAGGCCTCCTCTGTCTGTCAGGTTGAAAGCTGACCGACTGGATTCAACGGTTACCCACGTTAACTGTTGATTCCAGATCTTTTTATGCCTACATTTGGTTTGTCTGAGCATGCTTTGAATATCTAATTATTTCATAATGAACAAAAATTGGTTAAACAGCTACTCAAAAATATGCTTGTTCGGACATAATGATAAATAGCAGAAGATGAGCCCCTTGGGCCCTTTAGACCCCAGTCACACAGTCTTGGAGACCAGTCAGTGATCCCCTGGCAACCACTGGTTGCTATGGAAAGTTGGTTGTAAATAGGTGCACAATCCTGTTGCCATGATCGCCTGTGAAATACTGCATAAAAAACAGACTTTTCTGCAAACACAGCAGCATTCTTGCAAAAAATGCAATCACAAGAGGTTTTTAGTGCATCATCTTTGTGAGAGCCTGCAACCTCATGCAAACCACTCACCAACCAGCTGGCAAGTGGTTTTGAGTGGTTCCTATAAGTGACCAGAGGCTGGCAGGAGGTTGCAAGCCAATCTCTATTTCTGTGTGACTCAGTTTATTCCTAATTATCTGTTTTTCCAGTATAGTGGTCATGCATATAAAGGGCACTGTTTTTATGTACTGCGATGCCACAAAATTACAGAGCATATGAACGACTAAGTGTTAAAAAATCCTGAATTTAATTTTATAATATGGGCCAAGCACAACACCCTTGAAGACTCTTGAAGACTAGACCGACTTAGAGTACAAGCTGGCATTAAATCCATGCCACAGAAAAGGGGTGAAATCCCACCTTAAACTTTTTATTATACCATATCACTATAAAAACCACACGGTGCTAGATTTATACATGACTGTATAAACATGCCTGCGTACGGAGCTCCTTCTCCCTCACACACCAACAGCTGACAATGATTCATGCAGCAATAAGACTTAACCTGTGCTCTATGCTGCGTAACAATTCCTACCATAACAATTATACCACCACTAACATATGCTCCCATTCCTTTACAGGTTATGTGATTCATCTTATTAACATTCATTGTAGGTGCAGATGGGGGACAGCAAAAATTATGGTCATGCTCACATTTACAACTTTTATGAGTGGCTATTATTTTAATCCCAAACACTCATGCCAATGACAAAAAGAGGAAATGTCTTTAACTTGGACGCCAAACCATTTGAATAAAGAACATCCAGGCTGAGTGGGCTTCTTTTTAAAGCAGAATGCAGGTTTATGTAAGGATAAAGGGTTTGTCGGGATAAGCAAATCACAGTAATTTCCATGCAAGATAAATAGTCCCATTTCTTTTGCATGCAAGAATAGTCTACTTTATAAAGTATGTTCCTACTAACATAAGTGATGTTCGTTAACTAAAATATTATGTCAAAGAACCGACAGGATGACTAGAAAGCAGGATAAAAAAGCTCAAAATGAGCGAGAGAGAAACAAACACAATCACCGAGCTGGTCTGGAAACAGCACCATTGCAGGGTTTTTTCCTCTTAGTCTTTGTTTGCCATTAAGGTGTAATTTACAGTGGAGAAAACTAAGATGTCTCCATTACTCCCCCCAGCCCCCATTTTTTTTAAACATTCCAAATGTACTGAGAAATGTTTGCTAATATTTCTTGATGCAAGCTGTGAAGAAAGCATACAATGAAATGCAAATATAGAGGAAACAAATGCTCATCGTGGCAAACCTGTGTAGGTGTGATGTAGTTCATCGGATGCTGTGGGAAGTAGATCTCCCTTGAATATGTGAGTGAGGTGTGTGAGTACCTGTATACCAGTGGCGGCTCCTGAAAAAAATCTCAGGGGGGGCAATTTTTATGATATCGACTAAAATGACCCATTTAATGAGTACATCAAACAACACAATTTTAATTTAAATTTAAAATGAACAACCATATTCTGGCCATTTGTATAGATTTGTAAAAATGAACAACCATATTCTGGCCATTTGTATAGATTTGTAAAAATGAACATGAACAGATTTTTTTTTTTTTTTTTGAATGAATGAAAAATAACTATTGAAAACAACAACTGTAAACTGATTGGGGGGGGTGGGCTAAAGAGAGAAAGAGAGAGGGATGGAGAAAGAGAGTAAATATGGTTAAGGGTTCTTATTTGTACAAGAACTTTGCTCGTCTGTCTTTCTGAGTGGCCTGTCAGCCACGACTTGCGCTGGAACCAACTCCGACAAAAAGTCCTGTTGTATGCTTTTGACTTCTCCTTCGTTGCCTGGGTTAGTTGAATTTCGGGCTTGTCAGGTCCCAACTCTTTAACTTGCAGTTTTTCTGCCATTGTCCTTCTGGCAAAAGGGTAGGTTAGAAGCGATCTAACCGAATTTGGGGGAGGCTGTGCCTCAACCGTTAACAATACCGCTGCCATCGTCTCTCTCTGACCTTATAGCTCACTTAGGCTACTGACTGAGGTAAAATTCTAGAACAGCAAATCTTCGCGCGTTTTCTGCAGGGGCGCAATTTTAAGCGCCCCCAAACCATTTAATTCAGCGACGCTGATAGGTCAAATATTTATTATTTTCCCCTGGCAACCATTTAATGATAGGCTATTTCGCTGCATATCAAGGGCGCTTTGACGAGCGCCCCAGAAGAAGAAAAACACCGTTTGTTGGTTGAACTTTAATGAGTCAGCTGGTGAAAATGTTAAAATACGCCTGGCTGTATATGGGCACACACATAGTAAAACTATCATTGATGAATTTTTTAAAAATATATATTTTTACTCCTCCACATTTGGGGGGGCGGAGCCCGAGCGCCCCCTATGGGCCAGCCGCCACTGCTGTATACTAATATAGCCACAGTAAAGTACAACCAACACCTAGCAAGTTTTAATCACACGATACATATAAATATCGATGCAGATGAACCATTTTCATGCGGCAAGTTCGTCTTTGTCCAATGTAACCTTTTTTTTATTTTAATGTTAGATGACAAAATAAAGCTGCAGCATTATTAGCTGATGCTAGCACTGCCTAGTTGCTTGGTTTGCAATACATTTTCCTTTAATATTTAATCGGATTCAAAGTTATGCTAGCAAAATAATCTTAAAGCTAAGTATGGTTACCAGAAAAAGTGAACAGCTGACTGCCTGCAGTGTCTTTTAATACATTTGAAAGTGAGCACCCACCTGTCATTAATGCTAGTTAGCTAGCTTTAGCAAGGCTAAATCAAAGTAGCCCAGATATGGTTTAGGGCCAAAAAGTAAAAAGGTAGATTCCTATATTTAAACATTATGTTTTAAGTCTAGAACTTTGCTTATTAATTCAAAAGGTAAAACAAAATTGCAGCAATGAAACAACAAATATGTTTATTTTAATAACAATGATGAATCGCTGCGATTTTGGATGTTATTGTTGAACTGAATGATACTCACTGGTGCATTGCTTGATTGACAGGTTCTTACAGCTGTGTGTGAGATGAAAGTGTTGCTTGTGCTATTGAAACTGTATTATCCAAGTCTTTTCATATTGTTGACTCTGCAAACCATGTCATTTTAACACACTATTATTGTTATTGTTATTTCTTCATCTAAACAGTTACTAGTATGTTCCTACCACTTATTAACAGAATACTTGATTTGTGCCTCTCCCTCTAACATTAACACCCAAAGTCTTTTTTTTTTTCATTTCAAATTCGTCATTCACCATGTGAATTCTTGAGCTATGACTAAAAACATGGTCATAACTCAAGCAGCACATTTTGCAGACTACATGTCAAGGTGTCCTTGGGCCACGACCAGCAAAAATAGCCTCTCATTTTTCATTGGTGTGTGATCTTCAGCACTGTGGAAAAGTCTCAAGCCACTCCTCATTTCTTTGTATTTTGCTTCCAAGGAGCCAGACTTTCTTGTAATTTTTCAAAGTGTTCTTGAGCAGTAGTTCTCCAGGCTTTCTGAAGGTCTTTCAAAGTTCTTCTCTCAACAATACCGCTTCACACTGACCTATAGCTCATTCAAGCATAAAAAAGACACACAACTCAAATAATGAACTAGTGTTGTTTCTCAAGGCAATTAAACAAAGAACCACTTTAAAATTTTATCCTTAGGCACTAGGAGTACGTTACAAAAATACTATGTTTAAAATTGCCAAAGATAACACAGTCTGACATTGTGCCATTAGCCAAAAACTATACATTGATATACTGAGATGTTGGCATATCTTGAAATGGTGTGAGGTATGTCTTCAAAGAAAAAATAGGAAACTAAGGGAAGTGGAGGACAATGGATGGGTGTAATAACAGCAGATGAACAGAATCTGAAAGTCTTGTCCTCAAAAAATAGGAAAAAATCCAGCTGGACCTGGAACAAGATCTTGGAGATGCATCTGACACTTGAACATGGCTTTCGTAGAGCTCATTCTACTATAACAGCTCTTCTTAATAATAATGGATTGCATTTATATAGCGCTTTTCAGGACCCCTCAAAGGGCTTTACAATACCACTATTCATTCACTCTCACATTCATACACTGGTGAAGGCAAGCTACAGTTGTAGCCACAGCTGCCCTGGGGCAGACTGACAGAAGCGAGGCTGCCACATTGCGCCATCGGCATCACCAGTAGGCGAAGTGTCTTGCCCAAGGACACAATGACCGAGACTGTCCGAGCTGGGGCTCGAACCGGCAACCTTCCGGTTACAAGACAAACACCCACCTCTTGAGCCACGATCGCCCCAGTGTCCACTGGCATTTTGATGTCAAGTGGTGCAGGAGAACATTCTGTTTTGCTGCTGTTGGACCACATGGATGATACTTTAAGCGCTTTGAATGCTCAGAAGAGTACAAAAGCGCTATATACGAACCAGTCCATTTATCATTTACCATTACTGTTGCTCGTCACATTTTGCTCGATGGGCTGAGATACTGGGTGGGTGTAACTTGGTTTTCTTTGGACTGGTTGGAATCATACCTTGTTCTGTGGCTGTTTCTACAGGTCTTCCTCCTCTTCTCTTTCCTGTGGTGTATTGGGGCACTTCTTGTTTCTGCTCCCTTTCCAGCACATTTTGATCAACTTTAAGGGCATTTTTATCACTTCTATGCAGATGACATCCAATTACATATCTCTTGTAAACCCCAATATGTTTCTAAGCTACAGATCGTGAGTGGTACAAACTCTCTTTGCCTCATATACTATATTTCTATGTGTTTTTGCACAGAAATAATTTGTTCATCCCGGAATTCTATTTGTTCCAGATTATTATAGGTTTGGTTTTTAGTTTAGTTACTTCTAGGTTTATATTCAAATCTCTCTCTGTCATACACTTCTTTTAATTCTACTTCTACCCTTTGTTCTGCTTCCCACCCTGTGTCACACACAATTAAACTTCGTATATATGCCACCAGTTGTTTACCACAAACTTATATCTAACTTAGTTAGATTATCTATTTAGCGTTCCCAGTATTCTTTGTATTTTTTTTGTTTTTCATATTATTTCATTGAGTTCTCATTAGTTTGATTTGTTTCCTCCCTTTAAAAGCAGATCTGAAAAAATCCCACCAATCATCCAAAGTTTTACTGCAATAACAAGATTTGAAAGGACAAAAAAATCAAAGTGAATTTACTCTTTGATCACAAAATGTTAAAATTATTTGGCAAATGACATCAATTTTGTGATTTTGCCTCTTTGCCTCCTGCTGCGTTTCCTCCCTTGAGATGCTCTATTAACAGCTGCTTTCAGTTGCTCCTTGTTCATGGGTCTTTTTCTCCATTCAGTTTATCTTCAGTAACTGAAAAGCATGCTCTATTGGGTTAAGCCTTCAAGGTCAGGTGACCAACTTGGCCTTTAAAGAATATCCCTAAAGAAACTGTTAAACAATATGCTGTGCCAATTTTGAATCTGAGCAGAGAGTATTGTCTTGTTTACGTCAGAATTCATCCTGCTACTCCTGCTCTAGTTGGAGAAATTCTCTCCAGGAAATCCTATAATGGGCTTTATAACAATAAGATGGACAGACAGACAACCTGAAACAGGATCATATTGACCACAGCTAAAAATGGTGTGTCTGAGTGCCATATGACATTGGTGAACTTTTCCTTTGTTTGCACCTGACAGCAAAAAACTATATAAAACATGTCCATGCTGATAGCATTTCTTTACCTCAGCATATTTTACCTTTGGACCACTACTTTATTTAATCTGTCTTTTATGAGATTCTTCTCTAACATGTAAATGATAGCGTCTGAAAATTAATCTGAGACCAATCCATAGCTATTTGTCAAAGGCCAGCATTACATTTTTGAGATCATGCATGCCATTCTCATCATTCCTCACTGAAAGAAAGACAGGTGCAGCCAGAGTAGCCATTAAGTATTAATCGAGTGTGCTCCCTCACAATTTGAAATCCAATTGACTTTTTGTAGCACGGTGGCAGGAAGAGGGGGATAGAAGGATCGCTCTCACTGTTAGGAGAGACAGCTGTGTCTTGAACTGCGGCACATATCAGTGGCGCTTTCAGATGACAGCAGCCCTTGGCGGTATGTAGTGTTCACCAGGAGCAATTACAGTTTTATATGCCACCATATTTCTGTTCAAACTCTTATTTTAAATCCTTCTGGGGTTTTGATGTTGATACATCGAATTGATCCTGCATAGTCGCTGTTCGCATCTCAAACACACCAAAGGACACACTCTGAAACATGCTGGCAGTAGTTGTATGAAAAGAAAATAAATCTTCACTGTAGCTTTGAATGCTCTTAAAATGAAATTAAATGGAAAAATAGTAGTAAAAACTAGAGACATTAAAATAAAGGAACTCATTCGAAATATACAAAAATAAACTACTCTTTTGATCACTATGGATTATGTGAATCTAAAAGATGGGAATAAACACGTGTAATATTTAACCTGTACAATGCATGCAGATGCTCAAGCATGTACACACATGAACATAAATCAGAGCTCATTCACTCATGCTCTAGGCAAAGTAAAATCCCTTATCTTCTAAAAGACATTGCATGCAGTAGTATAATCCTCAGCTCTTACCATCACAAGATATTACCCATGATAAAATGTAGCAGTTTATCATATAGTTGCACCTGCTAAGACTAAAATAGTGGTAACTATTGAACCAAATGCAAACATTCACTTTTAGTAACATTAATAAAACCAGTTTTAATATAAGTATGCATAAATCATATCATGTGCCATGTTTGTGACCATCGGTTGATGTGGACGACATTGAGATCAGCTTATCTGCTGGAATTGTGGCTGACCTTTACTTTGCGGCCTCCCATTCAATAAGTCTACTGCCAGTTTAAAGAAACACATCCGCTATGAATCAAAGCAGCTGATACAAATACTGATGTGTTGGTGTGATTTGGCATTACCCCTCACTTTAGTGTAGTATCATAGGCCATTGGTAATAGCTTGGACATTAAGAAGGAAGGTGATGAATTAAACATGTTAAATTAAAGGTTTGCGCAGCCACTCTCCATAACCAACAACTTTTAACCAGTGTGCCCTTTGCAAAGCACATTAAAAGTTCTTGTAGAGACATTCAGTGGAATGTGAGCCTGACCTATGCGACTGATACATAACACCGAACACTAATCCGAGCTAATTTTTCATGTACTACAGTCTGGTGTTTTACCCAGTTGATGATGAAATCTGTGGTTAGTAATAACAACATATCCAACGGCCTGTTTACACCTTCACTGCATTCTTTCTTTCCCCATCTCATTCCAGTGATGCCTTCATAGTGTGGATGGAAAACAAACTGAAGTATAATTTTGAGGTATTCAAAGGTTACATGAAAAACTGGGCAGTTTGATACAGTTTAGTTTAAGTTAAATTGGTTAGTTTAAGGTATTCGTTTTTAGTTGGTGAGGTTTACAGTAATACACTGTGTTGGACTGGTGTAGCACAGGCTGTGGTGTTTGTCGTCGGGCATCAATTAAAATTTAAGTTCATTTAACACCAGCTTATATCTAGAATAACTTAGTTGTCTAAATCCACAAAGAGCAGTGATTTTCAGAGCAGCAGCAGCACAACACAAAGAAAACAAGTCTATAAAATACAAATTAGTATGTGACTTATTTAAAAGTAACTCTTTTCTCCATACTGAACTGCTACACCTGCCAAATCCATTTTAACCCCTACGTGCGAGCCATATTCGGCACCTCTGATGCACTTTCAGAGTGAGAGAATATTAGTTTTTTGCATTGCATTGTTGTCAGCAACCTTAAATTGTCATGTTTCCTCGTAAGTGCTTGCCAAGAGTGCATCGCTTGTATTATAACTGTAAAATTTTACAACTATGGTTATGATTTTTCTTCCTAAATTACTCTGCTGTGCAAAATGAAAGAAGCTGAAGCAGTGTACCACAAGCTTTTCATAAATGCAGGTGCACGGAAAACCTTGCAGTCTCTTAGCAACATCAGCGCAGGTAGACCTTTACAAAATCAAGATCCATGAGTCTGCTCTATATGTAATTGTAATATATCTTGCAGCACCCTTGGAAAAGATCCACTGCCAGCGCTCAGGCACAGCATTACAGAAAGGGACAGTACAGACTGGGAGGAGAGTACACTGAATGAACTCAATGAACTGAGAGTCTTACAAAGCCGTAAAAACAAAAGAAGGTGTCATGATATCGGTCCTCGAAATGATGATGCATGACTTCTGTATCTGGGCCATCAGTTGGTGATTGTTGTTAGAAAGGATTCACCAAGTGCAGGGACAGATTCTCTAAAGGTGTTATTATACTCATATCTGCAGGTGCATTACGGATCAAATTTTAATGACTTTTGCTTTTAATTTGATACAGATGAATACTGCGGCAATCTTTTGTCCACCACCTTGCTTTGCCTCTGTGTATCACATCACTGATGAACAGGGAAGCTGCATGTGTGCGTGTCTCCCATTCATCTGGTGAGAAGTGCAGCTTTGGGATTTGCAGCTTTGACTCTCTGCATTATAGGACAAAATTTGCCCATATAGGTTATGGGAACGCTAGCGACTTAGCTGGCTTTGGAAAATTCTCCCAAATGGGCCCAGTTAACACAAGTCACATCAGCTGATTCACTCACTCCGCGGTAGGGCCCCACATCTGGTCTGCCCTTGAATGACACTGAGGCAAAATCAACTGAATTCGAGGACAACTCGGTCTCTCTCTTTTATGTGTCAAGGAGAGAACTCCTGTTGCATCCAGTCCTGATTGGTCCATCAAGGTCCCAGTTGCCAGGCAACCATCCAGCGGTGTATGGGGCCTAGCTGACAGACAGCTGCTAATGAAGCTGAGGTGGTGGGTAGAGTGAGAGTGCTGCAGAAAAGGGCTATGCAACCTCTTTTCTCATGCCTTACACATCTTGAACTACACCTGCAAGCCCCAATTACACTGGTGCTCATATGCACATGTAATCTCATTTACTTCCTGCCCATATTAAGAGTGTATCAACAGTCACGTCTTACACAGCCCCACCTTTTACACCATTTCCCTAAGCATCCTGTGACTAATATTTACGCAGAAAAAAACAGGAGCATCATACTTATATGCTCACACAAGGTTTCAGAGTGCAAAATAAGTATTTTTTTATTTTGGAAATGGAGGTGTAAAGACACAGATGGCATCCACGCAAACATGACAACCACAGTGTTGATTGCTGCACATGAGTCACGCTCAGGTCACACATACAGATCCTGCACAGCAAATGTCCCTTCCAATCTGTTTGGACACACTGGGAATTCAATGGGAAATAAGAGTTGCAGTCATATATTTTCCATTTATTTCCAAAAGCCACAATTTGTCACAGTAAAACACTGGGCAAATGGGGTGTGTACATTTTTTTAGACACGCTAGTGCATGTAAGACCAAATTTTTCTTTATGTTTCTTTAAGCTTGAAGTCCTGTAACAGTTCATGGGTGTAAAGTTTAGTGTTGCACTTTACTGTGTGCTTCAGTGCTCTACATGCTGTCACACATTTTGGTAATGCCTGAAAAAAATACACCATTTATGTGCGTGTAATGCACCCTTGCTATGCCCCTCTGCAGAGCCTTTAAGGTGCCACTCTTTGTATCCACTGGAAGAGCAACTCTATAGTGCAAGACCACTGTGAATTGTCACATCGCCCGCTCAAGGTGCAAACGACCGAAACCTCGCATCTCTGAGCAAATCTCAACGCACCAGAGTCTTTGTTCCAACCTGTGGTGAAAGCAATGAAGCAATATGAAGCAGTTCATTTAGAATTGCATTAAAACAAAAACACACACACTTGAAAACATACAAAAAGTTGTACTTGAAAATGTGTCTGCTGTTTTCAATGGCAGTCATCTTTTAAAGAGTGACAAAGTCCACATTTGGAGGTTGAAGAGAGGGCGGTGATGAAAGGTACAAGTTTTCCAGTCAGCAAATATTGGTTTGTGTCTTGTTTGGGCTTTGGTTTTGTTTAATTTTAACTCAGATTAATTTTGTTGGACTCACTTAGTTTTGCTTTTGCTTGTTGGATTGGTTTAGGTACAAAACGCTTCTTGCTTGGGTTCAGAAGAAGACAATGTTCTGGTTTAAGTTCTGTACTTTTTAACCCTTCCTGAAAAAATGAAAGTTACCCACTGCATTCAAACGTGGCGCTAATGGGTCTTTACCAACATTCATATGTATGAAGAGAGCCTCATTTCTCCAGTGTGTGACATCATCAACAGTCTTTGTTTTTTGGTGGCCCATCTTTGCCATGAACATCAGTGGTTCCAACTTAGCTGCAGAAATTCTACTTCCACCTATCTTCAACCAGCACTAGTCTTGATTTGGTGGAAATGTGTGGAATCAGGTCTGGGCACCGGCGCCATTGCAGTGGGATATGCAATATTCAGTGTGAATGAGAACCAGCTAGAAAAGTGATCTCAGTGCAATCAAGGTTTGGAGGTAATAACATACCATACCATACCATACCAACTTTATTTCTAAAGCACTTTAACATAAAACCAGAGTTTCACAAAGTGCTGTACATGTTAATAGCATACGTAAAGAAAATTAAAATGAGATACGATAAAATAAATAGATACAATAAATTGAAACATGTTAAAACAAATTGAGTCAACCCCTCTAATCAATGCCAAAGGCTTCAGCGAATAAATATGTTTTAAGAAGACTTTTAAATTCAGAGAGAGAAGAGGCCTGCCTAACATGGTTATAATGGCATCACAGTAGGAAAAAAAATCAAATGTATTTAATCTTCCTCAGTAGTTCTGGTAGCAGTCACAGATGACAGTCACAGATGAATATATATCGCAGTGTACATTCGAGTGGACTATATAGCCACATGACAGTTAAAGAAAGTACTTGTGATGAACACAAGGAAGACCAAAAAAGCGCTGGATGGACCGAATCAAGGATGATATGAAGGCTGTGAATGTTACACCAGAAGACGCCCTTGATAGTAAGAAGTGGAGGAAAGCATGCAAAATCCCCGCGTCGTGGGATATAAACCGCTAGGAAGAAGACTTGTGATGAACACATGTGGATCATTTTAGGACAGTAGTCAAATTCTATTAGTCTGCTGCTGTCGTTGAACACACCACTTTTGCTTCTATCAAAAAGAGTTCTCTCAGGAAAGTGCAATTTCTTGTTAATACAATACGCACAACATGAAATAATTATAAAAAACAACTTATAATACATGACAAAATATTGTACACCCCTGTGTAATTGCACAGACAGCTTTTGTTTTAATTTGTAAACAGTCAGCGAGCACATTGCAGTCATTCTGAGTCAGCCTGCACCCATGAATGCAGCTCGTCTGTGACATGTCTCTTTGGTCCAGTTCCCAAGTTTTCAAAAATTATGTATTATCTGTTAGCTCCACAAACCATGAAATACTAATGGTATGGCTCCCGCCACGCATAGCAAACTGACCGTCTTATTGCAGTTTTAATGCAAGTCTTATAAAAGATGGCAGCTGAGTGTGGTCATAGACCTGCTCTCTGTCTTCGAAACAACAACCAACAAGATGTCAAGTTCATTGCACGTCCAGTAGCTTTGGTTTGTGCCTCAGTCTCAAAGTGCTGATTTCTCCAATGTGACCCTCTGGTGGAGCCTGATTTTAATAACAGAAAAACATGTTAATATTTTTCAAACTGCTCCAATCATTTGAGAAAAGATATTTCGGTAAACAACGCGAAGCGGATGGATGCTGTAGTGGTGGAGGGGCTGAAACAGCAGGCTGCGATGCAATGCAGCAGGGGCACTGTAATGTCACAGGGAGAGAGGGGAAATTTTGCAGCTTAAATAGACCACCAAACTGGAGGGTATGTTTGATATATCACGCGAGGAGAGACGAGCGAGGAGAGAGTGATGTTGCAAGGGTATGACACAGCACAGCTCTGGTTGTTTGCCTGAAAAACTAGTACGAAATCGAGTATAAAATCAAATTAAAGGATGGCTCTTAATCTTCTTTCTAGTACCTACTATATGCCAACTGTGATTTTGATGCACCATTGTTTTTAATAGAAGCTAAATATATTGATTATGTTCAGTATTATTTCTGTCTGCTTGTTAGACCCGTCCCCTTCCGCGTTTTGAAATCTGCACCACAGACACCCAGCTTGTTGCATTATGTCTGACATCTTCCACATGCTATGAATCCTGATATGTGGAATAAACAAGATTTTCTGGTCCCTTGGTAGATATGATCCTCCCCTCAAGGTCCTCCAGCAGCATCTTCAGGCAACATCTGATTGATGGCGCTCCATTAAGGTTTTATGAAGCCAATGTCAGAGGGCCGCGTACTCTCACCTGCAGCGATTCTTATATTTCGGACCACATGTCTGCCATGTCATGGGAATATGCAGTGAGGGAAGAAATAGTTATTCTATTAAGAGAAGCTTGTATTTTTTTTTCTTTTCTTTTATTTACAGATGAAAATTCATCAAAGATATTTCAGTGTTTCTATACAACTACAAAATATAGCCCCCTGATTGTCTTCGAGCTCTTAAACTCACTCTGACTTCTTATCTCACAGATAAAAAATGACTTTTTAAATTGTATAAAATGCCAGAGTGGCCCCTACCCTGCTGGCTTGTATTATATTGTCCTCCTAAATGTTGCGCTCTCGTTTTCATAGGCAAAGTGTCTGGGTCCTGCTCAGAGGCCAAATAGGCATCGCACATAAATAATTCAAGCTAGCAGTAGCAAATGCAGGATACACTTAGTGTCCTGAGAGACCGGAAACCAGTACGTCTCACCAGTGCAAGACTGGTTATTGAGAATGATGCAATGGAAGAAGCTTTGGCGTCTTTCTTTGACAGTACATGAGTTAAATATTTTACTGATAAAAATCTCACGAGTATATTCATGGCAAATATAGAGCTATGAATGCATTTGAGGGTTGTAATTGGTTGGGGTTAAAGAGCTAGATGCAGTGTAGCCTGGTACTAGAATTGCTGTTTGAAGGCAACTAGGCATAAGCTTTTCATGTCAGAACTGCAGAAATTAACAGCCTCTTGCTGTCCCAAGGGATTGATGAAAGTAAAGGTGGGTCAAAACATCAAAACATCCACTTTAACTGGATGAAAAGATGACAGAAAGAAACTGAAACTGAAGAAAACACTGACGGGGTATTGAATTAATCACTTAATTAAGTGACTTGATAATTAGGAATCATCTATAATGCCAGGGAATCATTCCTTGAATGTGCTGCCAAACAACTTCAGTTCCCCTTCAATGGACCTAAAACTATATCCCTCCTACAGCTTCAGCAACACTGGGCAATCTATTTAGTACTCTCAGCGGAAGTATAAATAACCAGACCAGGCGGGCTGATTAAGTCTTCTAGAGAGTGGAAAAATTTTGTATTAAATAGAAAGGCTAATTAGAAGGAGCCTTCAGGCATGAAATGGGAGTGAAGCCCTGTACAATCTGTGACTCTGTACATGCATGCATACAAAACTGCTGTCGACATGTAATCAAGAGATATCACTCCAGATGGTGATCAGCAGTGGCAGTAAGCAAACAACCAAGTCACTGTTTATTGATGTTTAATTAACAGAGCCCTGTAGACTTCCAGGTGACTAGAAGAGTGTTTTTTTTTTCTATTCAAGGCTTCAGCAGTTTTTAAAGGTTAAATTACAAACATGTTATTTAACCTTTTGTGGTCAACTTTCATGTAGAGACAAGACTTTGTAAATCAAACACACATCAGAAGGGCATCAGAGCCGAAAGATTAGAAGCACTTCTCAGGTTCGGGATCATGCCCAAGGACACTTCTCAAGGACACTCAACCACCAAAATTTCAATTAGTGTATGACCTGCTCTGGCTGCTGAGCCACAGCCCCTGTGTGAAGTGATTTCATTATTTTCTTTTTTTCCACAATGAGGGAAATAGGTGCAGGGGAACAGAAGGCCAGGAGAGATTAGATGATGCACGGGAAAAGGAAGGCTTCTCAGTCTTTTTGAAAAGCTTACCTTGTAACTTATAACACATCTAGATGGATATAGATATGGACTTAATTAATTACACACTGGGGAAATCCATGTTACAGCAGCACAGGGGTCAGAAAAGAAAAGTGAATTAGAGATATATTAGAAAACAATCCATCCATCCTCTGTCTTTATCAGAGTCACTTGGGGGCTTGAGCCTATTCCAGCTACCATAGGGTGAGAGGTGAGGTACAGCCTGGACAGGTCACTAATCTGACTCAGGGCTAACACAGACAGACAAACAACCGTTCACACTCACATTCACACCTATGGGTAGTTTAGAATCACCAATTAACCTGTCCCCACTAACTGCATGTCTTTGAACTGTTGGAGGAAGCTGACATTCCCAGTGAGAACCCATGGGGGAGAACATGTAAACTAGAAAGGTCCCCACAGAAAGGAACCGGCCAGATGGTGGAGTCAAACTCAGGACCTTCTTGCTGTGAGGCAACAGTGCTAACGACTGTGACACCAAGCTGCCCTAGAAAACAATGAAAATAGAAAAAAAAAGATAAGGTACAACAACAGAAACATGCTAAAAATGTAGAAATCAATAAAATACAGACTGTACTATATGCAATAAAAGAGATGTCACAGATAGAGTAAAAAGTTGCGCTCTTTACCAGTTTAGCAAGTTGTTTCCTCTTCTTATTCTATTTCAGTTATTCTGTTGTAGATTTGCAGCTGTGCTTGGGATTGTCCTGTTACATGACCCAATTCAAGCAAAGCAAGCCCAAATCATTGCCCCCCTGTTTGTTTTTACCAAACATGGAACTGTGCATTATGGCATATTCCAAACAACCCGTAGTTGTTCAGTCGTCGTCAAATTGGGCTGTCATAAACTTTTATATTTAACATGACAACTGAAGCCTGTAGACTCTGAGATGTAGCTCTTGGGCCTTTTTTAATTACTAGGAGTAACCAAGTGTAATTACTATGTAATTACCAATTACTATGGGTCTAACCTTGGGCTTGGGGTGAAATGGCCAAATGACCCTTTGCAGATTAATGGGCAGCAACAATTGTTTCTGTCAGATCATTGATCATTGTGAATGCTCCAAACCAGTGAACTGCCAAAACTTCAGTTTTTATAAGGGTGCTCACAGTCGCAGAAGACAAATTAGTTATTTGATTAGCAGCACCCAGCTGCTACTTTCCTTGAGGTAATAAAGGTGTACTTAGTTTTCACAAGACTGAGTCCTGTGAAAACTTCCTTCAGCTCTTTGAGTTGTTAGCTCTTTGAACCTTTATTTCAGTCTTTAGTTCGACACTGATTTCCATCACTACAAATGGAAATCAGGCTCAAAGATGATACACCAGTCCAGAGGGCCTATGCTTCTATCCCTAAACCCCTCTACAGGGAAGTGAAGGAGTATATTCAAGAGCTGATTGTCAAGGGATGGGTAGTGAAGTCACAGTCACCGTATGCTGCTCCAGTCATTTGCGTAAAGAAGAAGGATGGGTCTTTACGTTTGTGCATCGATTACCGTCTCTTAAACAACAAGACTGTGCCAGATAGACACCCACTTCCCCGGATCCAGGATCTCACAGACTCACTCGGTGGTTACAGCTGGTTCTCGATCCTGGATCAGGGTAAAGCTTATCATCAAGATTTCATTGCAGAAGGCTCAAGGTACCTGACGGCATTCACGACCCCGTGGGGCCTCTACGAATGGGTGAGGATACCCTTTGGACTGTCGAATGCCCCAGCAGCCTTCCAACGGAGCATGGAAGAAATGCTTGACACCCTCCGAGACGAGTGCTGTATCCCTTACCTTGACGACG
Source organism: Diplotaxodon limnothrissa (assembly GCF_057381915.1). Taxonomy (NCBI): domain Eukaryota; kingdom Metazoa; phylum Chordata; class Actinopteri; order Cichliformes; family Cichlidae; genus Diplotaxodon; species Diplotaxodon limnothrissa. The sequence goes on from NC_140612.1 coordinate 26,081,738, forward strand.
TGCTTTGTTTTTCCAAGTCGTTCGACGAATATGTTCAAGTGCTACAGAAAGTCCTCCAAGCCCTACAACGGCATGGTGTAAAGCTAAAACCCGAGAAGTGTGAGCTGTTTCGTAAAGAGGTTCGCTATGTCAGTCGATTGGTATCTGCAGATGGAGTAAAGGTGGACCCCAAAGATACCGAGGCAGTACAGGCACTCAAACACAAAAAGCCACAGACCGTTGGAGAAGTCAGGCAGCTTTTGGGATTCCTAAGCTATTATCGGACGTATGTGCAGGACTTCTCCCGCATAGCCAAACCGTTGTATGACTTGCTCCAAGTCCCGTCCATCACACTGTCACCAAAGCCAACTAGAGGCAGAGCAAAACACACTCAGCAGCCTTCTCGAGCCCTGATACAGTGGAATAAAGAACACCAAGAGATCCTCGAGTGCTTGATCGACATGCTCACTCAGCCACCAGTGTTAGCGTACCCTGACTTCACCCACCCTTTTATATTGCACACAGACGCATCCCAGAGGGGCCTTGTTGCCGTCCTATATCAGAACCAACAAGACAAGATGAGGGTGATTGGGTACGGGTCTCGCACGCTCACACCCGCTGAACAAAACTACCACTTGCACAGCGGAAAACTAGAGTTTCTCGCCCTCAAGTGGGCAGTTTGTGACAAGTTTAAGGATTACCTCTACTATGCTCCACATTTCACCATTTTTACAGATAACAATCCCTTGACATATGTCCTCAGCACAGCAAAGCTCAACGCAGTCGGACACCGTTGGGTCGGACAATTGGCAGATTTCCACTTCAACATCAAATACCGGCCAGGAAAAGTAAACATTGATGCAGATGTGCTGTCACGTTGCCCACTTGACATTAAGACGTTCATGGGAGAGTGCTCAGAGGAACTGTCGGAGGAAGCCGTATGTACAGTTTGGGAAGGGAGCAGAAGAGCGGAGCAAGGAGACGTAGCATGGATTGCAGCCCTTAACCTCACCGCACCAAACCTACCCGTCAAAGAACCCCTACAGTCAATCAGTCATGACCAACTTGTACAATCGCAGAGAGCAGATCCAGCAATCGGAAAAGTCATTGACATGGTAGAGAAGGACATAAGACCAACAGAAGATGACAAGGCTGACACTAACACAAAGAGACTGTTGAGACAGTGGAGTCGGCTGCACATGGAGAATGACCTTCTCTATAGAAAGACTACAGGACGCAAGCAGCTGGTCCTACCTACTCTCTAAAGACAGGTCGCTCTTACACACCTCCACAACAACATGGGCCATGTCGGCGTGGAGAAAGTCTTGAACCTGGCTTGAGAGCGGTTCTATTGGCCTTTCATGAAGAGAGAAATTGAAGAGTACGTCACAAGGAAGTGTCAGTGCATCAAGCAGAAGAAGCCAACGACACACGAGAGAGCACCCATGGGTAGCATGACATCCAGCTCCCCTCTTGAGCTTGTTTGCATTGACTTCCTGAACTTAGTCTTGTAAAGGTGGGTTTGAATATATACTGGTTGTTATGGACCATTTTACCAGGTTCGCACAAGCGTATCCCACCAAGAATAAGGCCGCAAAGACCACGGCAGACCGCCTCTTCAACGACTACATTCCCAAATTCGGCTACCCCTCCAAGCTCCACCGCGACCAGGGTCGTGAGTTCGAGAATCAGTTATTCAAGTCCCTAAGAGAACTCGCAGGCGTTGGTCACTCAAGGACATCCCCCTACCATCCCCAATGCAACGCTACTGAAAGACTGAATCGCACCCTGTTACAGATGCTGCGTACACTGGGAGAAAAGGAGAAACAAAATTGGAAGGAACATCTACCCCATGTTATCCATGCTTACAACTGTACCAAGCATGAATCGACTGGCTACTCTCCATACTACCTCTTGTATGGTCGACACCCTCGTCTTCCAGTGGACCTTCTCTTTGGTCTCATGACAGAAAACAACACTGAGACACTACATGTGTATGCAGAAAGATGGAAAGGGAAGATGACAGAAGCATACCGCATTGCAAATGCAAACAGTCAACAGTCAAGTTCCGAAGGCAAAGCAAACTATGACAAAAGGTGCAAAGGAGTAAGGCTACAGACAGGAGACCGAGTCCTGGTATGAAACTTGAGTGAAAGGGGGGGGCCCTGGCAAACTGAGACCCTACTGGGAGCAAATGGTCTACATTGTGAGGGAGCAAGTGGGCGACAACCCCGTCTACAAAGTGAGTCCAGAGGCGGGAGGCCGTCCTGTTCGCACCTTGCACAGGAACTTGTTGTTACAAGTAAACGACTTGCCAGTGGACATTATCCAAAGTCAGGCTACAAGACCACACAAGAGAAACAAGAAGTCCACCGGAAGACCAATGACACCAGAGCTGAACCCTGACACAACTGACTCGGAAGAGGGTGAGCCATTGTACTGGCTTGGTGTACCCAGATACCCTCGAGGGGGGCATTCTCCAGTCACACCAGTTCCAAGTGGAGCGCAACGGAGCTCCGGTCCAAGTGAACTAGGACAAGTCTTAAGGGCACGTGTCCAACCTAGAAAAAAAAGTGCCATGGTTCCGGAAGAGGATCTAATCGTGTTAAGAGACCCAGACCTACCTCAGCTAAGTGACGATCAGGAGATGCCTCAGGTTCAAGAAGAAGTTGACGTCACTGAGCCCAGTCCTGATCCAATAGAGGTTCCTGACCCAGAGCCGGAACCTAGGGTGGAGCCAGGGGATGACATCCATCCAGAGCCACCATCTCATCTTAGGCAGTCCAGCAGGCAGAGACGTCCCACCACATTCTTCACCTACCCGTCCTTGGGTCAACCAGCCTATCAGGCTCATCCTGCGGTGAACACCATCAACGTCCAGCCTTCGCCATATCCTTCCCTATACTACCCTCTTCTCTACTCCCAGCCCCCCACCCCTCTCCCCTTACCCTTAGCCCTTACTTACCTGTTTCATATGTTGTTCCTTGCTATTGAATCGAACAGAAATCTCAGGAAGAAGGATGCCTGAAGTCTAAGGACACCTGGGCAAGAGGAATATTACAGGGACTTCTGTAAAAAAAACTTTGTTAGTTTAAAGTTTTTTTTATAATTCAAGTTGTCAGGAGCCACTTTTGCTGTTGGGGAGCATGTGGTGAACACAAATGTGCTACCACATTTTGGTAAATTTTATTATTTTTAAGAAAAATATATGCCAGCAATTAAGACAATTATTATTTTACATTCATTACGTGTAGTCCATAACAATTGAGGAGAGTAAAAGTGAGAAATAATAAGCGGAACTGTTGACACTGTAGTCATTCACCCGCGGTTGCCTAGAGCGGACCTACTTCCTGTCCTCTCAGACGCAGTTCGGGAAAAGATACCAGTGCTCCTGTGATTCTTTCTCTGAGACTCTACCTTTATTTTTACAGGTCAGTATCGACTTAAAAATACAGTGTATGAGGGTTTTGTGCCTCGTTCTACTTCTGTGTTTACTGAGAGTTATACTGACACCGCCGATGTAACCTTAAGTGGGGTTTAGTTGAAAGTTATGGAAGCGCGGCACCGCAGCGATGGTAAAGCCGAGCGGCGCAGCCCCAAGTCTCGCGAGAGTTACCGCGAGAATTCGCCAGCCCGCGGGATGTATTTGAACTTGGTAAACTCCATTTAACAATCAAATATGTGTGTGTGGTGCTCCAATTTAACTGTAAAGGCACTGACATCAGATTATTTGAGTTTAAAATATCTCATATACTCTTTATGGTTCAAGTGATGTGGAAATGTTAAGAATAAGCTAAGAATGAATGTACATGTATGTTATTACATTGCAAAGTAATACATTCAGGTGTGTTTTGTCTAATCTAGTAAGATTTATGCACTTATATCAGATTTGTGGATAAGCTATTTTGAGTTTGCCCTATATGTGAGAAAGAGCAATAAGACGTTTAAGGCATTATATGGTATCTGCACTGCTGATGTAAATGAGTGAAGGAATAGTGTAATTAACAGTGTAAACTGGAGAAATGTAATTGTAACATGGTAGACTAATGTGCCTGTGTTAATTCAGCTCCATATTATTGTGTGAAGTTGCACTGGGTTGGGAGTGGTTTTGTGTGTGTGTGTGTGTGTGTGTGTGTCACATTTTTGGTGAGCAAATGGCTGGAATGGGGTTGGACTAATTAGAGGCAGGTGTACTTGATTGCACTGATACACTGGTCTACTTATAGCCCACACTACAAACACTGCTGTGTCATTTTGTCTCGCTGTGCAGGTATGTAATGTGATGAAATCAGATATGTTTGGGATGGATGGGTTTTGCGCTATGAATTTTATACTGAAGGTGTCATTTTGTCTCTCTGTGCAGGCCAGGGCCTATTATATGCCACAGCCTAAAGGCAGCAGAGTTGCAGAGGCTGGAGTGACCACTGGCTATATGCTTGCAGGTAGTGATGGTGAGATGAAGCCTCATGATGAACTGAAGCTTTCCATCCAATTGGTCGACTCATGGTTCGAAGCATTGTGATGATTCATTTGCTCTACTGCGCCATCAAGTGGACAATTCAAGTGAAGCGGGCTCTTTGATTATAATGATGTGTAAACCTTATGTACATCTGGATAATGACACAAACTAGTGTTTGGTGCTTCACTTTTTAATAAACTAAAAGACAGAAATCAGATTATAGGATGTGTAGTGTTGTTTATTTATATTTTGGTGTTTATCATTTGTGATATTTATTACTGTGTGCATACTTTATTAGGAGAGACAAAATTAAAAAAAAAAACATCTCTTCCTTGCTGGTTCCATCGAAGAAGAAATGCACAAGTAACTATGTAGCACGTACGTAATCCAATTCCACAACATGGTGTGATGGGGAATCAGCTGTTTTCCTGCCCATGTTATTTCGAATCTGGCGCGAACCGATGAACCAGTCCCTGAATCAGTCACGTGGTACGGACTGCCCGCGAGGCCTCGAACGTCACTGCATACGTAATCAAAGCAAGCCTCGATACGCGCTTCAGAAAAACGCCCCCGCGATTACCCGACGCACGATTCGAAGCTTCGACACACAGGACACATCACTACTTGCAGGGTGGTGGGCCTCCAAGGACAACTTCTAACCCTGTTAAAGGCAACACGTGGAGTGCAACTGGCCGTGTGGCATAGCTGGCTCTGGCCTTGGGACTGTGTGTTTTTATACGATTCATAAATGGGACACTGGACTGTTTTATCTTTTATCTCTTGATATTTTTTTGTCAATAAATTATCTTTTAGAATTTTATTGACTGTCATCTTTTTGCCCACGACTGAGACGGTTGGTCAGACCTAGAATCTTTCTTTGGGTGTGTTACATAATGACCATAGATACATATATTTGCCAAATGCCTTTTATTTACCTTTTACAGTTATTGAGCATATCTGACAAGTGAAAGCACTGGATGTAAATTATATTTGTTGTTCTGAAATAAGAGACAATTCGGGAAAAGATACGAGTGCTCCTGTGATTCTTTCTCTGAGACTCTACCTTTTATTTTTACAGATTTGTATTCTTTTTGTTATTGTGGTCTTCACATCTGGGACCCGTAACAAACGCTTTCACTCCATGATTAAGGATTTTTGCTAACCAAGCATGTATGAATTGTAAGACAACATGATTACCAGTCATGCCAGCATAATGGTTTTGCCAGGTTTTTAAAAATATAGCAAAGAGAAGTACCAAAAAAATCAGTCCTCATTGTCAGAGGATAAAATACTGTCATTTTGTCAAAGATGCTGGCTTCTCACAAACATGCAGAAAGTTTCCATCGGTACTAGTCCCATGACTGACATTTGACCACAATGAGTAAGCACAAGATTTATATTGCAGGTTTAATTTTTACTAATACTGCAGAATTTTCCCAAACCAGTTATTCATATTGTCATGGTCTGTGGGAGTGTCTGGGGTTTTTCCACCTGTGGCTGCTGGTCTCCTGTCCACCCCTTTGGGGTGGAGCTTCCCGCATCTCATCTGTGCCTCGTCAGCAAACAATCAGCAGGACGGCTTCTTAAACCAGTGTGACTTGCTACTCCTCGCCAGTGCATTACCGTATGTGATCCACGGTGATAACTAGGCGGCACTTGTAAAACCTCCTATACCTGTTTTTCCCTGTGTAACCTTGTTTTCCTTGTGTTTAGAGGTTGTCGTTTCTCATGGTTTGGACTCACCTGGACATCTGTTTCGCCTACTTGCCTGCCAGCCCTATGGTCTGCCATTACACCCAGACACCTTGGAAACTCTCATGGACATCCCTCCTCAGAGCTTTCAAAACCCAGACCTGCAAGTAAGGAAAATAAACTCACCAGCTAACATTTCTCAGTCACTGGCTCCTTACCCGTACTCCTGTCTGTTACAGAATCCTCTCATTTCTCTGTCTCTCGCCGTGACCTATTCGGTGACCCAGTTTTGTAGGACCACCCTTCCCTGTTCCAGTTACTTTTTTCCCATTGCCCTTTCTAACTAGGGTCCAAACAGTTTCTGTTACAAAATAAACACTCTAGTACATAGTTCTACGTGTCTTTGTGTCTGCATTTGGGTCCCGTACCAGACTGTTATACAGTTGGTCAGGATGCTCTCAGTGGTGCAGCGGTAGAGGATGTCTGAGGACAGGTGGTTCTTCCTCAGAGTCCTCAGGAAGAAGCAGCGCTGGTGAGCCTTCTTGACCAGCTTGGAGCAGTTGGTCGTCCAGGTGAGATCCTCGGAGCTCCTAAATTAAGTATAAAATAAAGAACTTAGAAAAACTAAAGAATATTTCCCCAGCAGAAAATGTTAGATATATATTTCAAAAAATAATCCTTCCATCTATTATGGCAAGAGTGAAAGTATGTGGCATGCTGGGTAATATTAATCAAAAACAATATAAGACTGACTTTCTTTAAGCAACCATTACGTGTTTATTTTCTGGTGTTTTTCTCCAAATCTCATAGACCGAAACTGTCTGGCTTACAACAGTGATTTTCTTTTTTTTTTTTCTTTTTTTTTTTTTTTTTTTTCTCTGTCTTTCTCTCTCCAGAGGTCTCCAGAGCTCTGCTTGCTGTCTGTTCCAAGAATCTGACAGATACCCTGGGCTTAGATTACTGCCTAGGATGCCTTGCTATCAGTCACTTCCCAGTCTAAACCCCAGTGTCCCTCTGCTATGAGCCTGGCCTCACTCCACAGATGAAATTCCAAGTTTGATTCAATCAAGGAAATTGACTCTGAACTGCTATTCTCATCACAGTCACCGAAAACCAACTGTGTGATTTTCAACCCTTTAAAAGAGACATTCTATAAAATACACTCCTTTAAGATTTCCATTGGTCTTCTGTTTGTTGATACTGAACGTATTCAGCAGTTTTACAAAAAAGAAAACTTCACAAGTAATAATGGATTGCATTTATATAGCGCTTTTCGGGACCCCTCAAAGCACTTTACAATTCCACTATTCATTCACTCTCACATTCATGCACTGGTGAAGGCAAGCTACAGTTGTAGCCACAGCTGCCCTGGGGCAGGCTGACAGAGGCGAGACTGCCATATTGCACCATCGGCCCCTCTGGCCAACACCAGTAGGCGGTAGGTGAAGTGTCTTGCCCAAGGACACAACAACCGAGACTGTTCGAACCAGCAACCTTCGGATTACAAGACGAACTGCCAACTCTTGAGCCACGATCGCCCCAGAGTCAAGTCAATTCAAGGGTCAGAAGAAAGAAGAAACATTTTATTGTTCTCAATATTCTCCCTTAATCATAGCAAATCAAACTCCACTGCCACATTGTATCATTGCATTCATATGATGTTAAATTATAAACCTCTCAGTCTCCTGCTTTGGCCTAAAGAGTCCCCTGACTTTGCAGTGATCCAAATAGTTGGCTGTTATCCATGATTTTTAGCCAACACAGTGCAGAGATTGCAGCTCGCTCAGGGAAAAAGACATAGCTCTGGGGATGGGATGAAATCGACTTTCTCCTCATTAACAGCAGGATAACATATAGAGAATCAAAGGTCAGCCAGAGTGGCCAAGCTGAATGTCAATAACCCACACCGCATAGACACCCCTAGTGAAGCCTGTTAAAGAATACACAGCATACCTCTCGAGATTGCCTCTGATGACACGACCACAGCTTAGGAGCAAATCTGTAAAGCCAGCTGTTCAGACAGATCAAACCAGGTGATTTCAGTGAATCTAGAAGAGCAAAATTGCACAGCCTTCTGGGAGATCCGAGTCCTGTGAATATGTACAGTAGACAAGAAGAAGTCAGATTGTGTGCGCTTATCTGTTCACCTGTACATATTTGAGTCCTCATTTCAATTTTTCTTTCATGCTTTGCTGCCCCATGATTTATTCATGACTACTTTCTGGTGGAACCATCCTCCCAGGAAGGCCCGGAGGAGAATCAATAGAGGCTGGCAAGAAGAAAAGCTCTCGCTTTTCTTTTCCAAGTTTATTCTCATCTCTTTTTTTGTGGATAACTTATTCTATTATATCAGCTCTCAGATGCAGAATACCTTAACTCCTACTTGTAAAGTCTCCTTCGGCAGTTTCTTGATAACCTTAATGTAAAGGCTTTTGTTTGCAACCCAGACTGAAGACTGCAGTCAGTAAAATTTAGAGTTGAGGGGTGCTATCTGTCGTATCTTGAGATAGTTGTGGTCTGAGACTGTGATGATTTTTTTAAAATTATTATTTTTTGGTTAAAGCTGGCATTTGAAAATTACATGTCGGTGTCAATAAAGCCATGTTCACACCTTAACCTTGAGCAATTTTAGGAGAATTCTGTGTCAGATATTTTCCACAGCTGCCCTTTCGTCTGTCTTTCTTGTTCTGTCATAACCTTCTTTCCCTGAAGTAACTGAAATGAAATCATTGCATTAAACTAAACAGAAGCATATTCATAACCCAGTCTGTCATTTTCAAAATGCATGAAGAAAATGTATTCATCTGAACGAAGTCTCTGATAGAGCAAATCCTTTGTGGAATCCCCATAAAACGAATATATTGTAAGCTTGTGATTTTTGGGTATCCCCAGTGCAGCTCTTTGAGGACTTGCTGCTGTCAGCATGCATTGATAGCAGTCATTTCATGCCTCTGTTGTTTCACAGAAAGCACAGAAAATGCTTGCTGTGAGAAAAAATGGTGAACTACTGTCGTTCTTTCTTTTATTTCATATGCTGCTTTGGTATATGTAAGGATAAATAAGACAAATAGACATCAGACATTGAGGTTTTGCTATGAGTTGGCAAAAGTCCCCTGTGTATGAAAATGAGTAGGCAATAGAGCCTGTCAATTTTATCTCAAACATCACACGTAGTATTGATTGCGGATATGTATTGCCATCTATCCGCAAGCCTATGCGTGCTTTATTTTGCCAGGCTGGTAGTCTAACATACCGAAGATGGACAGGTAGACAAGCAGAGCGTCCATCAAATTAGGCAGAGCAGACAGAGATGGAATTCGAACAGCTGTGTTATTGATCTGAGACTATGTTCGGTGACAGCTTGTCAACTTGTGAGACCAGCGCTGAGATGGACAGCAAGGACACTGCATTTCAGAATATGAGTATGTGTGTGTTTAAAGAAAGTACTATATATTTATAAAGGTATTATTTCATTGGGATGAATAAGAAACTGAAACACAGTTGAATTATTTTGCAGCTGAACACCAAACATCAGTCCCACACTTACTTGATTTATAATGTGAGCTAGTAACAAGGAATATTTTTACAGCCTTCACACATGCATAAGCAACACTTATTAAGTAAAAGCCCAGCTTTCAGTCCCATTTCTATGTGGAAAAAGTACTGATTCTGCCATAAAGAGACTCTGTGAAGGAGTGAGTCAGCACAGTGGGTCATTGTAAAAAAGAAGGCTTTAAACTGTGTAGGCTCAGGGGCAGGCAGAGAGAATTGGAGACATGACTAAACTGGAATTAGGAAGGAGCTCTTGTCTGGATCACAGTAGCAAGGACGGAATAAATGTACAGAATTAATATTTAAGACACATTCCATAATTCAGCCCCACTGAAAAATTCACCTGGCATCCAAAATATGTCTGTCTGGATTTAGCATAGCAATATTTTAATAGCTGGTGGTAGTGAAAGGCAGATATCCCCCAAATCTAAACCAGTCTTAACTCTTTCTATAATCAAACCCATCTTAAACACCAACAACAATGCCAAAAGGTCTAGAATTCTCAAAAAATATAATAAGGACTAAAGCTTAGTATAACTAAGGTGGTGATGAATGTTCCCTCTAATTTTTCATGTGTCTGAGCGAACACACAAACTCCCTAAGCGATCCCTTGGACCACTGTGAGCGACATCAGACGTGTGCACTGTGGTCACGCCGGCATCGAATCCATCCAAGTTACATGGTTTATTAAAATAATCAAATTACATCATTTACATTTATTAAAAAAAAATCTAGTCATTGACCTGTGTAGTATGTTAACACAATTGGAAGTAAAAATAACTTGAACTCCAATTCTGAAAAAACACAACTTACTTTTTTCTTCTTTTTTTTTATAAAGCTCTGACTTGTATTATGAGTCTGAGTCTGTGGTCTGGGAGAGAGTCCTGTAACTCTCTGTCTGCAAAATATAGTATATAATGACCAATGCTGGGCAATTAATTATATAGTTACTTCTTCAAAAAAGTAACTCAGTTTGGCAAACAACAAAGTTTTTTGCAGCTATTTTTTTTAAATGCAGCCAAGGCATTTTTTTAAACAAACATTTCAAACTATTTACAGAACAATCAGCTGTTCTGCGTCAAATTTGATGCCACACAAATCATTTGTGCCACTCCAAAAAATAATTTCTGTCCACTATGAGATGAAGGAGAACAACAGCCTGACAGGCCTGACAACAGGAGATGTATCACTGCTGTAACACCTGTAACATTCAGCAGTCGCCTCATTGTTCTGACACACACAACAAAACTATTGACTACACTACACACTAACTACACAAGATTTGCGCTAAACGTCTCAAATCTCTCACATCTCAAAACACCGCCGTCACTCCTAAAACTTCCCCCCATTTCTTAACAACTTGATGCCACGTTGCCATATCATTTTTTTGATTGGTCGACATGGTACTTTTTTGGACGAATAGGAAAGGGAGAGGGGGGTGGAGTTTGTTTTTGCTCACAGGCGGAGAGCGCTTTCAAGCCTTTTTTTCTTATAAAACGCAGTTTTTACCGTTTCTTCCTGCAGTAAATATAAACAACGATAGTATTGAGCAAGGAAACCAAACAGATATTTTTATCGTAACTCTGGTTTTACGTGGCCTATCAACACAATTGATATATATATGCTGGCAGCAGCGGTATTAGATATGGGCGACACGGGCGGTTGCCCGGGGCGGCATCGTGGTGGGGGGCGGCATCACGGGCATCGGCAAAAAAAAATAAAAAAAATGCTCGTACTCATGCTGCCCCGATGCTGCCACTGTATACTGGTATAAAGTCCACCCTTTTTCCGTCTATTGTTCCGTCTGTCCTGCTCACATCTCCAATGGCTGTCCACATGTCATTAACGTGGCTTCACTCCACATCAGCCACGCCGCTTTGCTAGCTAAAACACCGGTGTCTGCACATAAGGACGCTGTCATATATGGGCTCAAAATGTGGTCATAAATATTTTGTACTTGTAAAAAAGATTTGTATGTGTAAAAAAGATTTGTATGTGTAAAAAAGATTTGTGTGTGCGTAAAAAAGATTTGTATGTGTAAAAAGAATTTGTGTGTGCGTAAAAAAGATTTGTATGTGTAAAAAAGATTTGTGTGTGTGTAAAAAAGATTTGTGTGTTCGTAAAAAAGATTTGTATGTGTAAAAAAGATTTGTGTGTGCGTAAAAAAGATTTGTGCGTGCGTAAAAAAGATTTGTATGTGTAAAAAAGATTTGTGTGTGCGTAAAAAAGATTTGTGCGTGCGTAAAAAAGATTTGTATGTGTAAAAAAGATTTGTGCGTGCATAAAAAAGATTTGTATGTGTAAAAAAGATTTGTGTGTGGACTTAGAAAAAAAAAACCCTGCAAGTTACAAGTACAGATTTTGACCCTATTTTTCTTCCTTTCATCTGATTGGTCAATGTCATGTCAATCACAAATGTAACAATCCAATCAGAGAACAGATGGGTTTGGCTGTCGGGAGGGGCGCTTTTTTGAACTGCAGGTCCTTGAAGGGTGACAATGACAATAAATACTTAAATGAAATGAAATGATACAGTTTGAAGCTGGAGGATCTCTATATAAATATCCGATAGCAGCTAGGTCCCCTAACTTTCAGTAGCTGTTGAAAGGAAAAAGTTGTGGTATATCAGTGGTTAGAAATACCATTATTACTTTAGGATTAGTTTAACACAAAGTCAGGGCTGACCCAGGACCATTGCTGTGAGTCACAGTGCGCAGCATAAAAGTCCTTTGTGTGTGTGTGTGTGTGTGTGTGTATATATATATATATATATATATATATATATATATATATATATATATATATATATAACATTCTGTTACTGTAACTTCTGTCGGTGCTGTGCTTTTGGAAACCGAATTTCCCAGAGGAACCCACCCGAGGGATTACAGTTTTTGCCCGTTGCTTGAACACCATGAACCCATGCCTAGACTAAAGTAACACAAGTTGAAGCTTTTGTTACCATACCTCAAACACATGTACCCCTACCTTAAACAAAAGCGCTGCTTTGCACCCCAGTTCCAATTATGCAACACACCTATTCCTTTATGCAACACACATGGTCCTGCATGCTACACTCCATTTCATACATAAGACACTTCGCTCACAAAATGAAATTTCAGGGTGCCATTCGGAAAACACATGTATCCAAAATACAAAACACATCGGGTAATTGCAACCACTCAAATACACACCTGAAAGCACTTACTTGCAAAACCGAACACCAATTAGCCAACTACAAAAAGCCCTCAGCGTAGCCATTTCAAGAACTTTGCAAGCATGGATGGAGGGAGAGCAAGAGGAAGAGGTAGAGGAGGAGGAGGAAGAGGAGGAGGAGGCCGAAGAGGCCATGCACGGACCCATATTTCTGATGAAATAAGAGCAACTTTGGTGGACCATGTCATCAACCATGGCCTGACTATGAGGGAAGCTGGGCAGAGAGTCCACCCACATCTAAGCCGCTTCACAGTGGCATCTGTAATACGAACATTCCGACTAGAAAACAGGTATGTCTTCACCTCCATACCTTCTGCTCTACTCAGATGGTTTTATAGCACTGTTCTACAGTATATCACATCACCATATCAAGTGTACGGGGTGCTAATGCTCCTTTTGCAGCCAAAGTGGCTGATTCCTTATATTGAAGTACAGTGTTGTACAGTGGATGACACAGTACATACAGTAAAGTACTGTAAGAAAAATAAGCAAACCAATGACAATATGTGGTTGTATTTCTCCAGAATGACTCGAAGACCTTCTGGGGGAGGACGGCAACGCCTGTTCACACAACAGCAGGAACTTGCCGTTGTGGACCTAGTGAGGGCAGACAATGCCATCCGTCTCCACCAGCTATGACGGAAAATACTTGCAGACAGGCGAGTGTTCAGCAACATAGACCATGTGAGCATCACCACCATCAGACGCATCTTGGGTAAACACAGCATCACCATGAAGCAGCTCTACAGAGTCCCATTCGAGAGGAACAGTGACAGGGTCAAAGGACTTCGAGCTGAATATGTACGGGTACGTGTAACTGTCCCTTACATTTACAATAGAGTATTGGTGAAGTCCAGTAGCAGCTGAATATGTACCATATCAGTACCACATGGATCTATTCTGAGAGCTACACAGGTACCTGTGTGATGGGGTGAGGGTGCTGTATGTGTAGCACTGTAGTACAGTGATATGTTCCCCTTTTTTTCAGAGAATCTTGGCCATGGATGGAGCTGCACAGCCTCATGAATACATTTTCATTGATGAAGCTGGATTTGACCTGAGCAAAACAAGACGACGGGGTCGTAATGTAATTGGCCAAAGGGCAATTGTGCACGTCCCAGGGCAGCGCGGGGGAAACATCACATTATGTGCCGCCATATGCCTTCGAGGGCTTCTGCACCATCATGCAATACTAGGTCCATACAATAGCCAACACATACTCACATTTCTAGATGCTCTCCATGATATAGTTGTACAGAACAGACCAGATCAGCCCAGGTTTGTGGTGATATGGGATAATGTCAGTTTCCATCGGGCTGCTCTGGTCCAGGCCTGGTTCTCCAACCACAATCAATTTGAAGTGGTATACTTGCCCCCTTACTCACCATTTTTGAACCCTATAGAGGAATTTTTTTCGGCTTGGAGATGGCGAGTATATGACCGCCAACCACATGCCCGCATGCCTCTTCTGCAGGCAATGGAACAGGCCTGCGGCGACATTCAGGTGACAGCAATCCATGGATGGTTTCGACATGCAAGAGGATATTTTCCCCGGTGCCTAGCGGGAGAGGACATTGCTTGCGATGTTGATGAGGTCCTGTGGCCAGACCCCAACAGACGGCGGGATCCATGAGCCCACTTATGCACAATTGTCATGGTTTTTTGTGTTTACAGTATAGTGTTTTTTCTATTGCAGTATTATTGTGTTGTTGTTTTTTTTTTTTTTTGCTTTATCTGAATTCATGGTACTGCAATGTACAATATTGAGTAGGTCTATTTGCGTTTTTGGTTGTTTGAAAATGTGTCTCCTGTAAATGTGCCTTCTGAATAAACAATGGAAATCAAGGACTGCAGTGTTTTATATAAAGAAGACTAGTGTGTTCCCCCTGATCTGTCAGTGTTTGCATATGATGCAAGTATGTGTCATTTTGTCAACAGAGTTACATTTTGACAAAGGAATGTCAGGTTTTGACAGCAGAGTTTAGGTTTTGGGAGTAGAGTTTCAATTTGGCACAGATGTGAATGGTATATTTCCCAGTGTTGTGTCATGTGTACTTGTGTGTACAGTTTTGGCACAGAGAGCGGAGTTTTGCAAAATGTGTTCAAGCAGTGGGCAAAAACTGTAATAAAATTCTATCTTATCTCTTATCTTATCTTTCACATCGGACGCAGGATGTGCTGCTAATGCTAACTGCTAACTAAAAGCAAAGGATCCAGAACTAGATGCACCTGCTCCTTGTCTTTTCTATCTCTGACTTTATGTCCTCTACAAGAGTTTCTGTTTTTTTTGCTGGTTCTTCAAATGTTCAATAAAAACATGTATGCTAATTCATAACGAAGAAAGCTTTGTAATGAAGATTGTTATTTCCAAAACACTGCCCGCCCCCACCCCGCGGTCCGCAGCGCTGTTGAAAAGGCTGTGGAAGTCCCTGTATTAAACACGTAGACCTGTGACACAAAAATCACCAAACTCGGACGACCACAGACTGTTTTCCTTCGTGGTGATGAAGGAAAATGCTGGGTTGGCATGTAAAAGGGCATTTATTCCCTTCAAAGACCTGCAGTTCAAAAAAAGCGCCCCTCCGATAGCCAAACCCATCTGTTCTCTGATTGGATTGTTACATTTGTGATTGACATGACATTGACCAATCAGATGAAAGGAAGAAAAATAGGGTCAAAATTCGCACTTGTAACTTGCAGGGGTTTTTTTTCTAAGTCCACACACAAATCTTTTTTACCCACACACAAACCTTTTTTACACACACAAATCTTTTTTACGCACACACAAATCTTTTTTACACACACAAATCTTTTTTACGCACACACAAATCTTTTTTACACACACACAAATCTTTTTTACGCACACACAAATTCTTTTTACACACACAAATCTTTTTTACGCACACACAAATCTTTTTTACACACACAAATCTTTTTTACGCACACACAAATCTTTTTTACCCACACACAAATCTTTTTTACGCACACACAAATCTTTTTTACCCACACACAAATCTTTTTTACACATACAAATCTTTTTTACGCACACACAAATCTTTTTTACACATGCAAATCTTTTTTACGCACACACAAATTCTTTTTACACACACAAATCTTTTTTACGCACACACAAATCTTTTTTACACACACAAATCTTTTTTACGCACACACAAATCTTTTTTACCCACACACAAATCTTTTTTACGCACACACAAATCTTTTTTACCCACACACAAATCTTTTTTACACATACAAATCTTTTTTACGCACACACAAATTCTTTTTACACATACAAATCTTTTTTACGCACACACAAATCTTTTTTACACATACAAATCTTTTTTACAAGTACAAAATATTTATGACCACATTTTGAGCCCATAATCCTCCAGCTTCAAACTGTATCGCCCTTCAAAGACCTGCAGTTCAAAAAAGCGCCCCTCCGACAGCCAAACCCATCTGTTCTCTGATTGGATTGTTACATTTGTGATTGACATGACATTGACCAATCAGATGAAAGGAAGAAAAATAGGGTCAAAATCCGTACTTGTAACTTGCAGGGTTTTTTTTTTCTAAGTCCACACACAAATCTTTTTTACGCACACACAAATCTTTTTTACACATACAAATCTTTTTTACGCACACACAAATCTTTTTTACACACACAAATCTTTTTTACGCACACACAAATCTTTTTTACACATACAAATCTTTTTTACAAGTACAAAATATTTATGACCACATTTTGAGCCCACAGGTCATAGCCTGTCAACGACATTGATTAGCTGAGTATATACGAATGTAAATCGCATTATTGGCTGGACTATGGGATAAGGTGGCATCGTTCTAATCCCATACGGGAGCAGCCAGTCACTCACTGACTAACACTGCAAAAGATTATTGTTAAGGTTTTAATTTTAATTCAGGTTAGATTTTTTTTTGTGTGCAACACATATTTTCTGTGCGCAGAGACCGTGCCAGCAGTGCGCAATTGCGCACGTGCACAGCTTAGAGGGTAGTGATGGGTCGGTCGCGAACGAAATGGCTCTTAGAGCCGGATCTTTGAAGTGAACGATGCGAGCCTTTCTTTCTCTTGCCCTCTCTTTCACTTTTTTTTTCGCTTTAAGCTGCAAGTCACCCTTGTATGGAAGCCCGTTTCCGCCACTAAAAAAAAAAAAAAAGGATACTTAACTCGAAATTTCGAGTTATCTTTCTCGAAATTTCGACTTATTTTCTCGAAATTTCAACTTAGCAACTCGAAATTTCGACTTAGCAACTCGAAATTTCGACTTACAGTTTTTGCCCGTTGCCTGAACACATTTTGCAAAACTTTGCTCATTGTGCCAAAACCCTAAACACAAGTAAACATGACACAACACTGGGAAATATACCATTCACATCTGCACCAAATTGAAACTCTACTCTCAAAACCTAAACTCTGCTATCAAAACCTAACATTCCTTTGTCAAAATGTAACTCTGTTGACAAAATGACACATACTTGCATCATATGCAAACACTTACAGAGCAGGAGGAACACATTAGTCTACTTTATATAAAGCACTGCAGTCTTTGATTTCCATTGTTCATTCAGAAGGCATATTTTCAGGAGACACATTTGCAAACAACCAAAAAAGCAAATAGACCTACTCAATATTGTACATTGCAGTACCATGAATTCAGATAAAGCAAAAAAAACCAAAACAAAAAAACCCCCATAATACAGTAATAGAAAAAACACTATACTGTAAACAAAAAATCATGACAATTGTGCATACGTGGGCTCATGGATCCCGCCGTCTGTTGGGGTCTGGCCACAGGACCTCATCAACATCGCAAGCAATGTCTTCTCCCGCTGGGCACCGGGGAAAATATCCTCTTCCATGTCAAAACCATCCATGGATTGCTGTCACCTGAATGTCGCCGCAGGCCTGTTCCATTGCCTGCAGAAGAGGCATGCAGGCATGTAGTTGGCGGTCATATACACGCCATCTCCAAGCCGAAAAAAATTCCTCTATAGGGTTTAAAAATGGTGAGTAAGGGGGCAAGCATACCACTTCAAGTTGACTTTGGTTGGAGAACCAGGCCTGGACCAGAGCAGCCCGATGGAAACTGACATTATCCCATATCACCACAAACCTGGGCTGATCTGGTCTGTTCTGTACAACTATATCATGGAGAGCATCTAGAAATGTGAGTATGTGTTGGCTATTGTATGGACCCAGTATTGCATGATGGTGCAGAAGCCCTCGAAGGCATATGGCGGCACATAATGTGATGTTTCCCCTGCGCTGCCCTGGGACGTGCACAATTGCCCTTTGGCCAATTACATTACGACCCCGTCGTCTTGTTTTGCTCAGGTCGAATCCAGCTTCATCAATGAAAATGTATTCATGAGGCTGTGCAGCTCCATCCATGGCCAAGATTCTCTGAAAAAAAGGGGAACATATCACTGTACTACAGTGCTACACATACAGCACCCTCACCCCATCACACAGGTACCTGTGTAGCTCTCAGAATGGATCCATGTGGTACTGATATGGTACATATTCAGCTGCTACTGGACTTCACCAATACTCTATTGTAAATGTAAGGGACAGTTACACGTACCCGTACATATTCAGCTCGAAGTCCTTTGACCCTGTCACTGTTCCTCTCGAATGGGACTCTGTAGAGCTGCTTCATGGTGATGCTGTGTTTACCCAAGATGCGTCTGATGGTGGTGATGCTCACATGGTCTATGTTGCTGAACACTCGCCTGTCTGCAAGTATTTTCCGTCGTAGCTGGTGGAGACGGATGGCATTGTCTGCCCTCACTAGGTCCACAACAGCAAGTTCCTGCCGTTGTGTGAACAGGCGTTGGCGTCCTCCCCCAGAAGGTCTTCGAGTCATTCTAGAGAAATACAACCACATATTGTCATCGGTTTGCTTATTTTTCTTACAGTACTTCACTGTATATACTGTATCAACCACTGTACAACACTGTACTTCAATATAAGTAATCATGGTATGTTTCACAGAAACTACCACTTTGGCTGCAAAAGGAGCATTAGCACCCTGCAATACCCTGTACACTTGATATGGTAACTGTAGAACAGTACTATGAAAACCATCTGAGTAGAGTAGAAGGCAGTGAGATGAAGACATACCTGTTTTCTAGTCGGAATGTTCGTATTACAGATGCCACTGTGAAGCGGCTTAGATGTGGGTGGACTCTCTGCCCAGCTTCCCTCATAGTCAGGCCGTGGTTGATGACATGGTCCACCAAAGTTGCTCTTATATCATCAGAAATATGGGTCCGTGCATGGCCTCTTTGACCTCCTCCTCCTCTTCCTCTTGCTCTCCCTCCATCCATGCTTGCAAAGTTCTTGAATTGGCTAAACTGAGGGCTTTTTGTGGCTGGCTAATTGGTGTTCAGTTTTGCAAGTAAGTGCCTTCAGGTGTATATTTGAGTGGTTGCAATTACCCGATGTGTTTTGTATTTTGGATACATGTGTTTTCCAAATGGCACCCTGAAATTTCATTTTTGAACGAAGTGTCTTATGTATGAAATAGAGTGTAGTATGCAGGACCATGTGTGTTGCATAAAGGAGTAAGTGTGTTGCATAATTGCAACCAGAGTGCAAAGCAGCACTTTTGTTTAAGGTATGGGTACATGTGTTTGGGGTATGGTAACAAAAGCTTCAAGTTGTGTTACTTTAGTCTAAGCATGGGTTTATAGTGTTCAAGCAACGAGCAAAAACTGTAATAACTCGAAATTATGAGAAAAATAACTCGAAATTTTGAGTTATTTTCTCATAATTTCGAGTTAGCTCTGCCAATCAGTAATCTATGTGAATGACGTCATTTCCGTGTTACCCGGAAGCTGAAGCCCTCAGCTACAAATGCTACAGAAATGCTAATTATAGATACGGATCATGAATTCACAAATTGCTGAGTATTTTAAGCGTGGCTTCACAAATGAGGAGATTCTTGCGTTATTAGCTGAATCACATGGCATTACTATCAGCCTCCGTACACTTGAAAGGATTTTACACAACAACCGACTTTGGCGCAGAAAGAACAAAACAGAGGTGGGAGAGGTGGCAGCTTTTATACAAGCACAATTGGCAACCTCAGGACAGTGTCATGGGTATCGTTGGATGCACCAGAAGTGTTGGATGAATGGCATTGTTACTGACAGAGAAACCGTTCGTCTTCTGCTCCGTTTATTCGATGGAGAAGGTGTGGATTTGAGGTCACGTAGACGACTGCGGAGGCGAGTGTATCATAGCAGAGGCCCCAACTATGTGTGGCATATCGACGGCTACGATAAACTGAAGCCATTTGGGATTGCAATCAGTGGATGCATTGACGGATTTTCAAGGAGTATAATATGGCTAGACGCTTACAAGACAAATAATGACCCGAGAGTAATTGCTGGCTACTTCATGGATGCCGTGATTCAACAAGGTGGTTGCCCTGATCGAGTGAGATTAGATCTAGGAACAGAAAACGTCCATGTGGCTCACATGCAACGATTTTTGCACTTTACAGACAATGAACCAAAAAGAGAGCACGTCATATTTGGAGCAAGTACAGGAAATCAATGCATTGAAAGATGGTGGCTAATCTTACGAAGCCAGTGTATCCAGTACTGGATTGAACTATTTGACAAACTAAGAGAGGATGGCCACTTCTCAGACTCTTTCTTGGACAAATCATTGGTCCAGTTCTGTTTTCTTCACATTATACAGGTGAGTTTACATAGGTGATTGTGTAAACGACATGTATTGTAACTGTTTAATTTGTAACAACTCACACGGCCTTTGTATATTATAGAAACATCAGATATATTAAAGTACACGTGAAAAGTAGTGCTTTTTTTTTTTTTTTTTTTTTAACTGTTTTGTTAAAAAAAAAATTCCACATATATATCAAGGAACACAATTATACATTATAACACATTGATTATTTATGTGTTTAGGCCTCTCTCTGTACTCGGTTAGCATTTTTGGTGGGTCAAAACTAAGTAAATAAGTATCTGTCTGTTCATGATGTGTGTGTGTGTGTGTGTGTGTGTGTGTGTGTGTGTGTGTGTGTGTGTGTGTGTGTGTATAGGTATGTGTGTGTATATATACGGATATATATCATTAATGTAGCTCAAAGCTAAATTAATGGTGTGTAAGCTAAGAAAATCAATGTAGAAGTTAGTTGTGCTTTTGTACATTAACATTTTCATATTGTATGCCTGAAAATGTTTCTTTTGTTCATTTTGTTTTCATCTAGGAAGAATTAAATGAAGTTGCTTTGGCCTGGAATGACCACAGAATGCGCCCAGTCCACAACTCCCGAAGTCCTCATGGCCGACCATCTTTTATGTATGCCCTCCCAGACATTTATGGCGCGAGGGACTGTCTCAAACATGTCAATATGGACAAAGTTGAAGCCTGCCTTGAAGAATGCGTGTTCAAAGACTTTCCATGTGAAGAGGATGTCTTTCATCTCTGTGTAGAACTCATGTCAGAACATAACCTGGACTTCTCAGATGATGTGTTTCATACAGTGGATCTGTATGTAAAGCTAAGGCAGTTGATGCTTACTGAGTTGGAGCTTTTGCCTTAAAGGTTAGACATCGTTATGCATTTTTAATTCTGTATTTTCATATTTAAATTGTAAACTTTTATGAGTTATTAATTTTTGGATGGTTGTCGTTTTTGGGGCACACATACATGGGTTTTGAGGGCCTGAAAATGTATTCCACGAACAGGGCCAATTGAAAAAGGCTATAAAAATTGTATTTAATTTTTGGAGGGTTGTTTTTTTTTTTGGATGGTTTATTTCAATTAACAAACCAATTTTTTGTTTTAAAAGCCTTATTATTAAAACATATGTAAACATAATGTCTGTTAGACCTGCTATTTGGAGGATATGCAGCGCATGTCACCTTGGAATTATGATTTCAACTTTTTGTAAATATGCTTTTTCATCTTTCTTTTTATTTGAGTAATTATTGATGTTTTGAAATATCTGGTTATGTAGCAGTAAAAAAAATTTTCACTGTCATTTTTTTCACTGCTGAGACTTTTTATATATACTGACTGTTTTCCTGATTATGGGCAGTATAATTATATATTTTTTAGCATATGGATAACCTAACTGAGTGAGATTTATGGACCTTTTTTTTTTTCGGATTGCGCCTCAGAATAATAAAAACCCAGAAATTACCAAAATTAAAGATGTAATTTGTCTCATTGAACACTTTATTATAAAACACAGATCTTTTGCCATCATCTTGTCTTAAAACAAAATAACTGTACTGTATTTACAGTAACACAAAAAACCTTAAAGTATTCTTATAAAAAGCTAATTGCAAGCACAAGACTTGGAAAAAGTACGATAATACACTCAACAAAAATATGCAATATGTTTTGCAAAAGTTCAATTATTATTAAAAATACAAAAAGAATGGGACAATAAAAAGAGATTGAGGATAATATGGCAAGATCTGATAACAATATCCTACAATTAAAGAATAAGAACGTGTGGTCTAAAACCACTATGAAGCAAATACATTAGGCTCAAACATGAAAACAGAAATATAGGAAAATATCTTTTAAATAACTACCCCATCGGCTATGTAGTTTTGAAAAAGGGGGCTATGATACACAGGGGTTTTTTTCCATTACAAAAATCAGGAAAAGCCAACCAAAAATCAACCTTCAGCTAAGCAATTGCTGATTTCACAGAAATCCAAAATAAAAGCATATAGGTGTGCCTTATGGCCATTCAATTTAGCAAAAGTCACCATAACCCAGATGGCTAAACAGAACTGTACAAACATAACTGTAATAAAATACAATGATAAAGTAAAACCTGACTTGTAAACTGTAAAATGTGTGCACGATGATAAAACATGTAGGAGATATTGCATATATCTCCTACATGTACTATACACTACATATTGCAGGGGTCTCAATCTCTAATTTTCTGGTGAACCACTACAATACATGTCATCTTTTGACATTACATTAATAAAATTTGACAAATTAAAATTAACCTAATGCATTTTTTAAAGTTGATTTTGGATTCAAATAATAGAAAAAATGAATAAAAGGTGGAAAAACTGCTTTCATTGTTCACATGCACACATGCTGACTGAGGAAATGGGAATGCTTATAAATGGTCTCCAGACTGCCACTCTGAGACCTCTGCAGAAATGCATTTCACAAGTGTTTAGAAAAATATTGCCTCAGTTGTAATAGGAAAACACAGAAACACAAAGAAGTACCTCAAATTGCATTACAGTGGTATTTCACCAAATACTTTTTCTTGGAACTCAGTTTTTAAACACCTGAAACCTTTGCTGTGACATTCACATGGGAACACTTTAGTCTTAGTTCACAACTCAAATATAATCTGTTGTAAAACAACAATGGCTTTTAAGCCATTGTCCGTGAATCAAACCTTTAGATAATGTCCATAACCCACACATTTGATTCCAACACACTGTTCATCTCCGATCTGAAGTCAGGATAGCTGTCATAATTTATCGACAGCTCCAGTACACACCCACATGTGTGTGCCACAGGTCGTCTCTGGAAACCTTTCAGTTCGTTAAACCCAATGATGATGTTCTTTCCCAGATGTAAATCTGAACCTGTGCAAAACCTGAGGAACAAACACAAATGTTCCTTCTCAGCATTCTTCACATATGTAGTTAGATATTTCTGAATCAGCTTCTGGTGAGCCGTCATTGTTTCAGGGAAAGTGAGACACTTGAGAACTTTTCTCACAGTTGGTTGGAGGGTTTCATAAACTGAAGATAGATCACAAAGGCTTTCCCATGCAGTGCTGAGTGTTCTTGCCCACTGTTCAATAACATAGGCAGGCTCTTGGACAAGTGTTTTGTGTGCAAGCTCCAATAGGACTTCAGTGGCATTGCAGGCTGTTGGTATCTTTCTGCAGCTGTGGTTATCAAGTATGTCTATAAGTTCTTCTTGGTCCACGGTGCTAAAGTCTGATCGCCACGCCTCTAACACTGTACGCTCAGAGTCAGGCATGAACTTAAGGAAATTCTCCACAATATCACTCTTTACATATCCAAAGGCAGCTTGTTCCAGAATGGCAGGTGCAATTTTCACAGGCAGATATTTCTCTCTAACCCATCCAAATGCAATGATTCTGCCCACACTCTCCCACTCCGGTTGCCCAAGATCATGCCTTAAGAAGGGCACTTTGTAAACGTTTCCAGTGGTGCACTGGTCATAGAATTCTTTCCAGAATTCTGAAAGACAGTCTCTCACAACTCCCCCATCGTCATGGGCCATTTCAGGTGTTCCATCAGGCAGTAAGACCTGGATTTTGATGTCGACATCTTCAAGGTCCTTATCACTAAAATGTGAAATGAGCTCTGACATTACCTGCCCTCTGTGGACCACCACTACTCTCCTCACTCTCTCACTGGATGGACCAGGTTGTGGAGAAAAAATCAGGGTGTCATCCAAATTTATTGGCTCACTGTCAGAAAAGGGGCCAACAAAAATAATGTCACTGCTGTGAGAAGTGTTAGCGCTTAGAGACTGCGTGGAAGATTGTGGAAGGTTATCGTTTGGAGTGTCTTCAATGTATGTCACATCATGGCTGATTGTTTCAAATGGAGCAGATGTTTGGACTGTAGTGACAGTAAAAGAAGAGGTTTGGTTTTGAGGACTCGCTTCAATTTCTGAAGATGGATGCAAACCTGGGTTGGAGCTCTGAAGGCTGTCATTTTGTTTTTTCTTTGTGGTGAGGTAGAACCTGAGGATATTAAGTTTTGTGACATGATAAAGTTCTCCTACTGTCAATGCATCATCGACTATCATCTCTTGATAATCCTTCAGATCACAGTCAAAATCTGTTAAGGGCCCCTGAATGTTTCCTCCATCTGGAAAGAACAGGCCTGTTGCAACCTGTAATATGTCCCTTTTCTTGGCATCCTTGCAGATGTCTATTTTTCTTGTTCCTCCTCCTCGTCTAGCTCTAACCTGCTTGAAAACCTCAGTGTCTTCATCATAATGCATCCATCCTATTTCTATTTTTCTATTTCTCTTCAGAGCATTTCTTTTATGGGTTGTTTGGGAATGTTCTTCTTGCCGTGTGCTACTGCCATCCTCTTCAGATAATTTTCTTTTGGACAGTTTGGATTTCAGCCGTTCAAAAAGCGCTGACTTGCGGCTGCTGCCCCTCCGTCTGCAAAATCCAAATACTGCTAGACGATCACCGTATGATGGCAAATAAGTCTTCAGCTCCTCATCTGTCATTAGACTTATGACACTGGCATCAATCTAAAGATGGAAAAATAATTTAATTTATTGAAACAACCAGCCTTGAAAATACAATTCTATTTTTAACTTAAGAACAATGAGGAAAAGTTGCATTTCAACCAGTATCTTGTTGGAATTAAGTACCTTCTCATTCTCCAAGGTCTGTATAATTTCCTCAGAGACTTCTCTTTGTTTCAAGAATTCAGTCAAGTCTCCCATGCTGTAAGGAAGGATGTAAATTAAAATTACAAAATTAAAATAAAGCCACCATATTATCGTCAAAGTATCTGTGCCTACCTACATTATGAGCTCTGACTATGGTGGAGAAGTGGGAACTGCATTTTTAAGTGTCCATTTGCACTGTAACTACAATCAGCATCACAATACAGTCAATCCCACATTTTCTCAGTTGTCTGGTTACAGTTTTATTGGTTTTGTTCCTTATTTATATAGTTGTCAGTCATATTCCCTGTTTTGGGTGATTTGTGATTTTGTTTTATACAGTGCTGTATACTTATTACGCATGCTTTCAGCAAAACGTCTGTTTCATCAGACGTAACAGGTGTCATTAGCGTGTAACAGAAACCTTATAGGTACCTTTGGTTAACCCTGACGTTGCATTCTATTCAACTTTGTATGTAACAATCGCTGTCACACTGTTTTTATATACCTTTTATCCAGTTATCATTTGTAGGAAGGCATTCAAAACTGAAGAACCTGGCGCCATTTGTTGTTAATACAGCAGCTCACGACACGATCCAGTTTTGAGTGCGCACCCCTTTGCGCCATATCCTTCCGGGTAACAAGGAAATGACATCAGCCACGTAGATTTCTTATTGGCAGCGCTAACTCGAAATTTCGAGTTATTTTCTCAAAATTTCGAGTTAATAACTCGAAATTTCGAGTTAATAAGTCCGAATTTTGAGAAAATAACTCGAAATTTCGAGAAAATAAGTCGAAATTTCGAGAAAAATAACTCGAAATTTCGAGTTATGGATCTTTTTTTTTTTTTTTTTAGTGGCGGAAACGGGCTTCCATACCCTTGTGTTTGCGCTGAGCAGAGACGGCAAACAGAGCCTTGCGTTTGTGCCCCTCCCCCCTTTGCTCAGTGCTGAGCTGAGGGGGCGGGGCGGTAGTTACACTCGCAACAGCAGTAGCACACAACAAGAGCAGGAGGGAGAGGGAAAGAAAGAGCCGGGAGCAACAAGAGACAACACCGTCACATTGGAAAGGTACAGTAAAGAAAATGAATGACACCAAGAAAAGAAGCAAAGTCTGGAACCATTTCAATCTTATTGACAAAACAAAGGCAGAGTGTAGAGTCTACAAGAAAAGGATATCATATAGAGCTGGCTCCACAAACAACATGCACAGGCACCTAAGAACTGTCCACCCATCAGTGCAATGGGAAGATAAAACGCAGTCAGTTGAGTGTGATATTAATATTTCTAAATGCCAACCCTTCCCTTAATTAAAGATCTTAGTGCTCCTATTACCACGGGGACCACTGTTACCTTCACCCTCCACATCTCTCGCCGTCATTGTGGATGTTGGGTATCGAATAATCCATAGGTCCCTCATTCTATTCATGTAGCCCCTTCTGCCAGGGTTACTTGCGTAGTAGCATTCCAACAACGTCCTGTCTTCGTCTCTTGCTCACCGATGCCTTCTTGTTCCAGTAGCCCACTTGTCGTCAGGGTGCCCTGGTTCCTCAACACCTGACGCGGACCTTGTTGATCCGTCCGACGTCCGAGCAACGTCCGGCGACGTCCGAGCCGGCATGCCTTCATATTTATCTGTCTCGCTCATGTCTGCGGTACATTATGTATATATATATATATATATATATATATATATATATATATATATATATATATATATATTAGGGGTGCAACGATATTTGTATCGATATTGAACCGTTCGATACAGTGCTTTCGGTTCGGTACGCATATGTATCGAACAATACAACATTTGTAATTTATTTTATCAACTTTCCTTCTGACGATGCTGTCTGTGTTGAGCGCTCAGTGAATCTGCGTTCGACTACTCCGCCTAGGCTGCACTGTCGAGCGCAGATCCACTGAGCGCTCAACACAGACAGCATAGTCAGAAGGAAGAGCGCAGGGCAAGCTATTGAATGGGTTGCATTGTTGTATTTTGTCATGTTTCTCAGGTCTTTGTCTGAATTTCTACGAACATTATTGCTAAGGATTGTCTTATTGCATTGGAGTCACACTGGGTTAAATATGTACACTTGGGTTTTAAGGGGTATTTATTATTTTCTTCTTTTTTTTTGGGTTGTATGGAAGCCCCAAACGCAATTTCATTGTTCTTGACAATGACAATAAATAAATAAATACTAAATAAATACTAAATAAATACTAAGTTAAGCTCTCCTTGCAACAGGCAAATTGAACCTCATTCAGATCTGGCGTTTGGAATTATTTTGGTTTTCATGTGACGTATGACCCTGAAGGTAAGCGAGTCATGGACTAAAGTAAAACAGTATGTTGGATGTGCCATGCAATGCTCAATTACATTGGTGTGAACTAGTGTGTTAGCGCAGTTAGCTCGTTAACGTGTTGGCCGTCTAGCCCCATGCACGGGGCGATCGGCGGTAGCTCGTTAACGGAGATTTGCCGTGTTGTGGCGTTAAGGTCATTTCAACGAGATTAACCTGAAAGCACTAGTGGGAACACAACGAATATGACTGCACATTTACGCCGACATCATCCTAGTGCAAAGACAAGTGGAAGCAGACAAAAAAAAGCAAGCATGCTACTAACTTTAGCCGAGTCATTTAGACAGCTGTTAGCACATGATTCTCCTTATGCTGCTGAGAATATAGCCCAGAAGAAGCGGATAGTATAGCTTTTATTTTGGAAAGAGCCATTTCTCTGTAATAAACTCTCTTTTCCAAAGATGAGTGATTCCTCAATCAGATACAGGGCTTGCAATATCGCTAGCCCGACGTCCTGGAGCTAGCGATTTTTTTCAGTCGGGCTACCAAAATCTTTCTCTTCCCTGCCCGTCGGGCTATTGTAGGAAAAATATATGTCAATGCTTTTGCATTCTTTCAGAAATGTAGCTGGGTAATTATGTCATTGGCATCGGTGAGCCACTGTCAATATGTGACATATTGAAGTCGCGTTTGAATTTGCGCTTGTTTTTTTGCTTTCACTTTGCAATCGTGCGAACTGTGTATAGAGAGCGACAGCACTGATCTGTGAGTGATGATAATTTGTGCACCAATTCCTCTGACATCGTCTTATTAATCGTTAGCTTACTATGCAAACATGACAAGTGAAATCTCCCGCAGCAAGCTTAAACATGTGAGAGGTTGATCGCGCAGAGAATCGCTGAGCTTATGTGAGTGCATGTGTAAAAGCATTTCAGTTCTGCTGAGCCAAATAAGACAGGTCAGGGTGAAGAAGTGACAGCCAGAGAAAAGCTTACCACAAAACGGAGAAGTTATGACAAATCAGACTATAAGGCAAAAAGAAAGTGCAGCTTTATGGTTTAATGGACAAAATAATTTCTGTGGCTGCAATATGATGAGCTAAATAACCAGGGCTGCACATAAGTGGTCCGCAGGTGCGCATTCGCTGTCAAAATAAAAAACACGCACAAGGGTTAGGGTTAAATTTAAAAACTGTACTTTTGAGTTAAAATATATATTTATAATTTTAATAAATGACAAATTAAAAATGCATGAACATTTTTTTGTATCGAAAAAACATCGAACCGTGACACCAAAGTATCGAACCGAACCGAACCGTGAATTTTGTGTATCGTTGCACCCCTAATATATATATATATATATATATATATATATATATATATATATATGGATATATATATAGATATACACACACACACACACACACACATATATATATATATATATATATATATATATATATATATATATATATATATATATATATATATATATATATATATATATATATATATGAGTCTTTGTGTATTAATACAAAAACAATAGACATATGCATTCGATTGTGTAATTTAAGTGATCTAGGTAGCTCTGTTTTGGAAGTTCAGTTAACGCTAGAAATGTGTTTTGGAGTTTGTATGTGTTTCGTCTCTAGGGGCCCACATAACTACAAACATACATAAAGAAAACCATGTTTTTTACATCACTAATTCCTTTTGTGCATAATTTTATATTGTTGTTCATAATTAATTAATTAAAGCAACAAAACAACCTAAAGAGCCAGTTGGGAGCCAAAAGAGCTCTTTTTAGTGAGCCGAGCCGAAAGAGCCGGTTCTCTAAAAAGAGCCAGAAATCTTATCACTATTAGAGGGAACATTGGTGGTGACACCACATACACTCACCAGAAACCCAATTTTGTCTTCCAAACTGCTTTAAATATAATTGGCACAGTTTCTACAAGGTACTGGAAGCATTCATCACATGTTTTGATTAATATTGACATGCATTATCCTGCCGGAAGCAGCCATCAGAAGATTGGAACGCTGTTGACATAAAGGCACAGACATCCTCAGCAACAATGCTCTAAGCTGCCAGGTTTAAATGATGCTCACTAGTACTAGCACCAGTGATCCCAGCATGTGCAAGTCCTCCACAAATATCCTCCACACTATTACACCACTAACAAGAAACAATCTGAACCATTCATACAAGTCAGGATGGATCCATGCTTTCGTGTTGTTTACACTAAATTTTGACCCTACCATCTGACTGTTGCAGCAGAAATCTGGACTCATCAGACAAAGAAGTGACTATACATATGTCCACCCTTCCTTTCTATACCAAAGCACTCCGATTGAATACCAATAATGTTCTCACATATGGTAAATTTACACTTCATTCACACTTAAAATGTTACACATTTTCTTTATGGGAAATAACACAATATATGCCCAGCCAAAACATGACTCACTACTATTCTGATCAGGTTTGTGTTTCTGTAAAGAGGGCTTCTTTAGTCTCAGAATTAGAGATCAGTGAAAAAGCAATCTTAGTGATTATTATTGCATTTTACCTTTTATCCCTGCCTTGTTATTTACATCACAAGGCAGGGAGTTACTCAAATGTCAGAAAAAACAGAATATTAATTTTACTTCTAGATTTTGAGATTGAATTTAAATAAATATCATATAATCCAATCCTGACAAGTTTCATTTCATATTTGTGTTTTGTAGCAGCAGCACGATGGTGCAGAGGTTATTACAGTCACCTCACAGCAATAAAGTCGAGGTTATCTTTTCGAGCCCTTTATTCTCACAGTGCCTGGTAGGTTTCCTTCTCCAGGCCTTCCTGTTTCCTCCCCTAGAGTAATCTATGAATGTTGCAGTAAATTTTGTAGTTTGCTGTGGATGTGAGGCAGATAAAGCTTTGAGTGGTCAGTAAGAAAGCTCTATACAAATGTGAGCTCGTTTCTATGAATGGGTAGTAATAAAAAATAGTAATGGGTACCCCAATATTCACTTCTGGACCTCTTTAAAATGTCAATGTTTGTACTGTTACATTGAAGTACTAAATTGTTGCTACAGGTTTAAGACTGGTCTTTATAATACGCAAGCTACAAGGGTATTCCTTGTGCCAAAGGTACAAGGGCAGCAGCTTGTGCTGATCCAGTAACAAGTCATTGTTCCCTCTTAGGTTAGTAATCATATTTGATCCATGTACGTTTAACGGCTTATGGGGATATCATGAGTACAAAGCCAGCCAACTTAACGTCTGAATTTGGTCCTACTGCTGATTAACTGATAGTATTTCTGAGTGTTACCAAATGTGAGGTGGAAAACTGAGTGTACTGGGTGTTTTGCCGCTGAGGGCTTCACCATAGAGACCTTGATTTAATATCTGTTACGAAGCTTGTGTTTAATAATGGTCCTCAGTGGATTTTATGAGCTGAGTCCTCTACCTCACCAACATATGTCATAAACAATCCCCGCAGTGTGTCATCCAAATAAGAGATAATTCAACTTCAGTCGCCCGTCAATGTAATCAAGATGCGGGGCTGCAGTGGGAATATAGTGTTAATAAACGTGGTCTATACGGCACATCGCGATCATAGATCGTTGGTTTGCTTGTTTGTTTCACTCTAACAGGTTGTTGGTCATGAAAAAAATTGTAGCTATGAATTTTAAGGAAGCAAAGAAAAACATTTTCTGATCCCACACATTAAATAGCTTTAAGTTACCTGTAAACCACAGAGGAAAGATGCTGTTGGTAAACAGCATCTGGATTCTTTGTAAGGTTACAGCATGAAGAGGTCACATACATGACGACAGCAACGTCCCACATGCACTCATTCATCTTCGCCTACAATGCACTATTTGAGCAAGTTGACTTCAGACCAAGCAAACTGCATAAAAGCTTTTACTGCACTTAGACGCCATTTGTCTAGTAAACAGCTACTTCACAACACCGCATGGCAACAGAAGCTCACACACACAAACAAACACTAACGCAGAACAAATTTAGAGAATCAAATGTTTGTATGATCACCTAAAAATTATTCATTACACTATTAGTATTTCAATAATAATATGTTATAAGATTCTGAGATAGTCAGTCACTTTCATAAAAAAACAAAACAAAGACTTACCCAAGTGATAGACAAACAACTTTATTTGTTTAGGTGATCCAGGTGCTGCACAAAGGTACCTAGCCTTAACTAAACAGTAAGCTCAGAAGTTCACTGCATTTTCATGGCTTTAAACTGAGAATGAAACATCTAAAAGGTTAGGTTATTTTGTGTAACTGCTTCCAAAATAGGTCAGGAATAAACTTCCAAGGTGAATAATGTCTCAAAAACAATCAAATAAAGCAGTGTGACACTGTTAAGCTGCAAAATCTCTAAGGGAGCATGCTTGGGTGGATGTTACAGAGGGACTTTGACCTAGACATTTATAGTTTGATAGATAGCTTGATAGACCTTGATATATAATGACACAGTGTAATATGTCATGTTTTGAGGTTCATCTGTGGATGTATCGAATTAATTTCAAGGCCTACTAAGATTATGTTCTGATGTATAAAATCTCACAATTGACCTCCCATCCAAGAGGCTTCTTCGGTTCTATAACCAAATACGTAGTGGAGAGTCCCAGGTATTTAAAGCCAAGAGGGGGTTGTCACTTAAGAAGGCCAACAGACCCACTATTAATCATATGTCTCATCACACGAGCAAAGGTGTGAAAAAGGCATGTGTCACTAGCAACAGCGGTTTGCTTTATAGTAGTCAACAGTTTTCTTCACTCCCATTGGTGTTCCCCCTAATCGCTTGTTTACAAGTAGAAATAAGTTTATGTACCCAAACAGCTCTATTCTCCAACTGTTATTTCACTCATCTATTGCCACAGATAGCTGAATTTTATTGACATGGTTGCCACATTGCAGCTAGTCTCTGAGTCTAGAGCCAGAGACTGCATGATGTGGAACTCAACCCTACCCTGATCTCAAAATATGTCTATGCAAAATGTAATCATGTATGTTATGCAGGCTTTTGGTCCCTATAAGGAAGACAGGTCTCCATAATGTGACTTGAACAAATTTAGGTCCCCACAAAGCGAGTGATGCCTGGATGGAGACACAAAAATACACACACTTTTACAATGGGCATCCCAGACATCCACTGGGCAGGGAGGAGCTGTCTCCTAGCAACTGGTTTTCAGCTAAAGCATTTGGTCAACTAGCTTTTTCTGCAACAGAGTGCACTGGCACAACACTGTGGTGGGACTGATGAACTGACTTCAAGCTGAAGATTAACTCAACAAATATTATGGGGGAGAAAGAAAATCAACACTGTAACATTAGAATTAAACATTAAAAATAGCTTTTGGAAGACTGGATAAATTAGTGTGTTTGAACGACTTTTGTCTCACTCCCGGCAGTGAGGGAAAATTATCTCTGTGACTGCATCATAGCCCTGTCAAATTAATGCGGCACAGTAAAGCAAAGCACTTCATCATGTTGGACATAAATTCCCTGGCAGGACAGATTTACATTGATTGAGTACGTCCAGATGAGGGAAACACGCCCCTTTAGGTAATAAAGTGCCACAGTCAATCACCCATCAGACTCTCATCACAGCTGTATCCCTGCTGTTCGGCCCTATCAGATGGAATTCTCCGCAAGCTGTCCAGCAATATGTGGGCTTGTGCGAACTGAGAGGAATACAAAGCCCGAGAGAAAGGGTCACGAGACAAACTTTGGGGATGGAAGTTGGTTGGTCAAATCCTGCACCAATTTTCTGCAAATGGAGACCAATTTTTACCAAGCAGTCAAACGTTCCCATATGGAAAATATATATATAAATCTTATAAAATTTGTATCTGTCTTGTGTGAAACTTGTATGAAAAGCATATAAGAGT